>NC_140586.1:68049880-68642380 GCF_964204655.1 Triturus cristatus
CCCTCTGGGCACATTAGGGGCTGAAACATGTCGACCAACCACTCAGACCACAACTGCAGCGGATTCATAATATGTCCTTTCTGCAACTAGCTATTTTTATCCTTCTCTTCCCTGCACCTAACGGAATAAAATTATATATAGGTAGCTAGAGGAATTTTTTAATCTAATCACACCACCTGAGCACTTCTCACCCCCTTTTTTGTATTTTTTCCCGGATCACTACTGGATCGTCCAGTGGTTCCCTCCGGGTTGGAGGAAGCATGGGAAAAACCCTATGATGATGCTGTCACGTATCTAAATATCAAGGCGGAGAACCAAGATATACCGCCCACGAATTATCTTACGTGAATGAGGGTTTTTTACCAAATATCGGAAACAACTATCTGAACCCTGGTGCCAGCTACAAGTGATCCATTCCCTTTGATTATTACTATATTAGCTGGAAGCCGAATGGATCACAGCTTCTTCTATTTTCCTCCCTTTGATTGATATAATACAACTCCTGGTACCCCACTGCCCTCTGAAGCCCCCCACCCCCACGGACCACGCCCGGAACCTCAGCATCATACTCGACTCCTCCCTTTCCATGACCCGACAGGTCAGCGCCGTCACCTCCACCTGCTTCAACACCCTTCGCATCCTCTGAAAAACCTTCAAATGGATCCCCCGAATCAAGGAAAACTGTCACCCACGCACACATAACCAGCAGACTAGACTACGAAAACACCCTCTATGCCGGGATCAACAAGTCCCTGCTTCGCAAACTCCAGACCATACAGAACACCGCAGCCAGACTCGTCCCCGGCCTCCCGCGACACAACAACAACGCATCACCCAGCACCTGTGTAACCTCCATTGGCGCCCTGTGGAGGAAAGAGTAACCTTCAAGATACTCACCCACACCTACAAATGCCTCCACAACACCGGACCCTAATATCTAAACGACAGAATCTCCCTCCACGTAACCAAGAGGAACCTTCAATCCGCCAACCTCGCCCTTCGAACCCCCACGCATCACCAGAGCAAGAATGGGTGGAAGAACCTTTTCCTACATTGCGGTCAGGACTTGGAATGAGCTGCCGATCAACAACAGGTGCGGCCCCACCCTGCACATCTTCAGGAAGACCCTCAAGACCTGGCTCTTCAACTGACCGAAGCTGCTCCCCCCAGCGCCTTGAGACCCTGATTGATTGATTGAACTTGCATCAAAGAGGACAAAGAAGAGACCTGTGTCTGCGACAACAGGACTTGCACGAACCAAAAGAGGGATACTCTATCCCTGTGTCAACGCTCCTGGAACTGCCTGATCGAAACTCGTCCTAGGCTAAAGCTTGGTTCCCCCAGACAGAGGGACCCCTGTTAGAGCCTGAATCCCCCTCTGACTTCCGTGGTCTAGAGGCTCTAGTCCCCTGCAAACTGCAGGTAAAACAAGGCTCCAGATCCGAAAAATCACTAGCCATTGGGCCATCCAATGGATCGCCCAAATCCAGATGGTCTAGTGCATTGCGAGAACTGTAGTCTTGCCTCCCACAAAGTTTCAGAGAGCTGCCATGTCCTCCGAGCCCACCTGTAGTCGAAATATCCATCTGCTGTGTTTACTGCTGCCAAGTCTTGTTGGTCACCAGTCGGCAACTGACCCCTGCACTCAAAACTGCATCTAGAGGGAACTCTACAACACCTTCATCTGACCACAGCTGTGGCCCCATTGTCGAGCTTTTGCATCAGTTTTCCTCACAGCACCTTCTAGGCAGTAAAAGTAGCAGCCCACTGCTCCCGTTCAGCACCAAGGACAGCCAGGACAACTCTGCACCCGAGCTCTATGGGCCACGTAAAATTAACCTGACTATCGTGGCCTCACTCAGGGAGCCGCATCACCTTTACCCCTAGTGGATTCCACACAACTCGACCTGCAAGTAACTGATTGTCACTACCACTTTTTCCCATTGACGATAATGCAAAAGCTCTGCTGTACTGAATTGCTGTAGTTTATGTTTTCTTCTAAAATCCATAACTCCGGTTATATGTATGCTATTTCATTCATTTTGGTGTCTAAATTAAGATAAAATACACTTTATTTTTATAAATTGGAGTCAGATTTCCTTTTATTTTTTATTTTTTTTCTTAGCCACTTGTAAGTACAGTAAGAACAAAAACATACATAGCAAAGAAAAGAAAAAGTACTACACATAATAACATAACATACTAAGCATAGAAAAGAACATGTACAAATAGCCATCATAGAAGTATTGACAAAGCCCAATGGAGAAGAATTATAAATATATACAAACACTCAATACCAATAACAATTAAATAACTAATCCCACTGAAGACTTGACCAGACCCTCCCAAATTTAACCTTTGACCGTAAACCCCTAGCTTTAGCTAATGCCAATTCCATTTCATAGACCCCCCTCAATAATAACCAAAAGTCAGTAATCTTGGGACTAAGTATGTCAATCCATACCCTGGCGATACACAACCGAGCACAAATAATAATAATTGAAACTAAAGATTTTGATAGATTGCCTGAATCCGCTACTGTCCCCAATAGGATTTCTTTCTCGGTTAGTTAAATCTCCTTGCCAGCTAACCTACTCAACACACAGGCAACCTCATACCAAAAGATGGTTAGCCGTGGACACATTACAAACATATGTCGGAGATACGCTGCGTATTCGTTACATTTAAGGCAGTATGACTTTGAAGAATCATGGGAGGTGGCCCATTTAGAAATAACCTTAGGGGTGTAGTACAGCATAAACATAATGCGATGTTGTTGCAGCTTTAAATTGATTGAGGTAACAGCAGAGTTTATTGAGACCATTGAATCAAAGACCTCTTCCGTAGTAATATCAATTGCAAAAATACGATTCAATTTAGCTGTAATCTGTATTTCGTCATCTTCCAATTCAGATATGAAACTCTGGTAGGCTTTCCCTATAAAACCCCGCCCGGAGATCTTAAAGATAACTCGCAATACCTCAGATGTTTGAGGGAGGGCTAACAGGCCCTTCCCTTGGATAAAGAAATCCCTAGCTTGCAGGTATTTTCTAAAAAGAATTATGGGATAACCCAAATTCATTTTTTAATGAAGAAAATGACCTAAAACCGTATTCGTCATAAAGCTGCCCTAGCCGTGTTATACCACACTATCGCCACATTCTCCCCACTGAGTTCGGAAAAATACCAGGAAATCTCGGTTTGCCCCACAAAAATATAAATTTGTGTAAATCTGGCACTGCAAAAACTTTGCAGATATCTTGGCAGATAAAGGATATATGTCTGATTATCTTGAAGCGAACTCTCTTGTAGTAGTTCGGATCAGACAAATGATGTAGTAGAAATCCCGTGTTTAAGCCATAAGCCAGCTGATACGCAAACCACGTTTTGCCCATGTTGGGTCCCAAAAGTAAGCTCTGGATACGGTTGAGAAAGGCTGCCCGAAAGTAGGTTCTAAAATCAGGAAGTTTAAACCCGCCTTGCTCATATGTCAACTTAATATATCTGAGAGCCCTCCTCGCTCTACAATAGCCCCAAATAAAACTTCCAATAACACTATCAAGCCGCTTAAAAAATGACATCGGAACTCTTAAAGGAATAGTGCGAAACAAGTAAAGAAATTTAGGTAAGATGTTCATTTTTATTATATTACACCTCCCAATAATAGTCAATGGCAGCTTATGCCACCTACACAAATCAGCAGCAATTTATTTAAGCAATGGTTCATTATTCAAGGCCATAAAGTCCACAGTGTGACAGCTGAGACACACACCAAGGTAAGTAGCAGAAGAAGTAATACCTAACAGAGGTGAAGCTGATACTGGTACGTAATTTATAATTGACTGCTTCTTGTTTAAATTGAGCTTATAGCCAGAAAAGGAGCCGAAATGTTGTGCCTCATGTGTTAACACTGCTATAGCTTCCTCTTGCCCTGTAGTGAATACAGCGATGTCGTCTGCATAAGCAGTAACTTTTAAAATCATGCCATTGAAGGACACTGGCGAAATAGAGACATTATGGAGCAGATGCCTAATGAACGGCTTAATGCAAAGAGCGAATAATAAAGGGGAAAGCGGACACCCCTGCCGCGTACCCCGCTGAATACTAATAAAGCTGGATGCAAGACCGTTAAATTTAATAACAGCGGTTGGATTATGATAAAGTCTCTGTACCGCCGAGACAAACCTCAGACCGAGACCTAAAGAGAGCATAGTGCACCATAGGAACCCCCAAGCTACTCAGTCGAAGGCCTTCTCAGCGTCCAGCATCAGCATCCCAATCCGCTGATCCAAGTGGCTAACAACATCAAATGCTGCAAAAGCTGTATTTATGTGTGCTGCCGTGTCCCTACCTGGAACAAAACCATGCTGTTCTCCTGAAACCACTAGATGAATTAATGGGGCTAAGCGGGATGTGAGAAGCTTTGAAAAGATTTTCACGTCAGCATTAATTAGGGATATCGGTCTGTATGAGCCCATATCCTCCACTGATTTGCCCTTTTTGGGAAAACAACAATATTAGTTCTGTTCCACGATGGGGGCGCATCCCCTCCCTGCAGTATCCCATTGACCAACTCAAGAAGTACTGGAGTCAATACATCCCTAAATATTTTATAAAACTCAAGCGGGATGGTGTACTCGCCAACCGCTTTGCCACAGGGCAAAGCCCCAATTGCTAAATTCAGTTCCTCAAGGTCAGCATTACTGTGCAACCCCAAAGTTTGAGACACATCCAGAGCAGGTAGTACGCTCTCTTGTAAATAATCTGTAGCCATTTGTTGATTGAAACTTACTGACTCCTTATACAGAGTGGCATAGAAAATCCTAAATTGCTCTACTATGTCTTGGGGTTTCATATAAGTTACACCATCCACACCATTGATTTTCTTAACATGCGACTTAGCCCTCTGGTCAGCAAGTTGGTAGGCCAATACCCGTCCCACCTGCTCACCATACTCATACTGTTTCGTTCTAGACTTAAGAAAATTATTAGCAACTTTATCCTTCAACCTTCTGCTAAGCTTCACTCTTACGTCGATAATTTGTGCATATATATGCTGTTCACCAGTGTCCTTCAAGGCGATTGCTCGAGCGTGCTGCTGTTCTAACTCAATATATAGCCTATGTTCATTTCCAAGCTGGCTACTATTAAGTCGATTTTGCTTAACTATATACTGAAAAGTAGCCCCTCTCACACATGCTTTTAGACAATCCCAAACCATTGCAAGGGATGTAGTATGGAGATTGTTTACTATATATTCCTTCAGAACCTCTTGCATATAAATTACAAAATCAGAATTGCTTAGAAGATGCCTAGGAAAGGAAAATTCCCTAGCTTGCTCTCTCTTAGACGACCCAAGGTGTACAGTAAGCATAATGGGATTGTGGTCCGAAGTTACCTTGGGACATACCACCATAGAGGCATTGGCCAACAAAGCATAGTTAGTAAAAATCATGTCAATTCTGGAGTACTGTTTATGGGGATGGGAAAAAATGTAAACCCCGGCGTTGTAGGAAACAATATCCTCCAAGCATCCCCCAGCTGATGAATATGTAGCAGGTCACGTATAGCTACCCTCACCTGAGCCATTCTAGCTCTAACAGACGTACTTGTAGTGTCAATTTTTTTTTATCTAAAATGCAATTGAAATCTCACATTACTATGAGATCCCCAGCCCATTCCAACAATTCAGAGTTTAGATAAGAAATAACCTCAGGGCAATCAACATTAGGCCCATAGACCACACATACTGTCACCTTACATCCAAGAATTGAGACCTGAGCAATTGCCCATCTTCCCCTGGAGTTGGCATGTGTACCTAGAACCGTGATTTTGGAATATTTATCCTTCAGTAGGGCGACCCCGTGTATAGATGCCGTCTGCAACGTGCACACAATCAAATCATAGCCAAGCTGTTTAAAATAAGTTCTGTCTTTATAGGCCAAGTGGGTTTCAGCAAGCCCGACAATTTGAGGCTTAAATCCTTTAAGCTCTTCAGCTACCAATCACCTTTTACTAACCAGATTCAGCCCACAAACGTTCCAACTCATAAATTTAACACTCGACATTAAACAAATTTTGAACTACTGAATCGTACTCTATCCATAGCAATAGGAATAATCTTTCCCCAAGCCTATGCTCAATACTATGTTTGTACCTTTTCTGTGCTACTTTAACTACAACGTGGCTATTTGTTATGTTATGTTATTGAGTTTTATATAGCACAACAATTACCCGGAGGTGTCCTGGCGCTATTTAACCCCCCCACCACCTCCTATCCCCCCACCCCGTTTTTTGGAGAAGGAATCACCCCCTGTTAAGCTGTCCTGAACTGACAGCAAGCGAAGGACGCCATAGCTGCCCCCCCCCAGAAACCCCCACCAAGCCCCCACACCATACCACCTCCATCCATACCCGCCTGGCAAACAGAGAACAATCCCCTCTAGGGAAAATAATGCTCACTACAAAAATCCCCCCCCCCCAAAAAAAAAAATAGAAAGGCCAAAACTTTCAATATAGAACAGAAAAAGAACCATTTTCATTAAATCCCGTATGGCATTTTCTGTCAACCCCCCATACACATTAAACCAAGATAGTGTACAAATCAAGCATTGGGGTGGATTGCCAATTAACCAGTGCCTTTTTTGCCTCCTGCTCATTAACAAAGAAATATGTACGGCCATCCTTGATAATTTTTCAACGAGCAGGCTCCTGTAGAAAAACCTGTGAGCAAACAGTCTTAAATGAATCCATAAGTTTGCGGAGCTGCCATGGCTTGTCCATAGTTCACTTACACAGATCAGACCTCACATAAATTGACATAGTATCTACTTTAACAGGAGCCGTCGGCCGGTCCTTAAAAAAACTATGCTGACGGAGCAAAAAGGTACCCAAAAATACCAGAATAGGCCTAGTAAAATTTGTTTTAGATTGGGTGCTTGGAGGAAGAAATAGTGGCAGACGATGTGCTCTTTAGACTTGTGTGTCCATGTCCCAGTCTTCTAAGTCAGGGAAGGCCTTCTGAAAAAGATCAACGACAAATGCTCGAGGGTCAGAGCCTTCCCTCCCTTCCGGGATCCCAAAAATCCTCAGATTATGGCACCGCTGCCGATTTTTAAGATCATCGATTTTGTGCTGCATCAAGACCATCTGTGACTCATGTGACGTGACCAACTTAACAGTGTGAGTGTTAACCTCCTCCACGGCTGCCACCCGATGTTGAAGATCAGAGACATCAGTGAGAAACCTTGGCAGTGACCTCAGACAGTACTATCCACCCTTGCCTGTTGATAGTAAATTTGTGCTTCAGCTCTCTGGACATTAAGTGCCTGCATAATTCTGGAGAGTGATGGCTCGTCGCCCCCTCCGTCCCTTTCCACCAACTGGTTCAGCTCGTCATAACGCCTTGATCCAACTTCTTCAGTAACCAGTGTTGCAGGGGGGAAGGTAGGGGCCTGAGCACTGCAGATTGATTACTGATTACAACGGGAGATTACCCCTTAGTATGAGAGAGCTCCGCACAAGATGACTTTTGACCAGAACCAGTACCTGCACCAGGAGCCCTGAGTTGTAAGCGGTCCACGTTGTGCGAGCTAGCCACAGCCATCTCAGAATTTCTAGTTGATTGCAGGACTATGGGGGTATTAGCTGAAGTAATAACCATAGAGTGTAGATGACCATCCGGTGAAATGAAAACAGCCGTAACGCCCTGTATACCTGAATTGGATAGTCTAGAGACAATTGATCTCACTTCACCCTTTGATGACACCCATTTCCGTAGCGGGCTCACCCCGAGCCCACCTTAGTAGAGCTTGATGCTCCCTTCAGTCGTCCAAGTGCCTCTGAAATCTGAGCCTTCGTGCCGACCCCCCCATGGCCTCTGCCACCCTTACCAGTCTGACCCGGTTTAGAGCCTTTTCCCTTCGGGGTTCCCCCCCACTCTGGGGTATTATTCCTAGGACTGCACACAGCCTCACTATTATTGCTGATTCTAATATTCACAATGTCCTGACCTGTCGTAGAGTGATTAATAGAGGAGTCAAAACCATTCTCTGACCCCATAACTGCGTTCGTCACCCCCTTGCAACTGCCGCTTTCGTCACCTATTACGCTACTGCTATTCTCGCCCAGACCAATATCCTGCAAATTAATATTGGAATGAACTGGAGAGCCGTTGTTGTTCACCCCCTTGGATTGAGGAGTACAGTCTGAAATAGGAGGTATAGCTCCAACAGAGTCACCATCAACACTGAATAAGAGGGGTAGAGGTTCATCAGGTACAGGATTCGCCAGGCTCACCACAACAGAAGAAGTGCCCGATATAGAACCACTGGCAGAGTCTTCCGTGCCCCCCCCCAACCCTCGTTAACCGCAGCGTTCAGAACTTCAGCCATTTGGGCGCAGGTGATAGCTGATTCAGAGCCGCAGGAGCGAAGCAGTGCTGTAGCTTTCCCTGAAAGCAACAATTTTAAGATAGGCTTCCCCACCTGAGGTTCCATTAGACAGTCAGACACAATATTACTTGCCGGGGCTCTCCTGGCCACTGTACCATTATTACTAGCTGCATCAGCTTCTGAAACACTCTCACAGTCCGCAAATTCCACTGCTTCCGTGAGACCCCCACCTTCTGCCTGGACCTCAACCCGCCCCCGGCGAGTCGTTCGTGGAGGAGCCATCACCTTCAGCTTTACCTGAAGCGCACTTTCCTGCACCCGGTTACCGCTGACTTCAACCACGCCGGCAGCGCCGCTGCTAAAGCCCCCAGAAGAGCGTTGTTTTAACAACGGAAACCGCAGCGGCGTTTGCAGAGGTGCTCTGACTATGAACCACCTCGCTATGCGGCCGCCATACACCGCACAGCTGACTCGAGTAATCCGGCACATCCAACGCTTCCGAGGACAGGACAGGAGGCGGGTGCAGGTGAGTGCAGGCGTGCACAACCACAGCCGAAGGTACTTTCTCCCCCATCGTCTTCCTCCGTTCGCCACTTTTCACTCCCTCCAATAGTAAATTCACGCTGCCATCAAGGATTTCTCAATTTTCACTTATCGCCACTTTTCCCCTAACTAATGCCGGGATAACAGGGGACTAGCAAGACAAGCTTGGGTTTTGACTCGTAGGCAGCAGGGCCAAGTCAAAATAATCAAATAGAACAAAAGAAGATGCCGGTGCTGCACTGAACTTTCAAAGAAAATTTAACAAATGAACTGATTTAAACAAATCCATTTTATCCATTTTTTGGTTGATTTTAATCAAAGATATTTTTATGCAATTTTTCTTATTATTTTGCACGGTTATATTTAGAATGATTCAACCATATATACAAAAATATTAATAATCAAAAGGGACAAACACAAAGATGCATTTCAAATATTTACATTACATTACATAAACACATATGAATAACCACACAGCTAGCGTACCTCAGACATTCAAACAATAGACAACAATCAATTGACAATTTACACTTATATGTACAAAGAACAGACCATCAGTGAATAACACTTGCACTATTTCAAAAACGTCTATTTTTTAGATTTGTTTAGCAGTTATTTGGCTGAAGGCGAAGACAAGTCAAGGTAGGTCAACGCGTTTCGAATCCCTTCACCGGGGATTCTCATCAGGACCAAAACTCCTGACGCTAAATTGGTGAAGAGAGAGGCGATGCTTATCATCAAGTTTAACACATCAGTGGTTGGACTGAATGAGCTATCTGAGATTTATAATCTGTAAAAATACCTCTAGTCCTATAGTCCGGTCCTGCAGACACCCAAATTGTTGTTGTTTTAAACACACCACGCTACATATGGCGTTCAGTGTTGATGAACACATCCTTGCCCGTCTTTGGAAAACGGGCCCCCTAGCAAGCCGAATAAGGTTCATCCCTGGCTCGGTTATATGGACTACTACAATATATCAAGAGCCCATTTAAAGAATAGTATCAACATACGGTTTGAAAAAGTAATTGATGAACTATCCCTTTCTGCTGGTTTAAACCAAGCTTTTAACATCACAAAGCTGTCCAGACCGTCCATCATTGGCGCTCAATAAAGCATTTTGTCGTCAAAAAAACTGGCCGAAAAATGCTACCTGAAAAAAGAAAAAATCGGAGCTCCTAATTGCCTTTATTAGGTTAAAAAGACTGTTACAATTCTCCAAATTATTTCTAGAATGGTGTTTCCCACCGCCACAACGACAAAAAACGTGGCCAAACTACATGTCCCAGAAATCCCTGGAGAACCGCCTTACAATTGGTTGCCATGATACGACTACAAAATGGCCACCACCGTTGTATACAAGCACCCGTCTTTGTGCACGGTTCACGTCGGCTCCAAGGGCGCTCGCACAACGAGATTCATAAGGTAATCTTGCTTCAGAGACTGTGCAGGAGATTGTGAGTGCGCGTGTGATAATAGTACCAAACTATACGGATAACTATGGTCTAATGTCTACGTTTTCGATTGGTGTGCAGATTCCGGCTGGTTAATTATTTTGACTCGCTGCTCCTGACTAGAGCTTTCCGACACCGCCCAGGATGAATAAGGGGCCACAGACGTTTACATAAGACACCACATACACCTGCCAGTAAGTTTTCTTTACTCCTCAGCCACTAGACACCAGGGTAGACGCAGGATTCCTGTCTCTAATCTCTGTTCTAAAAAACTGTTTTTTCTACTCTGCTGTTCACAGATCCTTTTATTGGACGTTCTCCTACCATCCAATTAGAGCTTTGGGTGCGTTACTTCAAATTTTAGGTAAGGCTCTTTATTAGAGTGTAGCGGCCTTTAAAAACTTTGTTGGAGGGGTAAATGGTCTAACTCAGCGCTGTTTGTTCCTTTGTTTCCCAGAGAGTTTTGGTCCTGATGAGAATCCCCGGTGAAGGGATTCGAAACGCGTTGACCTACCTTGACTTGTCTTCGCCTTCAGCCAAATAACTTCTAAACAAATCTAAAAAATAGACGTTTTTGAAATAGTGCAAGTGTTATTCACTGATGGTCTGTTCTTTGTACATATAAGTGTAAATTGTCAATTGATTGTTGTCTATTGTTTGAATGTCTGAGGTACGCTAGCTGTGTGGTTATTCATATGTGTTTATGTAATGTAATGTAAATATTTGAAATGCATCTTTGTGTTTGTCCCTTTTGATTATTAATATTTTTGTATATATGGTTGAATCATTCTAAATATAACCGTGCAAAATAATAAGAAAAATTGCATAAAAATATCTTTGATTAAAATCAACCAAAAAATGGATAAAATGGATTTGTTTAAATCAGTTCATTTGTTTAATTTTCTTTGAAAGTTCAGTGCAGCACCGGCATCTTCTTTTGTTCTATTTGATTATTTTGACTTGGCCCTGCTGCCTACGAGTCAAAACCCAAGCTTGTCTTGCTAGTTGTCTGGCGGGTGCACACCCGCGAGGTTTTGTTTGACACTAATTGAGTCTCACTGGTTGTGAAGGTTTTTCACATATGATTAGTAGCAATTGACTGCAGTCTTTTACGTTTCACGGTGTGTCTCGGTTGAGACGTTCTTAATAGGTGTTCTTGAGTCTTATCCTAACTATTTAGACTTGGTTTCTTCACTTTTTCTCTACACATCCTCTGTTTTCACTTTATCATGTCCGCTAGTGACACATTTGCATATAGTGAGGAACACATACAGAAGTTGATCAATGACCCCCCATCATTCTCTTCTGCCGCATTGAGTACAACAGCTAAAATCAACAACGAATCTGATAAACTTATCAGATTAAAGAAAAAACAAATTAGGACAGATCTACATGGGCATTTTCTAATTGAACACCTGCGGGCTGGAACTATCCCAGGTGGCCTTCAAATACGGAACGTCCCAGTAATTTTCACAGAGGACCCTATTTATAAAAAAGGCTACAGTCAGATCGAAACAAAGTGTAGCAGAGATCTAATGGTTCTAACTGTGGAAACAGCACAAAGACTCTCAAAACAGCAGTTGGAGGAAATTGCTATCCTTGAGAACGAAATAAAATCTAACCAACTAATTACGGACGCTAAGGCACTGCTTGAAAAGGTTGATAAGGACATTTTAGAGTTCAAGGATTTTACAATCAACCAAAAGAGCACCCAGTTTGAGAAAGATAGGAAGTCCTTCTCATTGGAAAAAGTCTATCCATATCTCCAATTGGATTTCTACACTAGACCAGAATCACGTAGATTCTACTGGATTATCAAGGGAGATCGAGGCAAAAGTTCATCACCTTTTCTGACACCACGTCATCATCAAGTGGGAGTGATACGGACAATACCAACATAAGAGGCGAACCTAATAGGCGCGGCAATTTTCAACAGAATTACCAACCAAATTTTCAACAACCGTCTTTTTTAGGACGGGGCCGACAGAAACAACGAGGCAGAGCAAGATTCACCAATCAGCCATGGGAAATGTCCACGAGACGCCAAAATTACAAGAATTAAGCACACAAATGGCCTTGCCCTTGCGGGAACCTCAGATACAGAACAGTTCACCGATTTTCAATCTTTCAGACAAAATGCTGACACAGGATGAACTGGGAGTATTGGAAAAAGGTTTATCATTCGTGCCGTCCAAAGCAACAAATTTTGTTCAACTTAAGACGGAATTCATTGAATTTTGCCGCAAGATACGTCTAATCACGTTCTTTTCGGATAGCCCTGCCGAACAGAACAGTGAAACAACGGGCCTGAAGAAAAAATCTACTTTCTGCCCTCCATCGGCAAAAACACCTAAGGAAGTGATACTTTTTGAGAAAGTTGTGTTATCAGCTATCACCGAAGCAGAACATAAAAGGAAGAGATTCGTTAAATCTAACATAACGAAAGCCCAAAAAGAAGCGCTGGTCTCGCTTAAGAATGACCCGTCTATAGTAATTAAACAGGCCGATAAAGGCGGTTCAATTGTCATCTGGGCCACCGAACGGTATACAACGGAAGTAATGAGACAACTCTCCAATGTGCACTGCTATCGGAAACTGACCAAAGATCCTACTGCTGAACTGCAAGGAAAACTCTTTAACATTCTACAAAAGGGTTTTGACCAAGGTTTCCTTGGTAAAAAGGAGTACGATTTTCTAAGGAATAAAAATCCTCGGATACCAATCTTTTATGTCCTTCCAAAAGTTCATAAAGATCAAAGGAGTCCCCCAGGACGCCCGAAAGTCTCGGGTTGTGAGTCACTGAATGAGTCAATATCCAAATTCGTTGACTTCTTTCTCAAACCTTTTATGAAGGACGTAAAATCGTACATACAAGATACCACAGATTTTTTGGCCAAACTCAATGTAATGGTATTCGAAGAAAATGTCCATTTCCTTGCTACTTTGGATGTCACTTCACTTTATACGGAGATTCCACAAGATGAGGGTTTGGCAGTCTTGGAGTCATTCCTGAATAGTAGACCTAAACCTGAAAAGGTTCCGACGAATTTCATTATGGAACTAGCCACATTTGCCCTTAAGAACAATTATTTTTGTTTTAAGGATGATTTTTTTCTGCAAACTAAAGGTGTTGCGATGGGGTGTCCTTTTGCCCCAGAGCTGGCAGTCCTGTTCATGTCTAAATATGAGGATCAATTCGTCTATAACAACAACCCTTTCACAGTCTACATCACGAATTGGGTCCGATACATTGATGATGTCTTTTTAACGTGGACTGGAGATGAAAGCCAACTTCAAGAGTTTGTCAACTGGCTAAATAATAGAACACCAGACATAAAATTTAGTCTGAATTTTTCCAAATGCAAGATCCCTTTTCTAGACGTGGAGATCTACCCCAGCAATGGCAGTCTAGTCACTACACTTTACAAGAAAAAAACGGACAGGAATAAAGCATTACACTATTCAAGTAATCATCCACGCAGCCTAAGAGATAACCTGCCGTACGGCCAATTTTTGCGAATCCGTCGAAATTGTACATTCAAAGATGAATACCTACATCATGCCGACAATTTGAAAAACAACTTACTCTCCAGAGGCTACCCTAAAAAACTACTTAAGAAAGCCATTAAACGAGCTTGGTGGACCCCACGAGATGTACTGCTGGAAAGAAAGGATAAATCCAAAACCAACAGGATTGTGTGTGTATCGACCTATAGCCCCACGTCAAATTGGCTCAAGAAGACCATTTCCCAAAGTTGGCATCTGATTAAAAATCTTGATGTTTCACTTAAAGAGACTCCGCTATTTGCTTTTAAAAAAGATAAGAGCATTGCCAACCAGCTAGTCCGAGCTGCACTACCAAAAACCAAAAGTCCGGACATAAGAAGTCTTCTGAATTTACCTCCAATACAAGGACATCACAAATGTGGGACATGTGTTTGTTGCGACTCCACAATCGAAGGGAACCATTTCACCCATAAGGGTGTTCATTGGAAACATGATTCTTTCTCAAACTGTAAAACGAAGTTTGTAGTTTATGGGATATTTTGCCCTTGCGACAAACTGTATATTGGGAAAACAAATCAGGAAATAAGGACAAGAATACAACAACACAAATCGAGGATACGTAAGAACGTGCCTAATGCTCCACTGGTTAACCATTGGCATCTCAATAACCATACAGAAAGAGATGTGAGATGGACTGTGATCTCTAAAGTCATACAGGATGACCGAGGTGGTGATCTTGACGCTAAATTGGTGAAGAGAGAGGCGATGCTTATCATCAAGTTTAACACATCAGTGGTTGGACTGAATGAGCTATCTGAGATTTATAATCTGTAAAAATACCTCTAGTCCTATAGTCCGGTCCTGCAGACACCCAAATTGTTGTTGTTTTAAACACACCACGCTACATATGGCGTTCAGTGTTGATGAACACATCCTTGCCCGTCTTTGGAAAACGGGCCCCCTAGCAAGCCGAATAAGGTTCATCCCTGGCTCGGTTATATGGACTACTACAATATATCAAGAGCCCATTTAAAGAATAGTATCAACATACGGTTTGAAAAAGTAATTGATGAACTATCCCTTTCTGCTGGTTTAAACCAAGCTTTTAACATCACAAAGCTGTCCAGACCGTCCATCATTGGCGCTCAATAAAGCATTTTGTCGTCAAAAAAACTGGCTGAAAAATGCTACCTGAAAAAAGAAAAAATCGGAGCTCCTAATTGCCTTTATTAGGTTAAAAAGACTGTTACAATTCTCCAAATTATTTCTAGAATGGTGTTTCCCACCGCCACAACGACAAAAAACGTGGCCAAACTACATGTCCCGGAGAACCGCCTTACAATTGGTTGCCATGATATGACTACAAAATGGCCACCACCGTTGTATACAAGCACCCGTCTTTGTGCACGGTTCACGTCGGCTCCAAGGGCGCTCGCACAACGAGATTCATAAGGTAATCTTGCTTCAGAGACTGTGCAGGAGATTGTGAGTGCGCGTGTGATAATAGTACCAAACTATACGGATAACTATGGTCTAATGTCTACGTTTTCGATTGGTGTGCAGATTCCGGCTGGTTAATTATTTTGACTCGCTGCTCCTGACTAGAGCTTTCCGACACCGCCCAGGATGAATAAGGGGCCACAGACGTTTACATAAGACACCACATACACCTGCCAGTAATTTCTCTTTACTCCTAACTAACCTTCGTCCCATCACCCTGCTACCTGCGCTGGGCAAAATAACAGAACAGTTAGTCCATAAAGAGCTCAAGTCCTTCCTTGATGCCCACAACCTACTTCACCCCCAGCAATCCGGTTTCCGGTCTAGACATTCTACCGAGACCGCCCTGATCGAGCTGACCGATACCATCAAAAACCTACAAGATCAGAGGAAGAAGGCCATACTGATCCTTCTTGACCTCACGGCGGCATTCGATACTATTTCCCACTCCATTCTGCTCAACAGACTTATGGACATCGGCGTCACAAACTCGGCCCTTGCCTGGATCAGTTCCTTCCTCAGTGACAGATCTCAAACCGTCTCACTGGGTCCTTTCCAATCGAAAGAGAAAAAGATCTCCTGTGGAGTTCCCCAGGGCTCCATTCTTAGTCCCCTCCTATTCAATATATATCTCATCCCCCTACTTTCACTTATAGAATCGTTTGGCATAACTGTCACGTCTTATGCTGACGATACTCAGCTTGTCATCCCTCTCGACGACAATTCCAACTCGGCCGAACTTAATCTCAAGCGCTGCCTCACAGCGGTCTTTCAATGGATGGACGCCAACCATCTCCGCTGCAACTCGAATAAAACCGAGATCTTGCCCATTGGAAAGAATGCATCTTTCAGTCCCGCCCTGTGGTGGCCTGATAACTCTGCTGCCCCACCTCAGACAGTTTCATCGGCCAGAAACCTCGGAGTTATTTTCGATTCCGATCTTTCTTTCGATTCCCACGTCGCAACTGTAGCAGGTAAATGCTTCGGCATTATAAAATCCATGCGAAAGTTCTTTGACATCCTCCCGCTCGATTCCAGAAAGACCATTGCGGTAGCCCTCATACTCTCTCGAGTGGACTATTGTAACGGCCTCCTGGCAGGGACCAAAAAGTCCACCCGACTGAAACTGCAAAGTGTCCTGCACACTGCCGCGCGTCTCGTCTTAAAACTCCCACGCAAATCTTCTATCTCCACTGCCCTCAGATTCCTTCATTGGCTCCCCTTGCACAAGAGAATACTCTTTAAAATTCTCGTTGTAGCCTTCCGAGCCTTCAACAAATCCGGCCCAGTCTACCTGTCGAGACGCTTCCCTCACTACACCCCGGGTCGCACTCTCAGATCCTCTCAAGAAAACCTCATGACCCCCTCTAAATTCAACCTGAAGTCCAAAGGCGGAAAAACACTCAGTACCCTGGCTATTAGAGCCTGGAACAGTATGCCAAGGCATCTTAGACTTCAGACGCATGAGAAGCCGTTTAGGAAGCTCCTCAAAACGTGGACTTTTAGTCTCTCTGATGAATGGACTAAAGCAGCCATTTAGCCCCCCACCACCTTTCCAGTGATCTGGTCCCAGGTTTTACAGCGCCAAGATGCTCCCTTCGGAGCGAACGTTTGCGCTCTATAAATACCTATCCAATATCCAATATCCAATATCCTCAGCCACTAGACACCAGGGTAGACGCAGGATTCCTGTCTCTAATCTCTGTTCTAAAAAACTGTTTTTTCTACTCTGCTGTTCACAGATCCTTTTATGGACGTTCTCCTACCATCCAATTAGAGCTTTGGGTGCGTTACTTCAAATTTTAGGTAAGGCTCTTTATTAGAGTGTAGCGGCCTTTAAAAACTTTGTTGGAGGGGTAAATGGTCTAACTCAGCGCTGTTTGTTCCTTTGTTTCCCAGAGAGTTTTGGTCCTGATGAGAATCCCCGGTGAAGGGATTCGAAACGCGTTGACCTACCTTGACTTGTCTTCGCCTTCAGCCAAATAACTGCTAAACAAATCTAAAAAATAGACGTTTTTGAAATAGTGCAAGTGTTATTCACTGATGGTCTGTTCTTTGTACATATAAGTGTAAATTGTCAATTGATTGTTGTCTATTGTTTGAATGTCTGAGGTACGCTAGCTGTGTGGTTATTCATATGTGTTTATGTAATGTAATGTAAATATTTGAAATGCATCTTTGTGTTTGTCCCTTTTGATTAATAATATTTTTGTATATATGGTTGAATCATTCTAAATATAACCGTGCAAAATAATAAGAAAAATTGCATAAAAATATCTTTGATTAAAATCAACCAAAAAATGGATAAAATTGATTTGTTTAAATCAGTTCATTTGTTAAATTTTCTTTGAAAGTTCAGTGCAGCACCGGGATAACAGGGGAGGCATTTGCGGCAGGACCGATGGAGACCTCGGGAGCGGGCGGTGAGACGTCCTTCAGAAGCGGAGTCAATCCGCCATCTTCCTTCCCCGGTGTCAGATTTCTATAGAGTCGTGCCAATTACTTTTCGGCCATGATGGTGCCCTGAAATACTTAAAACATGTTCCTATAGTAAAGCCTGGCTGATCTTTGCCACTCTACCACGACTGAATTGAGGATTTATTAATGTGAAATAAGGACCATCTTTGGGGATTGTCAGAGTATTACATGGTGAAGTCTAACCAACATCACCACATAATACTCCACCTTCCTACAGCTAACTATTGGTGATCAACAAATCAGAGGTAAGTGTTAAGTGAGTTACAGAATAATATGCATGGTTTTAATTCCCAGAAATATACATGGATTAACTTCAGGATTTGGATTATGTCCAAAATGCAGAGCGACCAACATGGGTTCAGCATTTGTGGATTAAACTTCATCATTATGAGTACTGGGTCAATGTCTGTATCATTGTCTCTCAAGTGACAAAAACAGCTGGGCAGCACAGAACCCACTACATTGGATTATTTTCAATTAAGGGACCCTGGTAAAGTTTTAATCAACAAGCAACAAACCATGTATTGGTCTGGCTTGCTGGAGAACCTTATCCAGTTGTTTTTTTTTTTTTTTTCTTTATTCCTCATATACCAAGAAATAAGGGCGATCTTGATGGGCGGCCATAACCTCTCCTCCATGGTCAACCTATCCCGACCCTGGTGTTTAAGACCGGTGTGGAGAAAAGGAAAGGCTCAATCCCTCAAGCCATCACTACTTCTACAATCCACTTCTCTTCGCAATGTGATATAAACCAACATCGAATTGAAGGGACCAGCCATGTAGTGCCCAGGTGAAATCATTGGAATATTCCCTATCTCTTCCGCCATGCAACCAAGGGTGCCCAAACATTACCATAACTATTACTGTCACATGCCATATCAGATTCACAAGTATAAATTATATGTTTCAAGCAATCTAAAAAAGTAGGGGCATTTATATTTTTCCATGCTCTACATATCTCACGTCTTGCCAGAATAATAACATAAAAAATAAATTTAGATCCCGGATCATTAAGATGGTAGTCAATATGTAATCCAAACATAATCAATCCTGTGGTAATTTCGATCTGTTTATCCAGTACCTCAGCTAGAAAGGTTTGCACCTTTGCCCAAAAAGCTACTATTTCAGGGCAACTCATGAACAAATGATAGTCATCTGCCGATGGTAATTTACATCTTGGACACTGATAATGTAAACCTGTGATCTTAGTTAACTTTCTTGGGGATATATATACTCTATAAGTAGTGTATAAATGGTTTCTTTTAAGAAGAGCCGATTTTACCACAGCATGTAACATAACGTAAGAATCTCCCCATAATTTCATCAAGTTATTTAAATCAATACTAATAACATTACCCCAGAGAGTATGAAGTTCCGATTCTGATATCCCTTCTGGCTCTAGAATAGCCGAATACCAGAAAGACACCTCCTGATTCAACACACCTCTTCTAGATACAAAATCGAACTTAGAATTCAGTGCCTCAAAATCCCAAGATTTAGTTGTCCACCACCCTGCCAGCTGATAGTACTTATATCTAGATAGTGTACCGTCTGTCAGGCCAGAAAGCGTCTCCCAATTCAACAACTGGGAGTCTTTCTCTAAATCCTGCCAATAGAACAAGCCAGCCATTTTAAGAGGGCGAGACAGTTGATCATTAAGGCATTCTGGGGTACCCGGGGAGTCCCAGATCGGTGCTTGGGGTGCATAATACGGGATTTTTAGGCTTTTCCTAAGATATACCCAGTTCTTAAGGGCTGTTTCCAATACCTTTAATCGTACCCTCTTGAAGAACCTAGGATCGCCGTACTTAAATAAAAAATATTCTTGCCCCTTAGGTATGCCATATAGTAGAGCTTGAAACAAGAGACCCTGAGGAGAAGCATCTGTCTTTCCAGCTAACATTCTAAAGTTCTTAAAGTGAAATGAATGGCAGTAAATAGATATATCCGGGAGAGCTAATCCTCCCATTTTTAAGTTTCTTCTTACTTTTTTCCAGGAGATCCTTGGTGTCTTAGCGTTCCAGATAAAGGAACCAATTCTCCCCTGCATTTTGGCGATGTCAGATACAGGAAATGTCAACAGGATGGAATTAAACAAAAATGTGATCTTTGGGAGGATAATCATCTTTACTAAATTTACTCTACCATAAATGCTCAGAGAAAGCCCAGACCATCTTTGTAAAAGATCACAAATATCCTTATAAATTCTCGTCATATTTACTTTGGCTATTTCAAGAATATTATGAGACAAGATTATGCCCAAGTACCTCATACGCGTCTTAGCTACAACAGTTCCGCCGACCTGATTCCAATGCCTAATCTCTGTTTTTTCTCTGTTTACCTTATATCCCGAGATTACTCCAAACAATTCTGCTTGTTCAAGTAATCTCGGAATAGCCTCCTCAGGATTAGAGGAGAACATTAAAAGGTCATCCGCATACAAGGCGAATTTTAACTCGAGATCTGCAATTCTAAAAGGGTGAATCACTGGGTCCGCCCTCAGTAAACAAACAAAAGGTTCAATATAAAGATTAAATAGCAGGGGTGATAAAGGACACCCCTGCCTTGTTCCACGTGTAATTGGAAACCAGTCTGAAAGTAAACCATTTACCAATACTTTTGCCCGTGGACTCTTATATAGGGACCGAACAGCTACAACAGAATTCATAGGAAATCCGAACCTAGAGAGCACCGACCATAAATATGGCCAGTGTACTTGATCAAAAGCCTTAGCGGCATCAATAGCCGTAAGGGTCAACGGGAGTTTCTTAGAAATGGCTACATCTATTGCCGCTATGGCTTTAAAGGTTAACTCGTTTAACTGTCTACCAGGAATAAAACCCTTTTGGTCCTGATGTACAATTGTTTTTATTACTTTAGCCAGTCTTGCTGCCAGAACCCCCGCAAAGATTTTATAATCAGAATTCAACAATGAAATAGGTCTATATGACTCAATTTTAAGGGGGTCTTTGTTGGGCTTCAAAATCAGAGCTACAGTGGCTTCAGACCAGGACTCTGGTATAATATCCCCCTGTAAGTAAATTTTATTAAATAGGACCGTCAAGGCAGAGACAGCTTCCCCTGATTCTATCTGGTATATTTCAATTGGGAGCCCGTCTGGACCAGCTGCCTTTCCTCTGGCCATCTTTTTTATCTGTACTAGAACCTCTTCTTCCCTGATGCCTGCGGCCAGGACAGTTCTATCCATTTCAGTTAATTGTGGAATCTCTATCTGATTTAACCAATATTCGATGTTCTGAGTAGAGGGGCACAGATCGTCTTAATATAAATTTTGCATATACAACCTTGCCTCCTCCCGAATCAGGGTGTCGTCGTGGGTAATTGAACCTGTATTCTGGAGGCATATACGACTAATCTGATTTCGGAGTCTGTCTGATCTGACCTTCCAAGCAAGAAGTCGACCGCATTTTTCCCCATAGGAGAAATTCTGGAGCCTACTTGAGTCCCACTTGTCTTTTACTATTTTATCAAGATTTGCTTGGAATTATGCACGCAAATGGTCTAATTCATTTTGGATATTTATTATATTAGTAGTTTGAAGGTCGGCAGAGGCCTGCTGTAATTGTTCTTCCTTTTGCTTGATCTTAGCGAGGCTCTCCTTTTCAGTCTGTCTCCTAATCTTATTCCTTTTAAGCATTTCCGTACTTAACTTCCCTCTAATATAGGCCTTAAATGCCTCCCAAATATTCTGATCGCTTACTGTCCCAGAGTTAAATCGAAAATATTCCTCTATAGTTAATTTCAAATTGCTGATTACCTCATCCTGTATCAATATGGATCTATCCAATGTCCACCTCCTCTGTTGGTTTTTACTCTTTAAATTTATGGTTAATTCCACAATAGAATGATCGGAGAGTATAGCTGGGATGTACACAATAGAATCTACGTTAGGATAAAGGGCTTGATCTAACAAAAAATAATCTATCCTCGAGTGGTGTCTATACTTACGGCTATAGAACGAAAAATCTCTCCTATTGCCGTTTTTCACCCTCCATATATCTATAAGATTGAAATCCTTAGTGATATTCTTCAGCTCTGCTAGTGACTTACGAGGGGGGGAATACTTGGCTCTAGAGGTACGATCTAATTTTTCATTTAAAACCAAATTAAAGTCCCCCCCCCCAGCAAAACTGGTGTTGTCAGAGCTGAAAGACTAGTTTTTAAACCTAATAACGCTCCCGGCATATCCTGGTTAGGCCCATAATATACTGCACATGTTAATGGGGAACTTTCAATTAGCAGAGATGCAACCACCCATCTCCCTGACTGATCGGTCTCGAACTTGTCTACTCGAATTCCTTTATTAGATCTGATTATTATAGCCACTCCCCTTGTATTTCCAATCTGTTTTGAGCAACAAATCTCTTGGACCCACCTTAACTTGCCGAATACTGCCTCACATTCGTGGGACTCTAGATGTGTCTCTTGTAATAGACAGATATGTGCCTCTGTTCTATTTAAAAATTCACTAACTCTAGCCGCTTTCCTGCTATTTCTCAAACCGTTAACATTCCAGCTGATAATTTTTATCCTATTGTGTGTAATATTCATCAGGTAGTTTTCCTATCTGATCTCCTCCTTGGATGGTCTATTCTTCCCCCCATATCTAGGCCGGCCCAAGTTTTGTCTCCTTTCCTCTTTTTAAGAATTATATGAGGAACAATTTTTTCTTTTTTACCCCTTTTACTCTCCCTCTCCCTCACCTCCCCTCCCCCCCCCGTGAGAAACCCCCCCCCCTTATGAACTTTGGCGATCATGTCGCCTGTTTGGGAGTTTGTGAGCCCAACACAATGAGAAAGGGAACCCAAAAACAAAAACAAAAAAATAAAAAAGAGAGCAAGCAACCTTCTAATAGGGTGACACTTTAAGTGACATGCTGTTTAAATTCTTATATTTAATATAAGGTGACTCAAGGGCTCCAGGTATACAGTTATAAGGGAGTAGAGCAGAAAGATACTTGAAGATAATGTTAAAAAAATCTTCTTTTACCATTTACTATTTTGTTCAAGTCTAGTTGACTGTATTTAGATCTTAAGATTATAATACATTACAGGAAATTACAAAGAATTACAAAGAATAAACCAATCCCCCTCCTCTTTCAAGTAATTATGAGGTTTTTCTATTGTCTGACAGGAAGGTATCTACTTCCTGAGGGGACGTGAAGTTATATGTTCTATTACACCAGACCACTCGTAAAGCCGCCGGAAACTTCATCTGCACCTGTGCACCTAAACTTCTCAAGTCTGGCATTCTAGTGCCTAACTCCCACTGCCTCTGAGCTGTTGCCCGGCCCACGTCTGAACGAATAAAATACTTTGTGGAATCTATCTGGAGGGATTTATCAATCAATGCACGCCCCAATATCAGCTCCTTAACTGAGAATGTTTGAAAATTAACCAAAATTTTCCTTGGGGCTCTCCTATTAGGATGTTGCCTAAATGGATCCCTATGTGCTCTTTGAATTTCCGTTTCCAGGTTAATCTCTGGCTTATCTTTTAATATCCCCTCACTAAGGAGTTTACATATAAGAGCCTTGACGTCACCATTTTCTAACCCTTCAGGCACATTTAGGAATTTCAGGTTATTTCTCCTGGCATGGAGCTCTAATCTTTCCACATCCATTTGGAGCAGCCTGTTCTGAGCCCTTAAATCTCTCAAGTCTTCAGAATGCATATGTGAGGTCTGAGAACCTTATCCAGTTGTGACATGATTTTAAGTCTCATAAATTGTTCGATTTCCTTCAAAACCAAAACTATATCTGGAGCTTGTGATTTGCTGAACAATACATTTAAAAGTAATTAATTGTCAAAGCAAAGATATCAAGAGTTAAAGCCAAGGTAAGCATCAGTAGCTATGTGTCTTATCTAACAACCATTGATATTAATCGCTGTCCAGAAACAGGTGTTGGCATCCAGGAACCAAGCCTCTCTGTGTCTGGTAAACATCAACAAACCGTCAATGTCAATTTACCGAGGATGTGAGGCAAGTAAGTATAAAAGGCAAATTAATAAGAACCAGGTGTAAAAAGCCAACATGCATTGGGGTACACCAAGGAACCACATGCACAACATTTGCTAACGAACTGAGAATGCAAAAGCAAACAAATGTCAAAGACAAGAAATCAAGTGTCCACTTCAAGTAAATGGAAGAAGCCTTGGCGACATGAGCGTTCTATAAAACATAATGAAATAAAAAGCAATCAAGGGTCAACACCAAGAAACTAATCCCAAAAGCCAATCAGCCATTGAATAATACCCAGCAATCCCATATTCAAAACAAGGAAGGACACATGCATCAATGCCAGGCTAACTTGGTTCACAATTCAACTAACCAAGCTTGAATGCCCATCAGACAACCATTATCATAAAACAACCAAGCATTAGCGTCAGGCACCAATTAATATTTCCAACTAACCAAGTGTAAATGTCAATGTCAAGCCACCAACCATCATGTCAGGCTACTCAGAAAATAGGCAAGTAATCAAGTGTCAATGCCAAGCATTCAACTGTCAACATAAAGCAACAAAGCAATAATATCAAGCAACCAACTTTATAGGCAAGTAATCAAGAGCCACTGCCAAACACCAAACCCTCATCATGCAACCAAACAACCAGGAACGTAGGCAAGTAACAATGAGACAATACCAAGCAGGTTACTGTCAATATCAAGCAACCATGAATGTAACCAAGCATCCACGCCAAGTAACTACTGCTCCCACACCACAGAGCCAAGTTTCATGTACTAATACTCTGACACCAATTTATCAATTTCAACTAGCCACTTGTCAAAGACAATCAGCTAACATCATCGCCAAGACGTCAACATATAATAACAAACAGCTATTGTTTTTTAGGTTTAGGTAATAAGAGAAATCTATTGTTTTTAATATAAACTTAAAAGGGACTTACATCCCGCCTCCGCTCTTTCCTGGCTTATTGGTTCCTGTTCGTGGTACTTACATTTCCTCCATTTCTATTTGCTGTGGCATATTTTCCTGCATTTACCAATGCTTGTTCCTTGCCCTCCCTCATAGCAGTTTCCCGTTGCTGAAATACAGTTAGCCTTTGCTTTGGTGGAACTATTTTTTTTTTTAAGTTTTGCCTCTTTTTGCTTTTTTCATGTCAGCAGATTTATATAGTGCAATTTATCACCTGGACAGATTAAGAGATTTGCCCAGGCTCACGGAATGTTGTGCTGCAGGATCCCAAGCTCTCGAGTCAGCAGCTCTGGTCACTGCACCACATCCTCTCCACTCCCATGTTATTTGTCTGTGAGCTCTTTCCTTCTCCTGGACGATGATTGAAAACAGCTCTTTATTCATCACATAGGCAAAACTGATGCATTACCAATGCTTGTTAGAAATTATTTGTTAAATGAGAATACTGGCCAAAAAAAAAACAGCGTCATTGCTCATCCATCCAAACTTGGTTCCCATACAAGGGAAGCCCCCAGCCATCAACTGGACCAAGCAAAGAAATTCCTACCTTCCGGGGAGGCCCACTTTCCAGAAACAAAGGATGCACCCAGCAACCACAAAGTCTGGACAACCTGGATGGACCCTAGCGGTACCGTGACTGGTAACCGACATTGAGCATAGCAAATCTGGAGACAGGGTAAGATCCTAAGAGCTCCAGATCAGCAATCCAGAGACTAGGAGCTCCACGCCCGAGAGCTTATAACTGTGTATACACTAACGGGGGGCCTGAGGAGATTTCGAGACCTGCAAGGGCAGACTCCCCAATATAAGACATCAATCACACAAAAAGGCCCTCTGGTCTGTCAAAAGAGACTGAAAGAGGAAGAAAGAGGCCGACCAAAAAAAGGGGGTGTGGGTGTCCATTTAAAGGACGGTTTCCCTCACCCACCTAGGAATCCTGCCTAGTCATGGTGCGGGCTACAACCCCCTCGCTGCGAGGAAGGAGCTCAGGGATCTTTTAGTTTTCAGAAGGGTTATCGCTAAGACACAATGTGAGATAGCAAGGTGTTGTGAGGGTTGCAGTGCTAATAGCGGAGTGGGTTAAAACTAACTACAAGGTTTACCACGTTACTTTAGTCTGGCAGCCTTGTGGTGGGATTATAAACGACATGAGAAGGAAGGTACGACTGTGGAAATTTAGCGTGCAAACTGAACATCATCTGCGCCATCTTGCCTCTCCCCAGCGCCACGCACGGCGAATGCACGGCCGCCATTTTAGGCACCCCACTCTCTCCCCGCTCACTCTCGACCGCCAGCGCTTTCCCCTGGCGCTGCAAGCATCCCCCGCGCGCCGGCCACCCCCGCTCTCTCATACAGGCCATAAACCCTCTCCTTCTGCGCGACCCTGCTACGGAACCACTCCCAACCGACAACCCATACATGGTCATGCCTCTCCTTTGATAACCCCCTTCCTCTGCGCCCCTTTGTCTGAACTGGTCCCAGGCCATCACCTAGCCCTGCGGATGCAGTTTACTGCCCCTACTGTAAGGGAAACACCCCACATCAAAGGGATTACAGTAGATCAAAGCCCCTACCCCCTGAGACCCGGCCAGTTGCACACACCCCCGGGAATTAGCGGAATTCCCTGCTGCGCGATAGCCATCTCCCACTGCGGGTAGGGTGGGAACTTCTACTGTATCTATGTGTGGGATCGGATCTGAGCCGGGGCTTCAGGGGATGTTCTTTCAGGCATCAAGGGAATCTCAAGAATGTACTATGTGTAATAAAGCAATAAACCAGTGTATAAGAGACCAGGTCTCAGAGATGCAGTTAGAGCACCTCGTGACGATACCTTGCTGTCTGATCTGATGTGTTCTGCTCCGACGGAATAAAACTTTGTTTCCTGCCTTCCAGTCTCCGGCGCCTGCCTCTTTCATTGGTAAATTATCGAGTGGTATAAGAGGCGATTACCGCCGGGCAAATACTTGAAAGGTTATCGACTGAAACTGCCGCTACCATTTAACAATTGGCGTCCCAAACGTGGGGCCCATCAGCGACACGTGGATCCAGTGGGAGAGGTCCCGACGACAGAGTGAACGACTGCAACGATCGGGAGAGCTCCTGCCCAATAGACCCTCGTCTGGCAGCCGATCATCCGAACTTCACTGGTTCCGAGCAGACCTCTCTCGAGTGATCTACGGTCCTGACTGGGAACCATCAGGAGTGCCGCGGCAAATACGGAGAACAGAGGACGATCGGGCGCTGGAGGCGGAAGACGAGAAACTGTCCACGCGGTCCGGGTAAGGTCGTGAAATACGACAAAAGTGCGAAATAATTGATTGATTGTTTGAATACTAGTATTGCTCATTGATTGTTCTTTTTGAGATATTCGCTGTCTACAAAGGGGGAGGAGTAGAAATACTCTCTCTCTCTCCCTTTGCAGATAGTGAAGGGTAGGTAACGCAGACTTTTGTCCCCGTTGAAACCCGTCGTGCCTATCTTTATCTCCCCATTGATTGATTGTCCGAACATTGATTGTTTTGAAGAATAGTACTTTTTGAGATATTCTCTGTTTGCAAATAACGTAGAATAGGAATATTCTGTCTAGTCTTTGCAAATAGTGAAGGGTAGGTAACGCAGACTTTTGTCCCCGTTGAAACCCGTCGTGCCTATCTTTATCTCCCCATTGATTGATTGATTGATTGTCCGAACACTAGTTGTTCGATATTGGTTCTTTGGAGGTATTCTCTGCTTACAAATAACGAGGAATAGAGATATTCTGTCTAGTCTTTGCAAGCAGTGAAAAGATAGGTAGTGCTGACTTTTGTCCCCGTGAAACCCGTCATGCCTATCTTCTCCCCACTGATTGGTAGTTGGTTCTGCCCGGACCGCTTATTAGAGGTGAACCACCCGGCTCCACTGGAAGGCACCCCTAATAAGGACATGTTCACTAAATATGGACTAGTCGCCGTAGCTTATAGCAAGCTGTGGCATAAATATACCAAGAAGGACCCCGAAAGTCAGTGGCCACTGATGGGATCCTTCGACGACCGCAAGATAGAAGCGCTAGAAGTAGCTCTGCGTAGCAATAAGACGACGCCTACTATGCTTGACAGTATTGGCATGTGGCGCAAAGAAGCGACGCAACGGAAAAAGAGGGAAGAAGTAAAAGCAGAAAAGGAATTACGAAAGGCAGCTCACCTAGCCGCTAAAAAGTTAGAAGAAGACATAAAGGAGAGAAGGGAAACTAAACTAAGACAGGAGCCCGAAACCTCAGGCCAGTACGCTGTTAGGACCCCTTCTTTGCTCTACCCTGTATTGTCCTCCAAGCAGCAAACGAATGACGAATTACTGTTAGGTCCCCCGACCATTTACATGCCCCCTCCGTATGCACCCTCCCAATCGGTAGTGCAACACCCACAACCCCCGAACACGAACGAAAGCAGTACAGGGGCCTCGGCCCTCACGGCCTCCGCGCCGGCTGAGCCTCTTGTACTGAACCTAACGTCGACTACAACGCTAGACGACCATGAGATAGGAAAGAAAGAGTCCACCAGAATGAATCGGTTAACTAAAGATGAACGAGCAGGAATTGACAAGATAGTAGGGACGCTGGTGGAGCGAAAAGAAAGTGAGGAGTATATAACGGACGTGTATAAATCGTATGCCGACAGCCGCAGACGACACTTCGTCGTACGGCTCTGTTATCACACCCTGAATACATATGAGGATAGGTACCACGATAAAGGTCCCGAAGGCCTAGCGGCCCTATATAGGAAGGTAGACATTGGGGAAGAAGGAGAGGGCGATGTAACGAACCTCTTCACTCGTACACTCGAGGTCTACCGACACCTTAAAGAACATGGACAGACAACCAAAACAGAAACCCCCATAGCAACTAAGCCCCAGGGAGGAAGGGCCGATGCCATGATGCCCATTAAAGAAGCTGCCCCCTATTGGGTCCCCCCACGGGGTCAGGGAACGCACGACGACATCAACCACCAAGATGCGAAGGGAAGGGTTGTATATAACTGGGTCTACCAGCCGTGGGACCGGCAAGATATTTTGACCTTTAGAAAGACCCTACCCGACTTGAGAAAGAACCCGACTGCCTTCTACACTGAATTAGGCACAGCCTTAGGCTCAACGATAATGACGTTAGCAGATATCGACTTGTTCTTTGGGCTATGTCTGCCGGCTGATGTGTGGAAACAAATCCGGAAAGTTGACAACGCTGAGCCGTTCGGATATACCTGGGTACAACTCGATACCATAGATAAACAGCGAGAGCCAGGACAGAAACCCCCGAAAGCCATCTTAGAGCTCCCAGACAAGATTGTACAAAAGCTGAAGACTCTAATCCCAGAAAGAAAGGTAGACTGGTCGATAGTGACGGCTTGCCGCCAGAAACCCCAGGAAGATGTGTCTGAATACTTCTCCCGATTCGAGACTGTGTTTTCCGATTACAGTGGCCAAGACATGACCACCGCAACCGGACACCACCTCTTTGTCCAGAATTATGTAAAGGGTCTGTCGCCAGAAGTTTCCCAGAAGTTACAGACCAGCGAGAGTAGTTGGGCAGCCTCCAAACCCGCAGCAATTCTCCAGATGGCCCAATACTACGAAAACCAGAAGAACGAGAACGATAGGGCGTCAGAGAAGAAGAAAAAGGAATTAAAGGAGAGGGTGATGATAGCACAGTTGCAAGGGGTGACCATAGGAAGGGAACCCCCAAAAGAGAATTACCAACCAACCGCCCCTAGAAAGCTACCCCCTAGAGACCATACACCTACGCCCTACAACGGACGGAGAGACTTAGATGGGAACCAATGTGCGTTCTGTAGAGGGTTCGGACACTGGAAATCCCAGTGCCCGGTCCTTCTGGAAATGAATAAAAATAGGAACCCCAGAGACACAGCATATGACCCCAGAAATAGAGGACGGGGACGAGGGCACACGAACGACGCCATCAACGACAGGCCAGGCAGACCAAACACCTTTGATCTCCCCCGACAAAACCAGTGTCAGCAGTCCGACTATGAAAGCACTCATGACTTCGCATAGGACCGCCAGGGGCAAGGGAGGGATCCAGTCGAACTCCGTGTTGACCAGCAAGGTCCTTACGTCACCGCTAAGGTCTTGGGCACAAAATCTCCATTCCTGGTAGATACTGGGGCGACACGTAGTGCGTTATCTAAACGACTGATTCCTAGGGCACCCTTGTCTGGCTCACACGTAACCTCAATAGGCTTTGACGGAACGCCCTCCACTAACCCCTTATCAGCACCAATCCCCTTTGATTTAGAAGATAACACCACTGACACGACCTTTCTGCTCTCCTCCAACACCCCCGATGCTATTATGGGACTTGATTTGCTAAAACATTTTCGAGCCACTATCAGATGCTCCCCAGACGGAGTTCGAGTCATCCTACACGATAACCCAGATCTGTCCAGACCCTGTCACACTCGGCGTATGCTCTCTATAACCGATGCCGATATGTCCCTACTCGACACATTACCTTCACATCTATGGGCTAAAACCGACTCAGATGTAGGGCGCATGGTGATCGACCCGGTACACATAACCGTCCGACCGGACGCAGTGCTCCCAAAGCTTCCTCAGTATCGGATATCCCCCGAAGGCGAGAAGGCATTGGTGGAAATCATCGAGTCCCTGGTCGAGGCAGGAGTGGTAGAAGAAGTAGCGAGTAATGTTTGCAACAGCCCTATCCTACCCATTGTAAAGAAGCAAGGCGAGGGGGATGAGAAAGCCTACCGTTTCATTGTTGACTTGCGAGAGGTTAACAAAGTAGTCATACCCCAGTACCCCGTAGTCTCAGACATCACCACCATCCTCACCCTGATTCCATCCACCGCCACCATCTTTACTGTTATTGACCTCAAGAACGCATTCTTTTCCATCCCCATCCACCCAGACAGCCGCTACCTGTTCGGCTTCACTTTAAAAGCCCGTTCGTACAGATTCTGTAGGGCACCCCAAGGCTACACTGAGAGTCCCAGTATTTACAGCCAGGCCCTCAAGAGGCAACTAGATGCAGTCCAACTACCCGATGGAGTGGCGTTGATACAGTACGTTGATGACATTCTTTTGGCGGCCGACACCACTCCACTTGCCGTCACAGCCACCATTCACCTCCTCCGCTTCCTTGCGGAGAACGGTCACAAGGTCTCCAGAAAGAAATTGCAATTCTGCCAGCCCCAAGTAACGTATCTAGGCCACCTACTATCCAAAGACGGGAGGAAACTTACCCCTGACCGAATTCAAACCATCCTAGAAACCCCTGTTCCCAAAACTCAGAAGCAAGTGCGGTCCCTAGTGGGCCTCACCTCCTTCTGTCGTCAGTGGTTGCCAAATTTCAGTCTTATCGTAAAACCTCTGCTTTCCCTGCTGGCTAAAGATACCCCCTTCCCCCTCCCCTGGACACCCGAATGCCAATCCTCCTTCAAAGAATTACGGGACGCCCTCTGCTCAGCCCCAGTCCTAGGAACCCCAAACTACACTAAACCTTTCTCCCTCTACACCCACGAAAGGGAGGGATGCGCATTGTCTGTCCTAACCCAGTCCATAGGCCCTAAACAACGCCCTTGTGCCTACTTCTCTGCCACTCTCGACCCCGTAGCCAGAGCCTTGCCCGCCTGCCTTCGAGCAGTAGCCGCCGCTGCTGTCTCTATCCGACAAAGTGAGGGGATCGTGCTCTCGAACCCCCTCACTGTATTGGTGCCCCATGCTGTTGATACCCTCCTGAACCAAACCAAAACTCAACACCTGACTAGCGCACGACTGACTGGGTACGAACTGACTCTGCTTGCACCCCACATCACATTGAAACGATGCACCACTCTGAATCCAGCCACTCTACTACCTCTCCCAGACACTGACCCCAATGCGTCCCCTATACATGACTGCGTGACCCTCACCGACGAACAGACCAAGAGTAGGGTTGACCTCCGGGATACTGCCTTCCCGAACCCTGACGGAGAACTGTGGGTGGATGGCTCATGTATCAAGCTCCCCGATGGCACCACCTCAGCTGCCTATGCAGTCACCACGGCCCGAACCGTTGTTGAAACAGCCCGCATCCCCCAGCGATCCGCACAGGCGGCTGAACTAATTGCCCTCACACGAGCCTGCATCCTGGCAGCAGGGACAACCGCAAACATTTACACAGACAGCCAATACACCTTTGGGGTAGTTCACCACTTCGGGCTCTTATGGAAAGAGAGGGGATTCTTGACCTCGCATGGCACACCCATCCTGCATGGAGATCTAGTCTCTGCCCTGACCGAAGCAATCCTCCTCCCCACACGGATAGCCGTGATCAAATGCCAGGCACACAAGAAGGTGACAGACATTATAGGTCAGGGAAACGCACTAGCTGACATTACTGCCCGAACCACAGCCGAGAATAGGTCCACGACCCGCATGTACGTGACCAGGTCACAAACTGAGAATTGGAAGGATGCTAGGGAAACGATTAGGGATATCCAACTAGCCAGCACACCACACGAATTAACTGATTGGGCCCGGGTAGGATTGAAGGACGATGACGGTTGTTGGCGAACTAAAGACTCGAACAAATGGCTGCTGCCCGACTCATACTTGATCCCCATGCTGACCATGGCACACTCCCCCGCACACATAGGGTCTGCCCCCATGATCGAACTCATCTCCAAAGTCTGGCACAACGACAGAATACCAGACTCAGCCAAACGACTGGTCCAACAATGCCTAGTATGCCTCCAACACAACCCTGGGAAAGGAACTGCTGTACCCCGGGGAGGGTTTGGGGTCCCCAATCACCCCTTTGAGGTCCTACAAATGGACTACGTCCAGCTAGAAAGGTGCCAAGGTTTAAAGTATGTGCTTGTCGTTGTGTGTGCCTTCAGCAAGTGGGTGGAAGCCTACCCAACCCACGACAACACCGCTATGACTACCGCAAAAGTACTACTGAAGGAATTCTTCCCCCGATACGGCCTTTGTCGAATTTTGTGGAGCGACAATGGCCCCCACTTCGTAGCCGAAGTTATCCAACTCATCTTAAAAGGGTTGGGTGTAAAACAGAAGTTCCACGCGGTCTTCCATCCCCAATCTGCAGGCTTGGTTGAGCGACACAATGCCATATTGAAGCTTAAGATAGCAAAAATAGTCGCCACCACAGGACTAAGATGGCCAGACGCTCTCCCTCTAGCATTGCTATCAATGCGTTCCACCCCCACCAAACACCACTTAACCCCCTACGAGGTCGTCTTCGGGCGGCCCATGAACCTTTGGACTGCACCAAAACCATCGTCCATCCACGACGTCCCGGACGTCCTCATGTCTGACTATTTGTATAACCTAACTAAGACGTTGTCTGTTATCCATCAGCAGGTGCTGCACGCCATTCCCGATGTTTCCAGGGGCCCGGGACACGACATCCAACCCGGCGACTTCGTCCTAGTGCGTAACTTCCAGCGCACCAAGAGTCTGGAGCCCCGGTGGACGGGTCCCCTGCAAGTCCTGATCACCACCCGAACAGCTCTTCGAGTGGAGGGGAAACGCAATTGGCTGCATGCACACCACTGCAAGAAGGTATCACCGACCCTGACAACCACGGACAACATCACCGCCCAAGAGGAACTTCTGGACAAAGACCGACCACCCCTGAGCCACTGCCCAGATACAGAGACACTCGAGTTAGTGAGATATCCTGATCCCACTGTGCCATCCAAAGAAGGGTATAACTTGCGACGAAAGGAGAGAACTTCGGCTAAGCAGACCACAAGCTAGGTGGAAATCTCAAAGCAGTAGCCTAGTCACCTCGAAGGCCACCAGAAGAGAAACCAAACAAAGTCTGTGGTTCTGCCCGCTACCGAGTCTCTTGAAGGTGATGGAAGCGCCCAACATGAAGATGATGGAAGCAATGGGACGTCCGAAGATCCACTACAGAAACCCAAAGGCTGACCGAATGCACAGCTTAAAGACTATTGCACTTTTCATTACCCTTCTCTTTTGCCTTCTCCTCATGGTCACCTTCTGGATCATGGAGGAGAGCACACCCGCTCATAAGACATTACTGGCCACCGTTCAACCTACCACCACGAAAGAACATCATCTGATCTCGCTTTCACCCCAACTCCGAGAAAGGCGTAAGGAGTTCTGGAATAACTCTTTTGTACAGTTGCTCCACCAACACAATCTTGCTACCAACGCCACTAATTGCTGGATCTGTGGACTGCTACCACATGCCACTGGACACTCTATCCCTTTCATCCCTTCACCTTTTTCTGTCCATGGCTCCTGCCTCGCCTGGCTAATCCTCCTGCAAGAAAGCTACAAGGACAACGCCACTTCCGGCAGAACCATGTCACACTTCTACCATGGGTTCTGGCTGAACAAAACTGGAAGAACCTCTGCCCTCTTCTGCCCTCTGAGATCGAACACTTCCTTTCACATGGACATCCCTGCCAAAGAACGAGTTGAAATGCAAGTGTTCAACAATCCAGCCAGACCCACCTTCTCTTACCTCCGGAAACGGACGGCCGCCACCCTAACAGTGGCCCTGTCCGTCATCAACATCACTGGGTCTGTATGCCTCGAAGGCCTGGGGGCACAGCTGGTGGGCCACAGCTCCTGCCTCATCACCCGAACATTGGACTCAGTTGACCCACCCTCCTTTGTTGCCTCCCCGAATATGTACTTCATCTGTGGTACTAAGGCCTACACCTGGCTTCCGAAAGGTTGGGGAGGCACCTGCTACATCGCCTTTGTCCTTCCTCCGACGTATGTGGCTCCAGCAAACCATCACCGACAGAAACGGGCCAAAGACATTGTACAGGCCGACTCCACCGGAGCACAGTTCATGGACGCAGTCAAAGGCCTTGTTCCACTCTGGGGTCCAATGGCAAACAGCCGTGCCATCCGCCACTTAACCCAGGCAGTCGAAACGGCAATGAACATTACAGCTGGCGCCCTCGCCAACAACACCGCTGAGCTTCAGGCCGTCCGCCTGGTGGCTCTCCAGAACCGCCTTGTTCTAGACGTGGTTCTGGCAGATCGTGGAGGAGCATGCCGCATCATTGGGTCCAGCTGTTGTACCTACGTACCGGATAACTCACCCTCAGTCTACAAAGCAATTGAACACCTCCACAGACTGTCCGCAGAGGTCCATCAAGAACAAGAAGAATGGTCACTGGGGAGTTGGTTTTGGGACACTATTAAAGGTTGGGGATGGAGGCTGTTTTCATTTATCCTGATACCAATTGTGATACTATGTGGATGTTGCTTGGGGATTCAGTGTCTGCCACCTTTATGTTCGCTTTTTATGAACCGCATCTGCCCTAAGACTTTGGACTTTGAAACTGAGCGGATGAGAGCTCTGAACGAGGTGGAGGTGCGGGGTATTATGGGGATAGATCCAAACTAGGCAAGCTGGCGAGATATGTTAAAAGGGAGGACTGTGGAAATTTAGCGTGCAAACTGAACATCATCTGCGCCATCTTGCCTCTCCCCAGCGCCACGCACGGCGAATGCACGGCCGCCATTTTAGGCGCCCCACTCTCTCCCCGCTCACTCTCGACCGCCAGCGCTTTCCCCTGGCGCTGCAAGCATCCCCCGCGCGCCGGCCACCCCCGCTCTCTCATACAGGCCATAAACCCTCTCCTTCTGCGCGACCCTGCTACGGAACCACTCCCAACCGACAACCCATACATGGTCATGCCTCTCCTTTGATAACCCCCTTCCTCTGCGCCCCTTTGTCTGAACTGGTCCCAGGCCATCACCTAGCCCTGCGGATGCAGTTTACTGCCCCTACTGTAAGGGAAACACCCCACATCAAAGGGATTACAGTAGATCAAAGCCCCTACCCCCTGAGACCCGGCCAGTTGCACACACCCCCGGGAATTAGCGGAATTCCCTGCTGCGCGATAGCCATCTCCCACTGCGGGTAGGGTGGGAACTTCTACTGTATCTATGTGTGGGATCGGATCTGAGCCGGGGCTTCAGGGGATGTTCTTTCAGGCATCAAGGGAATCTCAAGAATGTACTATGTGTAATAAAGCAATAAACCAGTGTATAAGAGACCAGGTCTCAGAGATGCAGTTAGAGCACCTCGTGACAATACCTTGCTGTCTGATCTGATGTGTTCTGCTCCGACGGAATAAAACTTTGTTTCCTGCCTTCCAGTCTCCGGCGCCTGCCTCTTTCATTGGTAAATTATCGAGTGGTATAAGAGGCGATTACCGCCGGGCAAATACTTGAAAGGTTATCGACTGAAACTGCCGCTACCATTTAACACGACAAGAACCATTAGATCGAGTTGTACATGAATTAGATCGACATGTTTCAGCCTGTGACCTACAGAGTGTCGTTGCTTTCTTCAGGATCTGGTGTATGCTACTGCTGTGTAAGCGATGTCTAGGACTTCGAACTAAAAAGGTGAGTGTGTTTAACTGCAACGGCAAGTGTGTCAGTGAATAGTTTGTAATAATAGAACTGTGATCCAGAGGTAACCAGACAGTTGGATGCACCGGTGGTACCTGGAAGGGAACAAAAAGACATAACATGCCGAGCGATTTATAAAACAGTGGGAACTTGAAAAAAGTCAGCCAATTTGTCTAGTGCAGAAAACACATAATCTGTCAGTGATTCACAGATATGTTGTAGAGGTTAGGGAATCCCAAGATAATGTATAGTACCCACACAAGAGGCCAAACGTGACCAGTGGAAAATAGTTCCTAACCATATTATGGACACCGTGAGATTGTGTCGTGCAACTGTGTATAAGAATGACGGGCACTCACCTGCAAGTGTCAGGCACTGTACCCCAGCTGTCCTTAGCATAAATGCTCAAGGTGCATACGCGTCCCCAACCTATGTAGCGAAGGTCGGGTGTTAATAAACCAAAATATAAAGAGGGTTTATTTAGAAGCAAACAGGCATGGTAAAAAGTGGAGACCGTATCAACTTTCATTGAAATGGCAGTACAATTTGTAACTAATCATAGCTTCTGAATGTTATGTGTTATGGGTGGATGGCTCTGTTTCATGGTGAAAGAGGATTTGGAAAGATAGAGCAGAGCAGATACCAATCCAACCGAACAGGAGTGGCAAGGGTATTCCTAAATTTGTATTGGACAGTGGTGCAGTGACAATCAGCAGGTGCATGGTGGAAAAGCTGGGTCAAAACGTGTATTAGTTGGGTATATAGTACCATAACAGAAGACCAAAAGAGGCCAGTGAAGGCAAAAGAACGGTATGCCCTGTATATGACAGATCTCATACAGAAGTGGGTGATTACCATGGAGTAAATTGAATTTACGATAACTGACCACAGCACCCCAAGTCCCAAGGTTTGGGGTCAGACTCTGTGATAGCCTCACAAATCCTTAAACTTAGAGGCCTTGCGCTGAGAAGTCCTGGGAGCAGAGACAAAATGGCAAATCCTGAAACTGAGAGCGGCAGAGCCTGAGAACTCCTGGGTGAGGAGACAGCTCTGTCCACCCTGGAGATTAGTGTAGGTATGCAGGTCAGCCATGACGGCTGGTGAAAAATACCACCGGGGCGACCCGGCGCGTGCCTATGGAGAGGCGGCCCAGCTAACCTGCGGCTGAGGGTCAGACCCTGCGAGTCTGTGTATAGAGGTGACTCAGCAATACCTGTGACTAAGCAAGGGTCAGGCCCTGGGAGTGTCTGTATAGAGATGACTCTCAGCAATACCTGTGACTAAGCAAGGGTCAGGCCCTGGGAGTGTCTGTGTATAGAGGTGACTCAGCAATACCTGTAACTAAGCATGGGTCAGACCCTGGGAGTGTCTGTATAGAGATGACTCAGCAATACATGTGACTAAGCAAGGTTCAGGCCCTGGGAGTGTTCTGTGTATAGAGATGACTCAGCAATACCTGTGACCGAGCATGGGTCAGACCCTGGGGGTGGCTGTAAAGAATGGCTCAGCAATACCTGTGACTAAGCAAGGGTCAGACCCTACGAGTCTGTGTATAGAGACGGCTCAGCATTCCCTGTAACTGAGCAATGGTCAGACCCTGGGAGTGTCTGTAAAGAGACGGCGCACGAACTCCTGTGACTGCGGGTCTAATCCTGAGAGTGTTGTTATAGAGAGGGGGTCACCAATTTGTGTGACTGATGTTCAGATCCAGAGAGTTTTTTTATAAAGACAGCTCGGAAAATTCTGAGATTGAGGGTAAGATTCTGAGAGAGAGTGGATCTAGAGACAGCTCAGGAATTAAAGTGAGAAACAGACCTGTGAAGAGACAGCTCAGCAGATCCAGAGATGTTTCAGACAGGGGGAAGTGTGGGGGGGGGGAGTGGGGCTGCTGTAAACACCAGGAAACATGAGCAGGGCCCGGCTTTCGGCTTGGGCTGGGCCGGGCGGCCGAGCCCCTCCCCGGTCAGACCATGCCGGCCCGAGGGTGTGGGGGCGGGGGGAGCCCCAGTACACGAGGGACGCTTCCAGTATTGATCCGCTAACAAGGAAAACGTGATTAGAGCGGCCCATAAACGCCGGATGATGCCCATTACTTTCCCGGCAATCGCATTACCGGGACGGCAGGCCCATTTAAGGAGGGGAAAAACTAACCTTTTTAAAAAGCTATTAGCAGGGCTCCTCCAAGCTCTCTCTACCCCCCTTCCCCCACCGCCCCTCCCCCCTCCGCGGACCCTCCTTCCCCTCCATCCTGCCTACGAACATCCCCACTGCAGGCCCTCTACCTACCCGCGATGACGCCCTCTCATCTTCCTCTGCGATCCCCCCCCAACACATACACCCGTCACCAGGAGCCCTCCCCTCCCCCAGCCTCCCTTATGAGAGGCAGATAATGCTATTTGCATTTTAGTTCAATTATTGTCCAGATCTCATCCGTCTTCGCTCAGATTTTCTGTCAATTTAAAAGGCCGGAGAGTGTGTGTGTGGAGGAGGGGTGCGCGTGCGTCCGCAGAGAGAGAGAGACAGAGAGAGAGGGCGAGGCAGGAAGAGTAACACATATAGAAGAGAGACTGAGAGAGGAAAGGAAGGGGCAGAGGCAGGCAGGGGCATAGGGTGTGTGGTGAAAGTAGAAGGACAGTCATGAAATGGTGGGTTAGAGGCAGAGACAGAAAGAAAGAGGGACACCGTGGAAGAGAGTCAACTGGGACAAACATAGTGCAGGGAGGACAGGGACAGGTAGGCAGTGATTCGGGGCAGTGGCACAATGGGGGAGGATAGCAGGGCGCGTTCGGAGGCAATATACTCAATAGAGGCCCAGAGACACCGCGAAGGGACAGGGAATTAGAATGGAATATAACAAGAATGGATGGATAGACAGGGACAGGTAGGCATGTCATTCAGGGCCGGACTTGAGAACCAAAAAAGCAGCCCTGGCAAGAATGCTGAAACCAGCCCACCCCCTTAGTCTCATCTTTCTCTTTTCATCCATACAATGCTCTCGCTCCTTCTCTCCTCCCTCTCTAATTGCTTTCTCTCTACCTTCCCCCTCCCTCCCTTTCTCTCTCTCTTAAAGCAACACTTGCCTGCTGCAATTAACCTTGGGAATCTGGGGAAAGGACCGAGGCATCAGGAGTGGCCCTGGCCTTTCAAAGCCTCCCAGGGCTCCAGCCCACTGGGGAAATGCCTGGTGGAATAAAAGGCCTGTCCGGCTCTGCTGTCAACGACAACAGAGGAACTAAGAAGATGGACAAAGCGAAAGGAATAGAGCAGGGCGAGCCACTGATAGCTCGAGCCAGGAGCTGCATGGCTCTGTCTCAGCTCATGGTCTTCTTAGACCCTTCCACCCAAAAGAAACCCCTTTTGTATGTGGCTTTTGCCTGCCACCCACGCTCTAAGATATATAGTGGCTGAACTGCACATTGTCAAACATGAAAACCTATCAATCCTGGCTGCCCTGCTTTCGAAATATGTGATCCTAGGCAAATATTTTAATTCACGGTACAAAAACCTCTTGTGTTTGATTTAGTACTCTATACTGTCTTCAAGAAAAGAGAATCTAGGGCACATGCCAATTGCCTTGCTTCTTAGTTCACTAAAGGCAATGTCGTCCGGGCGAGGGTGGGGCAGGAATGTTTTTAAGAACGTGTTTAGAAACTTTAAATAAATAACTCTCAATGCAGTGACATTAGTTGATGTACTAAGGTGAAACGCGCGAGCATGTAAAAGAAACACACTTTTTTGTAATTCGAAGAGACGTTGTCACATTTTACTTGATGGCTGTAGCATTTACAGATATTGTGAAGGCTGTGGTCGTGCGTGGCTCTGGGAGCCAGTCTAGAACCTTGGCTCGGCTCTGGCTCGGCTCTCCATGTTAATTTGTTGGCTCGCCCACCTTGAGAAAGGAAACAGTGAACGGAGGCAGGCAGAGCAGAGTGAAGGGATGGCGAGGGACAGATAGACAGTAAAGAGATGGAACAAGCAGGCAGTGTAACAGGAACAGTTAGATCAGTGGGGGACAGAGAAGGCCAGGTAAAACTGTGAATGGAGGAAGCACAGACAATATCGGATTGCAGCTAGAATTAGTGTTGTTTTTATGTTGGTTACGGAGTGGAAGCCAAAGAGAGGATCAAATTAGGGCAGAGAGTAGTTAGGAAAAGAAAGGGGGGCGTATGTGGAGAGGAGGCCTTTGCAAAGAAATGTGGCACTCTTGCTGCTGCTGGTGAATAAAATGAGGCAGCAGGGGCCTCTTTTGTATTCAGAGGTCACTCCCTCGCTGAGCAGTGACTGGCCTCTAACCCATGGGGCCGCCACAAAATGAAAGGTGGGTTCGGGGGCAAGGGACGGGGAAAATAATAATTTTTAAAAAACATACCTTTCTTTTCGCTGTCGCTGCATCCGACGCACGCCTCGGTGCTCTCCCAGCAGTCTTTGGGAAAGCAGGCTCTCTACCCAATCCAGACACTGCTCTCATGCTATGAGAGCAGCGCAAGGATTGGTCTACTGCTCAGACAAACCTTGGGAGCCTGCAGCTTTTCTCCTACTTGGCTGTGAATACAGCCGAGTTAGAAAAATAGAAATGCGCTTATCTGTTTGGCCGACCTAAGACGGCCGGCCAAACTGACGTGCGCACTTATAAGAAATATGTCTCTTTGCTACGAATGCGCTTTTCAGGCATTCCATTACAGCGCGGTCATTGCAACATCCGCGTTGTTTCAACGCAAACCATTACATCGCAAGTCAGTACAATGACTTGCTGTAGGGGGCGAGCTGGACTTAGGAATAGTATTATTTATTATCCCTACTCCAATTTGGGCAACGGTAGGGATGATGTTGGACTGTAAATCCAACACCAGCCCGCCCCCTACAGCATGTCGTTGAAACGACTTGTGATGTAATGGTTCACGTTGAAACAACGCAGTCGTTGTAATGGAATGCGTTGTACAGAATTCGTACTAAACGATGTCTCCCACTTATAAGTGCCTACCACTCCTCCCGGCCTGCCCCACCCTACAAGCATGCCTAAACCAGCCACAGAAAATTAAACTGATGTTTTATGATTATCTTATTTTCCTGTCACTGACTCTGACGAGTGGCGCAACACTCCTCTGCCATTACGGAGGAGCCGCTCCTGCCACTAACACAAATACCACCCCCATGTCCTCCAACTCACCTGATTCACCCACAGCATAGCTCTTTCCTGCTGGTGTCAACTTGGCGGGGGTGGGTTGTTGGTGTTTAATGGCGTCGGATAAGCGGGGAAGGGAAAGAAGGGAGTCGATAGGGTGTTGAAAACAGCGTCTGTATGCGGCATGTAAAACAAAATAATTTAACGTTTTTTAAGCTGACAACTGGAGCAAAGCTTCACATTGCTGTCTGCATGTCCTAAATGAACGAGCTCAGCAGCCCCTCTGAAGGTTGGAGCCCTGGGCATCAACCCAACTTGCCCATGTGAAAGGCAGGCCCTGAGTTTGCCCCAAACGAGGGCAGACATGAGGGAAAGGCGTAATATGGGGAGCGAGACAGAAAGACTGGCAGTGGTCCAGGCAGACTAGAGCTGGAAGGTAGAGGACAGGCAGTGAGTCACAGGGCACAGAGCTCTGAGCACACACCCAGCACAGCACGAATATGCAATTATCTGGCTCTCAAAGTCACCAACAGCACTTACCCTATCAGCTGCTTAGCACGCATATACATTTTCCGGGTAATGGGTACCAATACCGCGCAATTTAGTTCAGCCCTCCAGTCTTACACACCAAACACTCACTGCTCATTGAAACTGGTACAGCTTACTGACTGCACTCCAGCACAACACTGAAGGAGACTGCTCTGAGATGGAAAGGTTTGGAGAATGATATCCCAGACTTCCGAAATGTGCTGCAGTTGCATAGTATTGAGAGATTGTGCGATGTAAAAGTGATCATTAACAATAACAGACAAGCATTTGCAATGCAATAGGTCTCGCATTTAAGAGAGTTTGAGCTATTGCCAATGCAATAGCTTAAACTCTCGCAAATGCGAGACCTATTTCATTGCAAATATTTGTTTGTTTACTAGCACCCATGCTGCGCTTTCACATTCATGGAGGCCGTGCCCCTTTCCTTAGACAAGCTGCGTCTAAAGAAAGGGGCGTGGCCGACATTAAAGTGAAACCGCGGCATGGGGCGCTTTGACAAAAAAAGCATCTGTTTGTCAAGCTGACAAATAGATGTTTTTTTGTAAAAGCGCCCATGCCAGGCTTTCAGTTTAATAGCGGCCGCGCACCTTTCTTTGGGCGCTGCTTGTCTAAAGAAAGGGGTGCGGCCTCCATGAATGTGAAAGCGCCGCATGGGTGCTAGTCAACCAAAAAAAAGTGGACCATCATTAGTAAAAAAAATAAAAGCAGGCGGCATGCTGCGATGTAGTTGGTGGAATAGGGGCAAATCATTAAGCAAAATAGTGCTCACAGCCAAGATAAAGCATACCGTGTAACAAGACAAGTAAAAGATCCAGTTGTTATGGGAGGTAGCAAGTGCAGACAAGACGGTATCAAGGAGGGACTAACAAGCCTAATAATGACTCGGAAGCCAGTGTTTACAAAGGACAATGACACAAGCCAATTAAAAATGTGGGCCGGGAGTGGGTGGGGCTTCAAAGCCATACTCCAATACTGCATGCCTCGCAGTAGCGCATGCACTGCCCAGGCTCGACCTAAAAAGCCTTCTCTGTTTGCATTGGAGCCATTGAACCGCGGCTGCCGTACCCTTTAGGCTACAGCCAGGGTATAACCTTCAGTGAGACCTTTACTGAGACCTACAAGTGCCCAGACCCAGCTGTAGGTAAAACGTACTGTCCAATGGCCCCTGGCTTTAAATGCAAAACAATTACCGATTTTTCAACAGTGAGGGTGGAAGCCTTTGCCCTGTCAGTGACGCAGTCACTCTCCACAAATCACACGCTTAATTCAATCTTTCCTTGTTTAAGCATATTTGTTTTCTCCAGATGGCTGTTTCCGTACTTTTTAAATTTAACAAATGAGGCTTGTGAAGCACATATTGTGAATTGAGTCTGGGTGAATTTGTGAGTTCAGGGTGAGAATGGCTGTTCATGACTGGTCATGATTGAGAGCCCTCGAGTTGAGCCAGAAAGGCAGAACAAGTTTCTGACAATGCCTGTCTCAGGTTCAAAAAAGTTTTCAGATTTAATACCCATGCCATATTTGCCCCCACTGAAGAGTACACAGACTGATAGACACATATGCACTAATTGTAATTGCCATTTTATATGCAAGTAAGTCAGTAGGGGCTATACACAGTTGTAAAATACCGATAGCACCAACAGAAAAGAAAATTCTCTTTTTACTGGTGAGGAGCAAGAGAGAGAGGGAGAGAGAGAGAGTGGGCATGGTGAATGTGAGATGAAACTAGAAATGAAATGCAGAAGGACAGACAGAAAAAGCAGTGATGAAGAGGAAAGAGATGTGAGAGATATGCAGATGGTGGATTCCAGAAAGATGTGGAGAAGAAAAGGGCTTCAAAGTTTACCTCAGTGAGCGATTGCACAGGAAAGTGGTGTTAAGGGGAGAAGAAGACTGAACGGGAAAATCCAACAAGTGGCCGTGCGGCCGCAAAAGTGAAAGTGATCGCGATCAAACATCAAAGCGGCCGTCGGCCACGAAAGTGAAAGTATTCGCGGTAAAAGGAGCGCGCGCGCCCGCGCACATGCACTGTAGCTCTAGGCTGGCCTGGTAGCACTTTTTGGAGCCCTCTCAATAAGTCTCGCCAGACCAGCGCATGTGCTGGGTCAGGCGAGACCTAAAAAAGGGTTGGGAGGGGGAGGCTAAGAGAACAAGCATTGGCATAGCCAATAGGTCTCGCCTTTGGGACCTTATAAGTGTTTAGCCATGCAACAGTTGCATAACTAAATACTTATAAGGTCCCAAAAGCGAGACCTATTGGCTATGCAAAGCGGCCGTGTGGCCGCGAAAGTGAAAGTGATCACGATCAAACATCAAAGCGGCCGTGCGGCCGCGAAACCGAAAGTTAAAGCGCGGTGTGCGCGCCCGCGCACATGCACTGTGGCTCTAGGCTGGCCTGGTAGCACTTTTTGGAGCCCTCTCAATAAGTCTCGCCAGACCAGCGCATGCGCTGGGTCAGGCGAGACCTACAAATGGCAGTCATACATGGCCCGTGAGAGACGGGAGAAACAGTGTCACAAGTCACTCAATCAATACACTTTATTTAGCTCCAAAGAGCCATAAAAGTGAGCAATACAGATATAAAACAATACATAATAAAAAAAATACAGTACTGTTATAAAACATTTAAAATATAACGCAGAACAACCTAAAGCTAAAAGACAACATCCCTCTAAAAGCAAATAAGACCATAAATCAGCAAAAAACCTCTAAGACCACAAGTCACTGGGAGGGGTGCAGAGAGAGATAGATATTGAAGCCAAATAGAAAGCAACATTTTAGAACGGGGATGTTCGCCGAAAGCAGTGGAGGCCAATAAATGTGTTTCTTCGTGGACAAAAGAAGAGAAGGAGGGGGCAGGAGGCGAAGAAGGGTTAGAATGGAATCCTCTCTCCAAGCATCTTAACTGTGTGGCTGTGCCATGAGAACGTCTGGTGAGTATTTGGAACCGGTTGTTCTGCTGAAAACTCACAGAATGAGACAATTTTTAGGAAATTACTCAGATATCTCTTAATGCCACATAAATTCACTTACAGCCAGCCTTTCAAGTGCTTAGTTTGTAAAAAAAAAAAAAAGGGCCAGGGTCCTTGTTAGGTGGTCACCACAGCATCCACCACCTATGGCCACTGTCAGCGCTGCCAATGACAGTACTACCAACCACCACACTGCTACAAGCGTGACATTTCAGACCGTTTGTGCTGCGAAAGCTATAAGGATGGCTTGGGCGGCTGGTATTAGTTGTTTTTAATATATACTGAGTTGATAACTGTTGTTCTGCTCATCTTTCAATTGCACAAACAGTACCACCAAGTGGCAGATGTCATAAATGCCGGAGTTGACAATTAAGTGCCAGTGCCGAGCATCCAAAACCACTGGCTCAAATTATGCATGCACTGGGAGAGAGTGGAAAGGCATGAGAAGGGCAATAGGAATGATTGGCTCCATGGGGATGGGTCAGCGGTGTCAGCTGTTTTATCATCAGACTTTACTCAAAGCAAGCGAGAAAGACAGAAATGGGAGAAAGAAGGAAGAGGAGAAAGACAGGAACACACTGACAAATGGAGAAAGCATAAATGAAAAAATCTGCCAGAGTGAGTTAAACAGACAATGGGGCTGGTTGAAGAAACAGACTAGAGATGGAATCAAGACTAGTCAGCCTTGGTACTGCACAAACCAGCATTCACCAGCACTGCAGCAGGGTTCCTATCTTTGGGACCTGTATTTTTATACCACATAAGCACTGCAAGTGCCACCTACAGCTGCAAAACGCTCTGGACTACCTGGAATAAAAATGACAAAACAGAATGAAATGTGTGTCTGTCAAGGGTCACAAACACGTGTGCTAATAGACGTGGACACGTGAGCAAAATAATAGGGAGAGCCGAGCTAGGTTCAAGCCAAGAAGTTAGCTTTGGTCTTATGCATCAAAACACAAGCCGAGCCATTAACACATCTGCATGAAAATCGTGCAACAAACGTCATGTAAAAATATGGTGTTGGTTCTCCAAAATTAAAAAAAAAGTGCTTCTTTGATACGCCGACCCATTTCACATTACTACACTAAATTATATCAGTGCATTGAGTGGCATTTATTAGAAGCAATCTGCCAAAATAAATTGCATGTGAGAACTTCCTGAGAGGCACTTCTGATACCTGCCATCTCCAAACCCTCCCTCCCCGCTGTCCTTCCTGGGGTCTTTTCACACACCTCAATGGACATTGGCTGCGTGGAGCCTCTAAAGAGAAGCAGGAACCCCACTCATTGGGGTGCATTCCACCTCATCTTCCCTGTCACTGTGTGATATCAGACTGTGAATAAAGCCGGTATTGTACGACACATGGATGCACCATTTGAGTTGAAACATATAGAAAAGTAATAGTTTCTAGACGAGAACTTAAAAACATTAATGCCCTTCCGCCCACTGGTCTGATGACAATGCCTTTAATGAAACAAGAGGCAAGTTAATTGTCATGTGTAGTCTAATTATGGCCTAGATTGTTATTATATATGGAACAAAATGATAGTCTATTAAAATATCTATGCTAGAGCTTTTCTGTGTAGCCTACATAAGCCTTACGTTGTTGTTATATATCAGGGTTCTCCAATGTCGGTCCTGGAGGGCCGGATCCATGCCAGATTTTGAAGATGACTACATTTATATAAATGTGGATATGCTAAAAATCTGGCATGGAACCCACCCTCCAGGACTGATACTGGGGAATCCTGCTATATATGAAGTAACATTATAGTCTTTTAAAACAGCTACAACAGAGCTTTTTAATTAGCGTATATCCTACAGTATCTTCTAAAGTTCTCTCAAATATTATGAAAAAGGAAGGCAGGTAAAATAATCTAATTTCTTAGGATTACAATATTTGGTCTAGTTGGAAGCCAGGATTGATCCCAGATTTCCTGGTTTCACAGTGTGCATTTCAGCCGCTAAATGGGTCTATCTTTCTCAGTCTTAATTACATCAAAGGTTAGTACTTTGCTTTATTTCTTGAAGAGCTACAAACGTATGCATCAAACAGGAAACCGAAGAGAAGCTTTTGGGATGGAGACTTGTAGGAGATTTTTATGTGTTTATATATTTTTGTGTTATTAACAACATGTAGAAATGCAATTTCACACTTGAATACACATGTAAACACTGATATAGTGATTTTGAAACACATTTCTTATGATGTGTAGTGGTGTGATGAATGCTGTCTGTTACTCTTATGATTTTGATTTCCTCTTGGAATTTAGAATAATTTCTTATCATTGCATTTTCTGTATAATTTTCATTGAGATCCTTTGCCAGGCCTGCAGACGCACCGTGCGTGCTTACATGTGGGGCAGAGGCAGAGGGCGCAGTCCATAAGTCGTGCACTCTGCCAAAGAGAGCTGCATGCCGTTCTAGTTGTTTTTGCCCGCAGCTTCCAGGCGTCACGTCACTTCCCCTCACTCACCTGTTTCTCCTCGCATCTTCTCATCCTCCAGCGACATTGTTAGTTGTTTTTGTGCGATTCATGGAAACCCCATTTCTTCTGGTGCCTGTTGCGTCTTCTCTGTTCCGTTGTGGATTTCAATGGAAACGGTAGTCAACCAGCAAAACAAAGAACAAAAATCAACCTCCAAGCTGGAAATGTACCGTGCCTGGCAACGTGCCTAGAGCGCTTATTTGAATTCTCAAGACTCTCAATGAATATATACTTTTCTGATTGTCTTTCACCACTGTGTCTCTCTGTATATTGGCAAAGTGATCCTGTTTTTATTTCTCTGTGGGACATATAACAATACACAAATTAACAGGGTATAAATGGCAATCTAGAACATTCCTCAATACATGAACTACCTCACTTTCCTAAAAACCGTGAAGAGGATAACTAGGGTCCTACTAAGGTTTAGCCTATATACATAAGGTATGACGCAATGCGTTCCGTTCTCATATATATATATATATATAAAAAGAGTTGTCCCTAGGTGGGATGCACTCCCAGGTGGAGATTACGCCAAAGCAAGGGCACACGCCATGAACAAAGTCCTTTTGTGGTTTCCTGCCAGACGCGTTTCGGGCCAATGCCCTCTTCAGTGGCAGACCATGTGATGTGACGGCGTGCGGCAACCGCCAGTAAATCCCTGTAATAATTATGCTCAGGTAAACCACCTGAAGCAATGGTTTCTGGGACTGGTGGTTCAGTAAAACCCAAGTGGGTATATATCACCTACTGGCGGTCGCCAGTTGGTAATTATAGTTAGGACCTGGAAAAGCGTTTTTTCTTTTCCCAATAACTTTGGCGCTGGTTGACGAATCTTCGCTAATTTTTCAAAACTAGTGTCCCGCTCTGGTCAACTCCCGTCTTGAAAGTTTCAGGGTGATTTATCAAGCGGGGGCCGAGAAAAAATGGGGGTCCCAAAACACATTTTCCCCATGGTTTTTTCCATAGGAAACTTTAGACAAAGCCACAGCCCGAACTGCTGAATGGAATTACACCAAATTTGGCAAAAAGGTAGGTCTTACTTCAGAAAGATCCCTTTTTGAGTCCCCTTGAATCCTGAGGGTCCAGTAATATAAATCCTAATCGGCCAGATATTTAGATTCATTTAGATTTTGATAAGAAAAGGGTCGATGTATAGAGCAAAAAGCAGGGGTGAGCAAGGACACCCCTGCCTAGTGCCCCTGCTGATATCTAAAGGCCCTGACTCCTGGCCAGAGATGCGGAGTGTTGTAGCTGGAGAGATATATAATGCCTTGACGGCCTGAATAAATTCAGCGCTGACGCCCTTCCAGCGAAGCACTGCCCATAAATCCCCCCAGGAGACCCTTTAAAATCCCTTCTCGGCGTCCAACAGGATCACCCCGAGGGGAGAGCAGGTAGCCTGGGCCAGTCCAATAGGGCAATGACCCACCGAACATGGTCGGCCGTGTCCCTGCCTGGGATAAACCCGTGCTGACGTAAGGAGACTAGCGGGGTAATGACCTTCGGTAGTCTAGAAGATAAGATTTTTGAATATATTTTACTATCAGTATTGATCAAAGAAATAGGTCGAAAAGATGAGGGATTTAGTTTGGGCTTATCTTTTTTTTTAAACAGGACAATAGTAGTTTGGCGCCATGAATCCAGAATGACCCCCATCTGTGCTGCCCTGAAAATTGATAAGATGTCCTGGCGGATCTCTAAGCAAAATACCCTATAGAATTCTAAAGGAATGGCGTCAGGACCAGCGGCCTTACCGTTAGCCAACGATTTTATTGCCAACTCGACCTCCTCCCAAGTAATTGGGGCAGAGAGAAGCTCGTTCTGTCCCGTTGTGACTTTTAAAGTATCAATATCCTGAAGAAAGCCCTCAAACATAGACTCGGTTGGAGGGCTAGCTTTATCATCCATATAGAGCGCAGTATAAAACTTCTGAAACACATCCATGACCGCCTCCTGTGTATCCTGAACGTCACCCTGCAGATCCTGGATTCTAATAATACGATTTGACACACTTTCTGTTGAAGCCTTTTGGCGAGAATTCTACCCGAGTTTTCCCTGTATTCGTACATCATTGCGCGATATTGGGTATGCTTAGCGGCCAGTTCCTGCCCAAAAAATTCCAGAAGTTTAGCCTTAGTTATGGCTACCCTCTGCTGACTCTGATCTGTATTGAGGCCTTCCTTGATATTGCGTGTTAATTCAGTCTCTGCCAGCCTGAGCTCCTCGACACGTCTCTTAATCTGCTCCTGCGCAGTCTTCGTTCAGAAGGCTGCAAAACTCTTGGTCTCTCCGTGCACTGCAGCCTTAAGTGTGTCCCAAACGATACAATCGGAGGCCGTACTCCTGTTAATATTTAAAAATTCAAATAGCCACTTTCTCATGTGTTCCAGATAGACCTGGTTCAGCAGTAATTTTCTTTCAAATGTCCATGCCCTGGGAGGTCTGGCCAGACGGAGCAGCGGATACTCGGCTATCAGTGGATTATGATCAGATATAATTCTTGGAGAAGCCGAAACGGAAGATGCCTCTACCACCTGATTGGACATAAAAAAATAATCCAGCCGGACCTTTTTATTGTGGGGGGCAGAGAAATATGTGTACCCATCTTTGTCTTTATTATGCCTATATCAGACATCATTCAGTCCGTGTTCTTCGACTAGAGTCTGGAGAGCCTTAAAAACCCTGGGTTTCCTATCAGAATACTTCTGAGCCCCTGCTAGATTAAAGTTTCCAGCCAAATTAATATTCATATCCCCACACATAACCATTGGTTGTGGCCATGCTGCTAGTTCTAAGTTTAAATATTTTAAAACTTTTGAATCGTCTACATTGGAACCATGTATCGTGCAGATGGTTAGGGATCTGTTGGCGACCACTAATTCGGCTATAACCCATCTGCCTGCGCTATCCTCTCGAACCTTTTTACAAACCTCAACCCCTCGTTTCAACAGGATGGCCACCCCTCTGACCATAGATGTCTGCCGAGAGCCAGCCATTAAATCGTAGCCAGGGACTTTCAAGCAGTCCCGTTTCCCCCAGGATATGTGTGTCTCTTGTAGACATAAGACGTCCAATTGCATAGTATAAACAATTTTAGCAAACAAGGCCCGTTTTTTACCATCATTTAAGCCACATATATTCCATGAGCTTAATCGCAATTTATCCAGCCCCATTTGATCTCAAAAGAAGACCTAATCTCCACTGCAAACCATTAACCCTTTTAATCACAATCATAATCACATATTTTAGCATAACACAAAGCCTACCAATAACAATACCACGACTATAACATAAATCCAAAACCTTTGAAGCCCCCCGCCGCCCCTCCCCCTTCACCCACCACTAGCTCTAACCCCTCCCTTAACCCCAAAGACCGTCCCACCCCAACCCCCCAACCCCTACACCCCCCTTATAAGGCAACAGGACCACGGTCCTTGTGATGGGATGAGCTGGTTACGCCGACTCCCCCCCTGGATCCTTCACCCCAGCTTTACCAACACCCGAGGATTTAAGCCAATTGTGAACCAACCAGTAAAGGAAATATTAATGAGAAAAACAGGTACTCCAAACAATCGGCTAAACCCCCGTCTTTTAAACCTAAAGCCCCCTGAGATGATAAGACAAAAGCATTCTTAGCTATATAGAATTCAGAAACTCCTTTGCCTGAATTTCTGAGAGAAAAAATGTTGTCTGGCCCTGGTAAATTATCTTCAATTTTGAGGGAAAAAGCAAAAAGGCCTGAGCACCCTTCACTTGAAACGGAACTATTAGCTGGCGGAGCTGCCACTTCCGCTCAACAGTTGCCGGACAAAAATCTGGTCTAACAAAAAATTCAGTTTTTCCCTGCTCTTTTCCTGTCCGGCCTAGCTAAGTCATAGATCTTCTTCCTAGCCCAAAAATTATTCAAGCAAATTAAAATTGCCCGAGGCTTGTCACCAGCCTGGCCAGACTTTTGTCTTTGCTTAAAAGAAAAGCGATGCGCATGCTGCACTTCCAGCTGCCAGTCCCACTGCTTTACATCTGGGAAAGCTTCGGAGAAGTGTTCCATGACAAACTGCCTGGTGTCCGACCCTTCTATGCCTTCAGGAATCCCTAGGATCCTCAAATTGTTCCGCCTGGCCCTATTTTCAAGATCAGTCAGTGTCCAAAGCATATTGTCCTTTTATGCTTTAATCAGATCTGTGAGACCCTTCTGAGTTGCCACCTCATCCTCCAGAGTGGAGATTCTTTCCTCAGCTTCAACCGTTCTGGCAGCGATATCAGAGCAGGTTTTAGCTATTCTGCAGATTGAATTTTGCATCCTGCGGCATGCCCCCTGAGTGCGAGCGCTCTCCTGACGTGTTTCTTCGCGGTGAGCCATGATAGTCTGGTATATGATTGAGAGTGTTATCTCACCAGGAGGAGCCTGGAGAGGATGAACCAATATACCACCACCCAAGGCTAAGGCATCATCCACTGGGCCTGGCTGGGTAGAAAAGGAATAGTCCCAGGCCATTGATCCTAGTGATCCCGGGTCCTTACTTGACAGGAAAGTCCCATGATCATTCGATCTCATGGCTTTACGGACCGCACGAGGGCCTCAGGATGAAGTTTCATCCTTAAGTACTTCATTAGATCGCCAGTCACCGAGATCACTGTCATCATCTGTCAGCTCCCTATCTGGGTCGTCGTCCTCTGATGACCCAGTGTGTTCTGACAGTGAGTAAAATTTATCGACCCCTTCAGGCTCCCGTATAGATTCATTAACCCCAGCAAAGGTAATGGGGCAGACCGCTTGGTCCGACATGTTGACAACAGGAACTGTTGGAGCAGAAGTTTCGGGAATATATTGAGCAGGAATAACAGTGCTTGTGGCTTGAATCTAAATATCCGGACGATTAGGATTGATATTACTGAATGTAAGACACTAGCCTATGCGGACGACATTGTTGTCTTAACCAGTGATGTCAGCTCGGCCTTCTCAGTCTTAAAAACTCTTGCTGAACAATTCGGCCTTCTGTCAGGTTATAAGTTGAATGTTTCAAAAACGCAGGTTATCCAATCAACCGCTATGTGTCCTTCTGACGCTCCTGTGGTCCTAGAAGCAACATATCTAGGGGTTAAAATTACTACTTCTGTAGACAACATCCCCGACTTGATTATTCTCCCAGTGGTAGAATCTGTCAATACTAAGCTTGAAAGGTTAGACCATCTGCATCTTTCCTTATATGGCCGCTGCAATGTACTTAAAATGCTGGTCCTCCCAAAGTTTCTCTATTTTTTTAGAACCATCCCCTTAGAGCTCTCGCAAATAAGTCTTGTTAGGGCCGAAAAGATTTGTTATAGATTTCTCTGGGGGTATCGTCGCTCACGAAGGGCAGCTAAGTGGATGTGTCTTCCTAGGGATCGTGGTGGTTGGGCGGTCCCAAATCTTTTATTATACTACTGGTCTGCTATGCTTCAACATCTAGGGCTATCACTGCTGGGAGACAGGGCAGAGGTTCCGCTTTCTAATAGACCTACAATCTATGAGATAGGTTTGGGTGAGGCTGCCAAGGGTATTCAAACTTGTATCCTTGAGACGCGTTATTTTAAGAAAACAAGGTTCAAGGTTATTGGTGCTATGTTTTCAGCCTGACGTAAAATTTGGCATAAATGGTCAATTCCGAATATCAACCTCTATACGCCTTTCAAAGCTGCCCGGCTTCTGCCTTCTATTTTTCAGGATCAGATCATTTTTAGATGGCAGCTACTAGGGCTGAAGTATATAGGTGATCTAAGTTCCGGAGGGCAAATGGCCTCTTTTTCTTTTTTAAGGGACAAGTTTCATCTAAACACTCATGACTTTTTCAAATACCTTCAGATTAGAATTTTCATCGATAAACGCCTACATGAAACTCCTGTAGTGTTTGAAAAGGTCACCATATTTGAATTAATTCAAAGAAGGGCTAGAATAGGGACAATTTATCAGTATCTGTTATCTGATTTTCCGGATGATATTGATCTTCAAAACTCTAAGTGGGAGACTAAATTGGGCAAGACTAGGGTGGATATAAGGACAGCATTAGACCTTGCAAGTTACGTCTTAGTTTCTGTCAGCTTACGGACCCAAAGCAATATGGCAAAGTTTGACCTATACTATACACCGGCAAAAATCGCAAAGTAGGGGGCCCGGAAGGGCGATTGCTGCGCTAGGTGTGGGCTTCAAGCAGCAGATGCTATACACATGTTTCACTCTTGTCCAAATCTGAGGGAATTTTTGTACGATGTTGAGTGTTTTATAAATTCAACGCTTAATATTCCGGTCACCATTTCTTCAGAGTTGGTAATAATGGGGTGCGTAGGCACTGAGATACCTGAAAGAACGAGATATGTTTCTGCTTTTTTGTTTGTAGCAATGTCTATGATTCGGCTCTGTATCACCTCCCAATGGTTAAGCCGCCACGTTTTTCAATTGGAGAGCCAGGATCCTGGCTCTTTATAATTTGGAGTCTTCAGTGTCCTCATTAAGGGGAAGAAGGAGGCATGAGGTTGCTTGGCTCCCACTAGAGGAATGGTCAAAGCAATGATTCTTTATTGTTGATAAACATTTATATGCTTAATCCTTTTTACTCTTTAGTTGATCTCCCCCGTTGTCTCTATTTCTGTCTAATAGGTTGTATAAAGGATAATCAATTATGTTTGACGTTCTTTACCTTTTTTTCTATCTATTTTTTTATCTCTTGTGTTTTTATTCTTCACTGAGCCCCCGTATGTATTTATGTCTTTATTCCCTCATGCTTGTTATTTCTTCATTTCTTTGTAAATGACACGACTTGTTCTTGCCTCTCTCAAAAAAAAAAAAAAAGAATCCTGAGGGTCCCTGGTAGGTACCTCCAGTAAGCGCCACAGGGCTGTGTTGCAGAGAGGTGGTCCAAGGCCATGCCCCTTTTTACACCTCTCTGCAAAGCAGATCTGTGGCGCTTACTGGAGGTACCTGGTGGGCTATGTGGAATCTTGGGCCATAGGCCCACATGCCTAGCATTGAGGGCACACAGACACTGTAGTAGGGTACTAGAACTGGCCCAGGGCACGTGCACCCGTCCCTTTTATTAACAGGGTCACCTGACTGGTGACGCCTGCGATGGGTGGGTGTTAGTGGGTGTTTGACAAGTTGAAACACTAGAACGTGTCCAGACGGACACTACATCCCTTCCAAACTTTAATGAAAAGAAACAAACAAAAGTCCAACCTGGAAGAAAACAAATAAACAACACATAGCACCAAATGAATCTCTTCAGGCAGTCAGCAAGGCAGCGCTGGAGCTTCGGACCACATGGTCAGGATGCTTTGGTCCCCCTTGGTGATGTACTTCAGACCGGCCTGGTCTCGCGGTGTAGTGTAGTTCCTATTTCCCCAATAGGCTCTGCGCATTGGAACAATATACCCTATAGGTTTGGCATAGGACTGAGGTCAGTATGCCCCTATTGAGTATATTAAACTTAATTAATTTGTACCCGCTAACTCAGAGGCCACTAGAAACTCCTTGTAAACAAGAAGGGAGTAGTTTCTGTCAACCGCATACACATGACAACTTTGTTTCCCTTTAGAAACGGAACACTCTCAGAATCGTGGAAACAATAGATAACAGTTTCACTCAGCTAATCGTGCAAGCTTAGTTTCTTCAGAGTTACACAGAAACAACAGACGGGCGTTTCACTAAAAGGATTAATTGAACAGTCTTGTTTCTCGTGTAAGAGATATGAGCTGTTACAATGACAAGACAGTATGCAAGATATATTATGTACAGCGTAAGCAGTAGAAAGAAATAATACTGCGCTAGCATTATCTTTTAGCTATGACATATATTCATATACATAAATAACATAAGCTAAAAATGTGAGTACTCATAAGATGCTTCTCTAACTAGTTCTACCCCAGTGTACCTAACTTAGGTGTAGGACAAGGTAAGAAGTAGGTGCTGTATACCATAGTCTGGTATGCTAAGTTTAGTATGTCAAGAGTCCCTCTAGGATCTAGTCAGCTCCATACCTTGAGAATGAGAGAGGTGGGAATCTCTTTTCGGGTCTCGAACTCTAACACCCCGCGAAGGGAGTCAGAACACTGGAAGCTGGATTCTCTGAAAGCAGGGATGGAATATTTATTCCCGGTAGGTGCCTTGGAATGTTAGCATTGACATAAGGTCGTACAGAGGAAGACGTCAGGAATGAACCCTTAAGGAATAGCGGTTCATGCATAATAAAAGAGTTCTTGAGAAATCAATAATCCTGTGCTAGGGGAACTCCCAAGAGATTATGGGTCTGGTTTCTAAGAACTCGTTGTGACATTGGGGTGGACGGATGTAGGTGACATGCCTGTATTTGGATAGCATGGTTAATGCCTAAATAAGGACTGGGATCTTATGCCTATATAAGGGCAATGCGAATTGTGCCTATATAAGGACATGTATAATGAAAACCTATATACGGTGGAATACAACGGCGGTGTTGGAGTCTATTTACAAAGTTCAAGTATCTGTACATCTGGAGCGGTGGTGGAGTCCACTCTGGAGATCTTGCCGGCACTGAGGTTCCGGTGGACGACAAACTTACAGCTGTTGGGGATGATCTCGGTGTATGAGGGAATGTATGTTGATATTTCGCAAACCATTAGCAAACCATTACTTAGCATGCTTTTAGGGCGATGTTTTTACTTAGCATAAACCATTACTTTGCATGTTTTAACTGCCCATGCATTTATAATGCAAATGGTTATAAATGTATTATGGTTTATGCTAATTAAATTTAGTCAAAAAAAGAGAGGGGGACCAGGAGCTGGTTATGGTCCAATGTCCGTGCTCCACTCATGACAGTTAAATCAATGAGGACATTGTTCCCTGTTGGCGGTGAAACAAAAATAGCGATCACCTATTCAACATGAAAAGGGATAGAGGAAAGAGAGTAGAGGGGGGAGGGAGGGTAGAGGGGAGATGAAAAGAGGCAGAGAGAAATTTCCCCAGTCTCAAGGATCCAATCCCGAAGGGGAGGACTCTATGTAGCCTCTAGTTTGCCCTCACACACCCCGAAGGATGTCTTGCTTCATCATTGGGCTTGTTGTTGCTCCTCGTCGGGCCGGCGCTGCAATGCCCGACGGTCCCCCGAAGGGTCTCTTTTTCGGAGGTCTTTTAAAGAGAAAAGCCGTAAGGTGAATGCGGGTGTGTGGGCTAAAAAACAGTAGGTAGGATCCGTGAGATAAGTGATGGCGTGCGTGCGAGGTGTGTGAAAAATAAAATGCCTAGGGGTGTCCAAACAGTGAATTTTAATATAATGGAGCCCCGGGCAAGGTAAAAAGACCGAAAGGTCGCAAGGTCACTAATAAGCGCAAGGTGCTAATGTGACTTCAGTGGAAGGTCGACATGTTTCACGCCTGAAATGCCCGAGCGGGTCAGTGGCGTTTCATCAGGACCAGAGTAGTGTGAGAGGTTGTGCACGGTGAAGACGGGGGTGCCAAGGATTGGAGGGGTAACCCACGTCTTAAAAGAGGTTAGAAGAGGTACAGGGCTGCGGGGTATAGTGACCTAGTCAGCAGGAAAGGAAGAGCGTACCAAGCTAATGTAACCCTCGTGTATATGAACGGGGCCTCCTAGGTCTAGCCGAGGCTGCCAGCGCCCTATTTGGGTTGCGTCGGGGGCCAGCTCAATCAGCACCTACCCTCTGCCAGCGGCTGCCTGGAGATGTTAATTAAAAACATTGCACTAAAATCATGCTTACACTACACTACCTTACACTACTTAAACAACACTACACTACTCTAAACCCTAATACACTACCCCCTACATGACTTTATCCAGTATTGGGGTATCTTTCATAGATTCACATGCCTGAATCATTCCCTGTCGCCGAGGCGGGAGTCCCACAGTAAATTACAAAAGTAGTGCCATAAGTAAATAACAGTAGTAGGCTAAAAGAAAAAGGCCTACGGCCTAAATCTTAGAAGCCTATCTACATCATTATAGTAAAAAGAACCAAAAGTTAGCTTCAACCAATCAGCTACCAGCACCCTCTAGAACACTCTCAGCAGGGTCAGTTCTCCTCAGATTTTCACCGCATGTCGTGTGGAAGGGAGTCTCCCTGAGTGCCTACTCAGTTTTACACTTCATCTCTTCAGGATGTCTGACAAGAAAGCTCTCTTTAAACCCTGCAGGACCTGTGATAAGAAGAGTGTCCATGTTGATGACCAGCATATGGACTGCATTTACTGTCTTTATCTTAAGCATGTTGTGAAGGATTATAGGATTTGCCGTACTTTCCCTACCAAGACTCTTAGGGATAGAGATTAGGGATAGAGAGGCAAGACTGCTTTTATGGCTTAAATCTTCCTCCGCTGAGGAGGATGACAGAGCCTCAACTTCTAGCAAAAGAGCTACATCCCATGGCAGCTCTTCAAGTGAGTGAAGAAAACATCATAAAACTTCCCAGGATGTATCTGACTCTTCACAGAGGTCACCTAAACTTTCCTCTGGATTAACGGTCTCCACCCTCTACTTTGGTCAAGGAATCAAAGAGGCTGTCTACTTCAAAAACCATGAGTAAAAGCCAGGTTTAATCTCTCACGTTGACTCCATCGTCGACGATTTCTGTGACTTCTTCTGCCCCATCGTCGACTGTTACTGTCTCGACGACGGCCATTACTTTGCCTATTGTGTCGACTAGGATTTCTATCACATCTAATAAGCCTGTTCTGGAAGAATCGTCAACAAGGAAGTCATCGACGAAGTCTCCGTCGACGACCACGTCGACGTCGAGCCCCTCGGCAAAGGTTCCGTCTACGAACCCTCCACTGTCGGAGAAGGTACTGTTATCTATGAAGTCTACGTGATCGACGTCAACGGCGAAGAGCCCGTCGACGAACAGCCCGTTGACGAGAAGCCTGTCGACGAAAAGCCCGTCGACGACGATCCCGTCGACGATGATCCCGTCCACGACGAAGAGCCTGACGACTTTACCAATGCAATCTCAGGTATCAACAATGGTACTTTTGCCTTCGCAATCAACACCCATAACATCTGCATCTTTTCAACTTAAAACTTTTCAAAGACAAGATTACAGTAAAATATCTCCACTTTTGCCATCTCACCTTTTGGAAAATTATGTTTATGAGGACGAAGACGACGAGGGACCATTTGGCACAGCTCATCATCCTTCTGAGCTTAACATCAAGTGTCAAGACGATGATGACAACAAATACCAGGAGCACTATTATCAAGATGAACTTATGGTTCCATACCATAGATTGCCTCGAAGGGAGTTGTGCCAGAAGGAAATGAGTCACCTCTCTCCTACGTTCATACAGGATCTCCAGGCCATGCTGGCGGATTACCGTCAAAGGTTTCCCCCACAACAGGCTGTCCCAGAAAATCCACCTCCACCAGCGGGGATCCCTGATCCGTTACCTCAGTCTGAGGTTCCTGTTTCGCCGGCTCAGTCTTCAGGTCCATCTGACCACGTGCACCATGACGTTACATTCTCTGAAGAGGAGGTTGAATAGGATGAGTTACCCGCCAGTACTAATGTTACGGATCCCTGGGACGAATATATTATACTGATGCCTTCTCCACCCCTTCCTCTTCCTTCTGATTCTCCCCGAGGACATCGGGAGCTTTCATAATTTGATGCAGCGAGCAGCATCTAGATTCCAGTTGCCTGTTACAGTTGAGCAGACAGACTGCTTTTTTGCATGATTTCAAGGGGAAGTCTAAAAAGATCACGAGAGCTGTTCCTCATCATGAGGATCATGAAGACGCCTGTGTCTATTCCGGCTGTACTCCCTCGCATTGAGAAAAAGTACTGTGCTCCCGCTAACAGTCCATCTTGTCTGATTTGTCATCCACGACCAGATTCAGTAATTTCTCAAACCGCCCAACAACGAACCAAAAATCCTGCGACGCGTATAACCACACCGCCTGATAAGGAAGGGCGGAGGCTGGACCTTACAGGTAAAAAAATTTCAACTATGGCAGTGGTTTCTATTAAAGCTGTGAATTCTCTGGCAATAATCGGTCGCTATGACCGTCAAATGTGGTCAGATATGGCTGGACTTATTGACCTTATTCCTGAAGACCGTAGGCAAGATGCAAGGAAGATTCTGTTTGAAGGAGAACGAGCCGCATCTGACATCATAGATTGTGCGCTGGACATTACGAACGCCAACTTTCGTCATCTTGCCAGTGCTGCAGTGCTTAGACGCCAGGGATAGCTTAAAGCCACAACTTTCAGGCCGGAAGTGCAAACGAACATTTTAGACATGACCTATGACGGAGAATCTCTATTGATGAGGCCCTCCTTGCTATCAAAACTGATACGGATACCGCTAGATCATTAGGTGCCCTTCAATACAGGCGCGGATCTTTCAGAGGTGCAAGAGGCCGTGGTTTTGCTTCAAGAGGAGGATACCAAAACCAACAAAATAGGCAGTATCAATCGCAGTATAGACAGCCTTACAGGCAGTCATCATACCGCCAATCCTCTTCGGCTAGTTTCTCCCGTCAGGGTGGTCGAAAACGATCACAGAATCAAGGTCGAGATACCAACAGGAAACAATGATCTATGCAGGGCGCCAGCCATATTACCCTCTCTACCCGCGAGCGCGAACATTTCAGCTTTTGTTCACAAGTGGCAGGAAACTACCTCAGACCGATGGGTTTTAGACCTAGTAACCAACGGCCTCACCTTGGAATTCATCAAACAGCCACCTACTACTCTGCCCAGGGGTCCCCCTCCTCTTCACTTATTGTTCAAAGAAGCCTTAACGATGCTCCTCAAGAATGCAATAGAGAAGGTTCCATCATCTCAAAGAGGAACCAGTTTCTACTCTCGTTTCTATCTCATCAAGAAGAAGTCAGGGGAATGGAGACCCATTCTGGACCTCCGCAAGCTCAACAAATTCCTCAAAAAGCAAAGTTTCTGGATGGTTACACTTTCCGAGATCTTGAGCTGTCTAAACGAAGGAGATTTTATGGCTTCTCTGGATATGGAAGATGCGTATTTCCACATCCCTCTCCATCCCAAACATCGCAAATACCTTCAATTTACAGTGGGTGTGGGTCACATTCCACAAAATAACCCTGAAAGCCGAACACGTCAGGGGTCTCCACAATACTCTGGTGGACACACTGAACAGATCCCAATCGGACAGTCACGAGTGGGAACTGGAAGAGAAGCAGGTGAACAGAGTTTTCCAAGCTTGGGGCAAACCAGCACTGGATATATTTGCAACAAGGAAGAACAAGAAATGCAGATACTATGCCAGCAGGTTCCCTCAACAGGGCTCAAGGGGGAATGCCCTGTCCATGCGATGGTCAGGGATTTGTGCTTGCGCTTTTCCCCCAATACCTTTGATCCCGAAGGTGCTCTGCAAGATGAAGCTGGAGGGTTGCCATCTGATTCTGATTGCACCCCGTTGGCCAAGACAGTATTGGTTCCAGGAACTTCTACTACTGTCTCAGGACAAACCTATTCACCTTATTCCGACGCCCACAATGTTGTCAAGGGACAGAGGCCAAGTGGTTCATCTGGACCCACAGTCCCTGCACTTGCACGCATGGCTCCTGATTGCTTAGAGTTCAAGGACCTTAACATCTCTCAGGACTTTCGTGAGATTTTAACCAAATCTCGTGCCCAGAGCACAATCAAAATCTATCGCTTAAAATGGAAGTGATTTTGCTGTTGGTGCGAGGCGAGCTCCTGCGGAACAAATTCTTCCTTATTTGCTTTCTCTAGCCAAGTCTAGGCTTACCTTTTCATCGGTCAAGGTCCATCTTGCTGCTCTCTCCAGACTCAGAAAATGCGCCAAGCTTCCTTCTCTCTGTTCATCTTCACTTGTCAAACAATTTATGAAAGGGCTGTTCTGAGTTTTCTCTCCAGTGCGAGCACACCCTCCAGAGTGGGAACTCAATACCGTACTGGCGCAATTAATAAAGCGACCATTTGAGCCAATCCACAAAGCTGATATCAAATTCCTCACTTGGAAGGTTGCCATTCTCCTGGCTCTTACTTCAGCAAGAAGGGTTAGTGAACTCCAAGCTTTCACTATCACAGAACCCTTTTTACATTTCACTAAGGACCAAGTAACCCTTCGAACAAATCCTAGATTCATTCCTAAAGTACCGTCTCAATTTCACTTGAATGAACCGGTAAGGTTGAGAACTTTCTTTCCGGATCCATCCACTCGAGCTGAAAGAGCATTACACTCTCTGGATGTTAAGCATCAGACATCAGACGATCAAACCAACTGTTCGTGGCCTATGGTCAAGCGACACTTGGGACTGCAGTGACAAAGGCAACAATAGCCAGATGGCTGGCTTCTACGATTCATTTCTGCCATGACAAGGCCCACAAACCTTTACAGAGGAAAGCCAAAGCTCATTCTATGAGGACTGTGGCAGCTTCTACAGCATTGTTTGCTGGAGTGACTCTTGAAAATATCTGTCGTGCTGCGACATGGAAGAATGTCCACACGTCCATGAAGCATTACTGTCTTCAAACTGCGCAACAAGATGATGCAGCTGTTAGACAGGCGGTCCTCTGCCATCTCTTTCATTAAGGTCAGATTCAGGTGCTTCTTCTCTTTTATATGCTACCATGTTTCATGTAACATATATGTTTATAATTTTAAAGATATGGATATATAGATATATCTGTATGTTAATATTGATGTATTCATGCTTTATTTCGGTAATGTCTTTTAATATGGATTTTGATTCCTTAAAGGCTTGGTTATTTTAACATTTCTCAGCCATTGTGGATGCAATTTGGGAGTTTTATGAACACTGTCTCCCACCATCCGCAAACGACAATACATTTGGCTTACTGCTTGCTAAAGATACCCCAATACTGGATAATAAAACAAGTTACTTACCTGTAACTACAGTTATCCAGTATTGGTATCTTTCATAGATTCACATGCACCCACCCTCCTCCCCGGCGAGTCAGTTCTTTATGATTGGGGAATCTTACTTCCCACTTGAGCTAAGAAAACCTGAGGAGAACTGACTCTGCTGAGAGTGTTCTAGAGGGTGCTGGTAGCTGATTGGTTGGAGCTAACTTTTGGTTCTTTTTACTATAATGATGTAGATAGGCTTCTAAGATTTAGGCCTTAGGCCTTTTTCTTTTAGCCTACTACTGTTATTTACTTATGGCACTACTTTTTTAATTTACCGTGGGACTCCGGCCTCGGCGACGGGGAATGATTCAGGCATGTGAAGCTATGAAAGATACCAATACTGGATAACTGTAGTTACAGGTAAGTAACTTGTTTTCTTTCCCCTGCCTGGACCCTACACTCTAACACTACACTTCACGACCCCCCGACACTACCCAAAACCCTAAAACACTACCCTACACTACACAAACACCACACCACTACCATAAACCCTAAAACACTCCCCCCAGCACGACCCTGCCCCTACCCACAAGCCGGTCCCTACACTAAAACACTACCCTACACTACACAAACACCACAACACTACCCTAAACCCTAAAACACTACCCTACACTACACTAACACCACATCACTACCCTAAAACCTAATACACTACCCCCTACACGACCTTCCACCTTCCCCCTGCCCGGACCCTACACTCTAACACTACACTTCACGACCCCCCCGACACTACCCTAAACCCTAAAACACTACCCTACACTACACAAACACCACAACACTACCCTAAACCCTAAAACACTACCCCCAGCGCGACCCTGCCCCTACTCCCAAGCCAGTCCCTACACTAAAACGCTACCCTACACTACACAAACACAACAACACTACCCTAAACCCTAAAACCCTACCCCCTACACGACCTTCCCCTTTCCCCCTGCCTAGACCCTACAATCTAACACTACACTTCACGACCCCCCGACACTACCCTAAAACACTACCCTACACTACACAAACACCACAACACTACCCTAAACCCTAAAACACTATCCCCGGCATGACCCTGCCCCTACCCCCAGTCCTGTCCCTACTCCTAAACACTACCCTGCACACCCCCGACACTACCCTAAACCAAAATACACTACTCCACACTACAAAAACACAACTACACAACCCTAAAACCAAAAAGACTACCCCCTCCACGACCCTCACCCTACCCTTAACCCTTAAATACTACACAGCCCCTCTTACCTCTCCCTCCTCGGTTCCTCTCTTCTCCTTCAGCCGTGGTTCCTCTTCTCCGGGCTTCCAGCGTCAGTTGTGCACGTCGTTGTGTGGAAACAGAAGCACGTCCGTTTCCACACAACGATGTTGATAGCCTTTGCTTTGCAAGCGTTACAACGCATGCGATGTTACAACTTGTGTAGTAAAGGCTACGTGTTTTAACATAGCATGCGTTGTAACGCTTGTGAAGTAATGGTACGCGGACCAACATCCGCGTACTAAAGGCTGTTTACTGTATGAGGCCTTCTCTTGGAGGTGACGTGTTGAAGGTCCTTATAGCTCCTGACAGCCGAGCAACTTCAGACTTGCCTCTCTTGACTGGACTCCTCTCTCATTGGAGCCTCCTGGAGGGCCTTCCTGCCGGGCTGCCATGGGACTGTGTGGACTGTGCGGGCTTCGTGTAAGCCGCACAAAGGCGTCGCTGAGGAACTGCCAACAGGACTCACAGCCAAGTCGCTGATGTAGCCGTAGAGAGTGGTGTCTCGGTCTCGACGTTCTCGCCATCAGGACTCAGGTTCTGTGCCTTCCACCAGTGGTCTTTGGTTGACCAGTCTTCAACTGTGACCTCCATGCTTCCAGTGCCTTTCGTGGAACTGCTGCTGACGCATCTCTCCTATTCGCATTCCCCTCTCACAGGAACTCCGTCACGGACCTTGCCCCTGGATTGCCACGTGACCGTGTGGGCTGTGCGGGCCTTTTTGTAGGCCGCGCTGAGGGGTCGCTGCTGAACTCCCAAAAGGGCCACGGCCCAGTCTTGTGTAACCCCAAGGGTGGATATTCCAATGGTCGGGTATGCTCTACTTTGGCAGGCTTCAGGTTGACGGGGGCACACAGAAGGTTCCTGGGTGGCTCGCCTCGTTGAACTCTGGTTGTCTGGAGTGTGGGGATCCACTCTGGTGGTGCGATGCTCCTGGGTGATGATGCACCTGGATGACGATGACATAACAGCAACTTTCCTTCAGTTGGGCAAACAGGCAGCGATCTATGGTCTTGGGTGACCTTGCGGAGTGAGGAGGACTAGAGGGACTTCGCAGCCCGTGTCTTCATCTTGCTGAGGCTGTTCTTTGCCTTGGAGAGAGACGCGGCTTGCGCTGGATGCGGCTTACATTTGGTTCTCCCATTGGACTGTCTCCAGGGACATCGGTCTGGCTTCTGGACTGGACGGTCGCATTGGGAAGCATTGGAAAGAGACGCGGTTCGCGCTGGCTGCGGCTTTCATTTGGTTCTCCCATTGGGCTGTCTCCAGGGACGTCGGTCTGGCTTGATGGCTGTCTGGTGTCTCTGGGTGCGCTCATCTTGTGGTGGTACGAGTCCTCTGTCCTGTCACTCTGCTTCTTTTTCTCCTTCCCGCCTGTGGTGGTTGTCTGCCCTGTGGTGTCGTGCCACTGTTCTTCCTTCCTTCGCGGAGTGGTGTCCTGCCACTCTCTTCTCCTCCTTCCGACCAGGTCCTCACTTGGATGTGGCGTCCTGCCACATGTTTGTGCCACGTGGACATCCCGCTGGTCGCGTCAAGTTCTTGGGACAGTCTTCACTCTTCTGCGGACCTGTCGCCAGTCTGTCCTGTCAGTAGGACTTGCTTCTTCCTCTTGGGGACCTTTCACTGGCACCATCCCCTCCTCAGGGATTTCATGGTGCTCCTCTTCTCTTCACTCGAGAGCGTCGTGCTTGCGCCATCGTGGCACTTAATCCTACCTCCCTTCGGGCATGCTTGGTGGAGTTGGTCACTTCGAGTGACGTGCTCAATGCTGGTGGTGCGACTGTGGCGTCCGGGCATGTGTAGCCTGACGTCAGAACATACGCTTGCCACGTGGGGTGTGCGACTCTCCTCTTGCCTGTTGTGGATATCTGGTGACTCCGTCTTGAGGCAGTGTGAGGGAGGACACTGATGTGCTTGGCCCACTGCGGAGCATCGCTTGCATGGTGGAGATGTAGAGGATCTCCCTGCAGTCTTCAACGTTGCTTTTCTCTGACTCTCCCTTTTTGCGGTGGTGGCTGTTCATCAATATGGGTGAGTGGTGCTGTTTCCTCACTTGCAGTGGCGGCAGACAGCCACTGGGGTTGCGTATTGCTCACTTCTCTCCCGGGCGTGGTTCTTCCTTGTTGTGTGGCCTCTTCTCTCTGGCCGGCACGTAGTGCGCCTTCACACGGAAAGCAGATCTCTGGCTGCTGGCAGCAGAATTAGCGAGCATTTACAGTCTCTGGCGAATCACTATTACGTCCTCTGGGGGCGGGGCAACTTTGCTGACGTTGTGGGCTATGCTGCTCCTTTTCTTCTTTGATCTTCCCCTTGTGCGCGGAGTTACAGTCTCTTGATCTGCAACGGATAGGTAACTCACTTGGGCGTGAATGGTACTTTTGCTGGGTTCCCCTCTTGACACCTCCGCAGCATAGTACGGGGAGTGTGTCCGGATGCACGTGTTCTGTCAGTTCTGCAGTCACGTAATCAAAAAACAAGGGAACCCTACTCACATGGAGCCTGGGTACTGAATTCTAAGAAAGAAACAATGGCTCCTGCGGGATAATAACCAACTATATGATAAACAGAGCACAATGGCAATATATAGGGTTTAAAGCGGAGTCAGAAAGAAAATTAGCTATACACATCGGAAGGTTGATACATAATGATGGGGCATATCAACAAGGGCTTTATCTCTGCTTTTTTGGCTTTAAAAGCCAAAAAAGCAGAGATAAAACTAACACCCTATCAACAACAGGATGCTAACACGCAAATTTGCATGTTAGCACCCTTTTACTCTACGCTTCCCCTTGCATCTCTAATGAGATGCAAAGGGGGCGTTCCAGAGTAAAATAATAGGAGAAATGTCGCTAAGCGACATTTCTCCTATTATCAAGAATGTCGCTAACCCTGTTAGAGACAAAAAAAGCAGCGCTAACCGCGGTTAACGCTGCTTTTTTACGTCTGCTAATTTTCAGACTTAGCCATGATATCCTATGGAAGGAGGATATCATGGCTAAGTTTGCCTGTCCCTATCAACAAGGTAACGTGTGATTATCGCTGGGTTTCCAGCGATAATCTCACGTTAGCCTGTTAGCGTGTAGATTTTTATCGCTATTGAGATAAGCGTTGCTAATAGCACGCTATCTCAGCGATAAAAATTCACGCTAGCCGGCGATAATTATCCTCACGCTAAGAGCGCTGAGCGATAATTATCGCCGGTTGTTGTTGATATGCCCCGATATTCTTTGTATTCATGATAAGCAACATATAAACAGTGCCTCAATACACAATCGAATCAAAATGCAAAACAATCATGAAAGGTGTCCCAGTGAGAAAAGTGATTGAACCTAAACTAAAAGTGACATAGAGTGCAACATATGTGAAAGGTTTCAATTATTAAATATAAAGGCGACCATAAGGAATAAAGCAATACAGTTCTAAACACTTATTCTTCGTAAGTGTTAAATAATGATTCGCCTTTGTTTATTGTCGATGGCGATTCAACCCTATTTAGGATAAAGGGTCTCTTCAGGACATTAAAATATTGGGACACCTGAACGGTGGTAATGCTGCCTGATGTGTGAAGACAGTGACACCGTGTAAAAAGTGAAAGAAAACAACTCACAGGGTACCCGACCGGGTGCCCTTATGAGGGTGGAATCAGGCAGTAAAGCGGCAGAATCACTGTGGATCGCTGTTGTAAGCTTGCGTTGTAATATTCAGTGTTGGATAGCCATTAAGCGTGTCATAACGCTATGGATGCGGGAGGGCTGAAGGATTACGAGGAATAAAAACCCAGTGGGCCTGGTATTGGCTCTCACTATGCTCGTGGAAGGCGATATACCATTTCACAGCAGTTACGATGTCTAAATTTCCTGCATTTCACTGAAACAGAGGAACGTCCATCACTCCGTATGGTACAGTCACAGCAGGGTTCCACTGGGAGGGGGATAATCTCCAGGTTATGTGTGGCAGAATAGCTGTAAAGCTCAGCATATATACAGTTTTGTTTGCGCTGGCAATGTGATTGGTGTGCCCCACTTTCCTAGTCTGTGCTCAAGTGTTTGTGGCTATGTGTTGGGGCATTGCTCGTTCTCTTTCATGCCCAGTGTAGGGCACATATGTCTGACATCTTCATCCTCAGGCAGATCAGCGGTCCTTTTGGCAATGTTGCCTGTCCACGTGTTGCCATACAGGCTTACAGATGTGTCTCTCATGGGGTAACCTCTCCTTCCTTCACATACAGCCTACCCTTTTGCATGGAGGAAGCTTGTGGTCCTTCTCCTGGGTAGTTTCTGTGGTGCCTCGTGAGCCTTCCCTGTGACACGGGGACTTTGCTCTAGTCGACAGCTGGTTATTCCACTTAAGAAGCTATCTCGGCGAGACACCACCAGGTGGCGCTGCAGCTACCATTTCTAGCTTTGTGCAACTACAGGTCGCAGCTTGCACAGGCAGAGCGGGAGGTCATCGTTGCTGCAGTGGGCTGTTGCAGAGGTATGTGCTCGCACTGCATACTTCACGCTGCACGGCAGGGCGTTTGACAAATTCCAGGCAGGTTTGAGGGCAGCTATTCAGTCACCTGGGGCTGCTCACCGGGCTCTGCTGTCACAAATGCTTTAGCCCATCTAGCCGAGTGGGCGCGCTGGTGTGGCAGAGCGGTTTGCTTGCTGGAGGGGCAGGGGTTGCCGCTGCTAAGGCGCAATAGCGCCGAGTTTCCTTCCAACACAGGCTTCGGCAGCCTTCTCCTTGAGTGCGCCACGGGCCTCTCCAGTCTCGATGCCTGTTACAGGCAATGTCACGGGGTTAATGTAGGACTTCCGCATACCCTGGCAGTCGTCTTTTCAGCTCCAGGTCGAGCGAGCCCTACCGCAGGGAGGATGACAGCATGCGGGGTGGCCTGCGGGAGCGCTGCTGGTCGGGTCATGCTGGGAGGCTATGGGAGCATTGGGGCATGCGCACATGGGGTGCAAGGTTCCATCATTCACGCTGCCCGTCTTCTCGGCCTTGGAGCGGCGGGGCGGGCAACGCTGCAGCGCGCTACCACAACCCTCTCCAGCCGGAACAGCTTGTCTGGTTCTGCCGGGGCTGCAGACACGGGCGCGGAATCACTCCTTCATTACGGGGGGGGTCATACCTCTTGGACCGCCATGGCTAGTATGAACTTCTCCTTACCAGCCGGCATTTGGCAGCTGGCCGAGTTTCTGGCGGGTACGGGGGTGCACTATAGGTGTTCTGTCTGCCTCAATGTTGGCGCAGTCTTTATCCCACCACGTGGATGTGGGTCGGCAGTAGGGGAGCACCTCGAGAGCGGAACTAGCTACAACACGTCTCCCAGATTCCTAGCTCTCGCCCGCCGACAGCAGGTGCGTGGGGTTCAAGACAGGGCCACTCTCGGCTCCTCTCACCTCGGCACTCTGTCAGTTATTGGACGGTCACAGTTCTCTCGCCTCACGCGGGTGATGCTGGTGTGGAGTCTCACCTCCTACGGTGCCGATCGCTTTGCCTGCGGTCACCTCGGGTCCGGTGCTGGGCTGGTCAGTGCAGCGGGCTACAGCCGGGTCAGTATACGGTCAGATGCAGGACGAACTGGAAGACGCGTGTCCAAGCATGCCACAGCTCCACTGCTGCAGTCGCTCAACAGCAGGTGAGGGGGTGCCCTCGGTGCGAACTACACTTTCCCCCACACATGACTAGGACGTGGCCTCCTCGTCAGGCATGGGACAAAACCCACTCGTCGCCATTGTGGAGTCTTGGGCCCTAGGCTCTCATGCCTTGCAATGAGGGTACACAAACACTGTAGTCAGGTACTAGAACTGGCCCAGGGCATGTGCACCCGGCCCCTTTTATTAACAGGGTCACCTGACTGGTGACGCCTGTGATGGGTGGGTGTTAGTGAGTGTTTGACAGGGTGAAACACTCGAACATGTCCAGCCGGACACTACAGGCTAGTTGGACCCCAGGGACCCTCAGGATTCAAGGGGACTTAATACTCCAACTTAAAACACTCCATGGGGCATGTTTGCACAGTGGTGAAGGGAGCGGGCAGGGCCTGATGTGACAAGTGTGCAAAGGTGCCCCGTGGCGCGTTTTAAGTTGGGGTATTGAGTCCTCTTGAATCCTGAGGGTTCCTGAAGGCCAACTAGCCCACCAGATACCTCCAGTAAGTGCCACAGAGTTGCGTTGCAGAGAGGTGTAAAAAGGGGCGTGGCCTCGGACCACCTCTCTGCAACGCAGCTCTGTGGCACTTACTGGAGGTACCTGGTGGGCTAGTTGACCCCAGGTACCCTCAGGATTCAAGGGGACTTAATTCCCCAACTTAAAACACACATGGAGCGTGTTTGCAAACTTGTCACATCAGGCCACGCTCCCTCCCTGCACCAATGTGCAAACGCGCCCCCTGGCGCGTTTTAAGTTGGGAGATTAATTCCCCTTCAATCCTGAGGGTCCCTGGGGGCCAACTAGCCCACCAGGTACCTCCAGTAAGTTCCACAGAGCTATATTGCAGAGAGGTGTTCCAAGGCCACGCCCCATTTTACACCACTCTGCAAACGGGGCTTCTGGTGCACTGCTGGTGGGGTGATGAGGTCCTCTTGAGTCCTGAGGACCTCAGGACACAAGTAGACTTCATCGTCCGAGAAGCAGTGCGCCAGAAGGTGCGTTTACAGAGTGGTGTAAAAAGGGCCGTGGACTCTGAACACCTCTCTGCAACGCTTCTCTGTGGTGTTTACTGGAGGTACCTGGTGGGCTACTTGGCCACCAGAGACCTTTAGGATTCAAGGGGACTTAATAGGGATGTTATACTTAGAAATTAGAATTTATAAAACCTTTGAAATTAACTAAAAATAACATAGGATTGAGGCACATTATAATTGGAAATTTTTGTTTAAAAAACCATTGAAATGCACTGAAAAAACATAGGTTTCAGGGACGTTATAGTTAGAAATTAGCATTTAAAAAAACATTGAAATTCACTGAAAAAAAACATAGGTTTCAGGCACGTTATAGTTAGAAATTAGCATTTAAAAACCTTAGAAATTCACTGAAAAAACCATAGGTTTCAGGGACGTAATAGTTAGTTGGACATTTCACTCTTACAAAACCATAGAAATTCCACCGTTATAGTTAGTTCAGCTAACTATTACTCGCGCCCCCGCAATGCACTGCTGGTGATGTCACACATTACATCATTCATGACATGGTCAGTGACATACACTGATGACATCTCAAATGACATCACTGATTACATCATCCATGTGAAAATCTGATGCACCTCCTCACAGTCTGATATAACCTTTGAAACACCCACTGTAAAATACAGACTACCATTTTTTAAACCATTGACACATCAATACCAGTTACTACATACGCACTCACTGATTCCTAGGTCTACACACACATCCACTCATTCACCCATACAATAACTCATACATACAGTCACTCATCAATACAACTCTATCATATGCACTCATACACCTATACAGACACTTACACACCACCACTCATCCATGGAGTTACTCACACACCTAGTCAGTCATGCAAAGAATCAATCACACTCACATTTATTCACCTATACAGTTATACACACACCACCTCACTTATTCATACAGATACTAATGCATACTTACTCTCTTATACAATCACTGATACAAGTACACACTCATACTTACAGCCACTCTCACAATCACTGACTCTTACGTATAGTCATTTATATACTCCAACTCTCACATACACTGCCTTTTGCCATATGTAGATACTTGGACATGTACCACTGAGACATCCATTCACTCACCAACACACCCATACACACATCCACCCACCCATACAGCTGTTTCCACATGCACTCTTGAACCCATACACCCAGTGAATCAACCACTCACACATCTATGCGCAGTCATACACCTCCCACCCACCCACACACACACTCAGTCTCCCATACAAATACTCAGGCAACCAATCAATAACCCATATAGACACTCATGTAGCTACTGACCAACCCATGCAGCAGCTTACACAACAACAGACTGATACAGACATTCAGACAGTTTAGTCACTAACCCATGCATTCAGTAAGACACATTTAATCACTCACTTATACAGTCAGTCACGCACCTACTAAATCCTCCTTCCAGACACTTATGCACCCACTCATTCTTCAATACACCTTGGCATATATATAAAACATATTTAAACTTTACAGAAACACACAGTCACTGGATGATGTCATTTGAGATGTCTTCAGTGATGTCATCAGTGATGTCACTGACCATGTCATGAATGATGTAATATGTGACGTCATCAGCAGTGTATAGCAGGGGCCTGAGTTATAGTTAGCTCAACTAACTATAACAGCCAAATTTTCTCTGGTTTTGCACGATTGAAATGTCCAACTAACTATAAGTCCCTGAAACCAGTGTTTTTTTCAGTGAATTTCTAAGGTTTTTGAAATGCTAATTTCTAACTATAACATTTCTAAAACCGATGTTTTTTTCAGTGATTATATATATATATATATATGTATATATGTGCCGTTCACGCTGTGTCTTTCAGCCTTGTGTCACTGCGCCATCCACTGTTACTTGCACATTCAGTACACACTTATATGGTATGGTCACTGTTTATTTAATTATATGGTAGCGCTGATATAACTATGTATAAATACAAAATCCTTGTTCCTTTCACCACTTCTGTTGTGGTCTCCCTTTGTTCCCTCCCTTGCGATACATACAATACTTTTGAATTGCATTTTTCTAATGTTTTCCAGTTGAGACATAGTTGTTTTGGTACATGACAATCAATAGAGGCACTGTAGGTAAGTCTCCATGATATATGCAAACATGTAACAATAGCCAATATGCTGTGTTTGTTTACCATTTACAATTGTTTTCTTTTGTACCTCTAGACATGCTGGCAGTGCCTTTTTCTCTTCCACACTACATTACAAGGTGAAAAGGGGATTAACAGGAACACAGTTATATGCAGTTCTAGACACTATTACACAGCAAGAGTTAGGGTGCTGATCAGGTGTATTGGAGTACTGATCTATTCTTTGTCTTGTTTTTATGGAGAGACATGTAGGCGGATCCCTAGATAGGCGCTTCCCAGGCAGTGTAGTCTTCTGAGGAAGTCGCCTTTCTTTCCTCCTCCCTACCCCTTTTTTCCTCATTGGTTGGGGTTTGGTTTTAACTTAGTTGGGCCTGCCCATGCAGTTGGGAAGTGGGGACCTCATGTAGTGGCCTCTGTTTCACTCCTACGGAAAGACCAGGCGAGATCTGTGACATCCTATATGACATTCACCTTGTACCACTTTATTTTTTAATTCTGTAATAACCCCTTTTTTCTATTGATCTAGAACCCAGTTATTGAGTGGGTCCATTTACCTGAAATTATAGTTTGCTAATTTTTATGCTTTGGGAGGTGCGGTGCCTTAATGTGGGGACACGTTGCTTCATGAAATTGAGGTTTAACACTATTTCCGATCTAGTAAAATGTGGGAACTCTGATCAAGGTAAATTTTGGGGGGTCTAGATTTCAGGGTACTCCTTGCTTCCACAGTTTTTGATAGCAGAGGATGGTTGCACATTAAAGAACACCTCCTTTCTGCTTTCAAATTCTGTTTTTGCTCAGTCCTCAAAGTTAGTTGATTTTTTGGTGTGGATTATCCTGGAGGATTTTGTAGAGAACTTGCCTTGCAATGCTGTTCCTGAAAGATTTGGATTGCAAGTATTAATAGGGAGGAATGATTCTGGTGATTGTGAGTGCTTTTGGTATGCTTTTAAAATGTAGACAAGATTTCAAGTCTAGTGCTGAAAGATGGATTGTTACGCTTTTTGTGAGGCTTTTGATTATACAATGTTGATTCTGGGTTCAATTGGTTGTTTGATCACTCGTGTTTTGATTTACTACTCTTATTTGCAATTTGTATTGAAAAGTTATCGATTATTGGTTTGGTTATCAGATTCGTCGAAATGTTAAGAAAATTTGATTTTACTTAAATGCATACAGTAGTGTGTTTCATGAGGCACTGCAGGCATGCAGCTAGGGTTTCCTAAATTAACTAGACTTACTTTCTAGGCGTTTGTGTGTCTAATAAAGGTTGGTGTCCCTTGTTCCTACGTGCACGGGACTAAGTGCATCAATTGAGGGTGGATTGCGGCTGGACAGGGGTCTACATAGTACAGATTGAGTTTAACCCATGTCACGAAGGTGCTGCTCTTCTGTCTGTTGTTTGTGAGATTTTTCTTATTCTAACTTGCTGATTTTCTTTTTATTTAGGCTGAAAAGACCAGGTTTTTTAAAATTGATTTACAGTGAGTTCTTTCAGAAAGGCTTTGCAATTGTTTTCCTCATTCATGGAAAATTTGAGCTGTGATTGGTTAGTCAGCTGTGGAGCTGTGCTGGAATTAGTAAATGTCACCACAGGGTCACGCTGTCATTGGCTGGTTGTTGACAGAGCCACCTGGATTGGTTGTCGTTCGCTAATTTACTCTCTGTGATTTTTGGATTGTTTTGAACAGAAAGTATGGGTGCTATGTTGAAAAACCAAAAGCCTCTAGTGTACCTTCTACTGAGGGTCAGATATTACCTTCTGAGGGAATGTCTGACTATGAGAGGATGACAGACATTAGGTTCTATACAGTACTTGGATTTCTGAATGGCATGAATATCTGCCTCTGACTGTAGAGGGTACCTTTAACATTAGAAAGCTAGATCTTCTGGGACAAACTATGAATGATAGAAAGCTATTACCTAGACCTGCACAGTTTGAGGCTTTAAACAAATGGAATTGCATGGCTACAGAGAAGGAGAGAATAAAACGTCAAAGCAAGTGAAGGGTTCATTTAGGCAAAGGCCTGAAAGCAAGTGTGTCAGAAAGGGGACTAATGACATCTTCTGGATCTCCCATCAGGAATAGTCCCTATCTACTTGATTTTGTTAAAGCAATTCAACAACCAAAAGTGATGACTGCGGTTAAGTGCACTGCCTATATGACTGGAAAAGATGTGGTCACTCCTGGGAATAAATATGCTGATCAGGTGGTCCGATATTGTGCACTTGAGAATGCAGTACAGACTCCCTTAGGTGAATTGAGAGATCTCTAAACGGACACTTCAGAAGATGAGTAATGAAAGTGCAAAATGTTGGGTTATAAGAAAAATTACCAGGGCCTGTACTTCATTCCTGAGTACAAGTATGTATTGCCTAATACAATGTTACATCCTATTGCCAGATATTTACATAACCAATCACAGTCAAAGAAAGATTCCATGGTGAGGACTTTAACTACGTATTGGGCAAATACAAAATTTTAAAATGTTGTAGAGAATTTGTGCAGTTGCTGTTTGACATTTCAAAAGAATAATCATAACGAAGACTAGTGTTCCTATGAGTCATATTGGCAAATCTGAGGGCCTGTTTACAAATACTTCAAGCAGGTTTTGTTGAAAGCAGTTAATAATGGCCTTTACTTCATTCTTGTGATTGTCTGCCTGTTCTCTAAATAGTTTGAGGCCAATCCCACCCAGAGATCAGACAGTCAGACAGTTGCTCAACTCTTATTGAGAAAACTGATACCGAGATTGGGACTGCCGACCTCTATTGAGACAGATTGTGACTCATATTTTAAAAATTAGATTTAAAAATTGATTTGTGCGGCTCTCCAATTAAATCAGAGGTTCCATTGTAGTTATCATCCTCAATCTTCTGGAGTAGTTGAGAAAATGAATGGAACCATAAAAAGCAAACTTACCCAAATGTGTGTTTCCACTGGATTGAAATTGCCAGACTCTCTTCCTCTTGTTAAGATGAGTATCAGAAGTACTCCTGATAAAAAGACTGGTCTCTTGCATCATGAAGTATTAATTGGTAGAGCAATGAGACTGACCTATACTCCTTCAGCTACATTTGTTTCAATTACTGATGCCACTGTCTAGATTACTGCAAAGCTCTAGCTGTTATGATAACATTTGATAGGAAGCCCTTTCCTGGGCTTCCTATCCAGGAAAGGGTCTATTTTAAAGCTCTGTGCACCACTCACAAGATGCTTGGGGGTAAGGGACCGGATATTATTTAATCTTTTGTCCGACCCCACAAAGCCCATAGACAGATACGCTCAAATGATCTTCATCTTGTGGATGTTCCCAGAATTAGTAGATCCAGAAGCGGCGGACGGCTTTTTTCTTATAAAGGCTCTAAACTCTGGAATTCCTTGCCGCTGCATCTGCGTAAAGAATTTGACCACTCCATCTTTCGTAAGAGGCTTAAGACCTGGCTTTTTCTACACTGATCTCCATAGCCTATTGCGGTTCGACCCTAGCGCTGGGATGCCTCCGGGTAACCACGCGCTTTAAAAATGCTACTTCATTTAATTTAATTTCATTTCATTTAATAAAATCTGTTGTTCACCAGGTGAACTTGTCAATATAACCAACAAAGGAAATTCAGTGTCACTCACTGAACTCAGGAGCTTGGATGGTTCTCAAAATACTTATTCGTAAGAACTGTCTTGAAGACAGGGGGCATAGCCCTTACCAAGTTATAATTGTGATTAACAATGCTGTGAAGTGTGTTGTAATTTCATAGCAGATCCACACTGCTCACACAAAAAGAATGAAAGCGGTGGATTAAGAAGTGGTAAAAACAACCACTGATTCACAGAGTCGAGCTCAAGTTCCCAGCGTGGATACAGAAGGAGGTGAGAAAACTTGAAAGTGAATCTAGTGAAGCTGAGGACAACAAAGTTAAAGAGGTCCTTATTGATGAAAGTATAAAAGTGAAGATCCTGGTGCAAGCAGTGGTTTCCAGTTTCAAAATGAGTGTAGGAAGCTGGCTCTCTTAAATGAAATACACTGTGCAGAGAGTACAGTAGTCCCCAATTGGTTTACAGAGGCTAAAGTAGATAATAGTAACGCTCTCTTTTGTAGTAGTGTGGTCAAGCAGTTAGGCTTATCAGAGGGTAGTGTTAAGCATTTGTTGTACTCACAGAGGTAAATGATGACACACACTCAAAACATAAATCCGAGACCAATTAAGAAAAATAACACTTCTTTTTATATATATTTTGAAACCAAGAACTTCGTTCAAAGGTAAGTACTTTTCTCAATAATATAATTGTACAGATAAGAAAAGCTTTTAAAGTGTGCACCTTTACGCACAATGCAATCCTATGGAAGGAAAAGTCAAAGTTGTATAAAGGTAAGTAAAGTCGGTTTCAGGGGTTCACTTTCTGGAATTGGAATAATAGTGAGCCAAGGTTCAAAGTACTGCCAGCAGTTCTTTGGGAACTGCCCGGGTTCTAGTGGGTGCAGGGTTCTGGTGAAGCTGGTAGCTAGTGTGCTACGGAGAAGGGATTCCACCTGAAGACAGGCTGCACAAGGGGACTACGAGGGCTCCCAAATGGAAGCTCAGGTCAAACAGGGTCTTGGAGCAAGGGGGCATAGGCAGTTCATCAGGTCCTGGGCTAGGGGACTCAGGAGCAGAGGGGTTTTGTCAGCTGGATTAAGTGTGCAAAAATGATCCTCGCAGTCAGGAACAAACAGCTGGCAGGGACTAAATCAAGGCAGCTGGGCCACTCTCAAAGTGGGTATCAGTGATGCTGACATCCCTTGATGGCTGTGCGGTCATGGTGCAGGGAGAATCCGGACTGGACGCTGGCTGTTGGTGTTTGCTGCAGGGCATTCGGTACCCGGGGATTGGTACTGCACGGCACTGGTTGGTCCTGGTGTCTTCACACTGGCTGGGAAGACAGATCTGACCTTCCAGAGCATGAATACCTTCTTGTTACATTCTCTATTTTCTTTCATGTTCCTTTAAATGCTCAGCTTGTACATGTGTTTATGCTTGAAACCCCTTCTGTAATCTGTTGCTATGGTGCATGATGTTCCATGTTCCAGGCAACAGAAGTTATGAAAATTTCTACCTGTGCAGATGCTCATACTGTGCTGCCTTAAAATAAAACCTAACTTCATTTTTATAAATCCTGCCTGGATTACTTTGCTACGCTTCTCCTTGTTGTCAGTGGTGTTGGTTGACCGGGGAGCTGTAAGGCGGTGGACCGGACTCTGCTTTCCAGTGCATACTGATTGCAGGGGAGTAGCTCCTCTACTCCAAGGGTGACTGTAGGTGATTTTTGAAGTACTAGCAGGTGACCCAAGGCTTTGGTAGTTGTCAGCTCGAAAGACAAATCACTCTGTCAGAACTGTCGAGAGAGAGCTGAGGATGGCAGGGTTTTGCGCCAAAGTTCTGCTACAGTTCTCACCAAGCAGTGACTCTTTTTCATCCTCCTTCTGTTGATCCATTGAATCTTAGTTCTTGGGTTCAGGGGTCCCACATAAATACTCAATTTAGGGCCATTATCAGTACGACAGGTAGTAGCCAATGGGATACCGACCTTTAGGGTGTCTATCCCCCTCTATACGACCTCTTCCTGTGGGAAGTGGGCATAACCCTGACTCTAGAATACTAATTCTGTCCAAAACAAAATGGAGTCATCTGAAAAGTGGGATCCACATCAGCTGGCCGGCCCTAGGGGTGGTGCTAGCTGAATGTAGGCACACATCTTAATCTTACAAAATTTCCTGCATGTCTTGCTGCCAAAAAGTGGGGTCAGGACAAGGGCGTGGGCATCTCCACTATCTGGAATAGCATGTGACGTATTAAAAAAAGCGGAAGGACCTATGAAGCTTCACGCCCTGGAATGCATATCTTGAGTGGAGGAGATGTGAGCACCTCCCCCCAGAGCAGGATTTGCTCCTGGCCTCCGAGAACAAATGCTCTCACCTCAGGAGGTCAGAAACCTGTCTATGGTGGTTGAATGTTTGAGACCAGTCAGTTAACACACTAGGAGTCAGTAGGTTTTCAGAGGGCACCTCTAAGATGCTCTCTGGGTGCATTTATTTATAAATTCAGCACTGGCATCAGTATCGGTTTATTAAGATGAGGTGTTTGGTACCAAACATCTTGGGGTACAGTGAAGCCATTGTGTAACTGGGGAACTCGTAATCACGATTGTCCAGCCCATGTAGTCATCATGGCTTCCCTGTGCACTTGTAATATTCAAGGGTGACCTTAGATATCACAGGGACATGTCCACTCATAATGATATGCCCACGCATGGGTATAGTGCACCCTGCCTTAGGGCTGTAAGGCCTCCCATAGGTGTGACTTACCTATACCACGTGTAGTGGTGGCAGGCATGGCGCACAGGGATGTGTGCCATGTCGACTCTTCTGGTTTGTCTGCATCAATGCGTGCATGCTGCAATGACAGTTCACATGAGCTTGGTGAGGGGTCCCTTTGGGTGGCACAATTTGTGCGGCAGTCCTTAGGGACCCTCTTTAGTTCCAAAGGCTCTAGGTACCAGGGGTACCACTTACTTGGGACATACAGGCATCCTAAAAGGATGCCAATTGTGGAACAATCCTACAGTTTAGGGAAATAACACTGGTGTTTGTTAGCAGGAACCAAGCACACTTTCAGTCAAAGTTGCCCCACATACCAGGCAAAAAGTGGGAAGTAATCATGTGAAAAGAGGCACTTCCCTTTACAACCATCCCCAACAAAAAAGGATGAGACTAACCTTTTCCAAGAGAGTCTTAATTGTCTAAGTGGAAGAACCTGGAAAGTCCATCAGCATTGGCATTGTCAGTCCGTCAGAGCGGGAATAGAGTTCCTTGATCTATAGTGGTTTGCTGAACTTGCTTTTGCCCTTCCTGCCTAGGTGGCTTAGTTTCACTCTGACCCAGTCTCCAACTGCCAAAGCGACGTCACGTACGTTATGCTTCCTGTCATAGTTGTCTTTGTAGATTTTCTGGGCCTTCTCGATGTTGCTTCTAACCACCGCCGGGGACCACTTGCTTTGTAGTTTCATTTTCATCCACACGAGAAGGATTCTCTGCCTCGTAGGATCTTGAATGGGCTGTATCCGGTCAGCGTGGGTGTGATGCAGTACGCCCATATCGTGTTCTTGAGTTCCGTTTCCCAGTTCTTGCCCGCGCTGATTGCGGCTTGGACTGAGCCCATGATGACGCGGTTAAAGCGTTCGGCCAGGCCATTGCTCGCTGGATGGTAGACTGGTGTATGATGAGTCTTGATTCCGTTCCTCTGGGTGAATGCCGTCCATTTGTCGGATGTAAATTGGGGTCCGTTATCACAGGTGATGGTCCTCGGGACGCCCTCCCTCAAGAATGCGTTGGTGTGAAACATGATGACTGCATCTGTGTCGGCTTTCTCACAGACCTCCACTTCTGGCCATTTTGAGTATCTGTCGACTAGGATGATCACATATTTGGGCACACCCCAAGAGTCCAGGATGGGTCCCAGTATGTCAACTGACAGTTCTTCCCAGGGGCTGGAGGGCGCAGCGAATTTACCCATCGGGGGCCGCAGGTGTGTGAGCGATTTGTTCGCATTGGTGCAGTGCTGACATGCCCGTAAATACTTCTCCTCATGGGTGTCGATGGCGGGCCACCAGTATGACTGCTTGAGTCTCCTCTTGGACTTCACGATGCCTTAGTGGCCTTCGTGCACTATGCACAGGATGCAGTCCAGCAATGTTTGAGGAGGAACTACTTTGTCACCCCTGAGTAAAAAAACAGCGTCGTCGCTGAGGGAGAGTTCATCCCTTACCTTCGAAAACTTCTGAGTATCCTCCGGCAAGTGCTTCTTGTCAGGCCAACCACTCGTGACAAATGATTTCACTCGGGCCAATGTCAGGTCGTTGTCGTAGGCAGAAGTCCAGTCCTGTGCACTGTTGATGGTTTCATGGTCTTCCGTGAATGCTACCTGGTACTCATCCCAGTCACTGGGTTGGGGTGCTGCTTCCATTGCGGCAGAGCGGCTGAGGAAGGCTGCTGCTTTTTTTCTTTTGGCCGGGTAGGTATTCTACATCATAAACAAAATTCAGAAGTTTGAGAGTCATTTTCGCGATGCACGGGGTGGCAGTCGCGTGGCCGCTGGATGTTAGGACTTTTATCAGCGGTTTGTGGTCCGTTCTGAGGAGAAACCTGGAACCCTAGAGGTACTGTCGAAACTTGTCCATAGCCCAGGTGGCTGCCAACATCTCTTTTTCAATGACGCTGAATTTCTCCTCGTTGGGGGCGAGCGAACGCGATGCAAAACCGATCGTGGTTTCCGTGCCGTCCCTGGATCGTTGCGATAGCACTGCTCCCAGCCCCTTCTCGCTGGCATCCGTGGTCAATATGCTGGGGGCCGCACAGTCGAACCCCTGAAGAGGAATGGCTTCGCAGATGTCCTTCTTTATGGTTTCGAATTCCCGATTGGATTCCGTTGTCCAACTGAAGCTGTTTTTGTCCTTCGAGAGTTGGTGCATGCTATGAGTCTTGGTGGCGAAGTTGCGGACAAACTTACTGTAGAATTCTGCTAGGCCGAGAAAAGAACGGACTTCTTCTTTGGTCCGAGGTCGGGGTGCCGCTTTGATAGCTTCCACATTAGCCGTTTTCGGGGAGATCCCATTTTCACTGATCTCGTGGCCCAGGTACATGACCTTGCGCAGTCCGAATTTACACTTCCCCAGTTGTGCCGTAAGGCCATTGTCGGAGAGTGTCTGTAACACATTCCGGAAAGTGGCATCGTGTTCCTTTTTGGTCGTACCCATGATGAGTATGTCGTCTTGGAAATATAGGACGTTTTTACTGTCCTTGAATAATCTGTGCATGAGTTTTTGAAATACCGACGCGGCGGAGGCCAGTCCGAAGGGTAGACGCCGGAATCTGTAGCAGCCAACCAGGGTAATGAACGAGGTCAGCTTCCTAATAAGGGGTGTAGCAGGATCTGGTGGTATGCCGTTGTGAGATCTATTGTAGAGAACCACTGGATACCCTTGGTCTGGGCTAACAGTTTGTTGATGCGTGGCAACGGGAATTTGTCCACCAATATGTTTTTGTTCAGTTCTCGAAGATCGATGCACAACCTCACCTTCCCATTCGGTTTCTGTGCCACGACCAAGGGCACCAGCCACTCCGCACTTTTGATGGGCTCAATGATGCCGCTCTCTTCCAGACGTTGCATTTCCAGCTGTATGGATTCTCTGCAGTTGAAAGGGATGTTCCGCACTCTATGGCTGACTGGTACTGCGCCGTCCTTTAGGATGATCTTGTGCATGAATTTTGATAGGTGGTCTATGGTCCCACCAAAAATGTGTGGGAAGTCTTTCCTCAGGTTATCCTGATCTGGTCTGGGAGGCTCGTCCGTCATGAGGACTTGACTTTCTCCACCCGGGTGAAGTTGGATACCCAATGCACCTTGGTCAGCCCACCCAAGAAGAGAGGGGCCTTTTTCTGTCACGTATAGTTTTCCTGTTGTGACCCTTCCGTTGAACTCAAACGTAAGGGGCATAAACCCTACCATGGGAATTCTCTCTCCCGTGTACGTGACTGGGTGTACGTCTGTGGGGTGTAATTGGCTCCCTACTGTGTTGGCAAACTCGCTATCCCAAATCTCCTTTTGTATGATCGTGAACGGGGACCCTGAATCTGCAACCATTGAAATCTGGACCCCCCCGATTGTCAACAAACAGTACAGTTTCTTTCTAGTATGACAATCTATGCCCCATACTTGGTCATCAATACATAAGATGCAATCTTCATCCCTGTCCCCCTCCCCTGTGTCGGGTTCTGAGTCATACATGATGCATTTCACAGATGTGCTACGTGGTCTCCATCTGCAGACTTTGCCAAAGTGTCCCACGACACCGCAGAAGGAGTATTTGACACGGAATGCCGGGCAACGTTTGTCATTGGCCATGTGGGTGTGGCTGCCGCACCTGTAACAAGCGTTCGTCTTCTCTGGAGGGGTTTTCGCAGGGTCCGTAGATGGCCGTGTGGGGCGCCGGTTACTTTGAGATCCAGCAAAGGGGGGTGGTCTGTCACCGGAAACTTTGGTGTCACTTACTTTTCAGACCGTGGGCTCGGCGTCTGTGTCTTTCTTGGCAGTCATAGCACACTGTTTAGACAGCTCGGCCTTTTTGACGATTGCTATGATTTCATGCAACTGTGCTTCTCCACTCACCCAAGTAATCATGAAGATGGCCCAATTTGCAGTTGACAGCCAATTTCTTGAGTGCTGCGACATAATCCTCTATGGTTTCCGTTTCACTTTGTTTCCGTTGGAAAAAATTGTATCGATAAATGGCCGTGCAGATGACTGGCTGATAGTAGCTGTCCAGGTCTTCCAATGCGTGCTGGAATACGTCTTCATCAGTTGCAGCCCTCGGTTTCTTGACCATGTTTTCATAGACTCTCAACCCTTCCGGTTCCAAGCTGTGTAGAAGTATTTTTTGCCGTCGTTTGCTAGAAAATACTTCATCGTCAAGGGCGGATAGGTAGTTGAGGAAATACCCTTTCCAATTGGCCCACTTCATGGCCGGTTCTCCTGGTTTCGGGAGGAAGGGCACTGGATTCGTGAGGGAGAAGGTCTGGGCACACATCGTGATGGGTGGGGTGCCTTTCTGGATAGTGGTTGTAGCGGGATGAGCTTCTGCGTCTGTGGCAGACTCCAGTAGATGGCTCTGGATTTGGCACTCTGTGGCTCCCACCAGCTTATTTCTGTGTCCCTGGGTGGGGGGGTGAGGGCACGTGCTTTGTGGCAACAAGTGGAGTTGGCCTGCTTGCAAAAGGAATACTGCACGGGGAACCGTGGACACGTGTACAGACTCCTCCCTGAGAGTTCGTCTGGAGGAGTAGGCAGCAAGCAGGGGGCACAGGGTTGCAGTGGGCAGACAGTCTCTGCAGCTTGTGGTGTGTGGAACAAACCACCACCAATGGATGTGGTGAAAGTGCACAGCAGGTTCTCTGGCAGTCCCCCAAAACAGCTTGCAGATGCGGGGGAAGGGGAGGAGGAGCGTGCTGAAGCTGTGGGGCATGCTGCTCACACTGCCTTGCGTGCCGGTACACTATTCGCAGCAATGAGGGGCGTGGCCAGATGCAGGTGGGAGGCTTAATGGAAGGACGCCGGTCTTCTCACTCGTGGCGCCGTGGATAACGTGCGCTGCCTGCAGAGTATGCAAATCTGCACTGCGTGCGCGTCGGGCAGCCGATGCAGGGGGACTCGTTCTTCGCTCTTCGGCAGCTGTGGCATTCAAAGTATGCAGACACCAACACGTGTAGGTGATTTCACGTATATGTTTTATTCAGCCGTTTCTCGTGCACTTGTGATCCCGGTAACTAGTTCTCACGAATGGCGCGACGCAGGCACGCAGCACACCTTCCCGTGAGCCTCTGCCCGGGTCTCTTGGTAACCAACCACTAGACCGTGACACCACATGGCCCCGTTGGTGAAGGATTAAAAACATACAAATTGGCATGTAGCAGAAGAATTTACTCATGAAATCTCTAGAATCTCGTCAGAGCCTTAGCTGGACAAAAATCATAATTTTATAACTTCATGAAATGAGAAACTTCACTGAATTATAAAAATATGAATGTTTACACTGATTTTGGTCAATACTAACTGCAGAAAAACACTGCGCACTGACTGTAGTGTTGCGCTCTAGTTCTCGCGCACTACGTGGTGACGTAGCGCGCGAGAACGCACGTTAACGAGCGAATGCGCATGCGCGAATGCCCGCGATTGCCGCGAGGTCGGATTCCCAGCGCTCACCCGCCGATAGTGATAATAAAACATATTAATACCCACAACCTCTACTCTTGGTCTTTGGTGAATAAGGAGGGAACCCCCATCATTACAGTGGCGACGAGGGTGGGATTTGTATGCAGGAAAGTGAAAATTAGAGGGGAACTCGATCACAGAAACACCACGTGGCAAAGGTGTCGAGCTGGAAAGGTACCAGAGAAGACCGTAGGAGGAGAATCACCTTCTGGGAGCAGAATAAGGTGGGAGAGCGTGGCAGAGGCAGTAATACGGACAGAAGACACCCACAGGGGGAAAAAAAAAAAGAAGGGAAAATAAATAATAAGGAAATAAAACGGAGAAGGCCAGCTCGAACCCAAAGAGACCCTGGGGGACGCAGCAGCACGCAGGGAAAGGGGAGCGGAAGAACCCCGACAAGACAAAACGCAAGGTGAGAGCGCGGACGTGCCAGGCAGTCTGAGAGGCCCAGGGGCAGTGCCAGAAGGACGCGCCAAAATGAGCACGCAAGCATCTTCACTGACGACACCAATCCCGTTCCTGCCGAGACCAGGAGAACCTCAAATGAAATGGGAAGATTGGAGAGAGTACTTCAAGAATTACATTGCAGCGCTAGAAGATGAAAATGGGAAGGCCTTTCCCAGTGCGAGGAAGAAAAGGATCCTACTGCACAATTTAGGCCCAGAAGGGATACGAGTCTATCAGACCCTGGTACCCGCAGCCAGACCGGACACAGATGATGACGTGTTCAAACACGCAATAGAAGACCTCGACACCCACTACCGGCCCGCGGTATGCGTCTCCATTGATAGGTACAATTTCCAGCAAAGGAAACAAGAAACCGGCGAATCCATAGATGACTATGTGGCGGCGTTGAGGAAGTTGGCAGTAACGTGCAGGTACGGAGTCCTGACTGATGAGTTCATAAAAGACCAGATAGTTATGCTCACTACCAACAAAACCGTGCAAGACAAATTGTGGACAAACAGTGAAGCGTCGCTGAAGGAAGTAATAGCCTTAGTGAAAAAGGCGGAAATGTCGAAAAGGTGCGCGGACGCGGCCAAGAGGGAGACCAGTCAGGGAACCATGGTGAACAAGGTGGATGACGCCAAACCGCAGGGACAGAGCAAAACCATGCTGCCCGACTGGAAAGGACAGAGTAGGTGGAAAGGGAAACCGGGACAATCATGGAAACCGAGTAGAGACAACAGCACGGTGTGCTACAGGTGTGGTAGTCCAGCGCATGCTGCCCAAGACAAACGATGCCCCGCTTTCCGAGCAAAATGCATGTTCTATGGCATTATGGGGCACTATGAAAAAGTGTGCCGCCGGAAAACAAAGAGACCAATGGTGAAGTATGTGATGCAAGACCAACAGGAAGAAGACGACGAACAAGAGGAAGAAGACGAGGTATTGTGCGTGGATGAGCCAGTGCTAGGCATCGGGAGCAAGCGCTCCCGCAAGCCACAGTGCGACATGCTAATAGGAGGTGTGAAAATCAAGATTATAGCAGACTTAGGATCGCCGTACACCATAGTGCAAAGGGCAGTATGGAGGGAAGAATTCGAGCCCAGCTTGGGCTCAAGGCTCGAACCACCGGACATACGGCCAGTGTCGTACACAGGCGAACCCATTCCCATGGTGGGATACAGGAAGTTGAACTTCGAATTCAAAGGAAGAAGCGCGGAGTGCAAGTTGTATGTGGCGGAAAGAGGCCCATCCGTCCTAGGATGGATGGATCAAGGGGACCTCGGGATCTAGTTAGACCCAGAAGGGGACACGCAAGTGCTACTGACAGCGCCAGGGAGCTGGCCGGAACTAGAAGAAATGAAAAGCAAATTCCCAAAGGTATTTGGGGGGAAAGTGGGCAAATTAGAGAAATTCACCCACAAAATAGTACTTAGGGAAAATTCGAGACCGGTATCGCACCAAGTCCGTAACGTGCCGCTAGCCGCAAAAGAAGCGGTACAGCTTGAACTGCGGAGACTAGAAGAAAATGGAATAATAGAGCCCATAGACAGTTCAGAATGGCAGTAGCCATGAAACCAAATGGGAAAGTTCGTCTGTGTGTGGACCTTCGTGAGCTTAACAAGTGCCTAGTAGTGGAAAAAATTCCCATTGCCGAGCATTGCCGCGCATTGAAGAAATGTTGTCCAAAACAAAGGGGATAAAGTGGTTTTCCACCATCGACCTCACATCTGCCTATCACCAGATTGATCTACATCCTACAAGCAGGAAATTGACTTCCTTTATAACGCCTTTTGGATGCTATCAATTCCGCAGGATGCCGTTTGGTCTCGCTTCCGCAGCGGCAGTGTTCCAGAAGTTAATGCATCGCCTCTTCAAGGACATCGAGGGCATCCAATACTTCCAAGATGACATACTGGTGATGGGGTCAGACAGGAAAGACCATGATATGAAGCTAGACAAAGTGCTTCGAGTGTTGGAGACCAATGGTTTGACTGCAGAATGGGAGAAGTGCCGACTAGGGATGACGTCTGTCACATATTTGGGACATGAAATAGGTGGACAAGGCATTACACCCAAACGAGCAAACGTGAAAGCTATCTGTAACGCCGAGGCACCATCCAACAAAGAAGAAGTGAGATCATTCCTTGGGATGGCAGAATATTATAGCAAATTCGTGCAACACTTTGCCACCAAGACACACCATCTGAGACAATTGATAAGGGACAAAACAGCGTTCAAGTGGACAGAAGAAACGCAAAAGGAATTTGAAGCATTGAAGCGCGACATCAGTCAAGCAGTACCACTGCAAGGATACGACCCGCAGGGACAATCTATACTGACAACAGACGCCAGTGAAAAAGGATTGGGAGCAGTTCTCATGGAGGAGAGGAGAGAAGGGACGACGGAAACCCTCTGTTTTGCATCCAGGTCATTATCACCTACAGAACAGAAATATAGTGTAATCGAGAAGGAAATGCTGGCGGTGGTATGGGCCATGGGAAGGTTCTGCCAATTTCTATGGGGTACGAGGTTCAAACTCAAAACGGATCACAAGCCTTTAGTCAAGGTGCTCACCTCCAACGGACATGCAAGCGCCACGCCACGCATAGCCAAGATGACACTAAAGTTACTAGAATACAGGTATGATGTGGAGTACATACCAGGGACACAAAACAAAGTCGCTGATTATCTCAACAGAGCAGCAGCGATGGAGGAGGCCCCCAACCCAGCAGCAGAAGAGGAAGAGATGGTAGCGGTAATGGAAGACCCCGAAAGGGTAATAAGTAAGCAAAAATGGACCCAAGAGTACGAAGATGACAATGAAATTAGAGAGGTCAAGGAACACATAGTACATGGGTGGCCCGAGAAAAGACGGTTGCAAGAGGCGCTCAGGAAGTTCTATGAGGTCAGAGAGGAGCTGTCAGTGGGAGACGATGGAATTTTCCTGTACAGAGGTGAGAAAGTCATTCCCCCGGCAGCGTTAGTATCTCGCCTAATCGGGCTGCTGCACGAAGGACACTTGGGAATAGTGAAAACCAAGATGAGGGTGAAGCACATGTACTGGTGGCCCGGAATGGACATCCAGGTAGAGAGGCATGTCAGGGAATGCGACCAATGCCAGAGAGCGGATAAGACACTGAACCCACTAAGGCCGGCGCTGGGGAAATTCACTCCACCAAAGGATCCATGGGAAGAAGTAGCGGTAGACATTCTAGGACCGGTGCTGGACAACCAAGGGACGCCCCAATATCTGTGCGTTCTTGTGGGCAAATACTCCAAATGGCCGGAGATACATATTCAAGAAGCGATGGATACGGAGACGGTGATTAAATTCATGACGTCAGTATTCCTCAGGGAAGGAATCCCGAGAACCATTTTGAGCGACAATGGACCGCAATTCACCTCTGAAAAGTGGTACAAATATGCTGAGAGGAATGGAATCAAAGTACAACATACTTCCGTGTATCATCCGTCAAATAATGGACAAGTGGAACGTTTCAATCGAGTCATCATGGGATCCATCCAAGCAGCCATCATGATGGGCAAGGACTGGGAGAAGGAGGTACAGAACATGATATGAGCATACCGTATCACCCCCACAGGCATGGGGTATAGCCCTTTCCAAATCTTGAGGGGACCACATCCTTTCACCAAAGACAATGTAGTGTGGAGAGAAAAGACGATAACCAGCAAGTGGTCTCCGGCAGTGGTACAGCACAACCTGGAGAAGGCCCAAAGAATATATACTGAATACTATAATCAAAGGAGGAGAGTGAAGGCCACTACCCTGGAGAGAGGGGAATGGGTGAGAGTCAGATTTGCCATGAAGAAAAAGAAGGGAGCCAGCAAATACAGCCCTCCCCTACAAGTGAAAGAAGTGTACGACAGGGCTGCATTGCTCAGTGATGGGAATGTGTGGTCTCAAGACCGTATGACCAAATGCAACCAAATCCTACGTTGGCCCCAGGAGGAGAGTGAAAGGACGCCACAAGACGCAAGCGCAAGGGAAAATGAAGGAAACAACGCGGCTGGAGAGGAAGACAGGACAGGAGAAGAGAGCAGTGAGATGCATGGGGAGCAAATGACACCAGAGATCGTGGAACAGAGTGGAGAGGAGAGCAGAACCACGAGGAGGGAAGAGCCGAGCACACCGAGAAGCCAAGCAGGAAGCCCAGCGAAGGAAGGTACCCAAGAGGAATGCTCCACTCCGGTAAGGCGTACTAGAGTGGACAGAGCGGTGGTAAGACCCAGCCACTTCCGAGACTTTGAACTAGAGGGTAGCTGAATGATCATTGGGACTTTAAGGACCACTTATCTTTGTTTATAAAAGAAGGAAGATATGTAGTATTGCGCTCTAGTTCTCGCGCGCTACGTTGTGACGCAGCGCGCGAGAACGTACGTTAACGAGCGAATGCGCATGTGCGAATGCCGCGAGGTCGAATTCCCGGCGCTCTCCCGCCGATGGTGATAATAAAACATATTAATACCCACAACCTCTACTCTTGGTCTTTGGTGAATAAGGAGGGAACCCCCATCATTACACTGACCGGAACCTGTTAGGATTTAAAGGGTATTTTAACGAAAACGAGTCTAACATACGCTATGAAGCCACAGCCCACTATGATTCACTGCTAAACGGTACAAAACATAACCCAATACAGTCTCCCCCGCCGACCAGCTTGACTCCGCCCGAAGTACATTCCAGAACCGCAGGTCCCAAAAACGCTTTGGTCCATCCAAATATAACATGCGCCTCCTGAAAGGTGGCATTGAGAGAATGACTCTTTCCTGTGCACACGGATTGCGCGAAGTGCAGCCTTTTGATTTTCAATTTATGTAAACACAGCAAGTACAACCTTTTCTGTTCAATATGTGTCCGTTTTCTCAAACGCCTTATATTTTTTTTTCAACAGCCACCTTACCGTTGCCATGGCAGTTACAGGCCTTCAAAAAAAACAAAAAAGGAAGCCCTGTTCAGTTTTGCTCTCTGTCACAAACACAAAACACATACATACACACCAACTTTTGCAGTTTTGCTCGACATTTGTTGGCAGGTTTTAGGGACATACACAATTTACATTACAGTAAATTACATCAGAACTGCAAACGTATATTGAGCTCATCCGAAATATATTAAAATTGCTTTCACAGTACTCTACAACACATGCCTTCACCATCATTTGCCAAACGCACATCTGAGGGCAAGGGCCCCAATCGGCCAAGAAAACATGTAAACGATTTAGAGCAACAATATGATCTGACCTACTCAAGGAAGCTGACACACCCTTCTAACAAGAAAGAGGCACACTTCCATCTACACAAAATGAAAATGCGCTTGTGCAGCCCAAGTCAGAGTCCGATTAGAGAAGGAAACCTTGGAGCCATTTGGAAAAATATGCCCACACTACAGAAAGTGCTTCAGTGCCTCAAATACTTACTGGTAATTGCATTACTCTGAGCCTAGCTCTCGCTTTCATCAATTACTAATTGAGGCCCTTCCTTGCTCCTCAAGGACACACCCTTAATAAGTTGACGATCCTCTTCCACCCTCCATACATCCTGTTTTTGTGACGCCGGAAGCAATAATACGGTTGGCCCGGTCAGAACAGGCGGGCAAGAGAGTGTCATTAGCCTAAGTGAGAGGTAGGCTTGGAGTAATGCACTTACCGGTAAGTAATCGAGGCATTACCTCCTCGCCCTCCTCTCGCTTTGCCTAATTACTAATTAAGATGTACAGTCTGAGCAATAACCAAAATTTAATAATAAAACCAGCCGACAAGGGGGGTGGGATTGTCGTGATGGATCGTGAGGATTATGACTCAGAAATCCTTCGACAACTTGATAACCCCCTACATTATTGCAAATTGACTTCAGATCCTCTTCGTTCCATCCAAACTAAGATAGCCTCTGTTACATCTCAGGCCCTCTCGAGTGGCATTATTAGTAAAAAAGAACATGATTTTTTTAATAGTCCATTCCCTAGGACACCGGTAATTTACACCTTACCGAAAGTCCACAAGAACTCATTGTCCCCTCCGGGACGCCCGATAGTATCCGGGTGCGGATCTGTGTTGGAACCCCTGGGAAAATATATTGACTCTATTCTTAAGGTTTTTGTCCCCTTGACTGACACCTTTGTCAAGGACAGCACACATCTAATTAACATCATAGACGACCTTCCTTTCAATCCTGAATCCGACTTTATGGTCGGTTTAGACATTGAGTCTTTATATACTAATATTCCCCAGGCTGATGGACTCATGGTCATGGAGGTAATATTGAATACTCGCCCTCGTCCCACACGCATCCCTACGGAATTTGTGGTTCAATTGTTGCACATAGCCTTGACCAACAACTATTTTTTGTATAAAGATACATATTACCTTCAGGTTAAAGGTGTATCGATGGGTGCTTGTTTTGCCCCAAACTTTGCAGTACTCTATGTTCACCATTTAGAGTCCACCATTTTTCTGAATAGCAGTAATCCTTTTCTCACCAACATTACTTTATGGCGCAGGTACATAGACGACATTCTGTTGCTATGGCAGGGTACACATGAGAACCTTTTGTCGTTTATTACCTGGTTGAATTCCATCCAAACCCATTTAAAATTTACTTCAGATGTGCGTAGGAATGACCTCCCTTTTTTGGATCTCACATTACATGCGGAGGATGGTCTAATTGGGACATCTTTATATCGAAAACCTACAGAGCGTAATACTCTTTTGGCCTATTCTAGTTACCATCCTCGAGGGCTTAGAGACGGCTTGCCTTACGGACAATTCCTCCGTATACGGCGGAATTGTAAGTGGAGAAAAGATTATTTTCGAGAGGCAGCTATCCTCTCGGCTAAATTGATCGACAGGGGCTACCCCAAACATTTGGTCAGAAGATCCCTCAAAAGAGCTTGGTATAACCATAGGGAAATTATTTTGGCACCCTCCATCAAACGTGTCAATACACGTATCCCTTTTGTTTCCACTTTCAGCCCCAGCAGTAATGTGGTTTCCAAGATAATTAAGAACAATTGGAAATTGCTACGCTCTTTTCCACACTTTACAGACCCTCCCCTTCTATCATACAAGAGGGGAAATAATTTGAATGACAAGCTTGTCCATGCCATTACCTGGCCCACCAAAGAAAAATCTGTGAATACTACCTTATGGAATCTACCACCTGTAATAGGCCACTTCAAGTGCCTAAATTGTAATGTGTGTGATCTGACCAGCAATACCAAGGTTTTTGTCACTCCTTCTCACACCTATCAACTGAAACATTTTTCCAATTGTCGTACCACCAATGTTATTTATGTGATACGCTGTCCGTGTAATTTACTTTACATTGGGCAGACTACACAGATGGTTAAACAACGCATCTCCCAACACAAAAGTCGCATTAGATGCAACGTCGTTACTGCTCCACTTGTGATGCATTGCAAGGAGCATAACCATTCGGAAACGGATATGACTTGGCAAGTCATAGATTGTCCACAATTACCAATCCGGGGTGGTAATTTACAGACCTTGTTAAATAAATGCGAATGTCGTTGGATTACACGCTGTAACTCTGTATCACATGGATTGAATTCCTTAGACGAATGGAACACGGTTATCACGAGTGGCTAGGATTCAGATTTTACATGTTGTTACTCATCTTTACCAGCATTGTCCTATTGATATTCAGACTGTAGTATTCTTTGACAGTGTGAGCAAATGTCAAAAAATGTCCAAAAATCTCTAATTGCTTGAGTCTTTTTACAGCATTTTACCCCTTTGTCTAAGTTGTTTTGGTATCCCAGCGCACTGCCTTTACCCTTCTCCGCCTTCTGGCCCCCTCCTTTTCCCACCCTTCTGTTGTTCCCTTCCCCACAATCCCCACCTTCCTGCCTCACACAACCCCCCCCCCCTACCACCACCTCCCTGCCTTACACACACACCCCCTCCCTTCCGGTTTTTCTCCTCCTTAGTTGTCCCCACGTTTCCTCCCTCCCCTCCCTTCCCTGTTCCCTTTGTTTTTCAATTGTTTTTCATAATAGATAATGCTTATTGAGTGACGTTGTAATTTTTTGTTTACTTGTCGTTCATAATTTGTTATTATTATCGATTGTCTACACGTTTTATTACAACTTATTATTATGGTGTCTAATTGTGATTTATTATTATTGTTGCAATTGCAATTTGTTTTGTCCTTGATCATAGGTCCATACAAAAAATTTTGAATTGTGGTTGTTAATATTTGTAATTAATTTATATGCCTCATAGGAAACTTATTTATTATTGTTGACCCCCACACTGATCGGGTGTTCCTCTTCACCTTCTTTCCACCTTTCCCTTCCTGTTATCTGTCCTGTTTCCCTTTCTGTGTTCGTACCTGGTAGTCCTTCCTTTGTGGCCTTGATGCTGTCACATGACCCGGATAGTTTATTTCTGGCGTCCGCTTCTCACACACGCTAGACGTCTTACTCGTTTAGACGCTGAGGCCCCACCTCGGACTAATCCCGATACATGGTGATTGACGAACCGACTCCAGTAAGTCACTTAATGGTTTGCCTTCCCTTGGCCAGATTATTCAGTTCCCGTATTGATTCGGCGTTGTCTTTACACGCCTCTCATAAAGCTCGCGTTCTGTCTTTTCTTTAGAGTGCTGATTGTTTTCAAACATAGCGGTTTACTCACCGCTGGATGCCTTCGCCTTATTTAACAAATTGATCCAATTGGTAAGCGGTTTTGCCCCTAACACCACTATATATTACCGACTAGAGCACGGTTTTCATTTCCGTTTCTTTTCATGATAGATGGTTGATTTGGAAGCATAACCAGGATACCTTAAATTGTTCCTGTTGGCCTCCGTAGTTTTGGTGTCCCTTATAGGTAAGCGCCTTCCATCGCGCTTTACTCGACTACATGTATTGAACTATTTGGCCACTTTTATAGTTTCTTTATTATCATTTCAGACACTTGAAGATCCCCCTCTAAATGTGACGGACCATATTTAATTGTTCCACATTTTCCTGCAATTAACATTGAGGTGGTGTTTTACCACGGACACAGGTACTATTACCCTCCGACCTGCTCTTCACTTTTCATTCTCTGTGCTGTAAGTTATTGTTTTTCCTGGGCTTCTCTATTCATTATCCTCCCCCCTTTCTTCTTACACATAGGTATTTTAAAAGATTGCAATAACCATAGTCCTGATGATGACCTCAACGCAAGGAGGTTGAAACGTCGTCGACCAGACAGCATTACTTACGGCTAACTACAGGGTCCTGTGAGACCTTCATGATTATGTGTAAATTATCCATTGTATATAACTCTCCTTGACCTTGAATTTATTTGAATCATTTTGCCGTACTTTGTTGTCACCCTCACACTTATGTCACTGCACCGTTCACTTTTTCACTTCACTGTCAGTGCACATGTGTTAGTTATGGTTATTTTGAATTGTATATACCAATTGTGTATCTAATTATTAAATCTGTTTCCTTTCTATCCTTGGATCTCTCTTGTCTTCCCTTCCCTTGATTGAATTGTGTATCGATTGGTCCTCTTATTCATTTTCCCTGTTGAGGCTGGAGAAAAAAGGCCTTGCTAATGCTTGGGGTGGCCCCAAAGGGTTTTGGCAATGCACAGTGTGGACACATAGCTGTAGTTAAGCAGTGTGTCCGCTCTTGGTCTTAGAGGAAGGCATAAATAGAACTTTTTATGTGGTGATTCATGCTAGCAGAACCATGCCAGGTTTTTAACCTACCTACTATGTAAATTATTTACATTTAGCTTACTTACATGCAATTGTACCTCATGGGGTATCCTTAATATACGACATGTATCTGGCCCTCTTGGACCCACATGACTAGCCATTTTGAGGACTATTTAACAAATACATGTTAATGTTATTCACATTTGTATAGCGCCAACTACCATTGTGGTGGCTTTGTAGCGCATTCTCTAACTGTGTGTAGGAGAGTAGGATCTGCACTTATGTTGCCCCCACTTTTTTTGCTGATGTTAACACTGGTTTCTGGCTATAGTCTGGCTGGGTCCCTGCTAATCAGGGCCCCAGTCTCTCTGTTCTCTCTAAACAACTTTGAGTGCATACTAGATGCACTAGTGATTGGATACTGTGGTACCTTATGAGCCCCTAGTATATGGTACCCTAGGTACCAAGGGCATAGGTACTTCACAGGCCTACCAGGGGCTGAAGCATGTATTATGCCACCCCTGGGAAGCAGATTAAATCTGACACCACAGGCCTGCTACTGCAGCCTGGGTGAGGTAGTGTTAGCACTCCTCACTGAGGTATAGGTTCCTATATCTCACCATACACACACATGAGAGGCTGCTGGGAGTGCAAGTGGGTCCCATAAAGTTTATTGGGATGAGGGACTCCTATATTCTGAGGCTAGAGATCCTACCCCTGGAGCCACCAGGAGGTTGGTAATACCTCAGAAGTTTAGGGGTTTCCTCTTGACCCTAGCACATGATATCCCATTGGCAGGACACTTGGGCCAAAACAAGACCTGGGATAGGCTTGTTCCACATTTTCAATGGCCACACATGTCAGAGGACACAAAGGAGTTTTGTCGCTCCTGTGTCACTTGCCAAGCCAGTGGCAAGTCAGGCGGCACAACAAAGGCCCCCCTGATACCACTACATGTGGTGGGGGTTCCCTTTGAAAGGGTAGGGATTGACATTGTTGGTCCCCTTGACCCTCCAACAGCATCTGGGCACAGGTTTATCCTGGTGGTAGTGGATCATGCCACCAGATACCCAGAAGCAATTCCCCTCAGGACCACCACAGCCCCTGTGGTGGCAAGAGCCCTCATTGGAGTTTTCTCCAGAGTGGGTCCCTAAGGAGGTTAGATCTGACAGAGATACAAACTTCATGTCAGGGTATCTAACTGCAATGTGGAAGGAGTGTGGTGTCTACTACAAGTTCACTACTCCCTAGCACCCACAATGCAATGGGTTAGTTGAAAGGTTCAACAAAACCCTAAAGGGAATGATTAAAGGCCTCCCAGAAAAGCTTAGGCGAAAATGGGACCTTTTACTTCCCTGCCTTCTGTTTGCATACAGGGAGGTCCCACAGAAGGGGGTTGGCTACAGTCCTTTTGAACTTCTGTTTGGGCACCCTGTGAGAGGTCCATTATGTTTGGTGAAGGAGGGCTGGGAGTTACCTCTCAAACCTCCCAAACAGGATGTGATGGGCTATGTACTTGGTCTCCGCTCCCGGATGGCTGAATACATGAAGAAGGCAACCAAAAACCTGGAGGCTAGCCAAGAACTAGAAAAAGCTTGGCATGACCAAAAGGCTGTACTGACTGTCTATCAGTCAGTACAGAACGTGTGGGTGTTGGAGCCTGTGGCCCCAGCAGTTCTCCAAGACAAGTGGAGTGGCCCCCATACAATTGTTGAGAAAAAGGGAGAAGTCACCTACTTGGTAGATCTTGGATCTCCCAGGAGCCCCCTTAGGGTGCTCCATGTCAACAGATTAAAGCCATATGTGGACAGGGTTCACATGGGCTTGCTCATGGCAACTGAAGAGGAACAGGAGGAGGAGAGTGACCCTCTCCCTGACCTGCTCTCACAGAACCCTGATGATGGGTCGGTGGATGGTGTTGCTTTGACAAGCAGCCTCACTGATCATCAGCAAACTGAATGCAGACAAGTTCTGCAACAGTTCAGACATATGTTTAGTCAGACTTCCTGGTGCACCCATGAGGTGGACACTGGAGACAGTCTGCCCGTCAAGAGTAAAATCTACAGGCAACCTGACCATGTCAGGGACTGTATCAGGACTGAAGTCCAGAAAATGTTGGAATTAGGTGTGATTGAGCCTTCAGATAGCCCTTGGTCTAGTCCAGTAGTCCTTGTGCCTAAACCTCATACCCAGGGTAGTAAGAAAGAAATGAGGTTTTGTGTTGACTACAGAGGCCTCAATGCAGTCACCAGGACTGATGCCTATCCAATTCCCAGCGCAGATGAGCTCATTGATACTTTGGCCTCAGCCAAAAATCTGAGTACATTTGACCTAACAGCTGGCTACTGGCAAATCAAGTTAGCTGATGATGCTAAGGCCAAAACTGCATTTTCAACCCCTGGTGGGCACTATCACTTTGTGGTGATGCCCTTTGGTTTGAAAAATGCACCTGCCACTTTTCAGAGGTTGGTGAATAAAGTTCTGACTGGTATGGAAACTTATTGCTCAGCTTATCTAGATGATATTGCTGTCTTTAGTTCCACCAGCACGATCACCTGGTCCACCTCAGAAATGTTTTGGAGTCCCTGCAAAAAGCAGGCCTCACTATCAAGGCCACTGAGTGCCAGATAGGGCAGAGTCAGGTTTTGTACCTGGGCCACCTTGTAGGTGGAGGCCAGGTTCAACCATTGCAGAGCAAAATCCAAACCATAATGGAATGGGTAGCTCCAACAACCCAGACACAGGTTAGAGCCTTTTTAGGCCTGACTGGGTACTATAGGAGGTTTGTTAAGGGATATGGATCTATCGTGACCCCCTTAAATGATCTTACCTCTAAGAAAATGCCAAAAAAGGTTCAGTGGACATCTAGCTGTCAAAAATGCATTTGATGACCTGAAGCAGGCCATGTGCACTGCTCCCATCTTACAGAGTCCGGACTACACAAAAAAGTTCATTGTCCAAACAGATGCTTCTGAGCTGCGTGTGGGAACTGTACTACCTCAACTGAATGATGAAGGTCAAGACCAGCCAGTAGCTTTTATAAGCCGAAGGCTGACCCCTAGAGAGAAACGTTGGTCAGCTATAGAGAGGGAGGCCATTGCTGTGGTGTGGGCCCTGAAGAAGCTGAGGCCATACTTGTTTTGTACTCACTTCATAGTTCAGACTGACCACAAGCCCCTCCTATGGCTCAAACAGATGAAAGGTGAAAACCCTAAATTGCTAAGGTGGTCCATTTCCCTACAGGGGATGGACTATACAGTGGAACATAGACCTGGGACCCAACATGCCAATGCAGATGGACTCTCAAGGTATTTCCACTTAGAACACGAAGACTCAACTGGTCAAGGTTAGTTTAGTGTCCCTGTGTTTGGGGGGGGGGGGGGTTGTGTAGGAGAGTAGGATCTGCACTTATGTTGCCCCCATTTTTTTTCTGATGTTAACACTGGTTTCTGGCTATAGTCTGGCTGGGTTCCTGCTAATCAGGGCCCCAGCCTCTCTGTGTTCTCTAAACAACTTGGAGTGCATATTAGATGCACTAGTGATTGGATACTGTGGTACCTTATGAGCCCCTAGTATATGGTACCCTAGGTACCAAGGGCATAGGTACTTCACAGGCCTACCAGGGGCTGAAGCATGTATTATGCCACCCCTGGGAATCAGATTAAATCTGACACCACAGGCCTGCTACCTGCAGCCTGGGTGAGGTAGTGTTAGCACTCCTCACTGAGGTATAGGTTCCTATATCTCACCGTACACACACATATAAACCTATCAGTCACCCCTAAGGCAGGCCCTATCAATCCTGAGAGCACAGTGCTTGGTTTACAATGTGAGGGGGTGCCTCTGCATGTGCAGGGCCCCTCTGCAGCTGGCAGAGTCTATTCTCTGTGGCTGTTTGTGGATGCGGTTAAACCATATACTCTTAAGTGCATTATAAATGCTAACTTTGGAATGGCTGCATCAAAACATGTCGTGTTTGGTGTCAAACAACTTGGAATCATACCCCCACATGAGTCCATGATGTGGGAGTATGATCCCACCCTTCTAGAGAGGACGACATGTACCTACTGTGGTAACACGGTAGAAATCTGAAAGAGCCCTGGCATCACAAAATGGATGCCACCAGCACAGACACTGGGCTGCCCTCCTGATGCTGACTGAAACTCGCAGTGGAGGAGACCCAACAATAGGCATCCTGTCACATGGAGGTGTCACTACCTTCCAGACAGGATTTAGTGTATTGGAGCTGGGTGGGTGCACTCCTAGAGTGCTTTGAAGTCCTGCACTGGGGGAGCAGTAGGCTCCTCTGTGCATATGCCAGCTCAAACGGGTTCAGGGGCTTACTGTCCCTGCTCTGGCGTGAAACTGGACAAAGGGAAGTGGGTGTAACCACCCCCTACCCTGACTCTCCCAGAGGAGTGGTCATAAAGCTAGTCCCTCCCTTTCTTTAAGTATGAGATAGGGAACCCTTGCCATTGCAAACTAGATATCTCTGGACGACACTTTACAAGAAGAATCCTGGCCCTTCGACATTCCACTACCTTTGGAAGACGGAAGAATCTCCCTTGGAGTCAAGGAGTGACTCCCCTGCTTAGCAGGCACCAAAAACTGTAATCGACGGTTGCAAACTTTCCAGCTCCCGCCAGAGTCCAAAGTCCCTGCAGCCCCGGAAGTGGATTTCCTGACTTCTCGATGGCCATTGTGAGTCCCCAGCAGAGCTTAGGCGAATGGACCCCACGAGTGATGAGGAACTGCAATACCTGGGTACAGTGCACTATTGTCGAGAGCAACACCTTCATGACGTTCTACGAACTTGTGCTTTGGGCCATTTGTGGCCCTAGCCTCCAGCAGGTCTTGCAGCGAAAATCAGAGGCCTACCCTATCCCGAGGGACTGTGGGCTCCTGTGAAGCATTTCCTCATGAGGCGTCTTTGCGATCCCTTGCCCGTTGGCTTGTGGGTCCCCTGAAGACTTTCTGATCAAACCAAAGGGCTCCCCTGGTTGCTTTAGGGCTGCCCTCACTTACCCTCGCTGGGTGAGTCCCTCAGACCTTGCTGGTCTGCACCGCTGACTTTATTCACTTTCCACGAGACTTGCTGTTGCCAAAGCTTGTTGGCTTCAATCCGGTTGCCAACACCTCAGTAAGCTGCAGACGTCATGGGACACTCCAAATCCAGCTGCTGGTCATCGTCGATGCCTCCTGGTCCTCGTGAGCGAAGAGTCAAAACACCCTTGATCGCCTGAAATCACCCAACATCCGTGGGCATCCATCTTCCTGGTCCCGGGTCACTGGCAAGTGGCTGTGAACACTGTCCCTTCTGCTTTCAGGTCATCTTCATCCTGAATCCAGCCTTGGATTCCACCGGACACTTCCACCGGACACTTCTTCAGTCTTCGCAAGCAGCAAATCTTCTTTGGCTTCCATAGAAAACAGCGACGCGACCCGACACCAAAAGACACCTATGCACCCGGCTTCCCTGGGTGAGGTAACTTGTGCACTCCAGTGCCCTAGTGTGTGTTGGCCCTTGAATTACTTACCTTGTAAGTGGCTTGCTTGTAGACTTCCTCGAAGTACCCTAAAACTTTAAAAATCCAACCGCGACTTGCTCCATTGAAATCAATAGGGAACCCGTGGCTGTGTTCTCACACTGCACACGTCTCCTGTGGGTCTTTTACTTACCTGCTTCTGCTGCATTAGTGAAGCCCCAGTAATTCTACAGGCCCTAGGCCTTGTCCCCTTGCAAGTCGACTTTCCTAAACCTCTTTTTTAGTATATGGTCTGGTACGCCCCTAGGGCCCCAGCCATATTTGTGCTTAACTTATTGTGAAACGTTGATATTTGAATGTGTTCCTGACTTCTAATCTTATAAAGAGATTAATAGAGTGTGTCTAGAAATAAATACATATATATTTGATATATATACCTGTGTGGTGTTCTTTCATTTGGTAATTCAAGAGATTATAAGGTAAAACAAGCTGCTTTACATTCCTCTGAGACTTAGCCTGAAGGCTGCTCTCCACAGCTACCACTAGGATAGCTTTCTTTAAAAGGTTGTCTTAAACCTATCTACCATAAGAGTCGAATTGGACTGGTGCAAGGTGGCCACTATAACTAGTGACCAGCATATGCCAGGCCAACTTCTCACACTGTGCTACCTGGAAGATCCTTCAGTCGAACTAAAGGAAGACTTCTTTTGATAGTGTTTGTTGTTTTTCTGATGTTTCTTGCATGTGGTTAGTAGAGGGCTTGCTCAGTGTTACATTTCCAAGGTGGACTGTGTGAGTGTGAAAGGAGAAGGAGTATGCCTGTTGCTGAGCCAGAGCAAGGTTCGCCCTGCGTATAAATACATACATACATACATCTTGGTGAGCAGAGCACATTGCTCTTCTTAGTGTGATGGGTGTGCAAATCACATTGAAATCTCTTTAAAAACAGTCTTAAGGTTCATTCAAAGGCTACAAAAAGTGGACATTTTCATATCATATCTATTTCTGTGTGTATACATAGTGTAGTATTTTTGTCAGCACTCCCTACAAGGTTTTTGGGACGTAATGTACGTAATCTTGATTCAAATATCTTTTACAGTTTGCCCCTGTCTTTATGTATCCATTCTAGTGATGAGTTTGTATAAAATCTCATCATCTTTGCTGTAAATCTCTCTACTATAGAAAACGTAAAATAAAATAACCTTGCAGCATGGCTGCCTGCTTACCATTTCTACTGGTCTAGCCTTTTCACCCTCCCACTAGGGTCAGGCTTTTCATCCTCCCCACTTGTGCCAGCAGAGCCACTCCCATGACCCATCAGTACATCCCTTCTAGACACACAGTATGGCTCCTCTCCCCCTGCTGCCCCCCTCTGGTCTATGGTTCAGGGCTGTTCCCCCTGCCCAGGTTGTGCTGCCCACCACTGGTCAGAAAGGCAGTGCTTAATTTGTGCCGGTGCTTGCCGGTGCTTAGCACCGGCACTTAATTATCAGGGCCGGGTCTACACACGTTTAGTGCACGTAATTGATTTTATAGTAATTAGTGGCTCAGTGCCACTGCTGCACACTGCTGCTCTGCTCTACCGCGTAAGTGCTGCTGTTAGAGTGTTACGTTATGTACCGGGTTGGCTGTTGTAACTTGTGATGTTGAAGACGTACTTGTTGACTCAGTTTCTTCACTACTCAGTCACACCACACGAGTCACACACTAGTTCTTCTCATTTCGTTATGATCGCGAATGAAGCGGCTCAGTGTTGCCGGCCCAGTGGGTGGGGCACTGAGGTGGGCAGGGCTTTGGTCTTCTGCGGGGGTTGGGGCTGTGCGCGGCAGCAAGCAGTGCGCGCAGATATTTTTTAGATTGCAATCAATCAATGCGCGCGAATTCGCTGCTTTTTGCCACCACGACCCAGCATACCCGCACGGCCGCACCTCACCAACTGGGTTCAACCGGCTGCTGCCGCCGTTCAAAGTATCTGACTGACTAGTGAGAGGCGAGCGCGATCTGGACGACGTTGGTTGGCCATCTTGGCCAAGTTGAGGAGTAGAAAGTACAACTTACAACAGCACAGCAGCACCAGGTGAGGGAGGCATGGCCCGGTAGCCTAGGCCTATCATCATCATTCATCAGTTAAATAAAGGTGCGCAGCGCAGACTAAGCAGCACCAGGTGAGGGCGAGGCCGGGCCTAATCAGTTAATGAAGCTGCCAGTCACAGTCGACAGTCCTGAGTGAGTTCCCCCAGACTCCCACAGTCCCACTCTCACTGAACTTACTGGTCCGGGGTCACTGCCCACTCCCACAGTCAAGAAGACAGTGTGTTGCGGCCCATGCCTGTGAGCCAAGAGAGTCAGACTGTTTAATTTATTATATGTTGATTATTGATGATGGCGTGGCCCGGTGGCCGTGGGTTCTTAGTTTGATCGATATTGCGGCTGGATTCAGTTTTGCTTTTACAAATCTGTGTGGGGGGGGGGGGGTTGGGGCTGTGCGCGCCAAGCAGCGTCCACAGTTGTTTTTTTTTTTAACGATTGCAATACGTGCACATTCGCTGCTTTGACACACCGCACAGTGCACACCGCACACCCCAGCATACCCGGCCGCACGGCCTCTCACCTCTCCCCACCTAGTCATGAACATGGCCATTCGGTTCAAGATTCAAAGAACCATTCAGCAGCATCGCTAAGTGAAAGTAAGTCTAAGTGTGAAAAGTAAGCCAGCAGCAAGAAGCACAAACGGCCAGGCAGGGCGACGTTGTTGTGGTGCAAGTCGCGACGTGCTGCATTGGCGACTTGTTGACGTTGAGCCTGAGGAGTAGCCCGGCATAGGCTAGTGTAGCCGCCAGCAGTGAGTGAGTACTACTACTACTAGTACTGGCCAGTCTGACTCTGGCCAGTGCTGCCCGCCAGTAACCACACCAGCCACCAGGTGAGGCAGAACCTGTGTAAAGTGTGGCAGCAGCAGGCCTAATCAGTTAGCCTAAGTAAGGCTGCAGAGGCATCCTGCAGGCTGTGCAGTGCACTACTGCAGTCAGTGTGTGTGTGTGTGTCCCTGTCCCGGCCGGGGCGCCCGGCCCGAACCGACCGGTAACTTAAGTTTTAATTGACACATGACACACACACACTGTGACTGCACTGTTACTGTAAAGTGAGGTAGCGGCCATAGCCGCCATGTGATGCCAGTGCCACCATGATCATGCCGCCCGTGGGTGGCGGTGGCGTGGTGGTGGTGGTGGCGTGGTCCTGGCCTTGCCAATTGCTTGCTGCCTGTTGCTTGCCAAACCAACCAATACACACTGCTTTTTGTTTGGGTGCGCACAGTCATGCGTGCCTATCCTCCATCCTCGGAATCCTCATCAATCAAAACACATAGACTGAGAGGACAGTGAAGGTGTCAGCAGGCTGAGCATGAGCAGGGTCCAGTGAGTCACAATTATACTGCGTGCATTCTAACTCTGCAACCTTGGTGGGGCTTGGACTTGTGACTGGGCCAGGTGGGCCAAGTCCCAAAGGTAAGCAGAGGGTTAACCCCCAGCACAGACAGTATATTCTTGTTTTAAAAGCACCTGCTGCCAAGTTCCTTCCTGGCCTCCAGTAATATTCAGGCATAAATTAAAATGTCAAGATAACTGGTGATTAATCATCTTCCTGGAGGGAGACAGTCACAGGGGTTTTGTCTAGGGGAAGTTGTGACTGCTTGTTGTAAGGTAGTACAGATGGTTAATATACCTGCTGCATAGAACGTTTACCATGCCGATCAAAAAGTGCATGTAATCATGTAAAGTAGGTCAGTGTCTTACTGCTTCTGTCAGAGAGATCTTTTTGTTACTTGCAGTTTGTAAGTTAAAATCCTAACATAGAACAGCAAGCTATTAACTATTCTGTCATCAAAGAGCTGCATGCAAACTGCAAGTTATATATTAGAGCTATATATATTTTTTGCCCAATCTTTCATTAAACTAATCTTGCAAAAAGGGTTCATTTGGGTAGAAATCAATTCTTATTGGAGAGAACCCCTAACAATGCTGTTATGTTTTAAATTCTGAATTTGCGCTTTTCCAGACTTGGAACTCTTAAACTATATTGCCTACAATGCAATCATGGATGACATGTGATTCCTATGCCTTCTAGTCCTGTCTGATGGAACATTCCCTATATACTGATTTACACACATAGGATTGTATCTATGCAATGTGTGTATGAGCAAACTAGTGCCCTGACACATCTTTTATTACATCTGATGTTTAGCAGTGCCAGTTGACGATGTGGGTGGAGCTAATATAGTAAGTGGGTGGAGCCAGTGGATGAAGTGGGTGGGGGCAGAGAAAAGTAGGTGTGGCCTCCGACAAACATTTGAACACCTGCACTTCATATTTTACAAATTAAGCACTGCAGAATGATCACTGAGTTCCCCTCACTCCTGAATCAGTCATCCATACTCTCTTGCTGGTTCCATACCGTGCAAATCCCGCTCGCGACATCACACCCCTGCCCTTCTCTGGCGCAGCAGAATTTGGTAACTGAGCGTTCTATTTGAGGCAAATTACTTCACATGTTGATTCTCCGTCACCATGGAAATACTGACTTGGTCATGAATTTGGCATATTTTATTTTAACAAAAATCTCTTGGGATTTCACTTCTGCAAAAAATAAAGGGGTGTTGGGAGTGCTGGCTGAGAGAAGAATCTAGAGCCAGAACAAGCCCCCCACCCCCCTCCACACACAGAATCTTCTGTCCAGGACATTGACCATAATAACTTCATAGAATATTAGGCTGCGTGGTATATTTTCGGAGTGAAAACGCACTTGTGGTAGTGGCAGACTGGAAATTAAAAGTTCAGCCTGGCGGGAGCCCAAGCAAAACTTTGCTGCAGGATTTCTACAGCGGAGAGTTTTACCGCAGAAAGGCCGTGGAAATACTAGCTCAGACTAGAACACTAGACGCTTTGTTTTGTCATTGGTATAAGTGCAACTTGATGAAGTGCGTCCTGCCCGACTGTATATTCCTGCTGTGAGTTAGCCTGGTCGCGGCCCGTGCAGGTACGAGCGGTGGGTATTTAATTTACCCTTGTGGTCATCTGTTGAATCCCCCCCTCCACCCGGCCCCACCGCTCTTGCCTTCACGGCTGCGGCTGTTACCGCAAGGGGGTCACCGGTAGCTGCAAGGGCAGGGCTTGGGCGGACTGTGGACTCCAGGTACTCGAGTACCTCTAGTGTTTCTGCCCCCAGGCCATGCATACAATCTTATAATGTAAACAAAACCCAATATGTAGCAGAGCGCAGGCTGTGGGCTTCAGTTGCTCAAGTACCTTTGGTGTCTCCATCTCCAGGCCATGTACACAATCTTATAATTTTAACTGAAACTCACTAATTACAGCAAGAATTGGCAAAGCCAATAGATCTTCCCTATGCATGTGCACCACCGCAACGCAACACCCTCCTGAACTACACCAGCAATCACCCTAGGGCCCTAAGAGACTCATTGCCGTATTCTCAATTTTTGAGAATTAGGAGAAATTGCTCCTGTAGGGCTGATTATTTCAGAGAATCAGCTGTTCTGGCCTCCAAACTCAAAGACAGAGGCTACCCAAAAAGAATCGTAAAAAATTCTTCCAAGAGAGCGTGGTACTGTCCGCGTGAAGTGCTGCTGACCCCTAAACCCAAAAAAGACCTGCAGAGAATTGCGTGTGTGACTACTTTTTCTCCAGTATCTAACAAATTGAGAAAAGCGATACTGCATAATTGGCCTATTCTAAATGCAGGGAATCTCACCATCGAAAAACCAGTATTTGCTTTCAAAAAAAGCAAAAACTTAAAGGACCACCTGGTGAGGGCTGCACTACCTGTCGCTCCCAACACCACTCTACTTTCGAGCTGGGGTCTGTCCCCCATTATTGGTCACTCAAAATGTGGTTCATGTAATGTTTGTGTGTTCACCATTGAGGGGAAGAGTTTCACATTTGATAATATTACAGTGCATTGTCAAGCTTTCACAAATTGTAATTCCTGCAATGTCATCTACCTTATCCAATGTCCCTGTTTGAAGATATACATTGGACAGACTACACAAAGAGTCAAGACCAGAATATGTCAGCACAGAAGCCGTATCCGATGCAAGACACAGAACGCCCCCCTGGTTGAACATTTCAATCAAGCGAATCATAGCGAGGATGACTTGCGATGGACTGTCCTCAAATCACTGAAGTTGCCCCAACGTGGTGGCAATATGGTTCAACTTTTAAACAGAGAGGAACTAAAGACAATCATTCGTTTTGATTCCATCAACACCGGACTCAATAGAACAGAAGATTGGACATCGTTACTGTAACTAAGTTTAATCTATAATTACCTGTGTTCCATACTAACAGTCACTCATAGATAGCTTTACTATCAATGTTGGAACTCCATGCTTTAACCCAAAATGTAATTATGTGAACACCAGGCTCTGGTGTCATTTTTTCCCCCCTTTTCTCCCCTCGTTTTCCTTGCATCTCATTGATGACATGTGTAATACCCACTTCTAGATCTACTGTGATCACCAACTCTATGTTCCTCTTCCCATGGCCTGTCTTGCAATTCTCTAATGTGGTTATATGTAGCTGACAATTCGTTATTTCACAGAGCATGCTCACAAAGCCCTTCACCACTTAGTGCTCCCCGTTACAAGATGTCTGCCATCGTCCTTTCCCATTCCATCATGGCCACTGCGGGTACTGTTGCGTTCCCGACCTTAGTCCTTCCTCCATTTCACCCACTTCACTCCTTCTTCCATTTCACTCACCCACTCGGCCCTTCTTAATGCAGCCACCGTCCCGTAGCTCTTTGCTATTACGCCCTACGGAAACAGCAGATTCTTGCTCCCTCCGGTCCCCAGCGACTCCTCGAGAGGTAAGCCTAGCTCCACTAGTCTTCCACGAGAGCGCCCTCTGGGCACGGCCCCATTTTGAATAATCTAATCATTTTTCACGGTCCTTTCAGCTCCGGTCCCGCGCCCTTTGACAGCCCTCTGGACTGCTCGTATTCACGATCCCAGGACCCGCGAACATCCTGTTCCGGCCTCTTACGCACCCTCAAGGTAAGCCCGATCCCCATGACGGCCCCGTCACCTGGTTCTGTCACTTCTTTCAGGTTCCCGTCAATAATTCTCTTGCCTCCCTTAGCACCAGTACTGCACATTGCCCGTTGAAACCTCCGTAACGAGTTCATCATCCTCAGCTCCTAGTCCGACTCCTTTCGGACCACGCCTAAGGTAAATACTTGTCCCGGTTCGATCCCCAATTGAATCACTTCATCTACCAGACTCACTTCATCCCTTTTTCCCCCCCTTTTTCCCTTCATTCAGATCCCCCTGCGTGACCTTCACGTACCTTCCACGAGCTCCAGGCACCCATCGAGTTGCTTGTCAGGTCAGCGCACCCCGTCATAATCTCATCACTGCGCCTTGTTCATTGACGTTCACACTGTTCTCCTTCCTTAAGCACTGTTTGGAATCGTACTCCTTCTCGGTCTTACCGCCTCACCCCCTGTCATCCCACCTCGCGTGTTGCTACCCTCGGACCAACTCATTATGCCACACATGATTATTCTGGCACACTATTGTTCTTCACCCGCTCACGCCTTCCTACCACCTGTTTCACTGACGACAATGGGCACAATCCACGATCTTTTGTTGCCCCCTCACTGTCTATGGCCTGCTCGGTATTGTTTTCACAAATGTGCGTTACTGCACACAGCAACATTGGCACTCCTCGCCGCATGCTCAACCTTACGTTCTAGATTCACATGGCGAATTGTTCCACATCATACAAACGGTGCTTTTAATAGAGATGCTTTAAGTAAGGTGGATCATTTTTTGATTTATTATTTCCTTGTTGTTTCTTTGTTTCCTGTCTTATAACCTTACAGGCTCCTTGACACTTCCTATCAGGCAACAGTACATACTATAGTCCTGATGATGATCCCGTAATATTGAGAGCTAGGGATCGAAACGTCGACCTTTGTATCAAACAGCACAAGTTAACCACTGTGTAAAAACTAGTATGTTGTTTGTTGGTATGAGCTTACGTAGTATTGCCATGTAATTGTAAGCCTCCTCTTGCTCTTGTTCCAACCACTCTCCTTGCCTGTTTTTCTTGTGTCTATACTCTCTAGTCTTTTACCTTTACGCTCGGTACAGGACTGTGCCGTTTGCTACCCCTGTTGTGCTCTGTATTCCGTCCATCATTGTTTACCTCGATTAAATAAATATTCCTCTGTCCGGCTGGACATTGGACAACCATCCATAGCGCTCACTGTAGTCTATGTTGAAATATTTACACTATTTCCTCCTATGCCAAGGACCTTTGTTATTTAAAATAAGTTATTACCCGAGGTCCCTAGGCTACCAGAACGGGTCCCCTTGTTTTTTCCTCTTTACTTAGCGCAATCGCTTGATTGCAAGGGTTCAATCCCCTCCCTACCAATCTTTTGGTTCGGCCATCCTAGTTTTTTGAGTGTCTTCCCACTTTACTTTCCTAATTTTTTGACTCCCCTTTCTTACACCACAGCATGTCAGCCTTTGCACCATTGTATACAGATGATTACATTAAACAACTTTGCTCAGGTCCATCGTTACTTTCAGATACCCCCCAAATACCCACCCCCTCTAATTCCTCAGTCCCAGATCAATTGGAGAAACTTAGAAAAAAGCAGGTCCGCTTACAATTAATGATTCTCATGCTCACAGATTACCTTAAAGCAGAAGTCATTCCCTTAGGTCTGCAAGTACGAAATATCCCTGGGATCTTTACAGACAATCCAAAATATATCTCCAACTTTAGCTATATCGGAACCACTTGTTCTCGCCATTGGCTAGTACTTGGAATAGATATCGCCACAGAAACACTGAAAGAGCTAGAGACCGAGATCTCAGATATACTCAAACAAATTCAAGATTCTAACGCAACCTCTGATGCCAAGAAATTGTTGGAACAGATTGAGAAGACTGTTGCAGACTTCCATAGAATCGAACAGAACAAGAAAGCCAACAAAATAAAGAAAGACATAAAAACGTACAACATTGAGACCACCTACCCTTACTTACAAAAAGACTTTTACACTAATAGGTCCTACTCTACTAATCAAAACAACCGTCCGTGGGGCCGTTATAACAGACGCCGCAACCTGGTAGGCTTTTCAGATACGTCAGCTGAGTCATCCGACAATTCTGACCCAGGTGAGGGTACCAGTACCACTAGACGAGGAGGCCTAAATCAAAACACTTTTTTAGCCAGGGGCCAACAAGACCCACCCCAACGAGGCAGAGTGAAGAAAACTCAGCGGTGGTACAACCCACCGGGAGAGAGACGGACACGCAACAATTTTTACCAATGGTAATGACAGACACTCCAGTCAACCAACATACTGACGTGATTCCCATCTTTAACCTCTCCTCCCATTCCCTTTCCCCCGACGAACTCTCTCTCCTCAAAAAAGGATTATCCTTTGTTCCAACAATTCCACCCAATTTCATGGACTTACAAACTGAGATTCTCAGATTTTTTCGCCGTATTCGTCTACAAGCATTTTTCCAAATGCACCCAATACCGGATCAAACGGCCAACACTCCCTTCCGGCCCCCATCCACCTTCTCACCATCAGCCGGCATGGTACCCCCAGAGGTAATTACCTTCGAGAAAATGTTATTGAAAGACCTCTCTATCCTACAGAATAATACTAAAAGGTTTATTCCCTTTAACATTACACTCAAAGAGAAACAAGCTATTACTCAGCTAAAGAATAACGACTCCTTGATAATCAAAAGTGCAGACAAAGGTGGGGGTATAGTGCTCCAAGAAAAAACAGCGTACGTATCTGAAATCCAACGCCAACTTGACAACACAGAACACTACATGAAGCTAGCATCGAATCCCACTAAAGAGATTCAGGGACTAATCCTCAAGACCACCACAGAGGGCCTCCACTCTGGTTTTCTCTCGAAAAAGGAATTTAATTTTCTAAACGTGAAATCAGCACGCACCCCTGTGATATACACACTCCCTAAAGTCCACAAAAATATTTCAAACCCCCCAGGCCGCCCCATTGTTTCTGCTTGCGGCTCAATCTTAGAACCACTTGGGTCTTATGTAGATTTTTTCATTAAAGACTTTATCCCCACTACTCAGTGTTTCGTCCGAGACTCAATGGCAATGATCAACATGATTGAGCATCATCCATTTGATCCCCTGACTGAAACCTTGTGTACCATGGACGTCGAGTCGTTGTACACTAACATTCCTCAGACTGCTGCCCTTTTGGTAATCCAACGAGTATTGGATTCCCGCCCACGTCCACATGCTGTCCCCAGTATTTTTATACTACAGCTTCTGGAACTCTGCCTAAACCGCAATTTCTTCAGCTTCAATAACACCTTCTATCAGCAAATAAAAGGCACATCGATGGGCGCAATTTTTGCCCCTAATTTGGCAGTGCTATTTATGGACCAACTTGAAACCAATGTGATTCTAACAGCTTCCAATCCGTTCTCCCCTTGCATCGTGTTTTGGCGTAGATACATCGACGACATCTTCATCATCTGGAGACAAAACGTCGATGTTCTACGTCAATTTTTACACTGGCTGAATAACAACTGCTCAGGTTTATCCTTTACCAGCACCACTGATACAGACTCCATAGCGTTTTTAGATCTTACCATTTTTCATGATAATGGTGAACTACTTACACGCCTCTTTCGTAAACCCACAGAACGCAACACCCTCCTGAACTACACCAGCAATCACCCTAGGGCCCTAAGAGACTCATTGCCGTATTCTCAATTTTTGAGAATTAGGAGAAATTGCTCCTGTAGGGCTGATTATTTCAGAGAATCAGCTGTTCTGGCCTCCAAACTCAAAGACAGAGGCTACCCAAAAAGAATCGTAAAAAATGCTTCCAAGAGAGCGTGGTACTGTCCGCGTGAAGTGCTGCTGACCCCTAAACCCAAAAAAGACCTGCAGAGAATTGCGTGTGTGACTACTTTTTCTCCAGTATCTAACAAATTGAGAAAAGCGATACTGCATAATTGGCCTATTCTAAATGCAGGGAATCTCACCATCGAAAAACCAGTATTTGCTTTCAAAAAAAGCAAAAACTTAAAGGACCACCTGGTGAGGGCTGCACTACCTGTCGCTCCCAACACCACTCTACTTTCGAGCTGGGGTCTGTCCCCCATTATTGGTCACTCAAAATGTGGTTCATGTAATGTTTGTGTGTTCACCATTGAGGGGAAGAGTTTCACATTTGATAATATTACAGTGCATTGTCAAGCTTTCACAAATTGTAATTCCTGCAATGTCATCTACCTTATCCAATGTCCCTGTTTGAAGATAAATGGATAATCAGTTGGGAGGGAATAAGAAGGATACGTGATCCAGTCACCTTCCTGTCGGTAGTTATATATCAAAAGAGAGTGGATCACTTGAACCTGTCATCCAGGGTTTGGTGGTTATTCGACCTTTCCTTAAAAAACCCTCATTCACGTTTTTAGGTGGATTATGTGGCGGTATATCTTGGTTCTCCGCCTTTGTAACGTGATTGCATCATCATCGGGTTTAGTGTTGTGCTACCTCCGCCTGGAGGAAAACCACTGGATAGTACAGTAGCGATCAGAAATCAAAAAAAGGGGGGACAAAGTGCTCATGTGTCGTGATACAGTGAAAGTTAAAAAATGGGGATATTTTCTCAAGCTACCTGGACTTTACACTTTATTATTGTCTGGTGCGTGGAAAAAGAATAAAATAGAGGAGATTGTGCAGCTGGGACAGGTAACGCGTCCGCTGTACAATCAGTCCAGTGAGTGGGTCGACATGTTTCAGCTCTTTACTTGCCCAGGAGGGTCAGGCGAGCTTTCATCAGGACCAGGGAGTGTTGTCTTAAAGGGGTTTATTGTCCACTTTAAGGGTGAGGAGTTCGTGTTATTTTTTCAATGATCTCCTAATGGAAGGTTTAGTACCTGTGGGGAGGAAGGAGGGCGAATAACAAATGGTAATGAGAATATCAAAAAAATTCTTATTTAAAAACAATGGGGGTTTTTTACCCAGAGTAAAAAACGAGAAACATGCAACATGGCAATTCTTTATGTACACTATAAGGTATGCAAGGTGAGTTCGAACGCGCCGCTGGTTACATAGCAAGTATAAATGGCAAATCTTTGTCATGATATCTGTACGTGTCGTCTAATAGGATACAATGTGTGGCAAATAACCAATTGTGTGGAGAGAGGATCTGGGTATACACATGTAAAATGCTCGATAGAATCTGCTATTCTGTGATATGGCGGCATTGTTAATTCATGCATTCATTAGGTCTGTGGATGAAAAACGGCCATCGTAGTGCTTCTGATAATCACTCTTACATGGCATACAGGCTCAAATGAGAGCACACAGGTCTGTGGATAAAAAACGGCCATCGTAGTGCTTCTGATAATCACTCTTACATGGCATACAGGCTCAAATGAGAACACACAGAGAGAAATGGCACACATCATACGTAAATTAAGTAAACAGGCTTTGTTAGAGTAGCCTTCGTACCTTCAAAGCTCGGATTTCGGGCTTCTTAGGAAGAGTGGCAGCGTAGTGAGGCTATTAGAAGAGGTCAGGGGAGAGGGGGGGGAGGAACAAGGTCAGGTTTAAAAAATAAAGAGGTTTAGAGTTTAACGTTACGTGTCTCCGTTTCCGAAGTCTGCTCCATACCGGAAATCCCGCTCTGCACGACTTGTGCTGACGCTGTCTTCCTGCTTGGTGGAGAGTGCCCGTTCTCGGTCATTTTTATGCAGTCAAAAGTGAAAAAAGACTGTCAATTAGGGCGGTGGTGTGTACGACTATAATTTGCTGTATTAATTGTATTGGACACTAAAAGCAGTAGAAGTATGTGTCGCAAGTGTATGTTACTCTTATACCTGTTATTGCAAAGATTTTAGGCAAAGCGTGATTGAATGAAGGGTTAGTGTCAAGCATAATTTGTTAATAAAGTTAAGATGGAGAGATCATTGTGGTCTAATCATGCTTGACAAATAGTTACGGTCATGGTGTTGAATAGTCTTTGATACGTTTACGTTAGACATATTTGGGAAAAGTATTTGCTCGATATTGTTAATATTTAAGCTGCCAGAGAGGTTTCACTGATAGATCGATTGGGTAACCTTCTGCGGAGCATCATAATGCGGCATTTGGGTGCTTAGACATGTTCATGACACACTCAGCCAGGGCACATCATCGTTTAAACCTGTTACATTCGTTTTTAGACGGTGTACCCATCTTTGTTCTTGTATAAAGAGACGTTTCTCGACATTTTGGGACCCAGCCACCATAGATTCTATGACAACCCATTTGAGGTCATCAAGCGTATGTGGGTGGTCAATAAAATGACTGCTCATTTTGGTAGTGTGGCGTTTACATCTGACGTTGCTTCTATGTTCGCAGATTCGCTGTTTTACCTTGCGACACGTCATGCCAATGTATCTCAAACTGCAAGGGCAGGTAATCATGTAGATTACATGGGTGGTATTGCAGTTAGTGTGTTGTTTCATCTTCCATATTAGGTCCGGTGTCAGTTCAATGGATTTCGTTGTTTCAGTTAGGTGACATACTGAGCAGTGTCCACATGGGAAATGGCCTACCACTGGCGGTAGGTTCCATAGAGTACTTGTGGTTGTGGGTGTCCTTTTTTCGGAAGGGCGTGTGTGTACTAGTATGTCCTTGAAGTTCCGAGTTCTCCTGTTCGCGAAGCGTGGTTTAGGCCAGTTTAAATTGCCAGACGTTAGAATGCGCCAGTTTTTATTGATTATTTTCTTGATGGTATTACTGGCTGTGTTGTATGTTGTTACACATGTCACTTGGTCAGGTGATGATGTTTTTGGTATCACTTCTAGCAAGCTCTCTCTGTGTTGATTTCTTGCTCTCTTCTGGCATTTGTTCACAATTTTCATGGGATAATCGCGTTTGAGTAGTTTTATGCGTAAGTCCTCCGCTTGTTGTTTGTATTCACTCAGCTCACTGCAGTTCCTTTTAAGGCGCAGGAATTGACTGTAGGGTAAATTTTCTCTGAGTGGGCGGGGATGAAAACTGTTAAAAGAGAGAAGGCTGTTCTTAGTTGTGGGTTTGAAGAATGTTTTAGTCTTGATGGTATTGTCACTTACATAAATATATAGATCGAGAAAATCCAGATGATCTTTGTTTGAATTTATGGTGAATTTGAGACATTCGTCTCGTGTGTTCAGCCAATTGTGGAAGTCTCTGAGGTCTTCTTCTGTTCCTTCCCAGAACATGATGATATCGTCAATATATCTCTTCCAGAAGGTGATCCTGGTGTGGAATGGGTTATTGTCGTTCTGGATGTGTATTTTTTCAAAATTACTGACATATAGACCTGCCACGCTCGGCGCAAATGTGCTTCCCATGGAAGTACCATGGCATTGCTGGTAGAGAGTGCTGTTATATTCAAAGTAATTCTCTGTTAGAGCCATTCTGCAGCATTCCAAAATGAAGTGTCTGGGGGTGTGGTATTGCCAATCCTCTGAGAAGAGTAAGTCCTCCAGGGTATTTAAGGTTTCTTGTTGCGGCAGACTGGTATAGAGGCTTTCCACATCTAGTGAGACCAAGATCATGGTTTCACTTAGGAACGGTTGATCTTGTAAGAGATTTAGCAGATCTCGTGTGTCTTTTAAGTAAGTTGGAGTCTGTTGTACCATCGGTCTTAGATATTGATCCGCAAATTGAGAGAGAGGTTCTAGAAGAGAGCCTATTCCGGAAACAATTGGTCGCCCAGGTGGTGGGTGTTGGTTTTTGTGTACCTTAGGTAAGGAATAGAAGTATGGTATGCGTGGCGAATCTGTTCTTAAGAATGAAGCCTCATTCTTAGTGATCCAGTTGTTTGTCTCAGCCTCCTCTACCATTAGGTTGATGGTTCTTTTTAACCTCGGGGTTGGGTCTTCTTTGATGACTTTATAGAATTTTTCGTCAGATAGTAATCTTAGGCATTGGTTGTTGTAGTGGTCCTTGTCCATGATTACTATGCCTCCGCCTTTATCGGCTGGCTTTATGATGATGTCGTCTTGTGATTTTAGTTCTTCCAATGCTTTCTTTTCTTTGTTGGAAATGTTTGTGAAGGATTTAGTAGTCGTCTTGTCGATTTCATTTATCTCTTTCATTACTGCCTGTTCGAAGGTCAGGATTTCTATTGGTACCTGATGGTTCAGGGGGCAAAATGTAGATTTTGGTCTCAAGGTGGTGTCTCCAAGGTTGGGATTGACCTCCGTGCCTTGAAAAAATGCTTTTAGTTTCAATGTTCTGCAGAATTGGGCAACTTCACTTTGTGTTTTAAAAAGGTCCAGTGGTGGTGTTGGTACAAAGCCCAGTCCTTTGTTAAGGACGTCTTCCTGATCTTTTGAAAGGGTAATTTTCGACAGATTGAAAATTAGTGGGTCGTGCTGGTACTGGGTTTTTCTTTTGTGGCGTTGGCCATACTCCTTGTCAGTATCTGTCTCTCTTGGTCGGTCCAGGTGACATTTCTTCGTCTCCCTCGTTGGTTTGTGCGGCCTCTCCCTAAAAAAGACGGTTGTTGAACAAATTGGCCCATGTAGGGACCTAGTTGTGGAGGTGCTGTTTGGTATGGATTGATCCAGCCTTGGAGCATTTTACATGTGTATACCCAGATCCTCTCTCCACACAATTGGTTATTTGCCACACATTGTATCCTATTAGACGACACGTACAGATATCATGACAAAGATTTGCCATTTATACTTGCTATGTAACCAGCGGCGCGTTCGAACTCACCTTGCATACCTTATAGTGTACATAAAGAATTGCCATGTTGCATGTTTCTCGTTTTTTACTCTGGGTAAAAAACCCCCATTGTTTTTAAATAAGAATTTTTTTGATATTCTCATTACCATTTGTTATTCGCCCTCCTTCCTCCCCACAGGTACTAAACCTTCCATTAGGAGATCATTGAAAAAATAACACGAACTCCTCACCCTTAAAGTGGACAATAAACCCCTTTAAGACAACACTCCCTGGTCCTGATGAAAGCTCGCCTGACCCTCCTGGGCAAGTAAAGAGCTGAAACATGTCGACCCACTCACTGGACTGATTGTACAGCGGACGCGTTACCTGTCCCAGCTGCACAATCTCCTCTATTTTATTCTTTTTCCACGCACCAGACAATAATAAAGTGTAAAGTCCAGGTAGCTTGAGAAAATATCCCCATTTTTTAACTTTCACTGTATCACGACACATGAGCACTTTGTCCCCCCTTTTTTTGATTTCTGATCGCTACTGTACTATCCAGTGGTTTTCCTCCAGGCGGAGGTAGCACAACACTAAACCCGATGATGATGCAATCACGTTACAAAGGCGGAGAACCAAGATATACCGCCACATAATCCACCTAAAAACGTGAATGAGGGTTTTTTAAGGAAAGGTCGAATAACCACCAAACCCTGGATGACAGGTTCAAGTGATCCACTCTCTTTTGATATATAACTACCGACAGGAAGGTGACTGGATCACGTATCCTTCTTATTCCCTCCCAACTGATTATCCATTGATATAGCAGCGTGCAGCTGTGGGAATCACATCCCTTTTGAAGACGCCCCGAAAATTTCGCTGAGGATTATTCGAATAAATCACATTGTACACTAAAGTGACCACACTTGACCAAGTACATCAAAATGGCAGAGAACTTAGGACTAAGTTACTCTACTGACGAGATAAACGCAATTCTTTCCCTTCCATCCCTCCTGCAAGATGGTGAAATCACACAAACCCTGGCTCAGAATGAGGACTGGGAACAACTATCCGAGGACAAGAAGGAACAAGTCAGAACAGCCATTCATGGCATTATTATGACTGAATATTTACGTGGAAACGCTGCACCGAGAGGACTGTGGGTCCAAAATGCACCTAGGATCTTTCTAAAAGACCTTGCATTTAGGAAAGACTGGTCAGCCATATCCTGGAAATGTACTAGAGACTACTTAGTCTTAATAATAAAAACTGCAACCAGACTAACAGAGGCACTAACAATTAAGATCCAATTGAGTGAAGCAAAACTAAAGAATATGGTATCCATCACTGTCTTCAAGAAAAAATTAGAAGAAATAAACCATGATATGAATGAGACGAGAGAATACCTAACACAGAGCAAAATCCAGAAACTAACTAAAGATTTAAAAAAATTCTCCATGGAAAAAATGCACCCCTACAGCAAGGACGACTATGAAGTACCGGAACACCAAACTGATAATGACTCCAGCGGTAACTCCTCTAACAACTCAGACTGGAGTGGGGATGATAACATGCCAAGACGAAAATTCAGAGGGCAAAACAGAAGACAACAACGACGAAGACCCAACACTTGGCGTAACCCTAACTACGGAGAACAACCTCCCCCACTCTTTCACCCCTTCACCCCAAATTATCAAGGCTGGATCAATCCATACCAAACAGCACCTCCACAACTAGGTCCCTACATGGGCCAATTTGTTCAACAACCGTCTTTTTTAGGGAGAGGCCGCACAAACCAACGAGGGAGACGAAGAAATGTCACCTGGACCGACCAAGAGAGACAGATACTGACAAGGAGTATGGCCAACGCCACAAAAGAAAAACCCAGTACCAGCACGACCCACTAATTTTCAATCTGTCGAAAATTACCCTTTCAAAAGATCAGGAAGACGTCCTTAACAAAGGACTGGGCTTTGTACCAACACCACCACTGGACCTTTTTAAAACACAAAGTGAAGTTGCCCAATTCTGCAGAACATTGAAACTAAAAGCATTTTTTCAAGGCACGGAGGTCAATCCCAACCTTGGAGACACCACCTTGAGACCAAAATCTACATTTTGCCCCCTGAACCATCAGGTACCAATAGAAATCCTGACCTTCGAACAGGCAGTAATGAAAGAGATAAATGAAATCGACAAGACGACTACTAAATCCTTCACAAACATTTCCAACAAAGAAAAGAAAGCATTGGAAGAACTAAAATCACAAGACGACATCATCATAAAGCCAGCCGATAAAGGCGGAGGCATAGTAATCATGGACAAGGACCACTACAACAACCAATGCCTAAGATTACTATCTGACGAAAAATTCTATAAAGTCATCAAAGAAGACCCAACCCCGAGGTTAAAAAGAACCATCAACCTAATGGTAGAGGAGGCTGAGACAAACAACTGGATCACTAAGAATGAGGCTTCATTCTTAAGAACAGATTCGCCACGCATACCATACTTCTATTCCTTACCTAAGGTACACAAAAACCAACACCCACCACCTGGGCGACCAATTGTTTCCGGAATAGGCTCTCTTCTAGAACCTCTCTCTCAATTTGCGGATCAATATCTAAGACCGATGGTACAACAGACTCCAACTTACTTAAAAGACACACGAGATCTGCTAAATCTCTTACATGATCAACCGTTCCTAAGTGAAACCATGATCTTGGTCTCACTAGATGTGGAAAGCCTCTATACCAGTCTGCCGCAACAAGAAACCTTAAATACCCTGGAGGACTTACTCTTCTCAGAGGATTGGCAATACCACACCCCCAGACACTTCATTTTGGAATGCTGCAGAATGGCTCTAACAGAGAATTACTTTGAATATAACAGCACTCTCTACCAGCAATGCCATGGTACTTCCATGGGAAGCACATTTGCGCCGAGCGTGGCAGGTCTATATGTCAGTAATTTTGAAAAAATACACATCCAGAACGACAATAACCCATTCCACACCAGGATCACCTTCTGGAAGAGATATATTGACGATATCATCATGTTCTGGGAAGGAACAGAAGAAGACCTCAGAGACTTCCACAATTGGCTGAACACACGAGACGAATGTCTCAAATTCACCATAAATTCAAACAAAGATCATCTGGATTTTCTCGATCTATATATTTATGTAAGTGACAATACCATCAAGACTAAAACATTCTTCAAACCCACAACTAAGAACAGCCTTCTCTCTTTTAACAGTTTTCATCCCCGCCCACTCAGAGAAAATTTACCCTACAGTCAATTCCTGCGCCTTAAAAGGAACTGCAGTGAGCTGAGTGAATACAAACAACAAGCGGAGGACTTACGCATAAAACTACTCAAACGCGATTATCCCATGAAAATTGTGAACAAATGCCAGAAGAGAGCAAGAAATCAACACAGAGAGAGCTTGCTAGAAGTGATACCAAAAACATCATCACCTGACCAAGTGACATGTGTAACAACATACAACACAGCCAGTAATACCATCAAGAAAATAATCAATAAAAACTGGCGCATTCTAACGTCTGGCAATTTAAACTGGCCTAAACCACGCTTCGCGAACAGGAGAACTCGGAACTTCAAGGACATACTAGTACACACACGCCCTTCCGAAAAAAGGACACCCACAACCACAAGTACTCTATGGAACCTACCGCCAGTGGTAGGCCATTTCCCATGTGGACACTGCTCAGTATGTCACCTAACTGAAACAACGAAATCCATTGAACTGACACCGGACCTAATATGGAAGATGAAACAACACACTAACTGCAATACCACCCATGTAATCTACATGATTACCTGCCCTTGCAGTTTGAGATACATTGGCATGACGTGTCGCAAGGTAAAACAGCGAATCTGCGAACATAGAAGCAACGTCAGATGTAAACGCCACACTACCAAAATGAGCAGTCATTTTATTGACCACCCACATACGCTTGATGACCTCAAATGGGTTGTCATAGAATCTATGGTGGCTGGGTCCCAAAATGTCGAGAAACGTCTCTTTATACAAGAACAAAGATGGGTACACCGTCTAAAAACGAATGTAACAGGTTTAAACGATGATGTGCCCTGGCTGAGTGTGTCATGAACATGTCTAAGCACCCAAATGCCGCATTATGATGCTCCGCAGAAGGTTACCCAATCGATCTATCAGTGAAACCTCTCTGGCAGCTTAAATATTAACAATATCGAGCAAATACTTTTCCCAAATATGTCTAACGTAAACGTATCAAAGACTATTCAACACCATGACCGTAACTATTTGTCAAGCATGATTAGACCACAATGATCTCTCCATCTTAACTTTATTAACAAATTATGCTTGACACTAACCCTTCATTCAATCACGCTTTGCCTAAAATCTTTGCAATAACAGGTATAAGAGTAACATACACTTGCGACACATACTTCTACTGCTTTTAGTGTCCAATACAATTAATACAGCAAATTATAGTCGTACACACCACCGCCCTAATTGACAGTCTTTTTTCACTTTTGACTGCATAAAAATGACCGAGAACGGGCACTCTCCACCAAGCAGGAAGACAGCGTCAGCACAAGTCGTGCAGAGCGGGATTTCCGGTATGGAGCAGACTTCGGAAACGGAGACACGTAACGTTAAACTCTAAACCTCTTTATTTTTTAAACCTGACCTTGTTCCTCCCCCCCCTCTCCCCTGACCTCTTCTAATAGCCTCACTACGCTGCCACTCTTCCTAAGAAGCCCGAAATCCGAGCTTTGAAGGTACGAAGGCTACTCTAACAAAGCCTGTTTACTTAATTTACGTATGATGTGTGCCATTTCTCTCTGTGTGTTCTCATTTGAGCCTGTATGCCATGTAAGAGTGATTATCAGAAGCACTACGATGGCCGTTTTTTATCCACAGACCTGTGTGCTCTCATTTGAGCCTGTATGCCATGTAAGAGTGATTATCAGAAGCACTACGATGGCCGTTTTTCATCCACAGACCTAATGAATGCATGAATTAACAATGCCGCCATATCACAGAATAGCAGATTCTATCGAGCATTTTACATGTGTATACCCAGATCCTCTCTCCACACAATTGGTTATTTGCCACACATTGTATCCTATTAGACGACACGTACAGATATCATGACAAAGATTTGCCATTTATACTTGCTATGTAACCAGCGGCGCGTTCGAACTCACCTTGCATACCTTATAGTGTACATAAAGAATTGCCATGTTGCATGTTTCTCGTTTTTTACTCTGGGTAAAAAACCCCCATTGTTTTTAAATAAGAATTTTTTTGATATTCTCATTACCATTTGTTATTCGCCCTCCTTCCTCCCCACAGGTACTAAACCTTCCATTAGGAGATCATTGAAAAAATAACACGAACTCCTCACCCTTAAAGTGGACAATAAACCCCTTTAAGACAACACTCCCTGGTCCTGATGAAAGCTCGCCTGACCCTCCTGGGCAAGTAAAGAGCTGAAACATGTCGACCCACTCACTGGACTGATTGTACAGCGGACGCGTTACCTGTCCCAGCTGCACAATCTCCTCTATTTTATTCTTTTTCCACGCACCAGACAATAATAAAGTGTAAAGTCCAGGTAGCTTGAGAAAATATCCCCATTTTTTAACTTTCACTGTATCACGACACATGAGCACTTTGTCCCCCCTTTTTTTGATTTCTGATCGCTACTGTACTATCCAGTGGTTTTCCTCCAGGCGGAGGTAGCACAACACTAAACCCGATGATGATGCAATCACGTTACAAAGGCGGAGAACCAAGATATACCGCCACATAATCCACCTAAAAACGTGAATGAGGGTTTTTTAAGGAAAGGTCGAATAACCACCAAACCCTGGATGACAGGTTCAAGTGATCCACTCCCTGTTTGAAGATATACATTGGACAGACTACACAAAGAGTCAAGACCAGAATATGTCAGCACAGAAGCCGTATCCGATGCAAGACACAGAACGCCCCCCTGGTTGAACATTTCAATGAAGCGAATCATAGCGAGGATGACTTGCGATGGACTGTCCTCAAATCACTGAAGTTGCCCCAACGTGGTGGCAATATGGTTCAACTTTTAAACAGAGAGGAACTAAAGACAATCATTCGTTTTGATTCCATCAACACCGGACTCAATAGAACAGAAGATTGGACATCGTTACTGTAACTAAGTTTAATCTATAATTACCTGTGTTCCATACTAACAGTCACTCATAGATAGCTTTACTATCAATGTTGGAACTCCATGCTTTAACCCAAAATGTAATTATGTGAACACCAGGCTCTGGTGTCATTTTTTCCCCCCTTTTCTCCCCTCGTTTTCCTTGCATCTCATTGATGACATGTGTAATACCCACTTCTAGATCTACTGTGATCACCAACTCTATGTTCCTCTTCCCATGGCCTGTCTTGCAATTCTCTAATGTGGTTATATGTAGCTGACAATTCGTTATTTCACAGAGCATGCTCACAAAGCCCTTCACCACTTAGTGCTCCCCGTTACAAGATGTCTGCCATCGTCCTTTCCCATTCCATCATGGCCACTGCGGGTACTGTTGCGTTCCCGACCTTAGTCCTTCCTCCATTTCACCCACTTCACTCCTTCTTCCATTTCACTCACCCACTCGGCCCTTCTTAATGCAGCCACCGTCCCGTAGCTCTTTGCTATTACGCCCTACGGAAACAGCAGATTCTTGCTCCCTCCGGTCCCCAGCGACTCCTCGAGAGGTAAGCCTAGCTCCACTAGTCTTCCACGAGAGCGCCCTCTGGGCACGGCCCCATTTTGAATAATCTAATCATTTTTCACGGTCCTTTCAGCTCCGGTCCCACGCCCTTTGACAGCCCTCTGGGCTGCTCGTATTCACGATCCCAGGACCCGCGAACATCCTGTTCCGGCCTCTTACGCACCCTCAAGGTAAGCCCGATCCCCATGACGGCCCCGTCACCTGGTTCTGTCACTTCTTTCAGGTTCCCGTCAATAATTCTCTTGCCTCCCTTAGCACCAGTACTGCACATTGCCCGTTGAAACCTCCGTAACGAGTTCATCATCCTCAGCTCCTAGTCCGACTCCTTTCGGACCACGCCTAAGGTAAATACTTGTCCCGGTTCGATCCCCAATTGAATCACTTCATCTACCAGACTCACTTCATCCCTTTTTCCCCCCCTTTTTCCCTTCATTCAGATCCCCCTGCGTGACCTTCACGTACCTTCCACGAGCTCCAGGCACCCATCGAGTTGCTTGTCAGGTCAGCGCACCCCGTCATAATCTCATCACTGCGCCTTGTTCATTGACGTTCACACTGTTCTCCTTCCTTAAGCACTGTTTGGAATCGTACTCCTTCTCGGTCTTACCGCCTCACCCCCTGTCATCCCACCTCGCGTGTTGCTACCCTCGGACCAACTCATTATGCCACACATGATTATTCTGGCACACTATTGTTCTTCACCCGCTCACGCCTTCCTACCACCTGTTTCACTGACGACAATGGGCACAATCCACGATCTTTTGTTGCCCCCTCACTGTCTATGGCCTGCTCGGTATTGTTTTCACAAATGTGCGCCACTGCACACAGCAACATTGGCACTCCTCGCCGCATGCTCAACCTTACGTTCTAGATTCACATGGCGAATTGTTCCACATCATACAAACGGTGCTTTTAATAGAGATGCTTTAAGTAAGGTGGATCATTTTTTGATTTATTATTTCCTTGTTGTTTCTTTGTTTCCTGTCTTATAACCTTACAGGCTCCTTGACACTTCCTATCAGGCAACAGTACATACTATAGTCCTGATGATGATCCCGTAATATTGAGAGCTAGGGATCGAAACGTCGACCTTTGTATCAAACAGCACAAGTTAACCACTGTGTAAAAACTAGTGTGTTGTTTGTTGGTATGAGCTTACGTAGTATTGCCATGTAATTGTAAGCCTCCTCTTGCTCTTGTTCCAACCACTCTCCTTGCCTGTTTTTCTTGTGTCTATACTCTCTAGTCTTTTACCTTTACGCTCGGTACAGGACTGTGCCGTTTGCTACCCCTGTTGTGCTCTGTATTCCGTCCATCATTGTTTACCTCGATTAAATAAATATTCCTCTGTCCGGCTGGACATTGGACAACCATCCATAGCGCTCACTGTAGTCTATGTTGAAATATTTACACTATTTCCTCCTATGCCAAGGACCTTTGTTATTTAAAATAAGTTATTACCCGAGGTCCCTAGGCTACCAGAACGGGTCCCCTTGTTTTTTCCTCTCCACTGGACTTTAAGCCACTTAACTCTAGGCCACTCTCCTGCACTCTACAATACTTCACTGTATGACACTACACTCCATTAATTTCTACTCCACTGCACTCTATGACACTCTACACCACTCCACTCTACAATACTCTACTGCACTCTATGCCACTCCAGAAATACTACTCTACTCAGCAACACTCTACGTAACTCCCTCTATACCATGGGTAATTGTAAAAAAATTTCCAGGGGCCAAAACGTTTGGCCTGTGATGTGACCGAGGGCTGCACTAATGCTAGCAGGGTGGCGGTGGGGGGGCTTGGAGGTAAGGTGGGTGTAGGGAAGTGAAGCATATACATCTAGTGGCGGAATTGCACAATGTAAAATCTGAAAAACTGGGATTAATCTTGGCATTCCCACTTAACCAAATTGTGTAATCCTTGGCAATTTTTTAATGTCACTTTTCTTCACTATCACATATAAGATGACCTCAAAATACATGAATTAAGCATGTGCACTGCACAAAACCTTCTCCTGTGTTTGATTTGATAAACTATAATTTTGTTCAGGAATAATAGGAACCCAAGCCACCCAAAGAGTGCACAGAACAACTGACTTGCATCTTAGTTCACTATTGGTATTGTTGTCACAGTGAGGGTAAAAATGAATGTTTCTAAATTCATGTTTGATAACTATCATTTAAGAAAATAATTCTCAATGCTCTGATAATCTAATGTACTATGGTGAAATGGTTCTGAATGTTTATGAAATACACTTTTTGAATTCTGAAGAGACTTTATCATAGTCGTACACTTTTTCTGCAAGAGGTCTTAAAAAATGAAGGTGGTCCGAAAGTTTAGGGGTGCAGGAAACCTGCCGGACACCCAAGTTACTTCCTCTCTAACTTTAATTAACCGTTAAACAAATGCTTGCCTGTTTATTTAACATTTTCTAATAATAATGCAGAGTCAAGTAAACAGCGACCCTGTGCTGCTTTTGACCAGGGGGCAGCATGTGAAGGTCAGGAGGGCCTAATGCGAGCCCTGGGCAGGACTTTGAGTATCACTGCTCTATACCAATCTATGCCACTTTACTCCATACTATTCTACAAAACAAAACACTAATCCACTCAGCACCTCCAACCTACGCCACTCCACTCAACTCTAACACTCTATGCTACTCCACTATACTCAACGCCACTCAACTTTAAAGCACTTCATTCCACTGTATACCATTCCACTCTCCTACATTACTCCACTCTATACCACTCCACTCTCACAATCTACTCGACTATAGGCCACTCTAGTCTACAACATTCTACTCCAATCTACACAACACCCTTTATGTCACTCAACTCTACACCACTCCACAACACTCTATAGCACTCCATAACACTCTAATCTACTCTAACAATCTACTCCACTCAACTCTATGCCCTTTCACTATACAACACTATACTCCCTACATTTCACTCTAAAACACTACATGTCACTTCAAATACACCATACTACTCAACTCTACTCTGCACCACTCAACGCGACTCCATACCACTACACTCTACTTAACTTTACAACACTTCACTACACGCCCCTTTACACCAATAACTTTTAGCCACATTGAATAGCAGTCACACTATTGTATAACATGTCTAAAATATATTGGCAAATCCATAGGAGAGATATATTGACTATGTCAATGCATGTTACTTGCAGCTACCAGACAGAGCAGCCCAGAAGAAGGAGGTAGCGTGCATGCACAGCCTCTCCAACAATGTCGGGGTTGCTCACAGTATCTCCAGCTTCTCACGCCATTCTCCAGTTGCTAACGGAGTCTCCTGATGTTCATGGCGCCTTCTGTGGCTCCTAAAAAAGTCAAGAAGAAAGTATGCACAGCCAGTCACTTGCTTCATGGGCACTGGCTAGGTAATAATCCTTAACTTTAACATCTGCCTGGAGCTGCCGCCAAGCAACAACCTGTTGTTGTGTCCGGGATGTATTGAGGGTGGCCTGTAGCTTTAATTAATGACACCCGCCTGCTCGTCCTGTTGTGACCGGGCCCACTGTATTATTGCGTTCTGAGTTACTAAGCCAGGACATATGGAGGGTGCGAAGAGATTTTCAATCCTCAGCTTGTTAGGGGTGTGTCCATGAAGCGCAAATGCCACATTTGAGTAATTAAGGAAAGCAAGATTAGGACTAGGAAGTAATGCCATACACAAGGCTGATTGTGCACTGTAAAAATCCCTACAAAAAATGTTTATATTTATTTTTTCATACATTGCAGAGTGCGTAAGTGCATTACTTCTAGGCTATTCTAATAAAAACCTTGCCAGCAAGAAGGGGATGTGGTCATATCAACTGGCCCATGACCTAGCGTCGCAAAACTGACTGAAAGTACAAGCAGAGCAAGACAAGGCCATTTGTGTAGAGAGTACCGGAAAAATAGATTCTATGTCAGGACATGAGGCTTCAGCTTATGCTTCTCTTACTTTACTGCAAAAACACAGCAGCCGATCAATTTAAAGTAAACATCATAATGGACCACAAAAACGTCATTTCCCATGAACTGCCCTAAGACATCATTAAGCCATCCACCAATTCGGCTTTGGAAGACCTATAACACCTGGTGTCCTCATTGTCCTTCCTCTTTATTTGCTGCTCCAGCTGTCATAAGAGAAGTGTTTTTCTACTGTTCGGTAATTAATTCGTACTTGTGCTTTAAATATGTTCTAATAGAAATGCGCATTTGATATATACTAACCCCTGTATATTGGAAGGATTGGCGCTGCAGCCTGTAAAGTCCGATTCGTGCTTAGGATTGCCGGCGCGATCGCCGTTTTTTAGGTCGGGCCTAGCTGCAGCGTGCATTCGCTGCTCGCTCTGCGAGGTATGCAGTAGTCGAGTATGCTGTGGAAGCCTTGCCTTCTCTCCGCCCATATTTTTGATTGGCTGGTTTCATTGTCCTTGGTAAAGGCTGGTTTCCGATTGAAAATGAGGCTTGTTAGTCCCTCCTTGTTACCGCCCTGTCCCCATTTGTTATCTCTCATAAGGACCGGATCTTTTATTTGTGGTGTTACACGGTCTCCTTCATAAGTCGGTAAGCACTGTCTTTTTAGGTCTCGCCTGACCCAGCGCATGCGTTGGTCTGGCGAGACTTATTGAGAGGGCTCCAAAAAGTGCTACCAGGCCAGCCTAGACCTACAGTGAATGTGCGCGGGCGCGCGCGCCGCGCTTGACAGCGATTACTTTCACTTTCGCAGCCGCTTTGATGTGTGATCGTGATTACTTTCGCGGCCGCACAGCCGCTTTGCATAGCCAATAGGCCTCGCTTTTGGGACCTTATAAGTTTAGTTATGCAATTGTTGCATGGCTAAACACTTATAAGGTCCCAAAGGCGAGACCTATTGGCTATGCCAATGCTTGTTTTATTAGCAGCGCGGTCCACTTTCACTTTAGCGGCCGCGCTTGTTTATTTAATTAATTTGCTGTGCGGGCCGAAAGGGAGCGTTTCTACTCACTAATCTAACAAGTATTTGCAATGCAATAGGTCTCGCATTTACGCGAGTTTTAGCTGTTGACATTGCAAATAACAATGCCTTTTATTTTTGTTTTCGTTTTTAAAACATAAATAAAAGGCATTGTCATTTAAAATGCCAATAGCTTAAACTTGCGTAAATGCGAGACCTATTGCATTGCAAATGCTTGTCTTACAGGTTTGACTTTAGGTGCTGTTAGCAGCATTATCGCTGCAGTGCAAGGAGACCACAGTCTCTCTGTTCAGCTGTAGACCACAGTCTCTCTGTTCAGCTGTCATGAAGCAGGAGCGAGGAGCGAGAGGACATGCCAGCTCTTATTTCTAGCGTGTGCAGTCCTCTTTTAATTGCGGGCACCCTATTGCGCATGCGCGAGCAGACCGCATCGTTTCAAGGAAGCGCAGCTTGTCTGAATATTGCACAGAGCTGTCGCTTACTTTCAGCCTCCTCTTATGCCCTCCTGTGGCTGAAATAAACATTTAGAGCTGGGCTCTAGGGGCCACAGGCTGCTCCCTCCATTTATAAAAAGCTGGGCTATTGTTTCAGCAAGTGCTCCTAAATTGTTGTGCACTGAAGCCTATTTGGGGTTGGCTCCCACCTTCCCTTCTATATTTGCCTGAGTGACATCAGGATTGGTGCTTGGTTATCATTGTCCTGGCAGGTTTTTTCCAAGGAGGATATGAGGGCATTGATGGATATGATGGTCCAAATGACTACCACCTGGAAGAACAACTAGTAGAGGCGACAGACAACTCTGTTCAGGAGTATAACAATAAGACTGTCTGTCTCTTTGCAATTATGTTGACCTCCTATAAAGCGCTATGCACTCCGAGACATGGGTAAGGACCTTAATGAGCTCTGTGGCCTGCCCAACTCATCTGTTCCTACTATGACTGACCCGTCATGGCCACCGAAGAAGGCCCTAAACAAGATGGCAAAGGACACTCTGCTTGATCATGGCTATGGGGCCTTGGGCCCTCAGGGTCCCTCTAATGCTTCAGTGTCTGCTGATGCAGTTTAAGATGATTTATCACCTCTGTTCTCTAACTCAGACAGCTCACAGGATGAGTCGCCCCCGTGGGCGCAGAAGCGCAAGGGCAAAACTCACTTCATTGACAGGGCCAACAGGACCAACTCCTGGATTTTGAACCAGCGTAGATTGTACACCCGAGGTCAACACAGTGGTGTCCTTCTTCAGAGGTGGCAGACTATGTCCAATCCAGAGTGTGCAAAGGTTTCAAGAAGGAGGTCACAGCGAAATTGCATTCAGAGTACCCTTGTCCCTTCCTTCCTGGGAAAGGTTGCTGACACACCAGAGATCGACCAGAGTATGGCGGTTAGTATGAAAAAGTTTTCCAGAGATCCCAATTAAGGCATAGACTGCACCTGGTGTGGCTGTCAAGACAAGGCTCAGGGTTTATCTGGTGCGCTAGCCAAGATCCTGGAGATGGCAGTTCAGGCTCAGGAGTCAGGTTCCCCTTTGGACCAGATGTCCTTATCAGATGGAGCCCGCAAGTGATGTGCTTGCTGGGCAATGCCAACTGTGCAATCTCATTGGAGAGATGACGCTCCATCCTGATGCACTTCGATCCCAAATTAGCAGAGCTGGCAATAACGGTAGTGGGCCCACTGGCTAATGAGCATCTGCTCGGAGATCATTTTATGAAAGATTTGGATACATTTGTGGGCACTTTTCAACCTCAGACAAGGCACAGTTATCACTTAGGAAGGTTTTCCACAATAGCCTTTTTACCAGAGCCAGACTCTATAGAGGCCAAGCTTCATGGTGAGGATTTGGCCAGGCCTTATAAAGAGGTTCCCAACCCAGATGCAGAGGAGGTTGGAATAATGCTCAGAATCAAGGAAATTTCTATCCTTCCAGACACCACCAAAATTAAGAACATATCCAGAGATCCAACTATTGAGGTGGAGAAGGTGGAAATGCAGGCTCCTCATATTCATGAACCCATTATTTCTCCTTTGGGGGGCAAAGTGCTTCATTTCCTCTCCAATTGGCACCAAATTACAAACAACCCATGGATATTGGAGATGGTGTAAGGATTCAAACAGCACCCCCTCCCCTGATTCTTTCCCAACATGAGATGTGCTTTGTCGATGCACAGATCCTAGAACTTTTGCTCAAAGAAGCAATTGTATTGACCTAACCTTTACCCCAAGGGTTTTGTCAGCACAATCTGTCAGGAGCAAAAGAAAAGGGGTGGTTGCAAATTAGTTCTCAACTTCAAATAGTTTAATGCTTGGGTGATTTACCATCCCTTCCAGGGATGACTTCTCATTCCCTTATTGAAGGACCTCCTTCAAGAAAACAATTGCTTAGTCAGGCTCGACCTGAAATACACATATATGACAATACCTATTTTTCTGCCGCACAGGCGTTTCCTCTAGTTCCACTGGGACCTTCACTGGTATGGATTTGCCATCCTTCCTTTTGGGCTCTCTTCGGCCCCTTTGTGCTTCACAAAATTGATGAGACCGGTTGTGGAATCATTCAGACTCAGAGGAGTAAGATTGATCATTTATGTAGACGATCTGATCATAATCAGCCAAAATCAGGAAGAGGTTCTGCTCCATTTAAACTGGACAATTCAGTTATGACAAGAATTGTGGCTCATAGTTAATGTCTCAAAATCATGTCTAATCCTGTCCCAGTCTCTGGAATTTCGGGTTTCCATATAGACGTGGTTCAGGTCCATCTGAAGCTCCCTGCTCAAACGATTTTGAGCAGGGAGCTCAACTATCGACCAAGAAGGAGCTGAGGCAAGCTCTCTTGTCTTTGACAGTCTCTTTGAGAACCCTGGCCAGGATTGTGGGGCTTTTAGCGCCATCTATTCAGGCGAAGGTTCCTGGTCCCCTCCATTACCGGGCTCTTCAACACCTGAAGATCCTCCACTGTGGAGGGGCGGAGTGTATTCGGAGCAGATCTCCCTTTCAGAGGACGCCAAAGTACAGGTGACTTGGTGGGTGGAACATATGGATGCTTGGAATGGCAGAGCCATATTTGGCAGTGTTCCAGATGTAATTATGGATCAGACGCCAGCAAAGGGGCTAGAGTGTGAGATATGGCCCTGTTTCCACACGAGGCCATTGGTCCTCGACAGAACTGCGATTACATATCAACTGTCTAGAACTGCTGGCGGGGTCTTTTGCTATCAAGACGTTATCCCCTCACGAGTATCAATGTTGTATTCTCCTGTGGGTGGAGAACATCACCATGGTGAGATACATCAAGAAGCTGCGGGTACAAAATTCCGACTCTTAGCGGGGATTGCCAAGGATTTTTGGCACTTTTGTCTCCAACACAAAATTCCAGTGATAGCAGAGTACATCCCAGGGAAGACAAATCTGTTAACGGATTGGAATTCCCGATTGCTGAGAGACTCGAGCGATTGGAGGGTACACACCAGAGTTTTCTCGTGTCTCAACCAGCACAGGAGACCGTGTGTGGCGGACCTTTCCACATCCCGCCTGAACTTGCAGCTCCCAATCTTCTTGAGTTGGAGGCCCGATCCCCTAGCATTGTGCTTGGATGCTTTCCTCCAGAACTGGCAGGGGAACATACATTTCATGTTTCCCCCATTCCTCATGATTCCGATGGTCATTTCTCAGATGAGATGCCAATTGTCAGAACTAATTCTTGAGACGTTTTTTGTAGGGCTCAGCCCTGGTTCCCATTGTTGTGGGAAATGTTGAGCCAGACTGCGATTCTGATTCCAGCCTTCCAGGACCTTCTAACTATTTCCTTGAGGTTTCCTCGTCCTCTGGTTCTATCAGGGAGACAAATGTTGATGGCCTGGAGGGCTTTGGGAGGTGCTGGCAAATGCAGAGCCTTTCGGATCAGGCTTCCTTTCATCTCAAGCAATCCTGGGCTCCCAGCAATTACAAACGATATGCTGCAGCATGGAAGTGATGGCTTTGTTAATGCAATGAACAGGGTGTGGATCCCATGGGTGCAGAGATACATCTGATAATTAATTTCCTGTCCCACTTAGCAGATCAGGGATTGGCTTACAGATTGATCAATAATTTTTGATTGGCTATTTCTGCGGGCCACCATCTTTTAGATGGTAAACCAGTGGGTGAACATCTTTTACTTTGTAAGTTGTTGCAAGGCATTCATTTAATCCAACCTCCCAAACCAAAATATTCAGTCCTGCGTGATGTGGATGTGGTCCTAAGATTCCTGAGATCGTGGCTGGCTAATGAGGATCTGTCCAGGAAGCAACTGTCCGAGAAGCTTATGATAGTTTTGTGCTTCATTTCATTCAGGCATGTCTCGGATGTGCGTGCGCTGGACTTAACAGGTAGAGTTTTTCACTCTCTGGGGTGGATTTAGCATTTCTAATCGTACTAAGATACATTCATGTTGCATGAGTTTCCTGGCTTTCACGGACAGTCTCAGGCGTTGTGTAGTGTGCTGTTTAAAATTTTGTGAATATTGAACGAGGGAATTGCGCCAAACCATTTGCAGGCAAATACTTATTGCCCTGCAAATGCCTTTTGGGAGAGTGAAGTCGGCCACTTTGGCCAGATGGGTTAAATGGTTGTTGTCAGAGGCGAGTATAGACACTTCCCTTTTTGGTGCACATTCAGTGAGAGGCTGTAGGAGGCTGACTTAGTATATGGTGCACACTTAGGTGAGTGAAGCACCTTGCATTAATCTAGAAAATGCTTATGGTGATTTTAGTGGTCTTAGACAACCATAGAAAGCTCTTTAGGTGGTAGCTGTGGAGAGCAGCCTTCAGGCTTAGTCCAGGAGTGTTAAGCAGCTTGTTTTACCAGGTCTTATCATGTAGTGTAGGTTAAACGAAAAAGAACCACACAATGTAGTTATAAAAATATGTCTATTTCTTAAGACGTCTTCACCCAAGTTTTGCTGGCAAATGGGAGGTCTAACACTGGAAACTGTGGAGGAATACAAATATCTGGGTGTAATCATTGACAGAAAAGGGACATTTCAACCACGGAAAGAAGCAACACAAAGGAGAGGAACCACAATAGCGGTCGCACTGAGGAATCTCAAAATGAAAGCTGCTGGTCGCAGCTTTACGCCATTATTACAAGTGATCAAAGCAAAACTAACACCGGCCATTACTTACGGAAGTGAATGCCTCCGAGGGAGGACGCACCGATATTGGACAATATAACAGCCAGGGCAATGCAAATGATATTCAACCTGCCTAATTATACCTCGCAGGCACAAATAAGGCTTGAATTTGGCCTGAGGAATCAAAGAGTAGAAAGAATGGGCACCTACGCCAAAAGTTGGCATAAAATACAGGGAGCCGAAGTCTCAAGCTTGAATCACCATCTCTGGAAGGAGTTAGAAAGAAAAAGTAAGTGTGCAGCTGCAAATTACCTAAAGCACTCAATAGACTCCTTGAAATTACAAGAAGCCTGGAAGAGCATTGGTTCTCATAACACCTTCAAACGATTAGTAAATAAATCTGTAAAGATAATTTCGCTAGTGGAAGACAAAGCAACACTAGCTAACAGGGCTCACAGCTGGATCGTCATCCAAAATTACACGAGCAGCGCCTGCCAAAGCTACCTAGGAGTCGGTTATACACGGATTACAAAGGAGAAGTTCATACAACTGCGGCTGGGGATTCTTACATCACAATACCCCCGTGGAAACGGCTCCAAACGATAACAAATTGTCGGCTATGCGGGGACCCAAAAGAGGATATCCTTCACTTAATGTGCATTTGTAAAGGACTGGTAAAGGAGTGCAGACACCATTTAAAACCAACACTAAAGAAATTGGGAATAAGAACATGTCGGCAGGCGGTCAAAGCATGCTTTGATGGGAAAAACATCCAACTAGCAAGTCATCTTGTAAAGTTTCTGGAAAAAGCGGAAAAAAAGCAGAACGCCAGAAGGGAGAGATTGGACGAAGCAAACCCATTAAACATTTGAGTCCAATCGTCCCACTCGGCAGTGACGAGGAACAACCACCTCTACGTAAAAGCCTCGTAAGAAATGGCATTCGTCATCAAATAGTATAAGCTGCGCGTCCGGATACTTAGGCAGTGCCAACTTTAATTCATAAAAAAAAAATATATATCAAACTCTTCCTTTCTTAAGTAAGTCTGCACATCTCCGTTACAGCGGACTGGTTACAACACTACTAAATTGAAGACCTGTTCGCAACCAGTTACAAGACTCCCTTGAAGGCCCATTTCTTTGACTGTCCCGCCTATCTGACGGTGTTGCTCAAAACTGCCCCAAGAACCTGCAGGTGTGAAAATGTAAGTATAGACACTCTGGGCAAATAACGTTTTACTTTTATTTTCTTTCTTGGACAGTGCCAAAGACGCTTAACTTTTTTAAATTTTTTTTTAGAACGCACTTTAGCCTTATGAAATTTTGCTCTATGTCTTTTTTTTAATGAAATTTTAGCAAACTCATTTATAAAAACTTGTATTTTAAGGTTTTTTATACGTATTATATGTAGCTGATTGGAATGGTTTTAATTAACTGAGCAATAAAGAATTACTTACTTACTTACTTACTATTTCTTACACAACACTCACTTACACATCTGTATATCTGCTACCCGGACATATCAACACAAAGACACAACAATACTTTAATTGCAAGAGGTAAGTAAGCACAATACACACTGGTCTCCGGGGGAGACCAAACCAAAAATTAAGAAAGTGGAATGCGAACTGCGTACGAAGTCGGGATTTGGACCAGAAGACTCAGATGAGCTGGGTACACAAGGAACCACCCAAGGTTATTACCCAGGAGCCCCACAGAGAGTTGAAACACAGTGGCATACTCAATAGATGTCAACAGGAAAGTTGCTGTTGCAGTTTTGAGGAAGATGGACCCTTCCCAGTGGACCCTGAAGCAATCCAGTGGAAAACAGAAGGTTGGAAAGTCACCCCACCCGTGGATACCCCAGGAACCAGGATACCTATACAAGGGAAGCCGGGTGCATAGGTGCGAAGTGATGTCGGAAACTGCCGTAGACCACAATAGAGGACTTCAGTAAAGATGCTGCTGGCGAAGACTCTGCAAGAGTCTGGCCAAATCCAAGAGTAGATTTTTGACGAGAAAAGCCTGCAAGCAGAGGAGACAGAGTCTATGCCACTCGGAGGTGACCAGGAGTCACAGAAGAGCAAGGCCCACAGATGTCCGAACATGCAGGAGTGATGACAGTGACCTTGTCGTTGCAGCTGTGAGGACCAGGCGACACTGAGGAAGACCACGAGCTGACCCATGTCGGAAGGTGAGAACCAGCGGTCGGTGTCCGGGGACAGCACCAACCAGCTTTGGCAGTTGCAACAGGAGTGGAAGACGACGAAGGAGCAATATTGGGACCTGCAAGGTCCAAGGGACTCACCAAGTGCAGGAGAATCAGAATGAATGAATGAATGAATACACATTTATATAGTGCATGGCTACCCAGGGGCATCCCAGCGCTTGCCCCAAGCTGGCAGGGGAGCCCACTGAAGTAAGAGAAGACTCTAGCGAGAACCCACAGGCCAAAGGCACAGGAGTCGCAAGTGGACCTCGAGCAGCTCATTAAAGATGAAGGCCCATGGTGCAGGATGATGATCTTGGCAGGAATAGATGCTGGAGGTTGGAGCATCTTGTAGCCCGAAGATCTCTGGAGTGCAGAGCCAACAAGCCTTGGCAACAGCAAGTTGACAGGATGCACAGGGGTTCAGTCCCAGCGGTTCCGACAAGGGGTACTGGCCTCATAATTGAAGAGAGGACAGGTCAGGCCTTGTGGGACTTGCAGAACCACCCTCTGTGTTGCTGAGCCTTTCAAAGTCCTTAGGCCGTCAGGAGCAGCAGACAGGTCAGCTTTGTTGAGGTGCCTGCAGATTTAGGGGTGTGACACTTTCACTCCAAGGGAGATTATTTCGGGTGGCCTTGACGCCCACAGGTCTGTTGAAGATCCTGGAAGAAGCACAGACACAGATGATGAAGAAGACTTGCAGAACAGCAAGACACGGAGCAGTAGGAGTCTTCCTTGATGCAGTCTCATTTCCAGGCGAAGTCCAGTGAAGTCCAAGTGTCCAGACATTCGAAGAGTGACGTGGTTTCAGGCTTAATTCTTGCCCCATAACAAATCTGAGGGCCTACCCACAGGTAAGCCCATATGTACCCTAAGAAAGGGGTTAGGTTGACTCAGGGGTCCCTCCCGGATGAGAGGCTGGACAGAGGGGTGGATTATCCCCTGTTCTTTGTCCATTTTTCACACCAGAGCAGGAGCCAAGGGTTCCCTGAACTGGTTCAAACCCGAGTATGCAATTGAGGACGCCAAATGTGTCCTTCAAAGCAGTCTGGTGGTGCTGGCAAATGCGCCCTCCCCATCCCAATACACTAGTACTGTCTAGGAGGTGGTCACACCTCCCTGTGACAGGAAACATATTGTTCTACTTTCTCCTGCTCGAGCTCAGCTCAGCAGCAGGAGGGCAGAATCATATCTGTGGTCGGCAGCAGCACTAGCTTGCTAGCAGACCCTGAACGGCTCTTACCGGGAGTAGTGAGGGATTCCCGGAGGAGCCTCCCAGTGCATGGAATCATACCTCCAATACCAATAATGGCGTTGGGCTATGATGTCAACATGTTTGATACCAAACATACCCAGGTTTGGCACAGGCACTATATAGTTAGCCATCGCGTAATGACGGATGGTCACTTTATGTATCAAAATGGCTGACAGCAGTGGAGAATCGACTAGGAGGTTCGTAGGGATGTCCTGCTCATGCAGGGGCACCCAAACACTTATAACTTAGCACCCTGCCTCCAGGATTTAAATGTGTGCCTTAGGGGTGACTTATAAGGTTTAAGTGTAGTAACCTCAGATATAAGAAAACGTATATCTGTCGTAAGTGGTGCTAGCACCAGCTTACACAGGCTACAATGGCAGGCCTGTAGTCACAGTTCGAGTGGTCTCTCATGGGTGGCATAATACATGCTGCAGCCCATAGGAGACCCTTGGTGTACCTATGCCGTGAGTACCTCAGTACCATATACTAGGGACTTATAGGGGTACACCAGTAGCCAATTGTGGTGGTACCAAAGTACTAACCATGTCAAATTTAGGGAGGAAGCACAGCCACTGGGGTCCTGATTAGCAGGATCCCAGTCAGACTAGCCAACAAAACATACTGACACCAGCAAAAAAGTGGGGGTAACCATGAAAGCAGATCCTACTTTCCTACAGAGGCATCAGGGCCTCCAAGTCTTTATTGTTGGGGTCCCACTTGGAAGACATTATGGTGGTGGCTGATTGGTCTTCAGACTCTACATTTAAAATTTTCTATCACATACCAATTGCTGATGTTGCCTCTGTTGTGGGTCAGCTTTGAATAAGCATAATCTGAAGCCTTCGGTCCTGACATAAAATAAATGTTTTTATAACTATAACTATTGCTTCAAAGAATTTTCAATTCTATTAAGGACACACAGGTGAGGATTATCCCACTCACATTTATCTTACTGTATTTTATTCATGTTTGATTAAGGAAATTGGTGTGTTACTGTTATTCGTAAAATAATGCCCACCCTGTTATTATAGGGTAGTATTTCGAACCACGGGCGGGAACATGAACGCCGGATAACAAGTTGGCCACAACTCAAGGTACGGTGTATGCTGTTCCAATACATATTTTTGTTGGGATTTCCTTGATTGACTATCATATCATAACTTCATACCCGTTCTCCAAAATGACTGCTGCATGATTATGAAAGAAGAAAGAATAAAAACCACGCAATACGTTACGACTAATTGAATAGCGACATTGATATACGGTTGAGACATCTGAGTACCATCTCTAAAAAAATACTCTGACATGAGATCACCATCTTACGTATCTACTAATGCAATTGCGGACATTGTTATTGCCCTGATATTACGCACTGTCCTTTTTTTGGCAGGCTCCGAATGCCCACGGTTCGGGTACAGTTTTGGTTGAACATTCCAGTTACGCCAGGAGAATTCAGGTCCCATTGCAGGAGACAATCAGATGGCATGCTCCACAAGGCTGAGTGATGATCAGTGATTGATGTTGACTAGGATTTTCCAGATTGTTGTTTGTTGCAAATGTTATGGTTTCTTTTTTGCGAGGACTCTAGCAAAGAAAGAGGAAGAGCAATGAGATCAGCAGGTCTTATTGGCCTTCCCAGGCCTTTATTGGTGGATAGCTTGATGATGTCATAGGGCAGGTCATGGGAAATTACGTTTTTGTGGTTCACTGTAAAGTTTACTATAACTTAATTTACGGCTGTGTTTTTGCAGTAAAGTAACAGAAGTATACCCCTCGCCTTCATGTCTTTAATAGAATTTAAAATTATTTGGCACAATAGCTATACAAACTTTGATTCCGGGTACACGAGCATCGATGCAGGATTGTCAGCAGGCAAGGAGAGAGGAGGAGTTTACTGGATATCAAGAGGTGTCTTGGATTGGGGGTTTGATTGTTTGGCAGTGTTAGAACAGATGGACTTATATATTACAATTGAAGAGAATGAGTGGTGGTACATTGGACATGCCTGAGGATGGGCTGTTCCAGAGGCAAGGCACCATTTCTGCAAATTGCCTGTAGTGTCCACTGTTGCTTATTGTCCTAGGTTTGATGAGTAGTTTGTTTTCAATGCAGTGAATGGGGTGGTTGGTGTCTTTTTTTTATCTTGCATTTTTATCTGTTTTTGAAGGCAGATTGCACAAGGCTAAGGCATAACGCCTTTAACTCCATTCTTGCCTGTGTAAGAATCCAATGGAGGCTTCTAGTTGGGATACTACTAATTAATGTGGTTTTAGGCCAAATATAAGCCAGCCAGTAACATTTTGAGCATTTTGTGGTCTTTTGTTGTTGTATGCAATGAGCCCAGCTTATGGGGCCTTTTTACATAAGGTATGAGTTGGCAAGTGCTCCATCAACCTCTTTTTATGGTTGGGTCCTAACTGAGGTGTCATGATGGGCAAATGAACGATGGTTTCGAATGCCACCCCGAGTGATTGCCAGTGGTTAGGCTTATTGCAAGAATTCATACCATTAGCGTTTGTGTGTTTCATGTACCACCCTAAATGGCAAAGCTATGCTCAGACATGGGTTCTGTGCTCACTGAACACATGAACCACGCAACACCTGACTGACAAGCTCCATTCAGGGCAAAATGGTCCTGGGTTGCTTGTGTTCCAGTTCAGGGACGACCTGGTCTGGCAGTTCAGGCTGGACTATTCCTATTGGAGTAGGGTGTCAGGATTGTGTGTCTTGCCATCAGGTGTGGCTCACTCGGGCCCTGTGTGGTTCAGATGTTACACCAAAATATGATAGAGCACTTTCTAACACCTAGAATTTCCAGGTCCCAGTCCAGGTCTCCGCACCACCTACCTGATACATCATGATCTCTGTAGTCCTTTTGTTTCCACACCTTGTCCTAGTTATGCTCTGGTGGTGGTCCTCTATTCTCTCTCTACCACAGCCTTTCTGACCCTTTTATATCTGCATTCTGGACATTTCTCTCTCTGGGCTCTGATCCCTACTCTGTTCCTGGCTTTCCTGTGTTCTGTCTTATCTCTGCTGGTTTCCCTGGTTTTCCCCTTTCCAAGTCCCAATTCTGTCTTCCCTTCATTGGTGGTTCCTGATTTCTTGGACCTGGTTAATTCCTTGTATCTGGTTCTCTCCCTGTATCCGTGCTTCTCCGCCGAGTCTCCTGCTATTTCTGCCTAGTGAGCCCAGAGTGCAGCATCTCTGACCTTGCTGCTGGATCTCTTTGCGCTACGTTTGATCCTGCTACTGTATTCCAGACTTGCCTGTTGATTTCTGTTTTTATTGTTTGATTACATGTTTCTGTTCTGATTAGTTATTTGTGTCTGTTTGTTGTCTCTTGCTTTTCCTGCCTTTTTGTTACAGTGTGGGCATTGTTCCTAGTTTTGAATGCACACATCCAGACCAGTCTTGCATATGCAGATTCCTAGCCTTGTAATCTATGTTCCTGTTATGACTGCATATTTCTGTCCTGTCCTAGTTAGTGTGCAGATTCCCAGTTGTCACATTTCTGTGTATTCCAGTCCAGCCTTTCCTTGAGCCCAGTTATTGTTTCTATGTACCTTCCACTGTCCCCCTTGTCTTCTTGTGTGTTATATTATTATCCCAATTTTCATTGCTTTTAAGGGTGCCAGTTAGTCTCTAAGGCTTGTGCCTTTGGCACAGAAAACCACCCAGCAGTTCTACTCCATTAAGCTGCTGAGTGTCTTCATAAACTCTGTGAGATTAATCTGTTCCTTATCTTTTTGTAAGATCTTCTTCACCTCATAGAGAGATCAATTCCAAGAAGTAGACAAACTATCATTTATGATAGCTTGTCTATAGTTTCCAGCTTTCACCTTGCAGTTATTTATACTCATGTTATCTTCATAGATTCCTCTGCAGACTTTCCAGTTCCCTTTGCAATGCTTATTTCAACCTGCCCATTCCTTGCTTTCCTCCCAGCCTTAAGGTACACTCTTGTTTACTTAGCCCCTTCTCTGGAAAGCCTTAGTCTCTTGCCTTGTCCTGAACTCTGCTAGTGTCCCTGACAGATTGTCCCGAACTTGCTAGATACCTGACAAAGGGTGAAGATTGATTTGCATATGGCTGCATCCAAACAGAGGGCAGAAGACCAATGGGCTGCAAAGTTACCCCAAGCCATTACCAATGGTTATACCTTTCAGGGGTTTCAATCAATCAATCAGGGGTTTGTAAAGCACGCTACTCACCCGTGAGGGTCTCAAGGCGCTGGGGGGGGAGAGGGGGGGAGCAGCTCTGGATCAGTCGAAGAGCCCGGTCTTAAGGTCCTTCCTGAACGTGTGCAGGGTCGCGGAGCGTCTGCTGTTCACAGGGAGCGTGTTCCAGGTCTTGGCTGCGATGTAGGAGAAGGCTCTCCCACCTGTTCTGTTTCTGCAGGTGCGGGGGACCTCTTCCAGGGCGAGGGACCTCTACCTATTGCAAACATTCCTCCCATCACCTTTTGTGTGTTTGATGTACCGCCCTAAGAGGCAAGCATATGCCCAGACGTGGGTACCGGGCACACATCATGCCACTAAAAGCAAGCTACATCCAACTGACAAGCCCCAATCAGGGTGATAAGCAGTGAAAACTGACCTCTAATTCTGGCCATCTAAATCAGGTGTGAGGAATTACAGGTCTGCCTCGAGCGACTCTTATTCCACAATGCCGTTGGAGGGGTTTAATCACAGCAGAGGTAGGGTTGTCTCCACCATGATTAAACCAAAGGTCTGCCTGCATCTAAATTCAAAGGACAGACCACATTCTTGGCGGTAAGGATACTCCGTTGCCGTTGTGATGGAGTATCCTTACTGCCAAGAATTAAATCAGGCCCTTAGTTACAAAGCATGAATTGTATGAAGATTTATACTTTAGGAGTATGCTGAAAATCTGGAATGGATCCCTCCCTCCTGGAGATATGTTAGCTACCCCAGCCATGGCATGTCATGTCTTCAAGCTGAAAGTTCTTTCCATAGGAGAGGGCCCATCACCAAGAGTGTCCTACGATCATTTTTGGTTGCTCATACTGAAAGGTAGATATAAGCCCGGCTTAAAGAGAGCAAAGATTTTCCAGGAGCTGCTGGCACAATGAGATTAACTGGCTCTTGCTCATAGGCACTTATAGACAACAGCAGACAAGTACTTTTTCTGAATTAACTTTTGAATGGGACAGTGTCCTAAGTATGGGAGAGGTGCAATCTCACCAGTGCGTTGGAAGCAAGCTGACCTGAGTAATTTTAAACTTCCTGCTAGATAAAACAATGGAGTTGCCAAGGTAGTTGAGTCATACTCTTGGAAAGCACTGAACTTCCTACTCCTCTGAGAATGAATGGCAAGAACCCCTAATGGCCAGCTGGCTAGGTATCTACAGTACTGTACCATCCGTTTATGGCTAGGCGGTGTGCACTCTCCCAGACTTAGGAGAGAAGGACTGAACATAATTGAACATGAAGGCAAGAACAGCTGAAGATCATATTTTTTTACTTTCCTGTATTAGGGCTTGGGAAATGTGTTTCCAGTCAGGGTGTTACTGTCCTATTCAACAACAACCTGACACCCTTACCAGACATAATAAGATCATTTAACATTATTAGGTGTTAAAGCTATGCAGTCCATATACAAATTATCCTTAAATTGGATGGACCAATCTTCTCTTTGCACTGGCCATAGAACCGCTGACGGCATATCTGAGGACCACATTGAAATGAATGAGGATACCGGTGGGAGACACTGAGCATATAGTATACCTGTATGCTGACAATGCCCTGACATACCTGTGGAAGCCAATGTGTATGGTACCACTCCTACTGGAAGCGCTGCGTACCTTTGAGAAGTTGTCCGGTCTCACAGTGAATGTGGCTAAATCCCTAATATTCCCTATTGAAGAGTGGGCCCAGGGTATTTCAATCCCCCTTTTGCGGACCAAGGTTTAAGGTCGTAAGTAGATAGCTTCTGGTATCTGGGCCTACAGGTGACACATGTGGTTGACAATCAGTATGGGTATATCATGGGAAGGGAACTAGTGGGCCTTGAAGCCTCAGTGGCATTTTGAAACAAACTACTGTTGTCAGTTTCTGGCAGGGTGGCAGTAGCCAAGATGGTGTTTCTGCCCCGATGCTAATACGTCCTACAAAACATGTAGGGCGCCATTAGGATGGCGGGTGGCTTACCCTAGCGGTTCTGGGACCGGCCACCAGGTGTGTGCCGTTCCTGCACCGCCAATTAAGATGCGACCACCACCCTGGCGGTCGCATCCCGCATCTTTAACATTGCGGCGGGCGGTGCTGTAAGCAGCACCCACCGCAATGCCAAAGAGGCATGTTGTGCATTGCCATGCACAAAGTGACAGGCACCGCGCGGTGCCTGCTACCTTGTGCATGGCAATGGGGGGTATCATAGGTACCCCCCAAGTGCAGCCCCGCACCCCTATTGAAAAGGCATACCCACTGCAACCATCATAATATGGATGGCGGTGCCTGCAAGGCACCACCACCACATTGTGGGCTTTTTCCACCCGGCCGGCAATCGTGACGATTGCCGACCGGCAGAAAAGCAGCGGACAGACTTTCCATCCGCCGAGGTACCCCCTGCCATGTTAATAAGGCAGGGGGTAAATGTAGTTGTGATGGCAGGCAGATCGCAACCGCCGGCGGCGGTGGCGACCTGCCCGCCATCATAATAGGCCCCGTAGTGCCTCATAGGCTGCTTGACATTTACAAATTGGACAGCCTCTTGATCACACTCGTCTGGGCCAGAAAGTACAGCAGAAATGCAGCAGAGTGGGTTTCCATGTCCTTAAACTGGACATGGCAGAGGAGGAGTTACGCTTACCAGACATGGAATTGTACTATATGGTAGCATAGCTCCAGCACGCTGTGGAATGGTGCTCAGATGGCTCTAGCAGCGAATAGCAGCTGCTGGCAGAAACAAGGGGTGCAGACAATTAAACCCTCTGCATCGTGGAGGGAGCTCGATTAAGCAAAGACTACTCGTACATAGTGCGGCAGACAGTGAAGACGTGGGAGTTGGTTTTTAGAACCGAACTGTATCGACCCCTGTTCTCAACACAGCTGCCGCTTTGGTGGTTGAAGCCTTTCTTGCATGTCAAGCAGGTTATCTCTGTGTCGGCCTGGATTGCAAGACCTTAGGGGACCTGTATCTGGGGAAGAAGTGCATTACGTATGAGGAGGCACAGGAAAGATTTGAGGTGGGCCATGGTCAGTTTTCACAATTTGCAAAACTTATTAAGATGTCCAGTGAAATCTGGACTGGCTTGCCGCAGAGCTCCGTAACGTCAAACATGCGGGAAGTGCTGGTAGGATGGGGGCTCTGCTTGGGCACCGGTCTCCCGCTTATATGGAGCGCTGAGGCAAGATAGGCTTGGTACCCCTGGGTTGTAAGGTGAGACTGGGACAGTGATTTAGAGGTGCCATTGATGGACAGGGGATGGGTGAAGGCCTGTGTGTTAGAACCTGGAGTCTCCTGTAATGCGAGCTTCAAATTAGTGCACGTCTATGTCCTATATTGAACCTGCCTCTCACCAAAAAGGTTGCATGATATATATGACCAGGTTCGGTGCTTGTCCTAGGTGTCAGGGGGCTGAAGTGGATTTCCTACATATGGCCTGGGGGTGCACAGGGCTGGCGGCATGGTTTCCCACTGCCTTCGGGAGGAGACTGATGTACATATAGATCTTACAGTCCGCCACTGTTTGTTGCACCTCATACTATGCTCTAGTGGCAGTAAGATATATTATAAATTTGCATTGCTGGGTCTAGTGCTAGCCAATAGAAGAATTGCCATCAGATGGATGCAGCCTGGGTGACCCACGTATGACCAGTGGAGGAGGGACGTGGGAGTGTGGGCCCTGGCCGAGGAACGTCAAATGCAGGAGGTCCGGACAGATGATAAGATGGAGGAGGACTGTGTTGAGTGGGCAGGAATGCTGCAAGAATTGCAGCCTCCTGTTCCGGAGGGGGGTTCATCTACCAACTCGGAAAATGGATCTTGACCCCATGTGGGAGCCGGCCTCGTGGCGTGGTCCTGTTTCCCCGCGCTAAGCCGCACGAGGTCCCATGCACATCGGGGCTCCTCCATCTTGGATTACACGTCACTCCACGTGACCACCTGTATGACCCTGCTCTACCCGGCCTCGGTCCCAGCGAGGCCCGACATCGAGACGCCAACCCCTGGCTCGGGGGATACCACGTGAGCCCTTCCCACTCTCGGCGGAGGGCAGTATCGATGGGACCCCCTACCGTCTCTCCACACCTGGGTGTGATCACTCCACAGCTCTCTGGGGCCTGGCGCCTCTCCTGCTGGGCGTCTGGCCGCCCCCTACCCGTCCTCTCCGCCCCCTCCGGGCGCACGGGTCCGGACATCAAAGGGGTCCCGTCCTATATCTGGGGCGACCCGACAACAGGGCAGTAGTTGTATCCTGGAGTCGAGAGCCCTGCTGATCAGATCGCGGCTGACCCCACGAAGAAGACTCACCCGGAACCACCCCTTGAGCCCTGCTGACGACGTCGCGGCTCCACCGTGCTTAAAGACCTTCACGAACCCTTGGGGCCCTGCTGACGCTGTCGCGGCCCGACCTTGTTGAACCTTACCACCGGAGCCCAGCTGACCTCGTCGCGGCTCGACCGAAGCGGACCTACCACCAGAGCCCTGCTGACCGTGTCGCGGCTCGACCTAAGCGGAACTACCATCCGAGCCCTGCAGACACCGTCGCGGCTCTCCACGTCCGAGCCGCTCTGAGACCAGCATCCAAGGTCTGGCGCAGAGCCCTCCCGTGCCTGGCTGGCACTAAGACTGTCCCGCTACCTTACCCTTTTGAACGAACACTAAGACTCTGACAGGATCTCTCGATCCCTCTGTAAATATTGCCCGTATTACTGCTGATAAAGAATCTAATCTCGCAACTACTATTGAGTCCTGTGTGGTGGTGTTACTGGGCCTAGTACGATCATAGGAGAAAGACCTCCCCGAGGAGGCTTCTCAGCGGCGCTCGGCTATAACTTTGCGGTAGGAAGGTGCCGGAATAGTCTCCCCGACTACCCGGCGGGCCTCCCTCCAACATTTGGTGGCCAGCGGCGGGATCCGAGCAAACGCAATCGTACAAGCAAGTAACGCAACCACTACCTGACCAGACGAGAAGAGAAAAAGGGAACCATGGATGGCCAAGAAGCAACCGTGGCCGCAACCTTCCAGTTGGAGAAACTGGAAGAATACACCCACAAGGAACTCAAACAATTCTGCAAAGACAAAGGGATCCCAACCACAGGATTGGGCACCAAGGAGGAAATGCAGAAAGCCCTGAAAGCCTGGGCAGAACCCGAGACCCCTCCACCCCGAGCCGAAGGGACCTCGGCCTGGGACGGAAACCTGCCGACCACGGCCCCGACAAACGGGGAGCGAACCATCCCAGACACCAGCCTTTCCCCCGAAGAGATACGAGAACGGGAAAGGGCCCGGACACACGAAATGGATCTTGCCCGACTCCGGCTGGACGGTGAGCTCCTACTGGCGGAGAAAAAGATAGCCCTGGAGCAACTACGACTATAAGAAGAAATCGAGGAGAAGAAAAGGCATCGGGAGCTAGAGGAGAGACGGCTGACCCTCGAGCACGAGAGGAGCCTTAAAGAACTTGAACTAAAAGCTAAAACCGGGGAGACCAGCAACCCTGGAGCCCGGGACGCTCTGCCCCCGACCGAGCCAAAGGTTCACATCCCCAAGGATGTCGTCAAGGAGTACTATAAAAATGACGACATCCAGCAATGGTTCCGAGCGTACGAAGTCGCCATGACCTCCCATCGGGTACCCCGGAAGGATTGGGGCGCCGGCCTATGGGGGCGGTTCCTCAGCGAGGGACGGGATACCCTGCTGCAACTCCCCGACGCAGTGATGACCTCGTACGACCACATGAAGGAAGCCCTACTCACCCGCTACGGACTGTCGGCCGAGATGTACCGGCAACGCTTCCGGGACTGCAAGAAGATCCCCGGTACCACATGGGTCGAATACGTGGACTTCTTCAGCCGAGCGTTGGAGGGATGGATCAAAGGGAGCAAGGTCACCTCATATAACAAACTATTCGACCTCATTGTCTGGGAGCACCTCGCCAACAACTGCTTTGTGGAACTAAGGCAACACCTCCTGGACAGTAAACTGACCGAGCCCCGGAAGCACGCCGCCGAAGCGGACCGATGGGTCAACACCCGGGTCCCCCGGAACCCCGTGGGGGACTACCAACGGAGCACCACGGGACCTCCCCGCCAGCGAGGCGGAGGAGGGGGGTCCCACCGCAGTCGAGAATTCCCAGCCGGGACGCCCAGAAGTCCGCCACGAGGGCAAGCAACCAACCCCGCTTCCCCGACCCAGGGCCGAAGAGGGACCCCTATCGCCCGGTCTGGACCACGACCGACAGTAAACTGCTTCGGATGCCAACAGACCGGCCATTATGCAAGTGACCCGGCTTGCCCCATGAACCGACGGAACGGGACCACGGGGCCACCTCCCCGGCAAATTGCCGCCGCAGCCCTGGGGGAGGGAGAGGCCGAGGAGGAGAACCACGACGACGGGTCCCCCGAGTGGGAACAAGCCGCCATGTCGCTTGTATGCCTATCAATCAATCAATCATAGGCATTTATAGAGCGCTCTACTTACCCGGAGAGTCTCAAGGCGCTGGGGGGGGGGGGTGCTGCTACTACCCGAACAGCCAGGTCTTGAGCTTCTTCCTGAAGGCGAGGTGGTCTTGGGTCAGGCGCAGGTCGGTCGGGAGGGAGTTCCAGGTCTTGGCGGCCTGGTTGGAGAAGGACCTTCCTCCTGTTGTCGTTCTTCGGATGCGGGGGACGGCGGCGAGGGCGTGACTGGCTGATCGGAGGTGTCGTTTGGGAGCGTAGAAGTTGGTGCGGTTGTTGAGGTAGCTCGGGCCTTGGTCGTGAAGAGCTTTGTGTGCGTGGGTGAGGAGACGGAAGGTGATTCTCTTGTTGACCGGGAGCCAGTGCAGGTCTCTTAGGTGTCCGGAGATGTGGCTGTGTCGTGGGATGTCGAGGATGAGTCTGGCTGAGGCGTTCTAGATCCGTTGGAGTCTCTTCTGGAGCTTGGCGGTGGTTCCGGCGTAGAGGGCGTTGCCGTAGTCCAGTCGGCTGGTGACGAGTGCCTGGGTGACATTCTTCCTGGTCTCGGTGGGGATCCACCGGAAGATCTTCCGTAGCATGCGCAGGGTGTTGAAGCATGACGAGGAGACGGCGTTGACTTGCTTGGTCATGGAGAGGGAGGAGTCCAGGATGAAGCCCAGTTTGCGTGCGTGGTCTGTCGGTTTGGGTGCGGTGCCCAGGGCGGGGGGCCACCAGGAGTCGTCCCAGGCGGAGGGCGAGGATCCCAGGATGAGGACTTCCGTCTTGTCCGAGTTCAGCTTCAGGCGGCTGGTCGACATCCACTCGGCTACCTCTTTCATTCCTTCGTGAAGGTTGGCTCTGGCGGCGGCGGGGTCGTTGGTCAGGGAGAGGATCAGCTGGGTATCGTCGGCGTAGGAGATGATGTTGAGGTTGTGTTGGCGTGCGATGGCCGCGAGGGGGCTCATGTAGACGTTGAAGAGGGTTGGGCTCAGCGAGGATCCTTGAGGGACGCCGCAGATGACTTTGGTGGCCTCTGACTTGTACGGCGGTAGACGGACTCTCTGTGTTCTTCCGTCGAGGAAGGAGATGATCCATTCCAGTGCCTTCTCCTGGATTCCGACGTTGCTGAGGCGCTGCACTAGGGTGCGGTGGCAGACGGTGTCGAAGGCCGCGGAGAGGTCTAGTAGGATGAGGGCCGCTGTTTCTCCGTTGTCCATCAGGGTTCGGATGTCATCGGTGGCAGCGATGAGGGCGGTCTCGGTGCTGTGGTTGGCTCGGAAACCAGACTGTGAGGGGTCGAGGGATCCGTTCGTCTCGAGGAAGGCGGCCAGTTGCTTGTTGACGGTCTTCTCGATGACTTTGGCTGGGAACGGGAGCAGCGAGATGGGGCGGTAATTCTTGAGTTCGGTGGGGTCCGCTGTTGGTTTCTTGAGTAGAGCGCTGAGTTCGGCATACTTCCAGCTCTCAGGGAAGGTGGCGGTGGTGAAGGAGGTGTTGATGATGTCCCGCAGGTGGGGTGCGATGACGGCGTCGGCTTTGTTGAAGACGTGGTGAGGGCAGGGGTCGGTCGGAGATCCGGAGTGGATGGAGTTCATCATGCGGACGGTTTCTTCGGTGCAGATCGGGGTCCAGGCGCGGAGGGTGGAGGTGGGGGGCGGTGGTTCGGTCGGGTTGGACGTGGCGTTCGTCGGTAGGGTGTTGAAGCTGTTGTGTATGTCCGCGATCTTGTTGTGGAAGTAGGAGGCGAGGGAGTTGCAGAGTTCTTGCGATGGGGTGATGTCGTTGTTTCCGGCGTTGGGGTTGGAGAGCTCTTTCACGATGTTGAAGAGTTCCTTGCTGTTGTGTGCGTTGTTATCCAACCGGTCCTTGAATGCAGTTATCTTGGTGTCGCGGATCAGTTGGTGGTGCTTCCGGGTGGCAAGCTTGAGGGTGGTCATGTTGTCCGGAGTTGGCTCCCTTCTCCAGGCTTTCTCGAGGGCTCGGCAGTTCTTCTTGGAGCTCTTGAGTTCGTCGGTGAACCATGGGGCCTTCTTGCTGCCGGGTCTGCTGGGCGGGGTCCTCAGTGGGGCGAGTTCGTCCGCGCAGTTGCTGATCCACTTTGTGAGGTTGTCGACGGCCTGGCTGGGGTTCGCTGAGCTGGCGGGAGGGTGCTGGCTCAGGGAAGCGGCGAGCTGGTCGGCTGTGATCTTGCTCCAGCTTCTGCGGGCGACCTGTTGCTGGTGGTGGTGGGTCGTCGTTCTTTTGAAGGTGAAGTGGACGCAGCTGTGGTCCGTCCAGTGGAGTCCTGTGGCGTGGCTGAAGGCGATGTCTTTGCTGGAGGAGAAGACGGCGTCGAGTGTGTGTCCGGCGAGGTGGGTGGGGGCGGTCACCAGTTGCTTGAGTCCGAGGTTGGCGAGGTTGTCGAGCAGGGTGGTGGTGTTGTGGTCGTTGTTGTTCTCCAGGTGGAAGTTGAGGTCCCCCAGGAGGATGTAGTCAGCGGAGGGGAGGGCATGCGGGCTGACGATGTCGGCTATGTCCTCGCTGAATTGTGTGCGTGGTCCCGGGGGTCGGTAGATCAGGGTGCCTCTGAGGGTGGTCTTCGGGTCGGTGTGGATCTGGAAGCGTAGGTGTTCGGCGGTAGTCAGGATGTCGTCGGTGTAGGTCGTGATGCGGATGGTGTTCCTGTGGATGATGGCGATGCCTCCTCCTATCTGGTTGGCGGTGCGGTCCCTCCGGGTGATCTTGTAGCCCTCTGGGATGGCGATGGCGATGTCGGGCGCTGAAGAGGCGTTCATCCAGGTCTCCGTGAGGAAGGCAACGTCAGGAGCAGTGGTGTCGATGAGGTTCCAGAGTTCGATGGCGTGTCTGTGGACTGAGCGGGTGTTGAGCAGGATGCACTTGAGGTGGTTGCTGCTGGTGTTCGGCTTGGCGGGTGCTGGTGTGGGGCGGGTCCGGGTGCAGGTGAACTTGCAGGTGCGGCAGCTGAAGGGTCCGTGGGTGCGTCTCGGGGTGGCACGGTAGCATCCCGGGACTCATCCGTCGTTGAGTGCGATGAGGGTGGCGGCGTCGTAGGTCCGGCGGGTGGGCTGGGGTCTGCGGGGGCCAGGGGTCCTGGCACTGGGCGCGGTCCAGGCGCGGACGGGCGCAGACGGGCTTACCTTTGGCGCACCTTCGGCGCTCCCGCTGCGCGCATCCGCTGCGCGGTCGCTGAGGGGGCGTCATAAGAAGGGAGCCGGGAGGGCGGGTCAGCTGGGAGGCGGGGAGCGCGTGGTCCTATCAGCAGGCGTGGGGGCGGGGTCGCGGCAAAAACCGGCGCGAAAATCGAGTCGGGCGGCCCTGCGGCGGCTGGGGCGCCGGGCTGGATCGGCGATCGAGGCGGGCGGCCCTGCGGCGGCTGGGGCGCCGGGCTGGAGGCGTCAGCAGGTAGCAGGTAGGCAGCTGGAAGGAGGCAGGCAGCAGGCAGTGGGCGTGGGGGCAACCAGGCCGAGGGCACAGTGGTCGCTGCAGAACCTGGGTCGGGGTCCCCTTAAGAAGGGAGCCGGGAGGGCGGGTCAGCTGGGAGGCGGGGAGCGCGTGGTCCTATCAGCAGACGTTGGGGCGGGGTCGCGGCAAAAACCGGCGCGAAAATCGAGTCGGGCGGCCCTGCGGCGGCTGGGGCGCCGGGCTGGATCGGCGATCAAGGCGGGCGGCCCTGCGGCGGCTGGGGCGCCGGGCTGGAGGCGTCAGCAGGTAGCAGGTAGGCAGCTGGAAGGAGGCAGGCAGCAGGCAGTGGGCGTGGGGGCAACCAGGCCGAGGGCAAAGTGGTCGCTGCAGAACCTGGGTCGGGGTCCCCTTAAGAAGGGAGCCGGGAGGGCGGGTCAGCTGGGAGGCGGGGAGCGCGTGGTCCTATCAGCAGGCGTGGGGGCGGGGTCGCGGCAAAAACCGGCACGAAAATCGAGTCGGGCGGCCCTGCGGCGGCTGGGGCGCCGGGCTGGATCGGCGATCGAGGCGGGCGGCCCTGCGGCGGCTGGGGCGCCGGGCTGGAGGCGTCAGCAGGTACCAGGTAGGCAGCTGGAAGGAGCCAGGCAGCAGGCAGTGGGCGTGGGGGCAACCAGGCCGAGGGCACAGTGGTCGCTGCAGAACCTGGGTCGGGGAGCCGGGAGGGCGGGTCAGCTGGGAGGCGGGGAGCGCGTGGTCCTATCCGCAGGCGTGGGGGCGGGGTCGCGGCAAAAACCGGCGCGAAAATCGAGTCAGGCGGCCCTGCGGCAGCTGGGGCGCCGGGCTGGATCGGCGATCGAGGCGGGCGGCCCTGCGGCGGCTGGGGCGCCGGGCTGGAGGCGTCAGCAGGTAGCAGGTAGGCAGCTGGAAGGAGGCAGGCAGCAGGCAGTGGGCGTGGGGGCAACCAGGCCGAGGGCACAGTGGTTCCCGAGAAATGGTGCCCTGCGCCACCATCCCAAGCAACACCCAGAAGTACCAACAGTGGGTCACCATCAATGGGCGACGGGCCGAGGCCCTCCGGGACACTGGGGCCAGTGTGACCGCTGTCCGCTGCCATCTGGTGACCCCCGAGCAGATCCTACCACATGTCCTCTGCCCTGTCCGGACCGCCGACAACACCGAGAGCATGTGCCGGATGGCCCGAATCCCCTTCGAGTGGGGAGGAGTGTCCGGCACCCTAAAAGTGACTGTCCGCGACGACGCCCCGGTGGACTGCCTCCTGGGGAACGACCTAGAGAGCTCCCCCTGGGCCCAGGTGGAGCGCCGAGAGCATCTGGGGATGCTAGGACTACCCGAGTGGGCCTGCGTCACCACTCGGTCCATGACCGTCCAGCCAGCTGCGGCCCCGGCCCCCGACAAACCGGCGGGCCCCGAACCATCCACCTCCTCCAGCACGGAGGAACCTGACAAGGAGGCCGGGCCCTCCGAACTTTCTTCCAACGAGGCCGCTCCCCTCAGCGAGATCCCCGAGCTGGCCCAGTGGCGCCACGACGGGGGCCCCACCCGTGAACAATTCCAGCAAGAACAGAAGGGCTGCCTGTCCCTCGAGGGGGCCCGACAGCAGGCGGCCGCCCAGGCTGCGGGGGACCCCTCGGGAACCCACTGGGTCTATTGGGACAATGACTTATTGTATAGCGAGCAGAAAATCGCCGAACTAGGGGCCAGCCAGGTGCTGGTGGTCCCCCTCCGATTTCGAGAATTCCTCTGGAACCTGGCACATGACGTGCCCCTCGCCGGACATCTCGGGCGGGACAAGACGTACAGCCGCCTCGTGACCCATTTCTATTGGCCCCGAATGAGACGAGACGTGGATCAGCACTGCCGGTCCTGCCCGACCTGCCAAGCTAGCGGGAAGACTGGGGGACGCCTGAAAGCCCCCCTGCAACCATTTCCAGCCGTCCACACCCCGTTCGAACGAGTGGGGATAGACATCGTGGGGCCCCTCGACCCCCGGACCGCCCTGGGCCACCGCTTCATCCTGGTACTGGTTGACCACGCCACCCGGTACCCAGAAGCTGTTCCCCTCCGGACTGTGACCGCTCCAGTGGTGGGCCGGGCCCTGATGGGCATCTTCTCCAGGGTGGGGTTCCCCCGAGAAGTGGTGAGCGACAGGGGGACGAACTTTATCTTGAAGTACATGAGGTCCCTCTGGCAACAATGTGGGGTCACCTATAAATTCACCACCCCTTACCACCCCCAGGGGAACGGACTGGTCGAGCGGTTCAACCGAACCCTGAAGGGGATGATCAATGGCCTGGAAGAGCCCCCAGGAGGAGATGGGATGTCCTGTTGCCCTGCCTCCTGTTCGCCTACCGGGAGGTACCCCAGAAGTCCCTGGGCTTCAGCCCCTTCGAACTGTTATATGGGCACCCCGTCCGAGGGCCCCTCAGCCTGGTCAAGGAGGGTTGGGAGGCGAACGTCCAGAGTGCCCCGCCCGACGTCTACCGGTACCTCCTGACCTTGCGGAACCAGACTCGAAAGTTCCGTGCCCTGGCAGAAGACAACCTTGAAGCCAGCCAAGAAGATATGAAACGCTGGTATGACGAGAATGCCTCAGCCGTCGAGTTTGAGCCGGGCCAGCAAGTCTGGGTCATGTCACCCGTGGACCCCTGCGCCCTGCAGGACAAGTGGACCGGGCCCTTCAAGATAGTTGAGAGGAAGAGCCCCGTCACGTACCTGGTCGATATGGAGTCTCCGAGGAACCCCCTCAGGGTCCTGCACGCCAACCGGCTCAAGCCCCATTTTGCCCGAACTGAACTAAGCTTACTACTGGCTACCGACGATGGGGGTGAAAGTGACTCCGAGCCCCTACCAGACCTCCTGGGGTCCTCGAGCCAAGACGGCTCCTTAGAGGGCGTCCACCTCTCCGCCACCCTGACACCAGAACAGCGCCATGATTGCCAGAAGCTACTGCAACCCTTCGCTGCCCTCTTTTCTCTCACGCCCGGGGTAACCCACTGGTGCGTCCACGACGTGGACACGGGGGAGAGCCCCCCTGTACGACACCGCGCTTATAGAGTGCCTGACCGAGTCCGGGCCTGCATCAAGACCGAGGTCGCCAAGATGCTCGCCCTCGGAGTCATCGAGCCTTCCGACAGCCCGTGGGCCAGCCCGGTAGTCTTGGTGCCAAAGGCCGCCGCCCCCGGCACGGCCCCCTAACTCAGATTCTGTGTCGACTACCGGGGCCTGAACGCAGTTACCAAGACCGATGCCCACCCTTTGCCACGAGCCGATGAGCTGATTGATCGCTTAGGGGCCGCCCGCTACCTAAGCACCTTTGATCTCACTGCTGGTACTGGCAGATCAAGCTTACTCCCGGCGCACAAGAACGATCAGCTTTCTCTACCCCCGACGGCCACTACCACTTCCGGGTGATGCCCTTCGGCATGAAGAACGCCCCAGCGACCTTTCAGAGGCTGGTAAATAAGGTCCTGGCCGGTCTCGAAGCCTTCAGCGCGGCCTACCTCGATGACATTGCTGTCTTCAGCGACCACTGGGCCGCGCACCTAGGACACCTTGGGGAAGTCCTGGCCGCTCTCCAAAGAGCCGGCCTCACAATTAAGGCCAGCAAGTGCCAGATCGGTCAAGGATCTGTGACCTATCTGGGCCATCAGGTGGGGAGTGGCCAGGTGGCCCCCCTCCGGTTAAAAGTGGACGCCATCCAGGCGTGGGAGCCCCCCGCCACCCAAACCACTGTCCGGGCATTCCTGGGCCTCACAGGCTACTACCGACGCTTCATAAAGGATTACGGCAGCATTGTGGGCCCCCTTACGGAACTCACTTCAAAGAAACAACCCAAGGCGGTGCACTGGACGCCCCGCTGCCAGACCGCGTTTGATACTCTCAAAGCAGCCATGTGCGCTGCCCCTGTGCTACAGGCCCCCGACTACAGCAAGGAATTTGTAGTCCAGACCGATGCCTCGGAGTACGGGGTCGGGGCAGTCCTCTCCCAGCTGGACGCCAAGGGCCTCGACCGACCGGTGGCCTTTATCAGCCGCCGACTGCTGCCGCGAGAACAGAGGTGGAGCACCATCGAGCGGGAGGCCTTCGCTGTGGTATGGGCTCTCAAGAAGCTCCGGCCCTACCTTTTCGGTACCCACTTCAGGGTCCAGACTGACCACCGGCCCTTGCGGTGGCTCATGCAAATGCGGGGCGAGAACCCCAAGCTGTTACGCTGGTCCATCTCGCTACAAGGGATGGACTTCACTGTTGAAAACCGGCCCGGCAACGACCACGCCAATGCTGACGGCCTGTCCCGATTCTTCCGCCTCGGCGAGGAGAACCCCCAAGAAGATGGGTGACTCTCCCTGCCTTCAGCTGGGGGGGACGCGTGTGGGAGCCGGCCTCGTGGCGTGGTCCTGTTTCCCCGCGCTAAGCCGCACGAGGTCCCATGCACATCGGGGCTCCTCCATCTTGGATTACACGTCACTCCACGTGACCACCTGTATGACCCTGCTCTACCCGGCCTCGGTCCCAGCGAGGCCCGACATCGAGACGCCAACCCCTGGCTCGGGGGATACCACGTGAGCCCTTCCCACTCTCGGCGGAGGGCAGTATCGATGGGACCCCCTACCGTCTCTCCACACCTGGGTGTGATCACTCCACAGCTCTCTGGGACCTGGCGCCTCTCCTGCTGGGCGTCTGGCCGCCCCCTACCCGTCCTCTCCGCCCCCTCCGGGCGCACGGGTCCGGACATCAAAGGGGTCCCGTCCTATATCTGGGGCGACCCGACAACAGGGCAGTAGTTGTATCCTGGAGTCGAGAGCCCTGCTGATCGGATCGCGGCTGACCCCACGAAGAAGACTCACCCGGAACCACCCCTTGAGCCCTGCTGACGACGTCGCGGCTCCACCGTGCTTAAAGACCTTCACGAACCCTTGGGGCCCTGCTGACGCTGTCGCGGCCCGACCTTGTTGAACCTTACCACCGGAGCCCAGCTGACCTCGTCGCGGCTCGACCGAAGCGGACCTACCACCAGAGCCCTGCTGACCATGTCACGGCTCGACCTAAGCGGAACTACCATCCGAGCCCTGCAGACGCCGTCGCGGCTCTCCACCTCCGAGCCGCTCTGAGACCAGCATCCAAGGTCTGGCGCAGAGCCCTCCCGTGCCTGGCTGGCACTAAGACTGTCCCGCTACCTTACCCTCTTGAACGAACACTAAGACTCTGACAGGATCTCTCGATCCCTCTGTAAATATTGCCCGTATTACTGCTGATAAAGAATCTAATCTCGCAACTACTATTGAGTCCTGTGTGGTGGTGTTACTGGGCCTAGTACGATCATAGGAGAAAGACCTCCCCGAGGAGGCTTCTCAGCGGCGCTCTGCTATAACTTTGCGGTAGGAAGGTGCCGGAATAGTCTCCCCGACTACCCGGCGGGCCTCCCTCCAACACCCCAGCACACCCGCAGGTCCTCTGTTCCTGAGTAATTTGTTGCTGGGGACTGCTCTCTGTTTGAAACCCGGCATGGAGATGGTATGGAAATTGGAGACGCCTGTGATTGTGCGGGATTTGTAATATGGGGCTGTATTGTTTGTTTATCTGCCTGAAGTTCTGTACTGCTGTTGCTACTTTGTAAAACTTGAAAATAAAGACATAAAAAGGGTGGATGGACCAGAAAACCTCCAAATACCTAAACTTGAAGACTGCCTCCACGAAATAGACACTTAGATGACGAGCAACCACGTAAAGCCCAACACTTCTAACAAAACAAAGATCATGACCAGTGGACAATGCTGCAGATATGAACCAATGGCCATTTGGCCCAAGGAACCTGACCCCCACTACAAATGTCAAAAGAGGTGAGAAACCTAAAGGCAATTGTTGACTTAGATCTATACCTAACTCCACATGACAAGCAGGTCACTAAGAGTACTTTCTACGCCGAAAACATTCTGATGCATTGTCTCATATTTTGAAAACTACAAGCCAGTGTGATCACTGGTAAGCTCCAAATGTAATTATGGCAAAAGCCTATACCTCAGTGCACCCTGTTTCATCATACGCAAAACACACCGAAAACAGAATCTTGCAGCAAGACTCCTGTTCCATGTCCATCTCAGAGAGCATGTTTCCGATCTTTCAAGCACTTCACTGGTTACCAGTAGCCAGATGATCAATGTTCAAGGCATTCTGCATTGGCCACAGAAGTTTCCAGGGAAAAGGACTATGTATGCACAATTTAAATTCAAACAATACAAACAAAGCAGGACATTATGTTCTAGATTTGCACCTTGGATCGTCATACCACCTTATGTTAAGATATCCAAAGTAGGATCCCCTGTCTCAGTTCAAGAGCTCAAATTAGGAACTCCCTACCAGCAAAAATGCATTGTTTTCAATAACATCTAAAATTTGGATGAAATGTGAAAGCTTGGCTAAGGTAATCTGCAAACCACCATCCCATCCAAAATATAAAGTCCTAGGAGGACAAGTCGTGTTGATTCCAGTGACCAAACTCATGATATCCTTACCAGATAAAATACGTTACATCCAGGAACACCTAAATTGTAAAGAGAGGTGGCAACCAGGCTCTTCTCAAGATAAGTATGTCACATGTGCCCCTGAAGAGAATATGTTATAACCCATCCAGCAGCTCTAAATCAGCACTGAACTCTGAAAACAATGCCAAATAACTAACCTCACCACATCCTAACTGGTTAGATGAGGTCTCTAAAACTCTGTACTTTCACACAGCTTCATACCATTTAAATGTATTTGCTGACCCCAGAGGCAAGATCGATCACTCTAGGAAACTTAACTTTACCATCTATGACTAGTACAGCAACATTTAGTCATACCACACCCAATTGTATTACAATAGTCTTGAAATGTTACACCTATTCCTCAAGGCTGGCCATATTCTCTTTAGTATACAAAAATGCGATGGATGGAATGCTTGAATTAATCTCACCCAATGGTAATTACTCGGGTCCATTATTATTTTGCACACCAAGCCACTTCAGTTTGTACCCAGCCATATGCAAATCAGTCTTAACCCTGCTCCAATAGGAACAGTCCAGTCAAAACTGTCATGCCAGGTTGAACCCCTGAACCAGAGCGCAAAAAATGAAAGACTGTTTTTTCCCTTATTATTAGCCATCCCACTTAGGGTGTCACACTGAAGTATACAAAAGTGATGGATTGAATGCTTTAATTAATCTCAGTCACTTATGATTGCCCGGGCTGCATCCCAACCCATTGTTATTTTGCATTCCCACACCACCTCAGTTTGGACGGAGCCATATGCAAATTAGTTTGGACCCTGCTCCAAGAGAAACCGTCCAGCTCACACTGCCAGGATATGGTCATTTCCTGAACCCCAACACAAGCAACCCAAGACCGGTTTTGCCCTTATTAGGGCTCATAAATTGGGTATAGTTTTGTCGCAGTGGCATAGTGTGCACGGGACCGATGTCTGGGTATACCCATCTCACTTACAGTGTTGCACTAAAGTATACAAAAATGTGATGGGATTGAATGCTTGAATTAATCACAGCCAATGGTAATTTCTGGGAGCAGCATCCCAGCCATTGTTATGTTGCACACTATGATATCTCAGTTTGGACCCAGCCATATGCAAATCAGGCTTGACCCTACCCCAATAGGACAGTTCCATCTAAACTGCCAGACCAGGTCACCCCCTGAACCAGAACACAAGCAGCCCAATACCCCATTTGGCCTTATTAGGGCTCATCGGTCATGTACAGTTTTCCAGTGGAAAAGTGTGCACAGGACCCATATCTGGGCATTCCAATTCCACTGAGGACATTGCACTAAAGTATATTAAAAAAGTGATGGATGGAATGCTTGAATTAATCTCAACCACTGGTATTTACTCGGGCCCCATCTCAGTCCTTCATTTGTTTGCACACCATGCCACCTCAGTTTGGCCCAGCCATATGCATACCATCCATCACCTTGTTTCTTGATGCTATATGCATTAGAGCAAAAACATCTGCAGTTATACCATAATGCAAAACTCTACCAGTCCATGAAACCTAGACACCCTACTTACCCCCCTGTGGACTGCATGGAGTGATTGATGAGATCTGCCACTCACTGGTGGACACGAGTTGTCTCTAATACAGTACTCCCTGCAGGTCACATCTAACCATAAACTGTGACCTCTTCGTCATGTCTCCCAAATCATAGAATCATGACTATAATCTAACCAATCTTATCACATCTCCGACCTCTACCCCTTACAGTCATGCATGCGCAAGTCAGTTTTTAGAAACTTTATATGACTTGCATTTTGTGGTGACAAATAATTTGGGTGAACTAATTATTTCTATGATTCTTATAGTAGTAACCAATTAATTAATGATGGAGTGCTTAGATAATTTGATTTTAATGTTTAGGAGTGTTTATTAATGTAGTCTAAGTTAGGCCATATTTGTGTTTTGCTCATCCAGCTGCTGCTCATTACCCCTGCCAATCAATGTCCAGATGTGAGTCTTCTGTCCTTGCAGTTTCCGTTGAGCGCAGTGTATTGTGCGGTAGATAGTAATTTTTCTTGGAGAGCAAAGCATGTATTGAGCATGTATTATGAATGGAGCTTTGCGTTGTGTTCCCAATGTATCATTCTGAAGGACTTCCATTAGAAATTCCGATGTCGGCATGCATAAACACTAATGTATGAGCCTTTGTTTCAGAATGTTTCAAATTGTATTTTACTTCCCCAGGCTGCTTTTGCTGAGAAAGCTAAGCTAAAGGAAGAATTAGTCTACCTTAAAAATGCGCTAGTGCTAGAGGGTCTTAAAACTACGATCTTCCTTTTGATTTGTCAATGTGAGCTAACTATAATCATGTCATGCTGAATCTCCAGTTTTTCTAATTGTTTATACACAAAATGTGAATAAAAACACCTGGTTTTGAAAGATCAGGGATGATTTTTCATTTTCCTCCTGAGACTGTCCGTTTGTCTTGACTTTCCTTCTCATTTAGGATGCTGTCTTTCTCTTAATGAGCCTGACACTTAGATTTTTGAGTGTCTTTTCTGCTTGATTTGGGTATTAAAAGATTTCAGATTTTGTAATTTTGCTTCTGAGCCTTTATGGCATTTACTACATTTCAATGTATCTCCTAACCCGTGGGTACTCGCAAACATTTGCCCAGGGGCCACAAAGTACGGTCTATGGTGTGTCCGAGGGCCGCACTGAATGCGAGCAGGGTGATGGTAGGGAGTTTGGGTGGGTCAGGTATTGTGTAAGGAGGGCTCAAATTTTTTTAAATAAACTGGCAAGCTTTTATATGCAGGTTAATAAATGCTTGCCTGTTTATTTAACACGTGTTTTCTGATTATTAGTGTTTAGCAACTAAACAGTAGCTCATGCTGCTGTTCACCAGGGGGGCCGCATGGAAAGGTCAAAAGGGCCGCAAGCGGCCCCGAGCCATACTTTGAGTATCACTGACTATACTAAGATGTCTATAATAAAACTGTAAGCTTTATCTTGATCTGGAACTCAGTTATTGAGTGGACCCATTTATAATTTGATTTTACTATGCTAAATTGGTGGGTGGTTGTGGAAAGTGGTGACCCTTGCAACAAGATCAAGAGAAGTGGAGCCGAACAGTCAGAGGTAAATTTTGGGTGTTTGACTTATTGGAGTTCAGTGAATTATTGGGGTTTGGGGTCCAACACTTACACAAGTCCATAAGACCCCAGAATCGAATGTGGTAACCATCAAGTGGTTTGTACATGAAAAATAACACAATGAGACCTACACAGCCAATCAAGGGTGCCACCATACTGCAAACTGTAAGGTGCCCATCAGTGTCTCACACCTCTTGATCACAAATCTAGGCGCTGCGTCTCAAAACATGATAACTGCATCCCAGTGGACAGCGCTCTTCCAACCACGCACCTGCAAGGCATAGCGTGCTACCTATGGGGGAAAGGCTTCAGCACCCCACAGAGGTAGTAAATGCTATATAAATGCTATAATACAATATAATGCAATGTTTCCAAGCCTTTAAATATGGGGGGGTGATTCTGGGGCCTGGCTTTCTGGGCAGCCCCAATAAGCCAAGAAAACATTTTCAAAGGTGGCAACTCCTTAGGGTCCAAGAGTCTCAGCTTCCCTTACATGGACCCCTTCAACACCAGTGCCTTCCAAAACAGCGGTCATCCAAGGCCAACCTGCTGGTTCAGCCCAGCTTCAAACGGGCTAGACTGGGAGGGTGGGCATTCAGGGTGGTCGGAGCTCAAAGCTGGAATGCGCTCCCACCCGCTCTCAGACAGACGCAGTCATTGATAGAATTCAGAAGGAGCCTTAAGACCTGGCTGTTCCCAGTAGCATGAAGTCCCCGACTTTGTCTCCTCGTGCGATAAAACATCCTGTCTGGTCAGAGCGCCTGGATACCCGTAGGGTTACAGTTCTCTTGCGCTATATAAATTCTTATACAATACAATACAATACAAACTGCAACGTTTTGGAAGCGCCTCGGTCCTGCACAGCTTGTTTCCGGCCCCTTGAACCTGAAGTTTCTGAACTCCAGCCTCGGCCAGACAGCAGCCTCTGGGGTACAGCAGCGCGCGGGCTCTTGGCAGAGAAGGAGAAAGACCATCGATTGAATATTCAATACCCAGTGCCCTGGGGGTAAACACTCCCGGAAGCAGCTGGCTGACCAGTTGGCTGCAGGCTTTGCCTAGTGCATGGCTGAAATTAATGAAGTTATAACACGGGCAAAGCAGCCTGCACGGCGCAAGCAAGAACTCCGAACAGATGTAAAAAACATTATTGGATACGCTGAAAAAAGTGATATTGTGAAGGAACCATAACGGACGAAATGGAGCGAGCACTGGGAGTTCACGCGAGAAGACGGTACGACGGAACGTGTGGCGCGAGACGCAATCCGGTGAGCCCAGATCAGCGGCAGGTGTTTCACAAAGAGGGTGCTCGTTGGGCAATTGAGCGGAGGTAAACCTGTGAATTCTATCTCACTTCAGCAAAATTGGTGTGCGTCGGACATCCACACATGGCTGCCCTTTTGCTTGCAGTGGGTTGGTTGTTAAACTTTCATCTCGGTGATGACGCCAGCTGAGGCATAGATGCACGTGGGATAGTTTCTGTTCCGTGAAGAGTGTGTTCGAGCAGATGTGGGGGGCAAGCCACCTTTTCGAGGGCGGTCGAATGGTGTGAGGGTTCCATGCATTAACAATATTTTTTACCAAACATCTTTTGTCATGATTTATCTGCTAAAACAGTTTTTACATCTCTTATATCAGGTTGACCGAAACACATTTTATTGTAAATTGCAACTTCACCTTAACATGTTTAGATTTAATTTTTAATTTTTTATTTTAAGCATATGTTTTAAAAATAAAATATGAGTTCTCATATATATGGCCAAATGCCAACAGCCTTTCCACTGTGTGGAACCCCCTCCCCACAAGCCCCTTTCTCTATATTAATCATAATTATGAGAAACGCCTCCACTTCCCTCGCCTGAACCCTTATGTGTCCATCGGACATTCTAAATACACAATCTTAAAAAAATTCCATCAATGCCTATGCAATTATTGCTGTGGAAGATTTTTTGTTATTATTTTCAGTTGCTCAGTTGTTATTTCTTTACATTTATTCCTTATTTTCAAAGTGTTAACAAATATTATTACAAATTTAAAAAAGCTACTAAATATTTTGAGACAATTTTTAACGAATAAATGTAAATCGGTTCACTTCATTTTTAGTAAATGTTTTATTAGGGCTCATTGCTTAACCCTCAAACTCCTCTTGAGTGGGTCAGTCTGAGTAACGCTGTGCAGCGTGAGGCCAATATTCAAACACTTTCTCACATGTTCCTTAACCTCCTTCCATTTTCTTTATTTATAGGGAGCCAGTCCCCAGCAAACAGACTTATTTTATGTGGCTACTGCCGGCAGTTGGTGTTTTTCATACTGATGACAAAACGTACTGCGATGGATTTCTCAGCGCATCCGGTAAGCTTGACATGATTTTTGGTGGTCTCTGTTAGTAGCAGAAGGATATTCTCCTCTTTACAGGGGACGCAGCTGCAAGAATTAGCATAGATCTAGTGGGAGGTTGATCAAAATGTTTGTGGTCTCGGGGAGTCTTCGTAAGTGCAGCAGGAGCACGCGGACGTGGACGTTAAACTTGCTGTGACGTATTGGGCTCGACAGCCACAGTACCTGCCACAGGAGAGATAGCCGCAACACTTGCATTTGTACCCAAGCTGCACCGCACTGATGAGGCCAAACATAGCTTCAATATGTCTTGGTGGCCTGCGTTCCAGTGGGATCAGTGAAAGAATTTCAGAAACACAAATATCGTGTGGACATGATATTGTGTCTAAAATATCGAGGACAAGAATATCGAGAAGGTAAGTGCAAATAGGTAAGTATAAATTTACTATTCTTAACACCAGATCTACGTACCTTGAAGATATATATTATCAAGGTACATATATGTGTAGTTACACATAGAAAACTTTGCTTAACCATAGAAAATGCCCCACATGCTATTCTTGTCCATGACATTTTTTAACTATATTGAACGATATTCTTCTGTCCAACGATATTTGTGTTTCTAATGTTTTGTCCAAATACCGTTCCAGTGTAGAGGAGATGTGCCCCAAAAGCATGTTCTTTTTGGGCAGGGCCAAGTCTTGCATATTGTTGGTTGCCTTCTGTACTGGCTCAGTAGACATAAAAAACGATGTGGGGGTTTGCTTCCCTGAGGAATGATTAGTTGTTAGGAATCATTTACTCATACATTTCCATGCATCACTTTTGTTTTGTAATGAAAACTATTGAGAATCAAGATCAGTGCTTGTATATCACATTTGACTTTTATGGATAAGGGAGAAGGAAAGCTTTGCTTTGGTAGCTAATAGTAGAGGATGTGGCCTAACGGCCAGAGTTGCCGACTTTGGAGCTGGGAAACTGGAATCTAGTCTGTCGTTGGCTCAACATCCTGTGATTCTGGGCAAATCACTTAATCTCCCCGTGCCTACCAAAAAAGAATGTGTTCTTGTGTAATGTAACTGGTGCTCATATAAAGCGCTCCAATACCTTTGGGTCGATTTTGGGCTATCTAAAACCACAAAAATAAATAAATAAACCGGGGTGGTCATATGAAACATGACACTACTCCCAGTTCTCGTACTTGTTTTAACACATGCCAGCCATCATAGATTATAATTTAAAACACCAATCTCAAAAATGTACCCTTCATTTGCCAATCCTGTGGATTCAATTATGCAAATTCAAGAGGTTGAATTATAGAAGAACATACCAGATGGAATGAACAAGCTGGCAATTAATTTTGAGCATTTAATGAAAGGTGGTAAATTTCTCCGCTTTGTGGTTCAGTAATTTGCCAATGTAAGGTACCACCTCCAAAAAGACTAAGGTTAGCTCAAGGGCGTTAAATCCATGCATCCTGCATATTAAGCACAGGTACACAAAGCCATGGGGTCTTTTATTCGGTGGATGACAGAGAACACGTCATCAATAAATGATTTGTGCAGCGCCCAACTGGCCCTGGCTACCATCCCACGTATCCGCAAGACCACAGCCGGAGGACGATCCTTCTCCTACCTCACAGCGAAGACCTAGAACTCCCTGCCTCTTCTCCTCAGACAATTACTGTCACTGCCACAATTCAGGACGGACCTCAAGACCTGGCTCTTTGGTGGACCTGCAGCTCCTCCTCCCCGCGCCTTAAGACCCTTACGGGTGAGTAGTCATGTTTTACAAGCCATTGATTGATTGAAATGTGATCTATATCCGCTAAACATCATGAAATTGAAATTATGTGTTCGGCCCCTTCTACAAAGGAGAAATCATCAGCATATATTCCAAAATTAGAACAATGCAGCGAAAAGGTCTGAAGAAAATAATGATTGATAACTTTGGAAGTTAGTGGCCAAGTGGCTACATAATTGCAAGTTCCAAAGGGCCTTTGTACTCTCCTGGGGGTTTAACGATCATTTCATGGTGTGATGTATGGATGTGCAGTGAGGGCTCTTCTAGAGTTTACTCTAGAATAATGGAGAGATTCAAAAATTCCTAAGAGGCCAATGGACTTGAGCTGGTGGAAATCAATACATAGCCTTCTGCTCTTGTTTGTTACACCAATCACAATTAGTTTTTAACAGCTTCGATAATTCTAATGGCAAGAACCTTTATATATTGTATGGTATAGATTCCCATATCATTGCTTATGGTGCAGGCTCACGGTCTGCCCTCTCGAGATGCTGAAGTCGTTTGACTGTAAATACCGTTTGTAGTTTGGGGCTCACAAGAGCATCCATTTTAAGTCAATTTCCCAAAATTCTCAAAACTGTTATTTTAAATTGAATATATCTATTCTCAAACCATAGCATTCTTTTTTTGATCACATATATTTCCACTGCCAATTCTTCTTAATAAAGAAACACTTTCCAACTTCCTTCAGTTAATTAGTTCATATCATATTTACACAAGCTCGGGCTCCTTATTTGAACTATTTTATTCATTTCAATCCATTAAGCTCCTTATCATGAAGAGCCTGGTTCTACGAGAACCAGTAATTATGAACATATTCACACTCTTGGTGCATTACAGCATCAACAAAGAAAGATTTTCAGGTTTTCAGATACCTTATATAATGTTTTCCTCAATAAGTATAATCAGTCCAATTTCAAGAACCGTCAGAGTGAATATTACATTTGCATGTCCATTGTGCTCCTGTCATATGTTGAAAATTCTGCTCAATGCATGTCTTAAATGTTCTCTTTTTCTATATATTTTGATGGGAGTTTTTACATCATCATTTCTATGTGCTGTCACAGCTTAATCCATCCCTTCACTTCACTTTGCTTCAATTATTTCATCTGCTAACAAAAAAACTCCATGGTGACGTCTTGAGAAGTGAATAAGATTCATATTTTATATTGTGGCTTATTGTGAATGGAGTTGCATTTCCATTTAAATGTACTGGATTTTTATTATATGTTTAGTAAGTTAGACGTCTTTTTGTCAGTTACTGGTATTAATTGCGACTTTTTAAATGCTTGGTGCTGGCAATAGTAGATTTTCTATGTTTTAAAAAAAATTCTTATAAATCCTATGTATGAAATAAAAGATAGGTACTATAGAATATAGGTTTGTCAAATTCTGGTTTGTTTTCAGTGATATCCATTTACTTTGCAGTGCTGCATCAAATACTGCACTTATTATGTTATGTTATTTAAATTTGTAAGGCGCACAGCTACCCTGAGGGGTTTCCCGGCCCGACCAGGTAGGCAGAAGAAGAATAAGTAGTGAGTTACTGAGTGAATAACCATGTCTTCACTTGTCTACGGAATCTACAGAGGACAGTTTCCTCTCGTATAGAGATAGGAAGAGAGTTTCACAGGGAGGGTCTCAAAAAGGAGAAGGACCTACCGCCCATCCTGATAAGTTTTATTCTGGGGATAATGAATTTGGACTGTCCAGCAGAACGCAGAAGATGAGGAGGGGTATACAGCTGGATTGAAGGTGACAACTATTGTGGGCCTGTTCCAGATTTAATTTTAAACATAAAGCTCAAGGCCTCAAATTTAATACGATTCTCCACTTTAAGCCAGTGTAGTTTGCGAAGAGTTGGTAGCTGACACCTTCCTAGGGACCTGACACAGCAGCCTGGCAGCTTCGTTTTGCACTTGTCCCTTTAGAGAGTTCAATAGTTGGATCTTCTGTTATCATAATGTAGGTACCTTCAGCAGTTAACTCTCCAATTGCCTCCTCCATGTAATTGGTGCAAATTATATTTACGGTTAACAGCACCTTTGTTGGCTGATTTAATTGCTAGCTCCTAATTCAAACTCAATTTTCCAATTATTTATGTATAATTTGTCTGCGGGTTCTTCTCTATTTCTTCAGTTTGAAAGGAGATTTCTTAGTATCCTTTTATAACAAACCTTCATATATATTCAAAAAGGCATTTGTTACAGGTGGACAAAATGATCCCTCTACATCTATACTCAATGTACTCTGGTTCTTGTGATGGTATTGGGTTTGCTAATCTTGAGTAAACAATTGTAAGTTTCATTTTTCTGATAAATTTCAACACATCAATTTTTGTATTGAGTAGTGCAGTTGTTATTGTAGGAAATAGATGACTAGCCGCTCTATAAGATTTCTTCTTTATCCTTGGTTAAAGTACTTTTCACGATATTAATTACTAAGATTTCCTGGCTTGACTCTCCTCCTTTCTGGTCCTTCTCTTTCCTCTCGCGGTTTTCTTTTAGTTTTGTACCCACACAAAAAAACATTAAAGTTATTGTGCTTGCTGTAGACGATTCTGGCATAGCCATTGTAGGTTATTGTATTATGTCCATTACTGGTCGTCAGCTGACAATTATCCAACGTCTCTACTTAGACCAATAATTAAACAATTAAAGATCAGAGGCCTCTCATTACGGTAGAGTTCCCTTCAAATGTGGACAATTATATTTTAGGTTCTGGTGTGAACCAAGACGTTTTTATTTTAGTAAATTTGCATATATATTATAGTTACTTATAGCGGCTTTCAGCGAGCTCTCTCCATCTATTGGTTTGTTGTTGTATCATTAAATTTTTTATACACTCACTACACCATACAGCATAGGGCAATCGGTTACCCCACTTTCACTACTGGCTAGCTTCACAATAAGTCATAGTACATCAGTGCACAAAGTAGTTCTCTTTAGTGCCATTGACTACTACAGCAATGTGTGCTTTTTAGAGAAAAAGATATTTGTGCTTCTAAACAATTTTTTTATATTGGCAAGGACCGCAGCTGTACCAACAACAAGGATTTACAAATGCCTTGACGAAACTAAACAAGTAATGACAAAAAAAACAGACATATGTGGCTTTGCCAATGCTTGTATAGTTGTATGTATTACAACAAAACTTATAAATCCATATTCCTTTGTTCCAGTTGTGTGTTAATATAAGCTAAAGTTCTTGTTTAGTCTTTATGGGAAACTTGTGTTTTTTAATTAGCATTGTAGGAATTTTAGGTGCAATTCAATTGTGGTATTGGACTGCATCAATTAGTGCTTCTAAACAATGTTTTTATATTGGCAAGGACCGCAGCTGTACCAACAACAAGGATTTACAAATGCCTTGACGAAACTAGACAAGTAATGACAAAAAGAACAGACAAATGAGGCTTTGCCAATGCTTGTATAGTTGTATGTATTACAACAAAACTTATAAATCCATATTCCTTTGTTCCAGTTGTGTGTTAATGTAAGCTAAAGTTCTTGTTTAGTCTTTATGTGAAACTTGTGTTTTTTAATTAGCATTGTAGGAATTTTAGGTGCAATTCAAGTGTGGTATTGGACTGCATCAATTACTCTATAGGCATAGGATCAAACCCAATGAGCATTTATCGAGAATTGCATTCTATTTAGTGATGAAACGTTTACATTCTACAGATAATCTTGGGGTTAGAAATAAACAGGGCCTGATTTTAAAGTTCAGCAGAGAGGTCACAATTGTGACGGATATCCCGTCTGACGTATTACAGGTGCCATAGGATATGTCTATGCTAACACATAAATAAGTATCTCAAGTACTTAAAGACGAGCTTCCTGCACAAATCGCTTCTATGGTAAAGGTGCTATGTCTCTCTGTACGGGTTGTCCTTAATGTTTTAACGTCACCTTGAATGGGTTCACACTCTGTTGATCTACATGCTATTTTTATGCAAAAGTTGATAATTAACTGTACACATATTGATGTCTATTCTCACGAATATGTGATGTTGCAACGCGATCAAAATGATTGCGGTATGTAACATCGCAGTTTTTACAACGCAAGTTGTTACAACGACTTGCGCTGGAGGGCGCTGGACTTAGGAGTAGTAAGAGTTACTATTCCAACACCAGTCTACGTACAGTAGGGAGGGTGTTGGAATAGTAAATCTTACTATTCCTTAGGTTATAGCGCCCTCCAGTGCAAGTCGATGTAACGCTTGCATTGTAATGGCAGCGTTCTAACGGCATTGCGGTGTAATCATCGCGATGTAAAGGATGTTTCCCATCCTCACTCTCTCCACTACACCCCATGGCAATGTGCAGGGGTACTAGCCACACCTTGCTCATATCGCTCTGATTTGTTTTATCAAAATATTTTAAAACATAAGCAGGTAACAAAGTGTTAGATTTGTGCAATAAATTAATACCACATTGAAGAAGCTTCTCATGTCTATAAGAAAAGTTATTTCCCCTCATAAAGTAATGGTTACATGCAATCTGTGAGACAGTAAACAGGGTTTCCTCTGCATTTTGTTTTGTAATTCTTCTACGACTGAAAAATGAACTGCCCAGCTATAAGCTCTCCTGTGTGCTGGTATGTTGTGGCTCAACTGGAGACAAGAATCTGTTCCCCCCTTACAACTTGGGAACTATCCATGGTTTCCCTTCTTTTTTTTCTGTGTGTGTACATACCCTGAAAGGATATTGATTTGACGTATTGTGGGTGCTCCCCTGTGTCTGGGCCAAGCTATGTCTCTCTGACACGCTCTAATAAGAGCAAAACACATTAGTCAGGGACTATTTTTGTCGATTCCAGGATGGCTTGGATGGTATTTTACCAATCCAAAGCCTTAATACTGTACCTGGAGTGGTTTAAAGACTTTAGTCATGTTTCAGTTTGGCGTGGATGGCAACCACTTAAAGACTTTTCTGAAAAAATGGCAAAGGACTTTGTCACTTTTCTAGCTTGGCATGGATGGCGCTACATTAATCCTATGCATAAGAAAACCTGCTAGAAAAACAGACATTTGAGGTGATCATTTTTAGAATGTCGGTGGTGTTTTAGATCGTCCGATGTAGAGAAATTGCACTCCACCTAAAACTTGGGAACTACCCAGATGTTCCTACTTCCTTTTTTGCATAATTTATGTGCCGCTCTAAGCCAGACAGGGTATTGCTTTGACTTTTACTGGGTGCTCCTTTATTTCTGGACAAAACTATGTACCTCCGACAAGCTCTAATAAGAGCGAAACACATTAATCATGGACTGCAGTTATTCATTCCAGGTTGGCTTAGATAGCATTTTACCAAACCTAAGCTGTAATACTGTGCCTGAAGAGGCAATAAGTTTTTGTAATTTTTCAGTTCTTTGTGGAAGGCACTAGCTAATCCTATGCCTAAAGACTTTGCTGCAAAAATGGCAAAGGGCATTGTCCCTTTTCAAGCTTGGCATGGATGGTACTATTCTAATCCTATGCATACAAAACTCCACTAGAAAATCAGATATTTGAGGTGAACAGTTTTAGAGTGTCAGTGATGGCGTAGAGCTTCCCATTTAAAGGAACTGCTCTCTACCTAAAACTTGAGAACTACCCAAAGTTCCCTAGTTCCTTATTGAATCATCACCTGGCTCTAACATGAAAAACCTCTGAAAATCACCAGTCATAGTCACCAACATACTAAAAACATGCCATAACTCTCACCGCCTGATATGTTGTTCTCCTGGTAAGTATTTCTATTTCTGTGCTGGTGGCAAATTTGTGTTTTGAGCATGGGACAGGCAGCGAATTATGGCATTGGCTGTAACCTATGGTAACCACAACTGCGAATTTTAATAATTTTGCACGTGTGAGTCATAATCATAATTCAGTAGTTAATGGTGTTTGTTTTCCCAGCAAATATTATTGTGTTTTTTTGATGTATTAAACTGAAGAATCCTTGCTACCTTCGGTTGTGTGCGGAGGGGGTTGAGTGCAAGGCCTCACCTACATCCATGGCCCACAGCTAACCCGGCACAGTCACACAACCCCCACTGTGCATGGCAAAAGGCAGATGGGATTGTTAATTAAGTATGTCATACTCAGCAGCTTAAGTATGTCATACTCAGCAGCTGTGACCCTGGCTTGGCCCTTGCGTCCTTTGCCACTGCCCTTGCGACCCCTTGCCTCAAAGGTGGCAAAATCAATGCTACAGACACAGAGCCAGCTAACCTTTATGGGGATTTTTTAAATATGCTAGTAGTGAATAATCATCAGTTATTCACTATTGGTTTAATAAAACATGCTTATATTGTTCACAGTGAATTGGGTGCGCCCTATTAAACAGACTTGTCTCTCCACCCTTTAAATTATTGAGTAAAAATCTGGTCAATTGACGGGGCTACCCTTAACAAAAAGATATTAAGAGACGGCCTAGGCCTTGACGGTGCTTATCGCATTCCTTGGTTAAACTATATACAGGAAGGATTAAGGAAACTAGGCATACCAGACCTTTTTTGCACTCCTGATAATGTCTGTAGCAAAGACCCACCTTGGGTAAAAGAGTCTTTCTTTAGACTGAGGATGCTGGAAAGGGAAGAATGTGAGCAAAGGAAGCCAAGTGTACTGTTGGAGGGAGAACCACCGGGGAGTCGGGAAGACTATTCCGGGGCACCTTCCTACCGCAAAGGTATAGCCGAGCGCCGCTGAGAAGCCCCCTTCGGGGAGGTCCTTCTCCTATGATCGCACTAGGCCCAGTAACACCACCACACAGGACTCAGTATCAGTTGCTTGACTTGGTTCTTTATCAAAAGTAGTACGCTCAATATTTACAGCGGGATCGAGGGATCCAGTAAGAGTCTCAATGTCTGTAAGAGGGATAGGGTAGTGGGACAGTCTTAGTACCAACCAGGTACGGGAGGGCTCTGCGCCCGACCTTGAGTGCTGGTCTCAGAGCGGCTCGGACGTGGGGAGCCGCGACGGCGTCTGCAGGGCTCGGGTGGTAGTTCCGCTTGGGTCGAGCCGCGACACAGTCAGCAGGGCTCCGGTGTTAGGTCCGCTTCGGTCGAGCCGCGACGAGGTCAGCTGGGCTCTGATGGTAAGGTTCAACAAGGTCGGGCCGCGACGGCGTCAGCAGGGCCCCAAAGGTTCGTGAAGGTCTTTAAGCACGGTGGAGCCGCGACGTCGTCAGCAGGGCTCAGAGTGTGGGTTCAGGATGAGTCTTCTTCCGTAGGGTCAGCCGCGATCCGATCAGCAGGGCTCTTGACTCCGGGATACAACTGTAGTCCTGTTGTCGGGTCGCCCCAGATATAGGACTGGAGCCCTTTGATGTCCGGACCCTTGCGCCTGGAGGGGGCGGAGAGGCCGGGTAGGGAGCGGCCAGATGCCCAGCAGGAGTGGCGCCAGGCCCCAGAGAGCTGTGGGGTGATCGCACCTAGGTGTGGAAGGACGGTTGGGGGTCCCATCGATACTGCCCTCCGCCGGGAGTAGGAAGGGTTCACGTGGTATCCCCCGGGCCAGGGGTTGGCGCCTCGATGTCGGGCCTCGCTGGGACAGAGGCCGGGTGAAGCGGGGTCACGCAGGTGGTCACGTGGAGTGACGTATAATCCAAAATGGAGGAGCCCCGAGGTGCATGGGACCTCGGGCGGCTTAGCGAGGGGGAACAGGACCACGCCACGAGGCCGGCTCCCACATGTACTTAGTCATAACCTTTTGAAAACGGTCCTTACTACAGAACCTTATCACCTAGGGATTCCCAGTTCACATGATCGCTTTTTATTGAGTAGATTTCGATTTGACTTATTTTATCTTCTCCTTGCACATCCCAGAGGGATTATGAAAGGTGAAATGTTGCTTCCCTGTGGCTGCGACGGTACGTCTCCACAGGACATGCTGCATTATTTTATGTTTTGCAGTAATTACCTGGTGCCTAGGAAGTCATTCTTATTCCCTATTTTAAAACAAGCCAATTTTAACCAAGTAGGACCTGCTTATATTTTTTTATTAATTCTTTCAGAGAGCACAGTATGGTATGTCCTTAGGTTTTTTAAAGCTGCAGTAAGGCTCAAAGCGACCTGCAAATTAACTTGAGGGGGGTAAGGGAAAATTGGGTTCTGGAGTGATTTTTAATCTTTTAAAAACCTTTTACCTTTTTGAAACGATTGTATTTCTGTGAGTTGTGATGTATTTCCGACTTCTATGTTTTTTTCTCACAAAACCAAATAAAGTTTTCTATAATTGATTGATTGTCCCATAGAATGTAATTCTTGGCTTTTAGAGGCACCCATGGCAGAATGCTAGCACTAGAATACTGGAGGCAATTCTTAGCATATCAGGCACTAAAGACAAGCTATTGGCACTTGCATGCTACAAGTAATACTTGGCATATGGGACACTCGTCAAAATGCTGGTGCAGGCATAATGGATGTCATTCTTGACGTAGGGCATCAATGGAAAAATGCTGGTGCCGGCAAACTGGAGAAAATTCTAGGCATTGGGCACACAAGGCAAATTGCTAGTGCTGGCACAATGGAGGTGATTTGAGGTATAAGGGACAGGCCGTAGTGGGCACCAGGCATTTCCCCGGTGCGCCGCCATGGCGGGGGCCAGTTTTGGGCCCCTGGGTAGCTGTTTTTGTTACCGGGGGCCAGCAATATCGGCCAAAAATCAGCCGAAACTGGCCCTAGTAAACAGCTCGCCCCCCCACGGGGGCGTCCAAGCAGTTTGCCAGGGCCGGTTTCGGTTCCCAGTCCGGCCCTGATAAGGGAGGACAACCACAGCATATGTGCTGGTGGCAACCATGACAATATGCTGGGCCTAACGTACTACAAGGAATGTTTGACATAATAGGTACCCATGTTATAAGGACTATACTAATAGCAAAATTCTGGCACTGGCATGTTGTATGTAATTGTTGGCCTAAGGAGGCACTCATTGACAGATGAAGGCACCCATGGCAAAGTGCTGGCCCAGTCACAATTGAGAGATTTTTAACATATGAGGACACCAGTAGAACATTTTGGAAAAACAATGATGTCAACTCGTGGGAAACATTAGGTTTTATTGACTTGGTACACCATCAAATGACTTGAATATTTAACAAGTGCCATTTCAGAGCATATAGCATGTTAGCAATTCCATGTGAAAATTGTGCCTTAAAATGCGCTATTTGGCCACATTTTGTAAAACAAATCTCAGGGGGAGAACTCCCATGAATCCTGCCTAGAAGAGCTCAGGCTTTCTTGCTTCACCAGCCACCACTACAAGAAAATGCATTTCTTATAATACATGCATTCAGCATTGGAGCGCATACTCTTCTGATTAAATATAAAGATGAGCAAACAAATATTTTTACTGGTTGGTACCATGTTTCATTATTGTGAATACATGAAAAAAGATGTGTTGGAATTAAGTCTTCACCTCTGTGTTTTTCGAAGGAGAGATAGCGCTGTGCAAATCCTCATAAATCAAAATGTTTTAACAATAAGTAATAATTTAACCCAATAACACAGTTCATATTCAATGTTTAGTGTGTGTCAATTAATACATGTGGATATAACTACTATTGGTATTTAAATATCTTTCTTTTCCTCACCCTATGATTATCAATATGTTACTCATTGTGGTATACACTAGGGGGACTATTAAGTCATGTCAGTTTGTTGTATATAATATTTAGGTTTCCAGTACAGTGCTCCGTTTTGTAGTACTGTATCCTATTCAGACAAGCAGACATTTTTTCATGTGATGCGAAGAAAGAAAAATAAGGTTTTTGTGGCATATCTTGTCAGCATCGTAATACAGACGATATCTAAAATAGACTTGTATCTGTGTTGTGTTGTTATATTAATCGTACATTTGTTATGGAACTTCAGCAATATCAATTACAGTGGTCTTATCAGGGTTAAGGTGTTATGACCTTATTTCCTGTGAAGATTCTGGATCATAGGACGTCACTTCCTGCAATGTCATTAATGTCAAAGGCTTTGTGATGTTACATCCGCTACAGCTGGCATTTTGATGAATTGACATTCATGCCTTTCAAGCCCACACTGTACCTTTTTCAAACACTAACATATTAAACATTATTGAACAGATTTACACTAAACCAAATTATGCTTTCTGAGTAGAGGTCTATACTTTTACACCAAGTTGGGTGTAAATTTGCTCAGTGGTTTAGGCTGTAGGTGCAAGCAAAACATCATATGGGGGATAAAATGGAAAAATATGTTTGTGACCACTCTTCTTTCCTTTTTTCCCTGTACAGAACTTCACGAAATTTGGCATGATAGACCTTAGTTGACCACACTAATCAGGTGCCCAAATTTGATGCAATTCCATTGATGAGTGCAAAGGTTTAGGTAAATCAAAAAACGCCTTGTTAATTGATTATGCAGTTGAACTATAACTACGCTAATGTGACGGCCATGCCTGCTGAGCAAAACACACACACACACCACACATACACACGTATATATACAGAGAAAGAAAAGGACAAACAGAGAGAGAAAAACAGAGAGAGCGAATACATAATGGATACCTGTGTAATATGATCCAAATTTGTCATTCAGCATTCTGTTGACATCATAAACCATGAAGACCAAGTGATTTGTAAAACTCACCAAAATCCTGACATGGGAATATAGTACCATATTATACATGGTAACCTTTATGTATTTTTATATTGCATGTTTATTTTGGGGCAGTTGGCATGAAGAGGCTGTTTTCTTCAAAGTGCAGCTAACAATGGGCATTGGTAGGAAAGCTTTGTTTACCTATATTGAGTAAATTGTTCAAACAGTGGACAATGGTGAGGGTGAGTGGATTTAGGTGAATCTGTGGCTGCAGTGTTCATCATCACATAATTACGAATTTACCACATAATTTGGAACATTTGCCAAATACTTTAAAAATTCCATCTTTCAACAAAAATTTGATTTCTATCTCAAAATGATAAATAATAATAGTGAAAGGTAATGTTTTGCATAATTTGCATTTTCGCCACATAATTTAAAAAAGCTTGCTGCAAAATTTGGTGGTGTCGTTTCGGGGACTTTCATTAGGATGATGAAATCTGTTTTTTAGGGGCAACTGTGAAATATTTCACATATTTCATGGCTTCCTGTGACATACGAGGTTTTATACCTTTGCAGCTTGTGTAATAAAAGCACAACAACCTGTAATTCAACTTCATTCAATAAAACCACAGTTAAAAGTCTTGAAAAATGCCGGTTATTTTCTGCAATGCAGAATGCACACCATAACCCATAACTCATGCCCCATCCATGTTTTGTTCTTTATACATAGCATTTAATTTGTATCCATTACATTAGCTAAGTGGTGTACTGAGCATGAGGAGGGCATACATTATGGCCTGTGTTATGCATTGCACCCCATAACATACATATATCAGGGCTTTTTCTGCTTTGTGTTTGCTGAACCCTGGCTAGCCTTTACCTATATATTTGTTTTTTTCCTACGAGTTTCATGGATTTTTGTACGATGTACCATATTTACTTTCCATGTACCCATTTTGCGATTCACATGGCCTTTGGCCAAGCCCTGCACCCAACTGTCTTCAGCTGTGTGCAGTGGGATTGGTCTCAGAGCCTGTCTAGACTTGCACTCTACTTAATTTGCTAACTGCCTGCCAAATTTCCCACAGACTCATCAAACATCACCAGAGTTATTAGTGAATGAAACTTTTATTGCCTCCATTTATCTTTGCCCCCACCCCAACGGATCTGTTCAAACCTTGACATAAACAGAAAACAAAACCTGCTTAACCTCTTCCATGCGTCGGACGGCCCCCGGCAGTCCGACGTCACGGTGGGCGTGTGTGACGGCTGGCCGGAGGACGTCCGATTTGTGCACGCATGGAATTCACCCGCACAGCGGGGAAATGTGCGCCGCTTTGAAGCGCTTAAAGTCTGCCAAATTTTGTGAAGATTCATCAAACGGGACCAGATATATTAGTAAGTCAAAACTTCTTATGTAACACCTTTAAATCTGTCCCCACAAACGCACCTGTTTAGAAATGAGAAAACCAAGAGTTGGCAAGATATATTAAGCCTCTGCCACATTTTGTATAGATCTGTCAAACAGCACCAAAGTTATTAGTAAATCATGTTTTGATTCTTCAATTTCGACCCCCTCTCCCATGAAATGCCTGCACTGCGTGTATCTTGCTACAGGTCTGCTACATTTGTTGTAGACTGCTACAGTTATCAGCAATTAAACTCTTATTATCCATCCCCCTTTAACGTTGCCCTCTCTTCATAGATTGGCACAAAACTTTATATACCAATAGAAAGCCAATCCTTCCAAGCTTCTTTCAAATCTTTGTGCACATTTGTCACGCAGTGGCAATGTTATTAACAAATTGACACCTTCTTATCACTTTAAAAATGCGCCCGATAAATATGCACAAATTTAAAACCGCCAATAGTAGGCTAAAGTGCTATGCCTCTGCTAGATTTCCTGTAGATCCATCAAATGGTGCCCATTTTATTTGTGAATCAAAAATTTGGAAACAGCATCCCCTTTTTTTGCTTTGGGATCCATTGGATAAGCATGAAACTTTAAATACCTGCACTGGATGTAATTTGCAAATTTTCTGACCTCCTCCTTTCTAACTGGGTCATCGTTTTCAGAACTGCACAAATCTGAAAATACATACAGTGATCTCAACATACCAAGGACCTGATTCACAAAGGAATCGTACACTTTTTACAAAGGAATTTTACAAGTTGTATTTTTATGACTGTGGAGTCTACGCACTTGTAGGGGAGACTCCGCACATAAAGAGATAGGCAGTCGTAAAGCTACCACTCGTAAAATTGCTTTGTGAATTGCAAAAAATCGTGAATTTACACAAAAGTGTACGGTTACCTTTGTGAATCAATCTGCCAAATTTCATGGATATTAGTCTAGTGATACAAAAGTTATAGGCAAGTTCAAAAATGTCTTTTCAACCGGCAAGACATACAAAATTATTAACTCTATGAAGCCCACCTAGTACATTTTTCAAATGCCAGTACCTCAAAACTACTGACCAGATTTACACCAAATCATCAAAAGCATTCTTTTTAAGTAAAATTATACTTTCATGGAAGGTTTGGTGTAAATTAAGCCGCATCAAAATATTGTTTATGTTGGTAGAATCTTGTATAATTTCCGGTATTTCACATTATAATTGTTTTGTATTGCGACTGTTGTACAAAATGCCCAAGATTACGTTGTTACGCAAGATTGTGTAATGTAAAGTTTGTTTGAATTATAATTTTACCTGGGTAAAGGTTAAATTGCACTGATAAAATTCAAGTAATCTTTGAAATTTCATGTTACGCTTGTTATGCAAAATGTATTAAATTACTGCGATTCTCCTCTTCATGCAATTACACACAATATGAAGTAAAAATGTCCTGCAAACAAAAAAATACAGTACTTTGTTTAAATGCATCTTGTGCCTAAAATTGATGTGAGGATGCCATTTGTGCAAAAACAGCGCAATATTTGATGTTTTCATTTTGCGAAATTATGCATAATTTAATGTAATTTTGGCGACATTTCACATAACTACGTGAAAGCAGATTGCGCTAATGCTGGGTGCACAGGAAACTAACCTAATGTGAGTACCTGTTGCCTGAGTCACATGCAATTTAGCACTATATATTACCTACTGGCGGTTGCCAGTAGGTAGTTATAGTTAGGACCTATTATCCATAGGAAAGCAAAATTTTCAAAACTGGTGGGGCGCTCCGGTCCGCTCCTATCCTGAAAGTCTCGGGGTGATTCGTCAAGCGGGGGCCGAGAGAAAAGGGGGGTCCCAAAACATGTTTTACCCATGCAATTTTCCATAGGAACCGTTAATCGCAGCTGCAGCCCGAACTGCTCAACGGAATTACACGAAATTTGGCAAAGAGGTAGCCCTTGGTTCACACTTGTGCCTTTTGGTTAAATTGTGTAAATCCGTTCAGTAGTTGCTGAGAAAATCAAAAGTAAAATCATAGATATATCTGGGCGGAGCCTAACCACACATCTCATCGTGAGATCTGATTGGCTGTCAGCACTTCATCCAAGAAGTGTTGGCAGCCATCCCATCTTGGGACCAATATACATGATAGCACCTCATTAAAAACATTGCAGTTAATAGAAGGTTTTGAGACTTTAGGTATATTATAAATCATTTGTTGATGTACCATACTCATTTTAGGAATTGTGGTGTGTTCTAAGGTGATTTTACCATGTGAAAAAGCCTTCTGCTGGGATATCATAAATCATGTTTGAGAGAAAACTATTTTCTCATGCTTTTCCCACAGAGGTTTGGAAGGTGATCTATAAGCTAAACTGAGAGCATATTTTCTGTAAATTCACATTATCTTTCTCAGTCATGTGAGAATGAAGTCTGACATTCTCAGTAAACCATGTGCATCCAACAAGGGCAGAGACTGTCAGTTGATTCCTTTGTGTTCTACTGCAGCTTCCCAGAGTGTTCTAAAGAACAACTAGAGGGCTAACAGTCCTACTTATGACAAACTTATGACACACCTGAATCCATCTTGATTGGAATAAAGTGGTAACTCTTTAAATATTTAATTTTAAAAGGAACAAAATGAGGGGGTTCATTTTACCATAGACAATATGATTAGTGCTGCAGAAAGAAACATTAGGGCACATTTCGTGTGACTTCTAAAAATCCTCTTCTATTGCATTAAAAAATTCTGACATGCAGACTGAAACATTCACTTTCAATACCAGCAGCAGACTTCCCTGGTGAGCAGTAGCTTTACTACAGTGATCTAATGAGCGACTAGAGTGCTAACATTCTGAATTCATGGCAAATGTGTGACACATCTGAATGCCTTCTTGATGGAATCAAAGTAAAACATTGAAAGTATTTCCTACTGAGGAGACTGTAGTAAATGAGGAAATTAGGAAACTTCATAACAAATAAGTCTCCCAAGATGTCCACCAGAGACAAAAGAGCCCAAATGTAGCACAAATATCACCCAGATGTAGCCCAAGTATAGCCCAATGACAGAATGTCCCAGAGTGTTCTAAAGAACAACTAGAGCGCTAACAGTCTTACTTATGACAAAAGTATGGCACACCTGAAGCCATCTTGACTGGAATAAAGTGGTAACACTTAAAAATTTAATTTGCAAAGGAACAAAATGAGGGGGTTCATTTTGCCGTAGAAATTATGATTAGTGCTGCAGAAAGAAAAATTAGGGCACATTTTGACTCTTCTATTTCATTAAAAAATTCTGACACGCAGACTGAAACATGCACTTTGAATACCAGCAGCAGACTTCCCTGGTGAGCAGTAGCTTTACTACAGTGATCTAATGAGCAACTAGAGTGCTAACATTCAGAATTTATGGCAAATGTGTGACACATCTGAATGCCTTCTTGATGGAACTAAAGTAAACAAGCATTGAAAATGCAATAGGTCTCGCCCTCGTTTAAGTTAAAGCAATTCCGTTTGTAATTAGGTGGCTTTTTAGCTTTGCTTGTATTAGTGTTTTTCAAACTTTCATGTACATAACATGCATATGTATGCATATATGTATATGTATGCATGCATTTATATTTGTATTTATATAGATATGCAAATTATATATATATGTTTATAAATGTATGTATATATTCACTGAAAAAAACATAGTAGAAATTAGCATTTAAAAAACCTTAGGAATTCACAGAAAAAACCATAGGTTTCAGGGGTGTTATAGTTAGCTGGCCATTTCACTCGTACAAAACCATAGAAATCCCTCCGTTATAGTTAGTTCTGCTAACTATAACTCACACTCCCGCAATGCACTGCTGATGATGTCACATATTGCATCATTCATGACATGGTCAGTGACATCACTGATGACATCACTGATGACATCACTGATGACATCATCCAGTGAATGTGGTTTAGTTTGAAATTTAAATATGTATTATATATATATCAATCTGTATTGAAGATTGAGTGGATATATACCTGTCTGGATGGAGGATTTAGTAGCTGTCTGACTGTCTGTTCAAGTGAGTAATTAAAAATGTCTCACTTAATACATGGATTAGTAACTAAACTATGTGAATTTGTGCATCACTGTCTCTGTTGTTGTATAACATGCTGCATCAGTTGGTCACTAACTACATGAGTGTGTATATTAGTTATTGATTAGTTGGGTGAGTATTTGTATGTGACACTGAGTTTGTGTGTGTTTGGATGGGGTGTGTGTAACTCTATGCATAGATGTGTGAATGGTTGATTGACTAGGTGTATACGTTTAAGAGTGCATGTGGAAACAGTTGTTTGGGTGACTGAGTGTATTTATTTGTGTGTTGGTGAGCGAATATATGTTTTAGTTGTACATCTTCTACAAAGTAAAAAAATAAAAAGGCATTGTATGTGAGAGTTGGTGTATATAAATAAGTATGTGTAAGAGTCAGTGATTGTGAGAGTAACTATATGAATGAATTGTAATGGTGATTTTTTAACATATTAACAATGAGTTACTATGTGTTTGAATAAATCAGTTGTTGTTGGATAATTGTGTAAGTGAGTAAATGTAAGTGTGATTAATTTTTTTCATGAGTGAGTAGGATGACTGCATAACCGACTAAGATGACTGCTGATGTGTCAATGTCTATATATGTGTATACGTGCATTTGATAGTGTTCTATTAATTAGTGACTGCATGTATAAATGATTCTGTTGTTGAATGGGGAGTTGTGTGTGTAGACTTAGGAATCAGTGAGTGGGTATGTAGTAACTGATATTGGTGTGTCAATGGTTTCAATTATGGTACTCAGTATTTTACAGTGAGTGATGAAAGGTTATACTAGTGTAAGATGAGGTGTATCAGATTGTCACATGGATGATGTCATCAGTGATGTCAGACTACAAACTGACCCTGCACCCGAGAAATGTAATTCTATTCTGTAACTAGCATAGTACAACTTATTATAGTAGAAACGTAACAAGGTAACACATTCATACAGCTTCCCATAGCGCATGTCTCTATCAATGACGTGAGTCTTGATTGTAGTTTTTTTTAGTTCGTCCTTTATTGTGAATCAATTATCCTCTTTTTATTAAAATAACCATACAATTGCTTTGCCAACGCATTTTATCCCTCTTGGGACTTCTTCAGGGCTAGAAAGCAATTTACAAAACACTATTTACAATACAATATTTACATACTAAAAGCATACAATAAGTAACTGTACATCACCTGAGTATCATTTTATATAAAACATTATTCTATATTGATAAATTTTTTTGTTTTCTTGTTTTTATTATAATATATTTATATTATTATCTTTTTTTTTAAAAATCCAATTTTTTTTCGGAGTCGCGCACTCAACGCGTACACATCACGGTGGGTGCGCGGATTCTAGCCACCATTTTAGAAAAGTTGTGAAGGATCCGCGTATGGTGTGCGACGGCTGCATGTTTTTCAGTTACATCATATACATTTAATATTACGTGAAGTGCGCGATTGGTATGCGACCAGTCCGCGACTCCTGCTCCAGCGCATTCACGACACATGCGCATTACGGTACAAGATACTTGCACGGTGGCGGGTCCCGCGGGACGTCAGATTCATGCTGGGGAGCGCTGGGTGCACGACTCCCGCAAAAAAAATGTATGTGCCAAAATTATATGTATGTGTCTTTAATATACATATTAGGGCAAGAGATTATCTAAGATTTTCATAAAAATAATATATTTGTACTTATAATAAACTTATATTATTTTTAAATATATTTTCGCGAAGTCGGGTGCGTGCATCGTGAGCGCAGAGAACCAGGTCAGCAGAGCTGCTCTAGAGCCAGAGAAACCAGGTCAGCAGAACCATTGTAGAGCCAGAGAACCAGGTCAGCAGAGCTGCTCTAGAGCCTAAGAAGCAGGTCAGCAGAGCTGCTCTAGAACCAGAGACCCAGGTCAGCAGAGCTGCTCTAGAGCCAGAGACCCAGGTCAGCAGAGCTGCTCTAGAGGCCGAGAACCAGGTCAGCAGAGCTGCTTTAGAGGGAGAGAACCAGGTCAGCAGAACTGCTTTAGAGCCAGAGAACCAGGTCAGCAGAGCTGCTCTAGAGCCAGAGAGCCAGGTCAGCAGAGCTGCTTTAGAGCCATAGAATTAAGTCAGCAGAGCTACTCTAGAGGCAGAGAACCAGGTCAGCAGAACTGCTTTAGAGGGCGAGAACCAGGTCAGCAGAGCTCTTTAGAGGGCGAGAACCAGGTCAGCAGAGCTGCTGTAGAGCCGGAGTACCAGGTCAGCAGAGCTGCTTTAGAGCCATAGAACCAGGTCAGCAGAGCTGCTCTAGAGGCAGAGAACCAGGTCAGCAGTTCTGGTTTAGAGGGAGAGAACCAGGTCAGCAGAGCTGCTTTAGAACCAGAGAACCAGGTCAGCAGCGCTGCTCTAGAGCCTAAGAACCAGGTCAGCAGAGCTGCGCTAGCTGACACTGACTGCCTGACACTGACTAATTGACACTGACTGACACTGATTGACTGACACTGGCTGACACTGATTGACTGACACTGTCTGACTGACACTGACTGACACTGATTGACTGACACTGATTGACTGACACTGACTGACTGACTCTGACTGACTGACACTGACTGACTGACTGACACTGACTGACACAGACTGACACTGACTGACTACTCTCCACTACTCTACTACTCTATCTCTACTATTCACTCTCTACTACTCGCAATCTACTCACTCTCTACTACTCTACTACTCTCTTCTACTCACTCTCTACTACTCACTCTCTACTGCTCTCTCTCTACTACTCACTCTCTACTACTCTCTACTACTCACTCTCTACTACTCACTCTCTACTACTCACTCGCTACTACTCCCTCTCTACTACTCGCAATCTACTCACTCTCTACTACTCTACTACTCTCTTCTACTCACTATCTACTACTCACTCTCTACTGCTCTCTCTCTACTACTCTCTACTACTCACTCTCTACTACTCACTCTCTACTACTCACTCGCTACTACTCACTCTACTAGTCTCTACTACTGTCTACTACTCACTCTCAACTGCTCTCTACTGCTCACTCTACTACTCTACTACTCTACTACTCACTCTCTACTACTCTCTCTCTACTACTCACTCTCTACTACTCACTCTACTACTCTCTACTACTCACTCTCTACTACTCACTCTCTACTACTCACTCTCTACTTCTTTCAACTGCTCACTCTACTACTCTCTACCACTCACTCTCTAGTACTCTACTACTCACTCTCTACTACTCACTCTCTACTACTCTCTCTCTACTACTCAGTCTACTAGTCTCTACTACTCACTCTCTACTACTCACTCTCTACCATTCACTCTCTACTACTCACTCTCTACTACTCACTCTCTACTACTCACTCTCTACTACTCTCTACTACTCTCTCTACTACTCACTCTCTACTACTCTACTGCTCTCTACTACTCTACTGCTCTCTACTACTCTCTCTACTCACTCTCTAGTACTCTCTACTACTCACTCTACTACTCTCTACCACTCACTCTCTACTACGCACTCTCTCCTACTCTCTCTCTGCTACTGACTCTCTACTACTCACTCTACTACTCTTTACAACTCACTCTCTACTACTCACTCTCTACTACTCGCTCTCTACTACTCTCTACTACTCACTCTCCACTACTCACGCTCTACTACTCGCTCTCAACTACTCTCTTCTACTCGCTCTACTACTCACTCTCTACTATGCTACTACTCACTACTACTCTCTTTACTTCTCACTTGCTACTAGTCTCTACTACTCCCTCTACTACTCTCTACTACTCACTCTACTACTCACTCTCCACTAATCTCTACTACTCACTCTCTACTGCTCCACTACTCTCTACTACTCACTCTCTACTACTCTACTACTCTCTACTACTCTCTCTCTACTACTCACTCTCTACTACTCTACTACTCACTCTACTACTCTCTCTACTACTCTCTCTCTACAACTCACTCTCTACTACTCACTACTACTCACTCTCCACTACTCATGCTCTACTACTCGCTCTCAACTACTCTCTACTATGCTACTACTCTCTACTACTCTCTTTACTTCTCACTTGCTACTACTCTCTACTACTCCCTCTTCTACTCTCTACTACTCACTCTACTACTCACTCTCCACTAATATCTACTACTCACTCTCTACTGCTCCACTACTCTCTACTACTCACTCTCTACTACTCTACTACTCTCTACTACTCTCTCTCTACTACTCACTCTACTACTCTCTCTACTACTCTCTCTCTACTACTCTCTCTCTACAACTCACTCTCTACTACTCTCTCAACTACTCTCGCTCTACTACTCTCGCTCTACTACTCTTTACTACTCTTTACTACTCACTCTCTACTACTCACTCTACTACTCACTCTCTACTACTCACTCTCTACTACTCACTCTCTACTACTCTCTCTACTACTCTCTACTACTCACTCTCTACTACTCTACTACTCTCTCTCCGCTACGCACTCTACTACTCACTCTCTACTACTCTCTACTACTCACTCTACTACTCACTCTCTACTACTCACTCTACTACTCACTCTCTGCTGCTCACTCTCTGCTGCTCACTCTCTACTACTCTCTACTACACTCTCTCTACTACTCACTCTACTACTCACTCTCTACTACTCTCTACTATCTCTCTGCTACTCACTCTACTACTCACTCTCTACTACTCACTCTCTACTACTCACTCTCTACTACTCTCTACTACTCATTCTACTACTCACTCTACTACTCTCTACTACTCACTCTACTACTCTCTACTACTCAGTCTACTACTCACTCTACTACTCACTCTCTACTTCTCTCTACTACTCTCTACTACTCACTCTCTACTACTCATTCTACTACTCACTCTCTACTACTCACTCTCTACTACTCACTCTACTACTCTCTACTACTCTCTACTACTCACTCTGCTACTCTCTCTACTACTCTACTACTCTCTGCTACTCTCTACTACTCACTCTCTACTTCTCTACCTCTCTCTACCTCTCTCTCTACTACTCTCTACCTCTCTACACCTCTACCTCTTTACACCTCTACCTCTCTACCTCTACCTCTCTACCTCTACCTCTACCTCTCTACCTCTACACCTCTACCTCTACACCTCTACCTCTCTCTACCTCTCTCTACACGCACACATATGCACATATATATGCATATGCATTTATATATATGTATGTGTATTGTTGGAGGGAGGACCACCGGGGAGTCGGGGAGACTATTCCGGGGCACCTTCCTACCGCAAGGTTATAGCCGAGCGCCGCTGAGAAGCCCCCTCGGGGAGGTCTTTCTCCTATGATCGTACTAGGCCCAGTAATACCACCACACAGGACTCAATATCAGTTGCTTGACTTGGTTCTTTATCAGCAGTAGTACGTTCAATATTTACAGTGGGATCGAGGGATCCAGTAAGAGTCTCAATGTCTTTTAGTGGGATAGGGTAGCGGGACAGTCTTAGTACCAACCAGGTACGGGAGGGCTCTGCGCCAGACCTTGAGTGCTGGTCTCAGAGCGGCTCGGACGTGGGGAGCCGCGACGGCGTCTGCAGGGCTCTGGTGGTAGTTCCGCTTGGGTCGAGCCGCGACAGTCAGCAGGGCTCCGGTGGTAGGTCCGCTTCGGTCGAGCCGCGACGAGGTCAGCTGGGCTCTGATGGTAAGGTTCAACAAGGTCGGGCCGCGACAGCGTCAGCAGGGCCCCAAAGGTTCGTGAAGGTCTTTAAGCACGGTGGAGCCGCGACGTCGTCAGCAGGGCTCAGAGTGTGGGTTCAGGATGAGTCTTCTTCCGTAGGATCAGCCGCGATCCGATCAGCAGGGCTCTTGACTCCAGGATACAACTGCTCTCCTGTTGTCGGGTCGCCCCAGATATAGGACTGGAGCCCTTTGATGTCTGGACCCTTGCGCCCGGAGGGGGCGGAGAGGCCGAGCGGCCAGACGCCCAGCAGGAGAGGCGCCAGGCCCCAGAGAGCTGTGGGGCGATCGCACCTAGGTGTGGAAGGACGGTTGGGGGTCCCATCGATACTGCCCTCCGCCGGGAGTGGGAAGGGTTCACGTGGTATCCCCTGGGCCAGGGGTTGGCGCCTCAATGTCGGGCCTCGCTGGAACAGAGGCCGGGTGGAGCGGGGTCACGTAGGTGGTCACGTGGAGTGACGTATAATCCAAAATGTAGGAGCCCCGAGGTGCATGGGACCTCGTGCGGCTTAGCGAGGGGGAACAGGACCACGCCACGAGGCCGGCTCCAACACGCGTCCCCCCCAGCTGAAGGCAGGGAGAGTCACCCATCTCCTTGGGGGATTCTCCTCGCCGAGGCGGAAGAATCTGGACAGGCCGTCGGCATTGGCGTGGTCGTTGCCGGGCCGGTGCTCCACGGTGAAGTCCATCCCTTGCAGCGAGATGGACCATCGCAACAACTTGGGGTTCTCGCCCCGCATTTGCATGAGCCACCACAAGGGCCGGTGGTCAGTTTGGACCCTGAAGTGGGTGCCGAAAAGGTAGGGCCGGAGCTTCTTGAGAGCCCATACCACGGCGAAGGCCTCCCGCTTGATGGTGCTCCACCTCTGTTCTCGTGGCAGAAGTCGGCGGCTGATAAAGGCCACAGGTCGGTCGAGGCCCTCGGCGTCCATCTGGGAGAGGACCGCCCCGACCCCGTACTCTGAGGCATCGGTCTGGACTACAAATTCCTTGCTGTAGTCAGGGGCCTGTAGCACAGGGGCAGTGCACATGGCCGCCTTGAGGGCCTCAAAAGGGGTCTGACAGCGGGGCGTCCAGTGCACCGCCTTGGGCTGTTTCTTGGAAGTGAGCTCCGTAAGGGGGCCCACAATGCTGCCATAATCCTTAATGAATCGTCGGTAGTAGCCTGTGAGGCCTAAGAAGGCCCGGACAGCGGTTTGGGTTGCGGGGGGCTCCCACGCCTGGATGGCGTCGACCTTTAACTGGAGGGGCGCCACCTGGCCACTCCCCACCTGGTGACCCAGATAGGTCACAGATCCTTGACCGATCTGGCATTTACTGGCCTTAATTGTGAGCCCGGCTCTTTGGAGAGCGGCCAGGACTTCCCCGAGGTGTCCTAGGTGCGCGGCCCAGTGGTCGCTGAAGACTGCAATGTCGTCGAGGTAGGCCGCGCTGAAGGCTTCTAGTCCGGCCAGGACCTTGTTCACTAGCCGCTGAAAGGTCGCTGGGGCGTTCTTCATACCGAAGGGCATTACCCGAAAGTGGTAGTGCCCATCGGGGGTGGAAAAGGCGGATCGTTCCTGGGCACCGGGAGTGAGCTTGATCTGCCAGTACCCAGCGGTGAGATCAAAGGTGCTTAGGTAGCGGGCGGCCCCCAAGCGATCGATCAGCTCGTCTGCTCGTGGCAAGGGGTGGGCATCGGTCTTGGTGACTGCGTTCAGGCCCCGGTAGTCGACACGAAATCTGAGTTCCGGGGCAGTGCCGGGGGCGGCAGCCTTCGGCACCAAGACTACCGGGCTGGCCCACGGGCTGTCTGATGGCTCGATGACTCCGAGGGCGAGCATCTTGCAGACCTCGGTCTGTATGCAGGCTCGGACTCGGTCAGGTACTCTGTAAGCGCGGTGTCGCACAGGGGGGCTGTCCCCAGTATCCACGTCGTGGACGCACCAGGGGGTCACCCCGGGCGTGAGAGAGAAGAGGGCAGCGAAGGGGTGCAGCAGCTTCTGGCAGTCGTGGCGCTGTTCTGGTGTCAGGGTGGCGGAGAGGCGGACGCCCTCCAAGGAGCCGTCTTGGCCCGAGGACCCCAGGAGGTCTGGTAGGGGCTCGGAGTCACTTTCGCCCCCATCGTCGGTAGCCAGCAGCAGGCTTAGTTCAGTTCGGGCAAAGTGGGGCTTGAGCCGGTTGGCGTGCAGGACCCGGAGGGGGTTCCTCGGGGACTCCATGTCGACCAGGTACGTGACGGGGCTCTTCCTCTCAACTACCTTGAAGGGCCCGGTCCACTTCTCCTGCAGGGCGCAGGGGTCCACGGGTGACATGACCCAGACTTGCTGGCCCGGCTCGAACTCGATGGTTGAGGCATTTTCGTCATACCAGCGTTTCATGTCTTCTTGGCTGGCTTCGAGGTTGGCTTCTGCCAGGGCCCGGAACTTCCGAGTCTGGTTCCGCAGTGTCAGGAGGTACCGGTAAACGTCGGGAGGGGCATCTTGGACTTGCGCCTCCCAACCCTCCTTGACCAGGCTGAGGGGCCCTCGGACGGGGTGCCCATACAATAGTTCGAAGGGGCTGAAGCCCAGGGATTTCTGTGGTACCTCCCAATAGGCGAACAGGAGGCAGGGCAGTAGGACATCCCATTTCCTCCTCAGGGGCTCTTCCAGGCCCTTGATCATCCCCTTCAGGGTTCTGTTGAACCGCTCGACTAGTCCGTTCCCCTGGGGGTGGTAAGGGGTGGTGAATTTATAGGTGACCCCACATTGTTGCCAGAGGGACCTCATGTACTTTGAAATAAAGTTCGTACCCCTGTCGCTCACCACTTCTCGGGGGAACCCCACCCGGGAGAAGATGCCCATCAGGGCCCGGCCCACCACTGGAGCTGTCACGGTGCGGAGTGGGATGGCCTCGGGGTATCGGGTGGCGTGGTCGACCAGTACCAGGATGAAGCGGTGTCCCAGGGCGGTTCGGGGGTCGAGGGGCCCCACGATGTCGATCCCCACTCGTTCGAACGGGGTGTGGACGGCTGGAAATGGTTGTAGGGGGACTTTCACTCGACCCCCAGTCTTCCCGCTAGCCTGGCAGGTCGGGCAGGACCGGCAGTGATGGTCCACGTCTCTTCTCATTCGGGGCCAATAGAAATGGGTCACTAGGCGGCTGTAAGTTTAGTCCCGCCCGAGGTGTCCGGCGAGGGGCACGTCATGCACCAGGTTCAGGAGGAACTCTCGAAATCGGAGGGGGACCACCAACACCCGGCCGGCCCCTAGTTCGGCGACTTTCTGCTCGCTATACAATAAGTCATTGTCCCAATAGACCCAGTGGGTTCCCGTGGGGTCCCCCGCGGCCTGGGCGGCCGCCTGCTGTCGGGCCCCCTCGAGGGACGGGCAGGCCTTCTGCTCTTGCTGGAATTGTTCGCGGGTGGGGCCCCCGTCGTGGCGCCACTGGGCCAGCTCGGGGATCTCGCTGAGGGAGGCGGCCTCGTCGGGACAAAGTTCGGATGGCCCGGCCTCCTCGTCAGGTTCCTCCGTGCCGGAGGAGGGTGGTAGTTCGGGGCCCATCGGCTTGTCGGGGGCCGTGGCAGCGGCCCACTCGGGCAGTCCTAGCATCCCCAGATGCTCTCGGCGTTCCACCTGGGCCCAGGGGGAGCTCTCTAGGTCATTCCCCAGGAGGCAGTCCACTGGGGCGTCGTCGCGGACAGTTACTTTTAGGGTGCCGGACACTCCTCCCCACTCGAAGGGGATCCTGGCCATCCGGCACATGCTCTCGGTGTTGTCCGCGGTCCGGACAGGGCATAGGACATGTGGCAGGATTTGTTCGGGGATCACCAGGTGGCAGTGGACAGCGGTCACACTGGCCCCAGTGTCCCGGAGGGCTTCGGCCCGTCGTCCATTGATGGTGACCCACTGCTGGTACTTCTGGGTGTTGCTCGGGATGGCAGCTCGGGGCACCATTTCTCGGGAGCCCAGGCATACAAGCGACATGGCAGCTGGTTCCCACTCGGGGGACCCGCCGTCGTGGTTTTCCTCCTCGTCTTCTCCCTCCCCCAGGGCTGCGGCGGCTATTTGCCGGGGAGGGGGACAGCGGTCCCGTTCCGTCGGTTCACGGGGCAGGCCGGGTCGCTCGCATAGTGGCCGGTCTGCTGGCAGCCGAAGCAGGTCACTGTCGGTCGTGGTCCAGGCCGTGCGATAGGGGTCCCTCTTCGGCCCAGGGTCGGGGACGGGTGGTTGGTGGCTTGGCCTCGTGGCGGGCTTCTGGGCGGCCCGACCGGGAATTCTCGACTGCGGTGGGACCCCCCTCCTCCGCCTCGCTGGAGGGGAGGTCCCGTGGTACTCCGTTGGTAGTCCCCCACGGGATTCCGGGGGACCCGGGTGTTGACCCATCGGTCTGCTTCGGCGGCGAGCTTCCGGGGCTCGGTCAGTTTACTGTCCAGGAGGTGTTGCCTTAGTTCAACAAAGCAGTTGTTGGCGAGGTGCTCCCAGACAATGAGGTCGAACAGTTCATTGTATGAGGTGACCTTGCTCCCTTTTATCCATCCTTCAAAGGCTCGGCTGAAGAAGTCCACGTATTCGACCCACGTGGTACCGGGGATCTTCTTGCAGTCCCGGAAGCGCTGCCGGTACATCTCGGCTGATAGTCCATAGCGTGTGAGTAGGGCTTCTTTCATGCGGTCGTATGATGTCATCACCGTGTCGGGGAGTTGCAGCAGGGTATCCCGGCCCTCGCTGAGGAACCTCCCCCATAGGCCGGCACCCCAATCCTTCCGGGGTACCCGATGGGAGGTCATGGCTACTTCGTATGCTCGGAACCATTGCTGGATGTCGTCATTTTTATAGTACTCCTTGACGACATCCTTGGGGATATGAACCTTTGGCTCGGTCAGTGGCAGAGCGTCCCGGGTTCCGGGGGTGCTGGTCTCCCCCGTTTTAGATTTTAGTTCAAGTTCCTTGAGGCTCCTCTCGTGCTCGAGGGTTAGCCGTCTCTCCTCTAGTTACCGATTGTAGGAAGGTGGATATCTGACTATGGTTACCCCCAACTTTTTGCCTAGTGTCTAGCTGGTTTTTCGACTTAGTTGGCCTGAGATCCTGCCATTCAGGGTCTCAGGCTGTCTGCTCTCTCTTTAAAATGGACTCCATGTACCCTAGGTACATAACCAATTGGTAAGGATCACCTTATTGGACCCTGTACAGTGTACCCTAGGTACCCAGGGCATAGGTGTACCCTAGGCCTCCCAGGGGCTGCAGCATGTATTATGCCACCCCTGGTCTGGCCTTCTAATCAGACACAACTGGCTGATCACTCAGCTGGGGCAAGGTCGTGTAATCACCCCTTGCGTAGATATAGTATGCCTATATCTACCCTTATATATAGACACATGTGTACCTATCAGTCACTCCTATGGCAGGCCTTAACAATCCTGGAGGCAGAGTGCTTGGTAACATGTGAGATGGTGCTCTAGCATGAGCTGAGCCTGTCTGCAGCTTTCGGAACCATGTCCTTATAGCTGTTCTATGATATAGTCTACCATATACTCTTAAAGTGCCTTATAATCTTAAACGGTTATGGTAACTATGGTTGGGCTGTATCAAAACATGTCGTGTAAGGTGTCTAACACTGTGGAATAATACCCCCATACCATTTCTGGACATGAGGATATTATTCCCCCCTTCTAGAGGGAAAGACATGTTAAAATCATACTTCACTGTTAGCCTCTGACCAAAGCCTCAGCATCACAAAATGGATGCTGCTGCCACGACACAAGTCTGACCTCCTGCAGCTGGGAGTGATCCCAGCCAGGGAGGCCTGGACAATAGGTTTCCTGCTTGGGGAGGTGCTAGCACCTCCCCAGACAGCCTTTAGTGTATTGGGGCAGGGAGGGCTGAAAGGAATGAGACATGCCTGGGGCACACAAGGTGTTCCTTGCATAGTCCAGTTCAAACCGGCGCTGGGGCACTCCAACCCCAGCTCTGGCGCGAAACTGGACAAAGGGAAGTGGGTGTAACCACCCCCTCCCAGGTCCCACCCATAAGGCGTGACCTAGCAGGTATCCCAGCCCCCCAGATTAGTATAAGAGTGGGAGTTGGGCCTCAAGACTTTAGATTATCCTGAACCTGCAACTTGAACAGAAACTCTGGACCTTCGACATTCGACGAAAGAAGAAGACTGAAGAATCTCCCTTGTGGCCAAGGAGTGGCTACCCTGTGCAAACAGGCACCATCAAGAGACTACCCGTTGCTTTGCCCACGTTCTACGAGGAACCGACTGCAGAGCCCGACCAGAGCCTTGACTTCCAGACTTCTCCGACCCTGATCCACATCCACAGCAAAGCTGAGATCCGTGGAGGCGACGAGCGACGTGGGACCGGCTACCTGGGAAAAGTGGCTAGTAACTTAAAGCGCAGCTTCTGAGGCACCCTCGAAGTTGTGCACCGGGGATTGAGAAGCCCCAACCCCAAGCACCATCTGCACCGAAGATCAGCCCCCCACACTCCACGAGTCCTGCGTGGGTACCCTTCTGCATTTTCCTGCTTGCCGCGTCTGTCCGGTTGCTTGCCCGCTGGCTAGTGGCCTTTGTGACGACGCACCCTGAAATCTTCTGCGCTGGTTTGGCTCCTCCAGACTGGCTCCCGCTTCTCTGCAAAGAAGAAGCACCCCAGACCTTCCTGGTCTGCACCAGAAGCAAGTCCTCCGTTCTTCGTGGGTTCAGCTTGCCAAGGCTTGGTGAGTCCTAGTCCAACTTCGACGCCGCCGACAGCAAGAGCCTTCGTGGGACAGCTCGCCTCCTGGTCCTGGTCGTCCTCGACGCTTCCTGGTCCTCCTGGCTGCAGCGACAAGCTTCACCTTCACCTGCAATCTTCACGACATCGCCTGGTTCCTTCCTGGTTCCACGTGGTCACTGGCTAGTGACCTTGACTCTGTCCCTTCTGCTTGCAGGTCTCCTCTCTTCTTGATCCCAGCCTTGGGATCCACCGGACACTCTTCACTGACTGCCTGTCAGCATCTTTCTTCAGGCATCCATAGGAGTCGACGACGAAAACCGACGCATCTTCACCCCTATGCACCCGCAGCCTGTGGGCTAGGTAACTTGGGTACTCCGGTGCTCATCAGGATAGTGACTATCCTAGTGTCTAGTTTTCCAGTCTCAACTTCCTAGCTACTCCGGAAGTGTCCTAAATCTACCGTTTTCTAAACTGTACTATTGCTAGTGACTTTTACGCATTACGCGTGAGTGTTTCCACTCTGCACACGAATCCCGTGGGCCTCCCACTTCCTAACTAACGCTAGTGTAGTGTAGCCCCAGCGATTCCCTAGGCCTAGGCCTATTCTATTTCCGTGACAGTGGTCCTTCTACCACTTACTTAGTATATGGTTTGCGTGGCCCCTAGGGCCTAACTGTATTACTTACCTGTGTGACTTAATGTATGCTTAAATAAGACTGTGTTGTACTTACCTCTAATCTCATAAAGAGTGCTGAGGGTTTGACTAGAATAAATACACTTTATTTTATATATATATCTGTTGTGGTGTCCTTTCATTTGGTATTCAAGGGATTATATATGGTATCACAGCTGGCTTCACATGCCATTCAGAGTTTAGCCTAAGACTGCTCTTGTCCATGCTACCACTAGGATAGCTGGTCTATAAGGTTGACTTTACAACCAATCACCATAAGGGTATTTGGACTGATATAAGGTGTACACTAGAACTAGTGACATCATACATCAGGCCAACTTCGAACATTGGTGAGCAGCGGTTGGGATCTGAGCTTGCTGTTGTAATACCATTGTAATCTTGAGATACTAAATTGAAAGATCACACAGATATTGTCTAGGTACATATAACATAGATTATAATACTTAAGTCCTACTGGACTTAGTAGTTGTAGGTTGAAGGGAGTAACACACCCTGACTACAACTACTAGAGAGGTTTAGTAGAAACAACTAGTGTAGGTAGGTGCACACACCACACCCTCACTAGATCATGTCTCTGAGAGGAGATCAAGTAGATGCTCTCTCAGGAGGGTCAGGTCTGCAGAAGACCCCCTCTAGATATGATACCTTAACATTCCAGGAGATGAGACAATTGTGTACCTCCAGAGGAATAAAACAGGGTGCAAACCCTACCCTCCTTCAGTTAAGACAACTCCTAGAGGAGTATGATACTCTTAGGGCCTCTCAGGCAGGTACCCTAGGTACAGAGGAGGGTCTACCCACCACAGAGGAGTCAGATGGGACTTCAGATGAAGAGGTAGACAGCCAGGGCCAAGTAGGAAGACTTAGCCAGGCTAACCTAAGCTTACATGGGAGTTTGCATGGGGTCCCCCCATACAGACCCCCAAGTAGGCTTACACAGAGAAGCAGGAGGGACAGATCCCCTTCAAGGGAATCCATCCACTCCCATGTCTCTAGCATCTCTAATGCTTCCTCTCACAGGGGAATGACTTCACCTGAGAGAAAGGAGCATGAAGCCAGAATGAGGGAAGCTAATCTGAGGATTCAGAGGGAAGAACTTGCCCTTGCCAAGGAGAAGCTTGCTCTGGCTAGAGAGCAAAAGTTAAGTGGGTCAGAACCCACTGGTGGCAGCAACATTCCTAGAGATAGGGATAGGTCTTATGACCATAGAAACCTAAGCAAGATAGTCCCCCCATATCAGAATGGGGATGACATCCACAAGTGGATGACTGCTTTGGAGAGGGCCTGCAAAGTACAGCAGGTACCCCAGAGTCAGTGGGCAGCTATCTTGTGGCTCTCCTTTTCTGACAAAGGTAGAGACAAGCTCCTCACAGTCAGTGATGAGGATGCAAACAATTACAAAGTCCTGAAGAGTGCTCTGATAGATGGGTTTGGCTTAACCACTGAGCAATATAGGTTGTTGTTCAGAGACACCCAGAAGACACAGACACAGGACTGGTCTGATTTTGTGGATTGTGCCACTAAGGCTTTGGAAGGTTGGTTAAATGGCAGCAAGGTGCAGGACTATACAGGATTGTACAACTTGATTATGAGGGAGCAGATCCTTAGTAATTGTCAGAACCAGCTTCTCCATCAACACCTGGTAGACTCAGATTTGACCTCTCCCCAAGAATTGGGAAAGAGGGCAGATAAATGGGTCAGGACCAGGATTATGCCTAAAAATCAGGGTGGTGACCAAAAGAAAGATACCACCAAGCCTCAAGAGAAGGGTGGGGATAAAGCAAAAGAGAAATCTTCCTCAGGGCCCCAAAACTCCACACAGGGTGGTGGGTCCCAAGCTCCCTCCTCTACCACATTTAAAAAGCCTTACTGCCATGAGTGTAAAACTCCTGGGCATTGGAAAACTGACAGCAGTTGCCCAAGGGCTAAAAACAAAACTGTTCCTCCAACTACTCCTGTCACACCACCTATTACTGTCAGCAGTAATCCCCCAGGTGGTGGGAGTGCCCCCAAAAATTTGGTTGGGTTTTCTTGGGGAACACAGGGGGATCCTGGCTTAGCCAATTCCCCTACAGCAGCTACTCTTGTCTGTGAGGGTGGCATGGGGTTTGCCAACTTCACTGCCTGTCCCAACACATTGGGTAGGTACAGACAGGAGCCCTACATCAATGGTAGAAAAGCTGAGGCCTACAGAGACACTGGAGCTAGCATCACTATGGTGGCCCATAGGCTAGTTCCCTCTGAGCAGCTTTTGCCTGGTTTCTCATACCAGGTAACTAACATTGATGGCAAACAGAACAGTCATCCCATGGCAGAGGTATGTCTCAGCTGGGGAGGTGTCACTGGCCCTAAAAGGGTGGCAGTGTCTCCAACCTTGCCTGTGGACTGCTTACTGGGGAATGACTTAGAACTCTCAGCTTGGGCTGGAGTTGAACAAGACACCCATTCTAAAATGGTAGGCCCTTCACAAAAGGGTAGTGGGGTTGTGCCAGTCACAACCCCTGTCCAAGTAGATTTCCTCCCTGAAAAGGTTGGAAGGGCAGTGGTAGCCACAGCCCAGGCAAAGACAGACTTCCCTGTAGAGATTGGCAGAGCTGTGACAGTCACAGCTCAAACACAAACTGAGTGCCTTCCTGAAAAGGTTGGCAAGGCTGTAATGGTCTCAGCCCATACTCAGACTGACATAGGTGTAGTGAAGCCTGAAACTATGGATCACTCCACACAAACAGAGAGTAGTGGGGAGGAAGAAAAGTCTCCCTCTCCCCAGACATTAGGAAAAGGTCAGCCTCCTCAGGGATCTGACCTCACCCCTTGTGAAGGAACTGCCCCAGAGGTAGCCAGGCCTGGCCTGGCAGAGCCTCTGATGTCAGTGGCCCCTTCCAAGGTGGGACCCAGTCTGGTGCAGGTAGCCTGTCTCTCTCTACCCTGCCTCAGTCAGCCCAGGGCTGCAGAGGTCAGGGAGGCCAGTGGACCCCAAGAGGGCCCCTGTCCACAAGAACCCCCCCATCAAAAGAATGAGGATTGCCTGGCTAGTAGCCCTAGCCAGGTGATGGGTAAAAACATTCCTGAGGGATCCCCTTTACAGGTAGTTAGGGACCTCCCCCAGAGGGATTCTGTTGGGCACAGGCAAACATGGGACCTTAGGGCCCCAAACCTGACCTGTCCCTCCAGTAAGACAACAAAAGGGACCCAGCCTCCAGCTTTAGGTAGCCAGAGGCTGACCCTGAGAGCACAGTGCAACTCAGTTAAAGAAAGAAAGGCATCCATGGTGGAGAATGATTGGAGGAAGCTGAGGCCTCACTTTGAGGACACTCACTTCAGTACTCCATTTCAACACCAGCCTTTTACTTTGCAAAGACACACCCAAGGTAGAGATTCCCTATGGTGGAGACCCTATGATACCTTTAGGATGAGGGATTGCTTAGTGGACCATGAGACAGGGGGTAACCATGCCAGTGCTGGTTCTTCCTTATATGGCCACTTAGGCAATAGAGGCTTACCTTGTCAAGGCCAGCCTTATCTCCTTTCGTTTGGGGGGGGGGGGGTTGTGTAGGAAGGTGGATATCTGACTATGGTTACCCCCAACTTTTTGCCTAGTGTCTAGCTGGTTTTTCGACTTAGTTGGCCTGAGATCCTGCCATTCAGGGTCTCAGGCTGTCTGCTCTCTCTTTAAAATGGACTCCATGTACCCTAGGTACATAACCAATTGGTAAGGATCACCTTATTGGACCCTGTACAGTGTACCCTAGGTACCCAGGGCATAGGTGTACCCTAGGCCTCCCAGGGGATGCAGCATGTATTATGCCACCCTTGGTCTGGCCTTCCAATCAGACACAACTGGCTGATCACTCAGCTGGGGCAAGGTCGTGTAATCACCCCTTGCTTAGATATAGTATGCCTATATCTACCCTTATATATAGACACATGTGTACCTATCAGTCACTCCTATGGCAGGCCTTAACAATCCTGGAGGCAGAGTGCTTGGTAACATGTGAGGTGGTGCTCTAGCATGAGCTGAGCCTGTCTGCAGCTTTCGGAACCATGTCCTTATAGCTGTTCTATGATATAGCCTACCATATACTCTTAAAGTGCCTTATAATCTTGAACGGTTATGGTAACTATGGTTGGGCTGTATCAAAACATGTCGTGTAAGGTGTCTAACACTGTGGAATAATACCCCCATACCATTTCTGGACATGAGGATATTATTCCCCCCTTCTAGAGGGAAAGACATGTTAAAATCATACTTCACTGTTAGCCTCTGACCAAAGCCTCAGCATCACAAAATGGATGCTGCTGCCACGACACAAGTCTGACCTCCTGCAGCTGGGAGTGATCCCAGCCAGGGAGGCCTGGACAATAGGTTTCCTGCTTGGGGAGGTGCTAGCACCTCCCCAGACAGCCTTTAGTGTATTGGGGCAGGGTGGGCTGAAAGGAATGAGACATGCCTGGGGCACACAAGGTGTTCCTTGCATAGTCCAGTTCAAACCGGCGCTGGGGCACTCCAGCCCCAGCTCTGGCGCGAAACTGGACAAAGGGAAGTGGGTGTAACCACCCCCTTCCAGGTCCCACCCATAAGGCGTGACCTAGCAGGTATCCCAGCCCCCCAGATTAGTATAAGAGTGGGAGTTGGGCCTCAAGACTTTGGATTATCCTGAACCTGCAACTTGAACAGAAACTCTGGACCTTCGACATTCGACGAAAGAAGAAGACTGAAGAATCTCCCTTGTGGCCAAGGAGTGGCTACCCTGTGCAAACAGGCACCATCAAGAGACTACCCTTTGCTTTGCCCACGTTCTACGAGGAACCGACTGCAGAGCCCGACCAGAGCCTTGACTTCCAGACTTCTCCGACCCTGATCCACATCCACAGCAAAGCTGAGATCCGTGGAGGCGACGAGCGACGTGGGACCGGCTACCTGGGAAAAGTGGCTAGTAACTTAAAGCGCAGCTTCTGAGGCACCCTCGAAGTTGTGCACCGGGGATTGAGAAGCCCCAACCCCAAGCACCATCTGCACCGAAGATCAGCCCCCCACACTCCACGAGTCCTGCGTGGGGCCCTTCTGCATTTTCCTGCTTGCCGCGTCTGTCCGGTTGCTTGCCCGCTGGCTAGTGGCCTTTGTGACGACGCACCCTGAAATCTTCTGCGCTGGTTTGGCTCCTCCAGACTGGCTCCCGCTTCTCTGCAAAGAAGAAGCACCCCAGACCTTCCTGGTCTGCACCAGAAGCAAGTCCTCCGTTCTTCGTGGGTTCAGCTTGCCAAGGCTTGGTGAGTCCTAGTCCAACTTCGACGCCGCCGACAGCAAGAGCCTTCGTGGGACAGCTCGCCTCCTGGTCCTGGTCGTCCTCGACGCTTCCTGGTCCTCCTGGCTGCAGCGACAAGCTTCACCTTCACCTGCAATCTTCACGACATCGCCTGGTTCCTTCCTGGTTCCACGTGGTCACTGGCTAGTGACCTTGACTCTGTCCCTTCTGCTTGCAGGTCTCCTCTCTTCTTGATCCCAGCCTTGGGATCCACCGGACACTCTTCACTGACTGCCTGTCAGCATCTTTCTTCAGGCATCCATAGGAGTCGACGACGAAAACCGACGCATCTTCACCCCTATGCACCCGCAGCCTGTGGGCTAGGTAACTTGGGTACTCCGGTGCTCATCAGGATAGTGACTATCCTAGTGTCTAGTTTTCCAGTCTCAACTTCCTAGCTACTCCGGAAGTGTCCTAAATCTACCGTTTTCTAAACTGTACTATTGCTAGTGACTTTTACGCATTACGCGTGAGTGTTTCCACTCTGCACACGAATCCCGTGGGCCTCCCACTTCCTAACTAACGCTAGTGTAGTGTAGCCCCAGCGATTCTCTAGGCCTAGGCCTATTCTATTTCCGTGACAGTGGTCCTTCTACCACTTACTTAGTATATGGTTTGCGTGGCCCCTAGGGCCTAACTGTATTACTTACCTGTGTGACTTAATGTATGCTTAAATAAGACTGTGTTGTACTTACCTCTAATCTCATAAAGAGTGCTGAGGGTTTGACTAGAATAAATACACTTTATTTTATATATATATCTGTTGTGGTGTCCTTTCATTTGGTATTCAAGGGATTATATATGGTATCACAGCTGGCTTCACATGCCATTCAGAGTTTAGCCTAAGACTGCTCTTGTCCATGCTACCACTAGGATAGCTGGTCTATAAGGTTGACTTTACAACCAATCACCATAAGGGTATTTGGACTGATATAAGGTGTACACTACAACTAGTGACATCATACATCAGGCCAACTTCTCACACCGATGCCGTTTCTTTTCCTCGATTTCCTCTTGCAGCCGTAGTTGCTCCAAGGCTATTTTCTTCTCCGCCAGTAGGAGCTCACCGTCCAGCCGGAGTCGGGCAAGGTCCATTTCGTGTGTCCGGACCCTCTCCCGTTCTCGAATTTCTTCGTGGGAAAGGCTGGTTTCTGGGACGTTTCGCCCCCCATCTGTCGGGGTTGGGGTCGGCAGGTTTCCGTCCCGGGCCGAGGTCCCTTCGGCTCGGGGTGGAGTGGTCTCGGGTTCTGCCCAGGCTTTCAGGGCTTTCTGTATTTCTTCCTCGGTGCCCAATCCTGTGGTTGGGATCCCTTTGTCCTTGCAGAATTGTTTCAGTTCTTTGTGGGTGTATTCTTCCAACCTTTCCGGCTGGAAGGCTGCGGCCACGGTTGCCTCTTGGCCGTCCATGGTTCCCTTTTTCTTTTTCCGTCTGGTTAGGTAGTGGGTGCGTTACTTTGCCTGTACGATTGCGTCTGGCTCGGATCCCGTCGCTGGCCACCAAATGTTGGAGGGAGGACCACCGGGGAGTCGGGGAGACTATTCCGGGGCACCTTCCTACCGCAAGGTTATAGTCGAGCGCCGCTGAGAAGCCCCCTCGGGGAGGTCTTTCTCCTATGATCGTACTAGGCCCAGTAATACCACCACACAGGACTCAATATCAGTTGCTTGACTTGGTTCTTTATCAGCAGTAGTACGTTCAATATTTACAGTGGGATCGAGGGATCCAGTAAGAGTCTCAATGTCTTTTAGAGGGATAGGGTAGCGGGACAGTCTTAGTACCAACCAGGTACAGGAGTGCTCTGCGCCAGACCTTGAGTGCTGGTCTCAGAGCGGCTCGGGTGGGGCTCGGGTGGGGCGTCTGCAGGGCTCGGGTGGTAGTTCCGCTTGGGTCGAGCCACGACACAGTCAGCAGGGCTCCGGTGGTAGGTCCGCTTCGGTCGAGCCGCGACGAGGTCAGCTGGGCTCTGATGGTAAGGTTCAACAAGGTCGGGCCGCGACAGCGTCAGCAGGGCCCCAAAGGTTCGTGAAGGTCTTTAAGCACGGTGGAGCCGCGACGTCGTCAGCAGGGCTCAGAGTGTGGGTTCAGGATGAGTCTTCTTCCGTAGGGTCAGCCGCGATCCGATCAGCAGGGCTCTTGACTCCAGGATACAACTGCTCTCCTGTTGTCGGGTCGCCCCAGATATAGGACTGGAGCCCTTTGATGTCCGGACCCTTGCGCCCGGAGGGGGCGGAGAGGCCGAGTAGGGAGCGGCCAGACGCCCAGCAGGAGAGGCGCCAGGCCCCAGAGAGCTGTGGGGCGATGGCACCTAGGTGTGGAAGGACGGTTGGGGGTCCCATCGATACTGCCCTCCGCCGGGAGTGGGAAGGGTTCACGTGGTATCCCCCGGGCCAGGGGTTGGCGCCTCGATGTCGGGCCTCGCTGGAACAGAGGCCGGGTGGAGCGGGGTCACGTAGGTGGTCACGTGGAGTGACGTATAATCCAAAATGGAGGAGCCCCGAGGTGCATGGGACCTCATGCGGCTTAGCGAGGGGGAACAGGACCACGCCACGAGGCCGGCTCCAACATGTATATATATATATATATATACATACATATATAAACATGTATATAATCTGCATATCTATATAAATACAAATATAAATGCATGCATACATATACATATATGCATACATATGCATGTTATCTACATGAAAGTTTGAAAAACACTAATATAAGCAAAGCTAAAAAGCCACCTAATTACAAACAGAATTGCTTTAACTTAAACGAGGGCGAGACCTATTGCATTTTCAATGCTTGTTTACTTTGGTTCCATCAAGAAGGCATTCAGACGTGTCACACATTTGCCATACATTCTGAATGTTAACACTCTAGTTGCTCATTAGATCACTGTAGTAAAGCTACTGCTCACCAGGGAAGTCTGCTGCTGGTATTCAAAGTGCATGTTTCAGTCTGCATGTCAGAACTTTTTAATGAAATAGAAGAGGATTTGAGAAGTCAAAATGTGCCCTAGTTTTTCTTTCTGCAGCACTAATCATAATTTCTATGGCAAAATGAACTCCCTAATTTTGTTCCTTTGCAAATTAAATGTTTTAAGTGTTACCACTTTATTCCAATCAAGATGGCTTCAGGTGTGCCATACTTTTGTCATAAGTAAGACTGTTAGCCTTCTAGTTGTTCTTTAGAACACTCTGGGACATTCTGTCATTGGGCTATACTTGGGCTACATCTGGGTGATAGTTGTGCTACATTTGGGCTCTTTTGTCTCTGGTGGACATCTTGGGAGACTTATTTGTTATGAAGTTTCGTAATTTCCTCATTTACTACAGTCTCCTCAGTAGGAAATACTTTCAGTTTTTTACTTTGATTCCATCAAGAAGGCATTCAGATATGTCACACATTTGCCATATATTCGGAATGTTAGCACTCTAGTTGCTTATTAGATCACTAACAGTAATAGTAAAGCTACTGCTCGCCAGGGAAGTCTGCTGCTGGTATTGAAAGTGCATGTTTCAGTCTGCATGTCAGAATTTTTTATAGAAATAGAAGAGGATTTGAGAAGTCACTGAAAATGTGCCCTAATTTTTATTTTTTCAGCACTAATCATAATTTCTATGGCAAAATGAACCCCCTCATTGTGTTCCTTTTAAATTAAACTGCTCACTCTCTACTACTCACTCGCTACTACTCTCTACTACTCACTCTCTACTATTCTCTATTTCTACTCTCTACTACTCACTCTCTACTACTATCTACTACTCACTCTACTACTCTCGACCACTCACTCTACTACTCACTCTCTACTACTCTCTCTCTACTACTCCCTCTCTACTACTCACTCTACTACTCTCTACTACTCACTCTCTACTACTCTCTCCCTACTACTCACTCTACTACTCACTCTCTACTACTCACTCTCTACTACTCGCTCTCTACTGCTCTCCACTACTCACTCTCCACTACTCACTCTCCAATACTCACTCTCTACTGCTCGCTCTCTACTACTCTCTACTCACTCTACTACTCACTCTCTACTACTCTACTACTCTCTACTACTCACTCTCTACTACTCACTCTCTACTACTCTCTATTTCTACTCTACTCACTCTCTACTACTCACTCTACTACTCTCTACTAATCACTACTACTCTCTACTTGTTACGCCGACCGGTCCTCAGGAGCGGGTTGAAGAATGAGGGGTCCACCTCTTGATCTAACCAAGCCTGAATGCTGTTACAGCGCAGGTCAGCGGAAGGATCAAGTGAGGGAAGGAAAGGAAGGGAACACCGGGGAGGGAGATCTGTAACGAGAAAAGAACAGAGCACACACCAGTAAGAATCACCCCAATATATACAATAAGTAATACTGTGTACCGAACTTGGTATAGCCCGTAGCCCTTATACCTGTAAAGGAAAATAACATCCATTCATAACATGAAGAAGGTAACGTAAGGTTGAAGGCTGGTTGAGAGGTGGGCTGACAGCGCTTGATGTGGGAGGTTAGGCTGTAGCAATGACAAACGAACAATGATCAATCCCTATACTAACAGCCTACTCTGAACAATGATGCTCTGCAGCGTGAACGGGCACCTACCCTCCTTTTGACTCCACCGCACTTCACAGGGGTAGAGTGCAGCCCTCTACCACTCGCGATAACCCCTGTTAAGATAGAGCCATAGAAACCAACAGTTAGACAATACACCACAGTACTGCATCCATCACTGTAAGCCTCTGCACGCAGTCACCACACTCTCCCTTCGTGTTCACTCCACACTGTAAACTTTATGTAGAAAAGCAGGAAAAGTATTGAAGATAGGGCCCCGTACTCGCGAGCTTCCTTGGAGCTCTAGGTTCGCAAAGGGACACTGTAAGATCAGGCTTGAAGCCACCACCCCGCCGGCCGACAAAGCAGGCCGAACAAATCTCCGGGGAGAGGCTCTCTCTCTCTCTCCGCCTGCCGATTACCGCAGGCCGAACAAATCCACAAGAATCCGGACGAAGACCTTCGTAGGAGCACCCGCTCGACTACGGAGGGACAAAGGTAGAGTTTGGTGCAAGCCCCCTTACCGTACGCAAAGCCACGGACTGAAGACCAAGGATCGGACGAGGATGTATTCTCCTAACAGGAATTTCCGACAACGGGAGGTCGGAGACTTCCTGTTTTAAGCGTCTGGCGCGTCTTCTCGCGAGAAGCGCTATGCCCTCTGGGTATTGAAGTTCGGGCGTCTCCGAGTGCGGAAGTCCGGGGGTCGCCGCTAGCGCTCGCCACGGGGGGAATCATAACACTACTACTCTCTACCACTCACTCTACTACTCACTCTCTACTACTCCCTCTCTACTACTCACTCTACTACTCTCTACTACTCACTATCTACTACTCTCTCTCTACTACTCACTCTACTACTTGCTCTCTACTGCTCTCTACTACTCACTCTCCACTACTCACTCTCTACTACTCACTCTCTACTACTCTCTACTACTCGCTCTCTACTACTCACTCTCTACTACTCACTCTCTACTACTTTACTACTCTCTACTACTCACTCTCTTCTGCTCACTCTACTACTCTCTACTACTCACTCTCTACTACTCTCTGCTACTCATTCTACTACTCTCTACTACTCTCTACCACTCACTCTCTACTTCTCTACTACTCACTCTCTACTACTCTCTACTACTCTCCCTACTACTCACTCTACTACTCACTCTACTACTCTCTACTACTCTCTACTACTCACTCTCTACTCACTCTCTACTACTCACTCTACTACACACTCTCTACTACTCTCTACTCCTCACTCTACTACTCACTCTACTACTCTCTACTACTCACTCTACTACTCACTTTCTACTACTCTCTACTACTCACTCTCTACTACTCCACTACTCTCTACTACTCACTCTCTACTACTCTCTCTACTACTCTCTCTCTACTACTCACTCTACTACTCACTCTCTATTACTCTCTACTATTCACTATCTACTACTCTCTCTCTCTCTACTACTCACTCTCTACAACTCACTCTCTACTACTCACTTTCTACTACTCTCTCTCCACTACTCTCTACTACTCTCTCTCTACTACTCACTCTACTACTCCCTCTCTACTACTCACTCTCTACTACTCTCTACTAGTCTCTACTACTGTCTGCTACTCACTCTACTACTCACTCTCTACTACTCTCTACTACTCTCTCTGCTACTCACTTTCTACTACTCTCTACTACTCACTCTCTACTACACTCTACTACTTCCTCTACTACTCACTCTCTACTACTCACCCTCTACTACTCACTCTACTACTCTACTACTCACTCTTCTACTTTCTCTACTACTCTCTGCTACTCTCTACTACTCACTCTCTACCCTCTACCTCTACCTCTCTCTACCTCTCTCTACTACTCTCTACACTTCTACCTCTCTACACCTCTACCTCTACCTCTACACCTCTACCTCTCTACCTCTCTCTACCTCTCTCTACACGCACACATATGCACATATATATATGCATACATATGCATATGCATTTATATATATGTATGTGTATATTACCTACTGGCGGTCGCCAGTAGGTAGTTATAGTTAGGACCTATTATCCATAGGCAATCCGCAACATTCTATTTAGAATAACTTTGGCGCCGGTTGACGAATCTTCGAGGCCCTCTCCGGTCCGCTCCTATCCTGAAAGTCTCGGGGTGATTCGTCAAGCGGGGGCCGAGAGAAAAGGGGGGTCCCAAAACGTGTTTCCCCATGCAATTTTCCATAGGGACATTTAGTCGCAGCTACAGCCCGAACTGCCAAATGGAATTACTCCAAATTTGGCAGAAAGGTAGACCTTGGATCAGAGTCCTGCCTTTTGCTTAAATTGTGTAAATCCGTTCAGTAGTTCCTGAGAAAATCAAAAGTAAAATCACATATATATCTGGGCGGAGCCTAACCACACATCTCATCGTGAGATCTGATTGGCTATCAGCACTTCATCCAAGAAGTGTTGGCAGCCATCTTGGGACCAATATACATGATAGCACCTCATTAAAAAACATTGCAGTTAATAGAAGGTTTTAAGACTTTAGTTACATTATAAATCATTTGTTGATGGTACCATACTCATTTTAGGAATTGTGGTGTGTTGTAAGGTGATTTTACCATGTGAAAAAGCCTTCTGCTGGGATATCATGAATCATGTTTGTGAGAAAACTATTTTCTCATGCTTTTCCCACAGAGGTTTGGAAGGTGATCTATAAGCTAAACTGAGAGGATATTTTCTGTAAATTCACATTATCTTTCCCAGTCATGTGAGAATGAAGTCTGACATTCTCAGTAAAAGATGTACATCCAACAAGGGCAGAGGCTGTCAGTTGATTCCTTTGTGTTCTACTGCAGCTTCCCAGAGTGTTCCAAAGAACAACTAGAGCGCTAACAGTCCTACTTATGATAAACGTATGGCACACCTGAAGCCATCTTGATTGGAATAAAGTGGTAACTCTTAAAACATTTAATTTAAAAAGGAACAAAACGAGGGGGTTCATTTTGCCATAGAAAGTGTGATTAGTGCTGCAGAAAGAAAAATTAGGGCACATTTTGAGTGACTGATCAAATCCTCTTCTATTTCATTAAAAAAATCTGACATGCGGACTGAAACATACACTTTCAATACCAGCAGCAGACTTCCCTGGTGAGCAGTAGCTTTACTACAGTGATCTAATGAGCAACAAGAGTGATACCATTCAGAATTTATGGCAAATGTGTGACACATCTGAATGCCTTCTTGATGGAACCAAAATAAACAAGCATTGAAAATACAATGGGTCTTGCCCTCGTTTAAGTTAAAGCAATTCTGTTTGTAATTAGGTGGCTTTTTAGCTTTGCTTTTATTAGTGTTTTTCAAACTTTCATGTACATAACATGCATATGCATGCATATATGTATATGTATGCATGCATTTATATTTGTATTTATATAGATATGCAGATTATATATATGTTTATATATGTATGTATATATATATACACATACATATATAAATGCATATGCATATATATGCATATATATATGTGCATATGTGTGCGTGTAGAGAGAGGTAGAGAGAGGTAGAGAGGTTGAGGTAGAGAGGTAGAGGTAGAGAGTAGTAGAGAGAGGTAGAGAGTAGAGGATGAGTAATAGAGAGTAGAGAGTGAGTAGTAGAGAGTAGCAGAGAGTGTGTAGTAGAGAGTGTGTAGTAGAGAGTAGTAGAGTGAGAGTAGTAGAGAGTAGTAGAGTGAGTAGTAGAGAGTGAGTAGTAGAGAGTGAGTAGCAGAGAGAGAGTAGTAGAGAGTAGTAGCAAGTGAGTATTAGAGTGAGTAGTAGAGAGTAGTACAGAGAGAGTAGTAGAGAGTGAGTAGTAGAAAGTGAGTAGTAGAGAGTTAGTAGTAGAGTAAGTAGTAGAGAGTGAGTAGTAAAGAGTAGTAGAGAGTGAGTAGTACAGAGAGAGTAGTAGAGAGTGAGTAGTAGAGAGTGAGTAGTAGAGAGTGAGTAGTAGAGTAAGTAGTAGAGAGTGAGTAGTAAAGAGTAGTAGAGAGTGAGTAGTAGAGAGAGAGTAGTAGAGAGTGAGTAGTAGAGAGTAGTAGAGAGTGAATAGTAGAGAGTGAGTAGTAGAGAGAGAGTAGTAGGGAGTAGTAGAGTAGTAGAGAGTGAGTAGTAAAGAGTAGTAGAGAGTGAGTAGTACAGAGAGAGTAGTAGAGAGTGAGTAGTAAATCGTGAGTAGTAGAGAGTGAGTAGTAGAGCGAGTAGTAGGGAGTAGTAGAGAGTGAGTAGTAAAGAGTAGTAGAGAGAGAGTAGTAGAGATCAAGTAGAGAGTGTGTAGTAGAGAGTGTGTAGTAGAGAGTGAGTAGTATAGAGTAGTAGAGATTGAGTAGTAGAGAGAGTAGTAGAGTGACTAGTAGAGTGAGTAGTAGAGAGTGAGTACTGGAGAGTGAGTACTAGAGAGTGAGTAGTAGAGAGTGAGTAGTAGAGAGTAGTAGAGAGTGAGTAGTACAGAGAGAGTAGTAGAGAGTGAGTAGTAAATCGTGAGTAGTAGAGAGTGAGTAGTAGAGTGAGTAGTAGGGAGTAGTAGAGAGTGAGTAGTAAAGAGTAGTAGAGAGAGAGTAGTAGAGATCAAGTAGAGAGTGTGTAGTAGAGAGTGTGTAGTAGAGAGTGAGTAGTATAGAGTAGTAGAGAGTGAGTAGTAGAGAGAGTAGTAGAGTGACTAGTAGAGTGAGTAGTAGAAAGTGAGTACTGGAGAGTGAGTACTAGAGAGTGAGTAGTAGAGAGTGAGTAGTAGAGAGTAGTAGAGAGTGAGTAGTAGAGAGAGTGTAGTAGAGAGTGAGTAGTAGAGAGTAGTAGAGTGAGTAGTAGAGAGTGAGTAATAGAGTAGTAGAGAGTGAGTGGTAGAGAGCAGTAGAGAGTAGTAGAGTGAGTAGTAGAGTAGTAGAGAGTGAGTAGTAGTGAGAGTAGTAGAGAGTGAGTAGTAGAGAGTAGTAGAGAGTGAGTAGTAGAGAGTGAGTAGTGGAGAGTGAGTAGTAGAGAGTAGTAGAGAGTGAGTAGTAGAGAGAGAGTAGTAGAGAGTAGTAGAGTGAGTAGTGGAGAGGGAGTAGTAGAGAGAGAGTAGTAGAGAGTGAGTAGTAGAGTAGTAGTGAGTGGTAGAGAGTAGTAGAGTGAGTAGTAGAGAGTAGTAGAGAGCGAGTAGCAGAGAGTGAGTATTAGAGAGTAGTAGTAGAGAGTGAGTAGTCGAGAGTAGTAGCGAGGGAGTAGTAGAGAGTGAGTAGTTTAATTTAAAAGGAACACAATGAGGGGGTTCATTTTGCCATACAAATTATGATTAGTGCTGAAAAAATTAAAATTAGGACACATTTTGAGTGACTTCTCAAATCCTCTTCTATTTCATGAAAAAATTCTGACATGCAGACTGAAACATGCACTTTCAATACCAGCAGCAGACTTCCCTGGTGAGCAGTAGCTTTACTACAGTGATCTAATAAGTAACTAGAGTGCTAACATTCCGAATTTATGGCAAATGTTTGACACATCTGTATTTCCTACTGATGAGACTGTAGTAAATGAAGAAATTAGGAAACTTCATAACAAATAAGTCTCCCAAGATGGCCACCAGAGACAAAAGAGCTCAAATGTAGCACAAATATCACCCAGATGTAGCCCAAGTATAGCCCAATGACAGAATGTCCCAGAGTGTTCTAAAGAACAACTGGAGCGCTAACAGTCTTACTTATGACAAAAGTATGGCACACTTGAAGCCATCTTGATTGGAATAAAGTGGTAACACTTAAAACATTTAATTTGCAAAGGAACAAAATGAGGGGGTCCATTTTGCCATAGAAATTATGATTAGTGCTGCAGAAAGAAAAATTATGGCACATTTTGACTTCTCAAATCCTCTTCTATTTCATAATTTTTTTTTTACATGCAGACTGAAACATGCACTTTGAATACCAGCAGCAGACTTCCCTTGTGAGCAGTAGCTTTACTACAGTGATCTAATGAGCAACTAGAGTGCTACCATTCAGAATTTATGGCAAATGTGTCACACATCTGAATGCCTTCTTGATGGAACCAAAGTAAACAAACATTGAAAATGCAATTGGTTTTGCCCTTGTTTACGTTAAAGCAATTCTGTTTGTAATTAGGTGGCTTTTTAGCTTTGCTTGTATTAGTGTTTTTCAAACTTTCATGTACATACCATGCATATGTATGCATATATGTATATGTATGCATCCATTTATATTTGTATTTATATGGATATGCAGATTATATATATGCTTATATATGTATGTATATACATATATATATACACATACATATATATAAATGCATATGCATATATATGTGCATGTGTGCGTGTAGAGAGAGGTAGAGAGAGGTGTAGAGGTAGAGGTGTAGAGGTAGAGAGGTAGAGGTAGAGAGGTAGAGAGTAGTAGAGAGAGAGGTAGAGAGTAGAGAGTGAGTAATAGAGAGTAGAGAGTGAGTAGTAGAGAGTAGTAGAGAGAGTAGCAGAGAGTGACTGGTGGAGAGTAGTAGAGTGAGTAGTTGAGAGTGAGTAGTAGAGAGTGAGTATTAGAGAGTGAGTAGTAGAGCGTGAGCAGTAGAGAGTAGTAAAGAGTGAGTAGTAGAGAGTAGTAGAGACTGAGTAGTAGAGAGTGAGTAGTAGAGAGTCAGTATCTGAGAGTATTAGAGAGTAGTAGAGAGTGAGTAGTAGAGAGAGAGTAGTAGAGAGTGAGTAGTAGAGAGTAGTAGAGCGTGAGTAGTAGAGTGAGCAGTAGTGTGAGTAGTAGAGAGTGAGTAGTAGAGAGTAGCAGAGAGAGAATTGTAGAGAGTGAGTAGTAGAGAGTGAGTAGTAGAGAGTGAGTAGTAGAGAGTAGTAGAGAGTGAGTAGTAGAGAGTAGCGGAGTAGTAGAGAGTGAGTAGTAGAGAATAGTAGAAAGTGAGTAGTAGAGTGAGTAGTAGAGAGTGAGTAGTAGAGAGTGAGTAGTAGAGAGAGAGTAGTAGAGAGTAGTAGAGAATGAGTAGTAATGAGTAGTGGAGTAGTAGAAAGTGAGTAGTAAAGAATAGTAGAGAGTGAGTAGTAGAGTGAGTACTATAGAGTAGTAGAGAGCGAGTAGTAGAGAACAAGTAGTAGAGAGTGTGTGGTAGAGAGTGAGTAGTAGAGAGTAGTAGAGAGTGAGTAGTAGAGAGTAGTAGAGAGTGAGAAGTTGAGAGAGTAGTAGAGTAGTAGAGAGAGAGTAGTAGAGTGAGTAGTAGAGAGTAGTCGAGAGTGAGTAGTAGAGAGTAATAGAGTGAGTAGTAGAGAGTGAGTAGTAGAAAGTGAGTAGTAGAGTAGTAGAGAGTGTGTGGTAGAGTGTAGTAGAGTGAGTAGTAGAGGATAGTAGAGAGTGAGTAGTAATGAGTAGTAGAGTAGTAGAGAGTGAGTGGTAGAGAGTGAGTAGTAGAGAGAGTAGTAGAGAGTGAGTAGTAGAGAGTAGTAGAGAGCGAGTAGTAGAGAGTGAGTAGTGGAGAGTGAGTAGTAGAGAGTAGTAGAGAGTGAGTAGTAGAGAGTGAATAGTAGAGAGAGAGTAGTAGAGAGTGAGTAGTAGAGAGTAGTAGAGAGTGAGTAGTAGAGAGTGAGTGGGAGAGATTAGTAGAGAGTAGTAGAGTGAGTAGTAGAGAGTAGTAGAGAGTGAGTAGTAGAGTGAGTAGTAGAGAGTGAGTAGTAGAGAGTAGTAGCGAGTGAGTAGTAGTAGAATGAGTAGTAGAGAGTAGTAGAGTAGTAGAGAGTGAGTAGTAGAGAGTAGTAGAGAGTGAGTAGTAGAGTAGTAGAGAATGAGTGGTAGAGAGTAGTAGAGAGTGAGTAGTAGAGAGAGTAGTAGAGTAGTAGAGAGTGAGTAGTAGAGAGTTGTTGAGAGCGAGTAGTAGAGAGTGAGTAGTGGAGGGTGAGCAGTATAGAGTAGTAGAGAGTAGTAGAGAGTGAGTAGTAGAGAGAGAGTAGTCGAGAGTGAGTAGTAGAGGGTAATAGAGTGAGTAGTAGAGAGTGAGTAGTAGAGCGTGAGTAGTAGAGTAGAAGAGAGTGAGTGGTAGAGAGTAGTAGAGTGAGTAGTAGAGGATAGTAGAGAGTGTGTAGTAGAGAGTAGTAGAGTAGTAGAGAGTGAGTGGTAGAGAGTGAGTAGTAGAGAGAGAGTAGTAGAGGATAGTAGAGAGTGTGTAGTAGATAGTAGTAGAGTAGTAGAGAGTGAGTAGTAGAGAGTAGTAGAGAGCGAGTAGTAGAGAGTGAGTAGTGGAGAGTGAGTAGTAGAGAGCGAGTAGTAGAGAGTGAGTAGTAGTGAGTGAGTAGTAGAGAGTGAATAGTAGTAGAGAGTAGTAGAATGAGTAGTAGAGAGAGTAGTAGGGTGGAGTAATAGAGAGTAGTAGAGAGTGAGTAGTAGAGTGAGTGGTAGAAATTAGTAGAGAGTAGTAGAGTGAGTAGTAGAGAGTAGTAGAGAGTGAGTAGTAGAGAGTAGTAGAGTGTGAGTAGTAGAGTGAGTAGTAGAGAGTAGTAGCGAGTGAGTAGTAGAGAGTGAGTATTAGAGAGTAGTAGAGACTGAGTAGTAGAGAGTGAGTGGTAGAGAGTAGTAGAGGATAGTAGAGAGTGAGTAGTAGAGAGTAGTACAGGAGTAGAGAGTGAGTGGTAGGGAGTAGTAGAGAGCGAGTAGTAGAGAGTGAGTATTAGAGAGTGAATAGTAGAGAGAGTAGTAGAGTGAGTAGTAGAGAGAGTAGTAAAGAGTAGTAGAGAGTGAGTAGTAGAGTGAGTGGTAGAGATTAGTAGAGAGTAGTAGGGAGTGAGTAGTAGAGAGTAGTAGCGAGTGAGTAGTAGAGAGTGAGTAGTAGAGAGTAGTAGAGTAGTAGAGAGTGAGTGGTAGAGAGTAGTAGAGAGTAGTAGAGTGAGTAGTAGAGAGTGAATATTAGAGAGTTGTAGAAAGTGAGTAGTAGAGAGTGAGTAGAGAGTTGAAGAGAGTGAGTAGTAGAGAGTAGTCGAGAGTGAATAGTAGAGAGTAATAGAGTGAGTAGTAGAGAGTGAGTAGTAGAAAGTGAGTAGTAAAGTAGTAGTGAGTAGTAGAGGATAGTAGAGAGTGAGTAGTAGAGAGTAGTAGAGTAGTAGAGAGTGAGTGGTAGAGAGTGAGTAGTAGAGAGTGAGTAGTAGTGAGTAGTAGAGAGCGAGTAGTGGAGAGTGAGTAGAAGAGAGTAGTCAGTCAGTGTCAGTCATTCAGTGTCAGTCATTTAGTGTGAGTCAGTCAGTGTAAGTCAGTGTCAGTCAGTCACTGTCAGTCAAGCAGTGTCAGTCATTGTCAGTCAGTCAGTTTCAGTCAATCAGTGTCAGTCAGTGTCAGCGTCAGTCAATCAGTGTTAGTCAGTGTCAATCAGTCAGTGTCAGTCAGTCAGTGTCAGCTAGAGCAGCTCTGCTGACCTGGTTCTCTGGCTCTAAAGCAGCTCTGCTGACATGGTTCTCTCCCTCTAAAGCAGCTCTGCTGACCTTGTTTCTGTGGCTCTACAGCAGGTCTGCTGACCTGGTTCTCTGGCTCTAGAGCAGCTCTGCTGGCCTAGTTCTTAGGCTACAGAGCAGCTCTGCTGATCTGGTTCTCTGGCTCTAAAGCAGCTCTGTTGACTTGGTTCTCTGGCTCTAGAGCAGCTCTGCTGACCTGGTTCTCTGGCTCTAAAGCAGCTCTGCTGACCCGGTTCTATGGCTCTAAAGCAGTTCTGCTGACATGGTTCTCTGGCTCTAGAGCATCTCTGCTGACCTGGTTCTCTCCCTCTAGAGCAGCTCTGCTGACCTGGTTCTCTCCCTCTAAAGCAGCTCTACTGATCTGGTTTCTCTGGCTCTACAGCAGTTCTGCTGACCTGGTTCTCTGGCTCTAGAGCAGCTCTGCTGACCTGGTTCTATGGCTCTAAAACAGCTCTGCTGACTTGGTTCTCTTTGGCTCTAGAGCAGCTCTGCTGACCTGTTCTCTGGCTCTAAAGCAGCTCTGCTGACAGCTCTGCTGGCCTGGTTCTCTGGTTCTATAGCATCTCTGCTGACCTGGTTCTCTCCCTCTAAAGCAGCTCTGCTGACCTGGTTTCTCTGGCTCTACAGCAGCTCTGCTGACCTGGTTCTCTGGCTCTAGAGCAGCTCTGCTGACCCGGTTCTTAGGCTCCAGAGCAGCTCTGTTGACCTGGTTCTCTGGCTCTAAAGCAGCTCTGCTGACCTGGTTCCATGACTCTAAAGCAGGTCTGCTGACCTGGTTATCTGGCTCTAGAGCTGCTCTGCTGACCTAGTTCTTAGGCTACAGAGCAGCTCTGCTGATCTGGTTCTCTGGCTCTAGAGCAGCTCTGCTGACCTGGTTCGCTGGCTCTAGAGCAGCTCTGCTGACCTGGTTCTCTGGCTCTAAAGCAGCTCTGCTGACCCGGTTCTATGGCTCTAAAGCAGTTCTGCTGACATGGTTCTCTGGCTCTAGAGCATCTCTGCTGACCTGGTTCTCTCCCTCTAGAGCAGCTCTGCTGACCTGCTTCTCTGCCTCTAGAGCAGCTCTGCTGACCTGGTTCTGTGGCTCTAAAGCAGCTCTGCTGACCTGGTTCTAAGGCTCTAAAGCAGCTCTGCTGACCTGGTTCTCTGGCTCTAGAGCAGCTTTGCTGACCTGGTTGTCTGGCTCTAAAGCAGCTCTGCTGACTTGGTTCTCTGGCTCTAGAGCAGCTCTGCTGGCCTGGTTCTCTGGCTCTAAAGCAGCTCTGCTGACCAGGTTCGCTGCCTCTAGAGCAGCTCTGCTGACCTGGTTCTATGGCTCTAAAGAAGCTCTGCTGACCTGGTTCTCTCGCTCTAGAGCAGCTCTGTTGACCTGGTTCTCTGCCTCTAAAGCAGTTCTGATGACCTGGTTCCCTACCTCTAAAGCAGCTCTGCTGACCTGGTTTCTCTGGCTCTACACTATAGCACGACTTTTCAGCTCTCTCCACTATTATTAGAATCATAGAAACTTTATGGTTATATTATGATATCTTGAATCATGATGGTATGTGCTTATTCATACTTATTGTTATTGCAATGGACTACATAGCTCACCCGCTTTTAGTCGGTTCTTGAGTTTCACCACCATGTTGCTTTGACATTACCATTGAGTACATGTTTTCAAGTTATGTACTATATAGGTTTTCAATTTCTTTTGTAATACAGCCTTGAAAAAGTCGCGGGACTACATTCCCTTGTTGCGACGAAACAGGTGTTGGCTGGCTGTTGTGTACCATACTGAAGACACCTAATGAATAAAGAACCACCCATAAGAGAAGACTAACTTATTTCTTCTGCCAACTGATATGTACTGTAAATGTGAAAACACAAAATAATTTTTATTTTTGACAAGAGGGCGTGTGCTAAGGACTGATTGCACAACTGTTTAGAGCTAAGGCTCTTAATTCTGGGAAGTCAGGCGGTACTTCCCACCTTATAGCACCGTCATACTACTTAGCAAGTAAAACAGATAACGTATGTGAAGTTTCCCTGTGGCGCCTTTACCTAAACCCAAAACCCCAGTGACAGCATTTTAGCTTATACATCTAGGTGGCAGCCGGGAAAGCATCATGACTACTTTTGCGAGTGATAAGGGGAAGAGAGACAAAGAGGCAGATGATCTGTTCAACAACCTAACTAATCAGGGGTCAAATACCACACCACAATCAAGTGGCCAATCCTCCAAAAAAGAGGGTATGAAAGAAAAATTCTTGAAACTTGAAAAAATGAGACTTAATGAAATGTCCAGGTGGTGGGACGCAGCGACCCTGAGACAATATATAAAAGTGAAAAGGGTACCTAGGGGACTAAGATCCCAAATAATACCTACCTACGAAGATTTGGAAGCAGATTTATTGGCAGATTGGGAGAAGGAACTCAATAATAATTCAAACAGACTGATGGAGATCCTAATAGAAAACTGTGATAGGAAGGTTGCTAAATTGCAGAAAGACATTGAAGCGTTAGAAACGGAAATAAAAGACCTCAATCTACCAGAGGTAATGACCAAAAACTACGTAATTCTAAATGAGATCATAGAACGACATGTCGCAGATATCAAACAGCGGAAAATGAGAAAAATTAAAAGAGATGAACGGGACTACGCTAGCGGTAGAATTTTTACTTTTGCTAAAAAGTATGATCACCTGATTCCCAAAACAATACCCACCAAAACGGGGGAGGGCAAATCAGTTCATTCTAGCACCACCTCATTAGATACAGATCTGACTAGTGATAGTGATCCAGAAAGAGCAGAAGCTACGGGTAATGTCTCCAACGAAACTAGTTTTTTATTAGAGGTCAGACGTATAAAAAAAGGCAACAGAGAGAATCGCAGACCAATTCAGGGAGAAAAACAAGGAGGGGAAAGCGAGGGGGCAAGAGAAACGGAACGTCCCGGGGTGAGGACCAGATCATGGAATGTGAGAAAATGAATGATTTATCTGTTATGAATTTGTCTGATATAGAGCTTACTAATGATATGTTGTCCGTATTATCCAAAGGGATGAGCTTTTGCCCTAGCAGCATTGGTGACATATGTGCAACCAAAATTGATTTGTTTAAGTTCATGAGACGTATCAAATTGAAGAAGCATTTCGAATTGAACAAAGTGGCAAATAAAGACATGCAGCAAAATCTCGGTCTATTATTACCTAATGAACAAACAATACAGGATCTATTAGATACCAGACTGCTACTATCTCTAACTGATTGTGAAGACGAAGTGGTTTCAACTGACATGATAATGAGAGACTTAAACATCGACCCGGATTACAGTATCACTAGCAAGTTAAAAGAAAAATCAAAATGGACACCTACACTCACAGCAGGCAACAACATAGACCTTTTTTATAAATTGGTCACGGCTGAATTAGACAAACACGACATTAAAAACACAGCTACCCGTATGAAGAAAGATAATCTTACACAAAAAGAAAGACTAGCACTCAGAACACTTAGTAACAACAAAGATTTAACAATCAGGGAGGCTGACAAAGGAGGTAATATGGTGGTCATGCGTAGCACAGACTATGAACAAGAAATACTGACCCAATTGAGTGACCCTGAATGCTATGAGACCTTAACAGGCAATCCTATTTGGACGCTAACCAAATACATAAACACTCAACTAAAAAGATGGCAAGAACAGGGACTGCTTGATGACAATGAATTCACCTATCTAAAAGTTGACCGACCAAGATATCCTTGTATTTACACTGTACCGAAAGTACATAAAAATCTTCCTTTCCCACCTGGAAGACCTATAATATCAGGCATAGGTGGTCCGACAGAAAGGATATCTGAATACGTAGACATTTTTTTGAAGCCTTTAGTAACCAACTTAGCTTCATATATAAGGGACACAAAACATATCTTGAGCACCTTAGCTGATTTAAACTGGGAAGAAAACATGACTATGGTCACACTGGATGTAACCGCTCTGTACACCAGTATAAAAAGAGACATTGGCATAAGGGCAGTCAAGAGGATGTTGAATAGAAGGGCTGCTAGCTCTTGGAACCATACAGAAATGCTAATTGAAATGATAGAACTAATATTGGACAACAATGTATTTCTTTTCAAACAACAATGGTTTAGACAAACACAGGGAGTAGCAATGGGCTCCAGATTTTCTCCCTCGTATGCCAACCTGTTTATGGGTTGGTTCGAGGAGACGAGAATCTGGGGCTCATTGGGTGCCAAATATAACGACTCTATTCTATTTTGGGGTCGTTACATAGACGACTGTATTATGATCTGGACAGGAACGAATTCTAAACTCTTAAGTTTTTTTGAATTTCTTAACAACAATGAATGCAACATAAAATTCACCATGGAACACAGCAAAACGCACATATCATTTCTAGATGTGGAACTGTATATACACAACAGTAAAATTGAAAGTAGACTGTACCGTAAGGCAACAGCTTGCAATTCCCTTTTACATGCAAGTAGTGCACATCCCTTTCACCAAATACGCTCTATCCCATTTGGAGAACTGACTAGAACCAGACGTAATTGCAGTAGGGATGATGAATTTCAGACTCAGAAAAAAGGAATACTAACCAGATTCAAAAGGAGGGGTTACAGTAAGTCTTTACTGAAGAAAGCAGAAGAGAGAATAGAAAAAATAACCCAACTTGAAACACTGAGGGACAAACCCAAACAGAAAGATAACGACCAAAAAATCAGACTGATTACCGGTTACAACAATTGGTCGGTAGTTTTAAAAAGGAGCCTTAATAGACATTGGCACTTACTAAAGGCAGACAATACTCTCAGGGAGTTCATTACAGACAAACCCAACATAACGTACAGGAGGGGGGTCTCATTGAGGAACCTACTGAGTCCAAGCTACCCAAAAACAATCATCACAACCAATTGGTTCAGCCAATATTCATGTGGCTTCTACACATGCGGTCATTGTAGCTCGTGCAAATGGGCGGATGACCGTAAGACTGAATTCTTGGGACCAGGAGAAAGGAAATACAAAATAAACTCCAACATCAATTGCCTAACTAAATTTGTAGTATATATAATACAATGCAAATGTGAAAAATACTACATTGGTAGCACAATCAGACCCTTGCGGGACCGCATAGGGGAACACACCAGGGCAATTAAACAGGGAGACATGAGATACCCATTAGCGGCGCACATGTCTATTTGCCCTGCTCAAACAGTTAACCGCACATTTAAATTCTATGGAATAGAACATGTCCCAAGTAGTCCTAGAGGAGGGAACAGAGAACTTACACTGAGACAAAGAGAGGCACAATGGATTTTAAAAATGCGTAGTGTGGAACATGGTCTTAACATTGACCATGAATTACACTACTTTCTAGGAAGGTGAGACCCCCAGTATCTGAATTCAAGTTACCGCAACCACAGACTTATTCAAGAGTTCCGTATTGCCAAGATCTAACACACAATGGGCTATGGGATTACTCTACCTACAATACTACTACACATGTGTTTGCTCAAAAAGAAATTCTAATGCTAATGTGATACAGATGACAGATCTATTTATATTCTTATGTCAATACTACAGGAGAAAAGAGTGTTTTTTCCAATTTGCAACTTTTCTGTTAATTCACAGTTGTTTAACACATTATGTCTAATAACTGTATGGACACTTATGGTACTGATGTTTTACAACATGTCTTTAGTTCACACTGTCTAATTTTCGTTTCACGATATTACTTTAAAATCTTTGTACTGAATCTAATAGTTGGAGAGACCAATATAATAGGTATTACCACTAACACTATGATACAATGAACTAGCTTTAAAATGGCCGCCGTATTTGCAAATTCGCCCTAGTCCTTTTTCTATTCACGACATGGGAAGAGGCACGTGATAGAACTAGTCACGTGATTACGCTTCACGTCTCCAAACCGGAAATATAATCACAAGGAAAGCCACTCGCATGCAAACACTCCAAACCGGGAAACCAGAGACGGGCATCACTTCGGCTCCACTTTCAGTTATATAAGGTAAGCGCTGCTCGAGCACGTTACGAGTCGTAGTATATTAGGACTGTTTACCCAGATAACAGAGAGGATAGTTGAGAAACATTTTCCATTATCTTGGATTTAGGTTTTCATTTCTGATTATTTTTATGAGTCGTGTCACGCTGAAAAAACAAGGCTGTTTAGCACCCACTGGTGGTTTACGCTGTTTGGCATATACACAGGATCAGTTCAGATTGGTGACAGATAGAGATTTCGTCATGGTTGTATTCCGCATCTACATTTTTTACATGTGGTTACACCCGACTATTTTTTATAAATCACGCCATTATTACAATAGGATGATGAGCATGCAATGGTGTATAATGATAACAGACCTGTAGCCAGGGACGTTTTCTATTTAATACGAGCCTGCACTTATAAACGCGCGTCATTATGTTATAGATATATATACTCGAGACATGACAGATGTTAAATTTTATCATAGCTGCACGTCGGATTTTAATAACATCTGACTAATCCTGCTCATAGTAAAATACAGAGTTTTTAAACCACGCTCAGCATTTTGCCCCATTAGCACATTACCCCGTACCACAATCAGCATAAATAGTTTATAGTCTGAGATGTAGGTTAATTAACTCGTTTAACTTATTTTTCACAGTACTGAAAAATTATTGAACCTGATCAAAGAACACTGACTCATGAGGAAAGTGATGCCATTACTGCAGAAACCATAGGTGGTTTGGAATTATCACCACCTAATAAGTAGGTGTTTTTACTTTAACAAATACTGCCCATGTCTATAATCGGTTTTGGTTTCTCAAAGTCTTTTTCACGAGAACTAAATATAGATATGTTCATTCTTTCCAGAATAATTTTACCAAGCCAAGAATAGGTAGCTATGACCGGATGACTTTCAGTGTTACGTTCACGTTTTTCTTCACCGATATATGGCACAAAAACGTTCTTCACACGAGCACATATGGAGACGCACACCGTATAGTCTTAAATATAGTGAATCGAACCCGCCACGTCACACCACGACTATGTTCACGTGGGTTTGCCATTCACAAATAGGATTAGCTTTGTTTTTCGGCGTATTTCCCCACTATAGCACGACTTTTCAGCTCTCTCCACTATTATTAGAATCATAGAAACTTTATGGTTATATTATGATATCTTGAATCATGATGGTATGTGCTTATTCATACTTATTGTTATTGCAATGGACTACATAGCTCACCCGCTTTTAGTCGGTTCTTGAGTTTCACCACCATGTTGCTTTGACATTACCATTGAGTACATGTTTTCAAGTTATGTACTATATAGGTTTTCAATTTCTTTTGTAATACAGCCTTGAAAAAGTCGCGGGACTACATTCCCTTGTTGCGACGAAACACGTGTTGGCTGGCTGTTGTGTACCATACTGAAGACACCTAATGAATAAAGAACCACCCATAAGAGAAGACTAACTTATTTCTTCTGCCAACTGATATGTACTGTAAATGTGAAAACACGAAATAATTTTTATTTTTGACAAGAGGGCGTGTGCTAAGGACTGATTGCACTACAGCAGCTCTGCTGACCTGGTTCTCAGCCTCTAGAGCAGCTCTGCTGACCTGGGTCTCTGGCTCTAGAGCAGCTCTGCTGTCCTGGGTCTCTGGTTCTAGAGCAGCTCTGCTGACCTGCTTCTTAGTCTCTAGAGCAGCTCTCCTGACCTGGTTCTCTGGCTCTACAATGGCTCTGCTGACCTGGATTCTCTTGCTCTACAGCAGCTCTGCAGACCTGGTTCTCTGCACTCACGATGCACACACCCGACTTCGTGAAAATATATTTAAAAATAATATAAGTTTATTATAAGTACAAATATATTATTTTTATGAATATCTTAGATAATCTCTTGCCCTAATATGTATATTAAAGACACATACATATCATTTTGGAATATAACATTTTTTTGCGGAAGTCGCGCACCCAGCGCACCCCAGCACGTATATGATGTCATGCGGGACCCGCAACTGCGCAAGCATCTCGTACTGTAATGCGCATGTGTCGCAAATGCGCAGGAGCAGGAGTCGCGGACTGGTCGCATACCAATCGCGCACATCATGTAATATTAAATGTATATGATGTAACTGAAAAACACATAGCCGTCGCACACCGTACGCGGATCCTTCATAACTTTTCTAAAATGGTGGCTAGAATGCACGCACCCACCGTGATGTGTGCGCTTTGCGTGCGCAACTCCGGAAAAAAATTGAATTTTTTTTAAAAAAGAAAAGAATATAAATATATTAAAATAAAAAATGAAAACAAGAAAATTAATCAATATTTCAGTTTTGAATTTTTTTTAAAAATTTTGTGTGCAATTTTCCGAAAAATATATAATGTTATTTAATGAATAAAATATTTATAAACAGTTAAAAAACTGTAGAAAATCAGTACAAAAAAAACAGATATAACTACTATCACACTTAAAAATTATCTTTTAAAAAACCTTTGAAATTCACTGAAAAAAAGTTATAGTTAGAAATTAGCATTTAAAAAAGCCTTGAAAGTCACTGAAAAAACCATAGATTTCAGAGACGTTATAGTTAGAAATTAGCATTTAAAAAACCTTAGAAATTCACAGAAAAAACCATAGGTTTCAGGGATGTTATAGTTAGCTGGCCATTTCACTCGTACAAAACCATAGAAATTCCTCCGTTATAGTTGGTTCTGCTAACTATAACTCGTGCGCCCGCAATGCACTGCTGATGATGTCACATATTGCATCATTCATGACATGGTCAGTGACATCACTGATGACATCACTGATGACATCTCAAATGACATAATGTCATGGCATAATGTTTTCCAGGCGCAAAGCCAATATTTTGGAGTATATCTTGGCATCCAAGTTCGGTAGCGCTATAGGCCTATAAGAGGCGCAACTAGTGGGGTCTTTCCCTTGTTTGGGGATAACGGAGATCAGAGCCTCCCCATAGAAGGGGTTACCTCCTGCCTGTCAGCTATAAGGTTGAAAAGCTGCACCAGGCAGGGCACCAGTTCCGGCGCAAAGGTACGATAGAAGTGGGCTTTGAGGCCATCAGTGCCAGGCGCATTTTGAAGCTTGAGAGAGTCGATCGCTTTTTGGACCTCTTCCGCGGAGATGGGACTACTTAAATCTTCATTTGTAGAGGCCGGGACCTGAGGTAGGTCCAGAGCCTCAAGGTAATGGTCCTGGACCTGTGCGCCTAATGAGTCTGCAGTATACAAGGTTCGATAGAATTCCCCAAAGACCTTGGCTTTCCCTGTTTCACTTAGGTGAGAGGTCCCCCTCCCATCGGTTATGAGTTTAATGTATTCCTTTTCCTGTCTTGCTCGCAGTTGGCATGCTAATAGGGAACTAACCTTGCTTCTTCCCTCATAATTGTGCACTTGCAAGCGTAACATGGTCCTCTCCGCCCCATTAGTGTAAATAGCCTGGAGCTACCCCTTGACCTGTGTAGTCTTACAGAGGGTTTGGGTCGAGGGGTTAGTTTTGTGGGCTGATTCAGCCATGCGAAGCTCCCCTTCAAGGAGAAGAAGTTCCCCCTACGTTGTGATTTGAGAGTGGCGTCTAGTTCGATGTACTTCCCCCGTATAACTGCCTTGAAGGTGTACCATTTGTTGGCCAGGGAGGTTTGCACTGGGTCGTTAAGGTCAAAGAATTCTGTGATTGCCTTCCATAACTCTTAGAAGCTGATCCCTACAGAGGTAGTTAGGAAAATACCTTGGAGCGCGGGGCAGGCCAATCAAGCACTAACTCTAGCTGCGCATGGTCTGACAGACAAATCGGGTGCAATTGGGAGCCCGTTATTGTGTGGAGAAGGGACTGACTGATAAATGCATGGTCAATCCTGGAGTATGTCCTATGCGAGTACGATAAGAAGGAATAGCCCCGCTTCGAGGGATGGGCATTTCTCCATAAATCCACCAGTCCCAACCCCTGTAATGTTGTTTTAAGTAGTTTGCTAAATACCCCCCTACAGCCCTATGGGAGTGTGTGGTGTCCAGGGGCGGGTTCCAAATCAAATTGAAATCTCCAAGCAGTAAGATGTCACCTCTTGCGAACCCCTCGAGTGTGGTTAAGAAAAAGATTAGGAAATCATGTTGCCCTGCGTTTGGTGCGTAAATCGTGGCATTAGTGCACAGTCTGCCTCCTATTTTCCCCCTCACCATCACAAACCTCCCCTCTTTGTTTATTTTAGTGTCGTGGTGAAGAAAGGGGGTTGAAGTGTGGAAAAGAAGTGACACCCCATTGTGTTTGGTGCGTGCTGAAGATTGAAAGATCTGCGGATAGGCCCTATGTTTCAATTGTTGTTCCTCTTTACGTAGGAGGTGCGTCTCCTGCAAGGCGTCTGTTTGAATCTGTTGATCATTAAGAATTTCCAGATCCGTTGCCTCTTGTTAGGGGAGTTAAGACCCTTTATGTTCCATGTTAAACAGTTAACCCTCATCGTTCGTCAGAAAACACCTAGGCAGCTAGACCCCTCCCTCACGCTCCCTTGCACATTACCCATTGTGTTTCTCCCCCTCCCCACCCCAGCAACCTGATAAAAAAGTGCAAAAAATACTGTGACACCAAAACAAAATGAACCTTATCAAAAATAGGCCATAACTTTGCGCTAGGGGGCCCTTGATCACAGAGGAGAACCTCATTTCGAGCATTATACAGCCGGACCAAATTCTGCCGCCAAGGCCCAAAAACAGTTCCGTAAGCACAAATAAGCTAGTAGCTAACTGCCTCTTTGAATGTTGTGGACGGCATTAAAAGTTTGAGCTTTTCCCCCCACCACCTTGTTACTAGAGTCAGAGTGTCTATAACCAGCTGGGACAATCCCAGTCATCCCGTCGGGGCTCGTGAACCACTGGACACCCTGGTTGACTCAGGCGGAACCAAAACCTCTAATCACCAAAGATCCAGAGGCTCTTCAACCCGTGGTATTTTTGCTTGGTCTCCACTGCTTAAGCCAAGGCCCCCCCCCTGCTTCTTCGGGCCCATCGTCCCCTCCACTCTCCTTGCCTCCGCTGCGTGTGTCGTGACTGGCACTTCAGTGCCCAGGATAGTTGCTGTCTCCTCTAACTCCGTGCAGTGATAGTTCTTATTGTCCAGTGTGAAGGCTTGACCAAAGGGGTAAGTCAAGCTGTATCTCACCTTACGTTCTCTTAAGGCTGCAGTGACAGGTCGGAATTGTTGGCGTTAGGTGAGTGTGGCTTGTGCCACATCTTGGTAGAGCGAACACTCTGCGTTCTCAAAAGATACCCTGTCAAGGGCTCGCGCCTTCTGGAGGACCAACTCCTTAGTTTTGAAACAGCTGAATTTCTCCAGCACATCTCTGGGTTTTCTGGCATCTCCTGGGACTCAAGACCCCACTCTGTTCACTCTTTCTAGTCGGACCTCCGGTTTAGAATCTCCGAGTACTGTTGAGAATAGCCCCGCCATAAAGGCCTCCAGATCCGGGCCCTCACATCCTTCTTCCAGGCCTCTCACACGTATGTTCTCCCAATGGGAACGGTTTTCAAGGTCCCCTCATCTGAGCAAAGTGGCTTTCAACTGAGCGCGAAGGTCTTCAGATTGGGTCTCCAAGGGTCTCACGCGATCCACCAGCTCCTGGTGTTTACCTCAAGGTCGAGAGGGCGGGCTCCAATTAAGTCAATGTCAGATTGCAGGGCTACCAGCCGGCCTCCCATTTCTGCATTGAATGCATCGAAAGAGGCCCCTATGTCAGCCTTGATGTCATCCCCGAGTTCTTGCTTGAATTCTCGAAGCGAGGCCATCAAGTCCTCTCGTGTAAGCACCATACGTTCATCAGACCGCGTTGCCTCATCACTAACTTCCCCTTTGGTGGGGGGGGGGGGGGAGAAGAAGCTGGAGATCTTTGAGTGCTGTGCCTTTTTGGGTGGCATAGGGACCCTCGCCCACCGCTTGTGCAGGGTTTCCCTGCCGTAGAAAATAGCGTGAGGAACTGCTTCGGCCTCCCCAACTCTGCCCACCTGGGATGAGCAGGAGGTCCTTCCGTATTGGGTAAAAGAAGCTCAGTGGCGTTGAGGCATAATGTCGTTGGGACTAGGGCTCACAGTATTGGTGTAGCGGGCGTGGTTTGGGTGTCTCGCCACTCCTTGGGGCTAGGACGGTTGAACCAAGACCAGGAAGGTCACGCTGTCCAGGGACCCCCACTTTGATTCTGGTACCTTCTTGAGGTGCTTAGGCAGCCACTCATGACAACTCCATCAAGGGTGCAACTCCCTTCTGGACCACATGGGGACTCCACTGGTTGGCGCCACAGCCCTTCTCTGCTACGATGCTAAGGAGTCTCTTACATCTTGGGTCATGCACGCATAGCCCCTGTGGGGTGGGTTGTTGCTTGCAGCAGGGCCCCTTCAGGGGTGTTGACAGGCTGCCGTGACAGGGATGAGCAGCAGGGGCGAGAGACCTCCAGCCTGGGCCTTCTCACGAGGTTCTGTGCTGGTGCCTGGCCGCCGCCATCCTAAGGTCAGTGTTGGAGCCGGCCTCGTGGCGTGGTCCTGTTCCCCCTCGCCAAGCCGCACGAGGTTGCCTGCACCTCGGGGCTCCTCCATTTTGGATTGTACGTGACTCTGCGCACCAGCCTACGGGACCCCGCTCAACCCGGCCTCGGCCCCAGCCAGCCCCGACATCAAGGCACCAACAACTGGCCAGAGGGTACCACGTGAACACTTCCCCACTCCCGGCGGAGGGCAGTATCGATGGGACCCCCAACCGTCCTCCCACACCTAGGTGCGATCGCCCCACAGCTCTCCTGGGCCTGGCGCCTCTCCTGCTGAGCGTCTGGCCGCTCCCGACCCGGCCTCTCCGCCCCCCGGGCGCAAGGGTCCGGACATCAAAGGGCTCCAGACCTATATCTGGGGCGACCCTGCAACAGGACAGTAGTTGTATCCCGGAGTCAAGAGCCCTGCTGATCGGATCGCGGCTGACCCTACGGAGAAAGACTCATCCTGGAACCACGCTCTGAGCCCTGCTGACTACGTCGCGGCTCCACCGTGCTTAAAGACCTTCACGAACCTTTGGGGCCCTGCTGACGCTGTCGCGGCCCGACCTTGTTGAACTTGCCATCAGAGCCCGGCTGACCTCGTCGCGGCTCGACCGAAGCGGACCTACCACCGGAGCCCTGCTGACTGTGTCGCGGCTCGACCTAAGCGGAACTACCACCCGAGCCCTGCAGACACCGTCGCGGCTCTCCACGTCCGAGCTGCTTTGAGACCAGCACCTGCCGCTCCGATCCCCGGAGCCACCTTCGGCCTAACGCAAGGTCTGGCGCAGAGCTTCCCCGTACCAGGCTGGTACTAAGACTGTCCCGCTACCCTGTTCCTACAAAGACATTGAGACTCTTTCTGGGTCTCTCGATCCCCCTGTAAATATTTAGAATGTGCTACTATTGATAAAGTACCTAGATAAGCAACTGATACGGAGTCCTGTGTGGTGGTGTTACTGGGCCTAGTACGATCATAGGAGAAAGACCTCTCCTAGGAGGCTTCTCAGCGGCGCTCGGCTGTAACTTTGCGGTAGGAAGGTGCCCCAGAGTGGGTCCCCCTGACTCCCCGGTGGTCCTCCCTCCAACAGTCAGGCATCGTGTATTTTAGCTTATTCTTGGCTAGCCACTTTGGCACAAGGGATCCCCCGCTCCTCACCACTGCTGCCGTTTGCCACCGGAGGGGTCCTCAGGGATCTCTGTTCCCCCGGGGGCCTCCGCTCCGCAATCGCAGTTGTCAGGGCGCATCTTCCCTCATGGGCCCCGATAAAGCCGGGCGCTGTCAGTCCGCATGTGGTGTCGACCCCCGGGGGTAAGGCGGGCGGAATCCCCGGAGTCCTCAATCCACCCACTGCTCGCGTGGGCTTCTGCTGGTCCCGCAGATCCGGTGAGTGTCTCTGCGGCCGAGCGTAGTGGAAGCCGCCATCTTGTTGGGCGCCGGTGGTTGAGATATCTGTCCCCTCACATCGCACCTGGGGGGACCGTTCTCACACCCTGTCAGCCTCCACTGCTCCCGGGAACCTCAGATGAGCGGTGTTGGACCCGGCCTCGTGGCGTGGTCTTAACCCTCTTGGATTGTGCTCATCCCCCGCACCGGCCTACACGGGATGCCCTTTCAGGCCGCCAGGGACCCCTCCTCCCTTCGAGGCCCCCTTTGGATTGTACCCATTTTCCTACACCCGCCTCAGCGGCCCCCTTTTCCAGGCCGCACAGGGACCCCTCATCCCTTCGGGGTCCCCCCCATGCTTACTCCACGCACCAGCCCACACAGCCCGGCACAATCAGGCCTCGGCCCCAGCGAAGCCCCAACATCGAGGCACCAAGATCTGGCCAGGGGGCACCGCCTGGCCACTTCACCACTCCCGGAGGAGGAGAGTTTCGATGGGACCCCCACCGTCCCTCAACACCTAGGTGCGATCGTCCTCCGGCCTCCCCGGGCCTGGCGCCTTTCCCGCTGGGCGTCTGGCCTCTCCCAGCCCGGCCTCTCCACCCCCCCAGGCGCAAGGGTCCGGACATCAAAGGGGTCCAGACCTATATCTGGGGCAACCCCGCAATGGGACAGTAGTTGTATCCCGGAGTCAAGAGCCCTGCTGATGGAATCGCGGCTGACCCGACGGAGAAGAACTCTTGCTTGACACTATACCACGAGCCCTGCTGACTGCGTCGCGGCTCCACCTTATTGAGACAAGGAACCTCACGGAACATCGGGGCCCTGCTGACGCTGTCGCGGCCCAACCTCGCTGGAACCTCCTCCAGAGCCCTGCTGACGTCGTCGCGGCTCGAGCTGAACTGAAACACCTTAAGAGCCCTGCTGACCTAGTCGCGGCTCAAGCTCCACGAACTGATCGCCAGAGCCCTGCTGACGCCGTCGCGGCTCGACCACTCCGAGACCCAGAGTCCCTCCAGCTTGAGGATCAAGAACTGGGCCTAAGGTACCCTCATACCCAGCTGCTACTAAAGACTGTCCCGCTACCCCGTCCCTACCAAAGACTTTGAGACTCTTGCGGATCCCTCGATCCCCCCTTGTATATACCGATAACCGTAACTTCCTAAATGCTGATAAAGAATTGCTCGTCTTGATAAACATCCTCGAGTCCTGTGTGGTGGTGTTACTGTGCTAGTACGGTATAGGAGAAGGACCTCTCCTAGGAGGCTTCTCAGTAGCGCTCGGCTACTTCGTACAGTGTGGGGGCCCCCTTGGGTGGTCTCTCCGACTCCCCCGAGGTCCGCCTTCCAACATTTGGTGGCAGCGGTGGGATCCGAGCCGAACGCAGATCGTACAAGCAAGTAACCCACTCGCTATCCATCCAGACGAACAGAGACCATGAGCAACCAGGAAACCACCGCGACCATGGAGTTCCAACCAGAACGATTGGAAGAGTACACGCACAAAGAGTTAAAACAGTTCTGCAAGGACAAGGGCATTGCGACCACCGGCCTAGGTACCAAGGAAGAGATGCAGAAAGCCCTGAGAACCTGGATAGAGTCCGAGGTGGGTCCCTCCCAGAGTGAAGGTCCCCGGCCCCTGAATGCAGCCACGCCACCAGCACCGACCCCAGCGAACGGAGGGAGAAACAGCCTGGAAACCGGCCTCTCCGCGGAAGAAATACGAGAGCGGGAGAAGGTCCGGACCCATGAGCTAGAGCTCGCACGACTTCGGCTGGACGGCGAACTCCTGCTGGCCGAAAAGAAATTGGCAATGGAATAGCTACGGCTACAAGAGGAAATAGAGGAGAAGAAGCGGCATCGAGAGCTGGAAGAGAAAAGGCTGACCCTCGAACACGAGCGGGGCCTCAAAGAACTCGAGATCAAGGCCCAGAAGGGGGAGACCGGCACCCCCAGCAATAGAGACGCTCTGCCGCCCACCGAAGCCAAGGTCCATATTCCCAAAGATGCCGTCAAGGAGTACTATAAAAACGATGACATCCAGCAGTGGTTTAAGGCGTACGAGGTGGCCATGACCTCCCATCGGGTACCCCGGAAGGATTGGGGTGCCGGCCTATGGGGTCGGTTCCTTAGCGAGGGCCGAGACACCCTACTCCAGCTCCCGGAAGAGGTGATGACCTCGTACCACCATATGAAGGAGGCCCTGCTCACCCGCTATGGACTGACCGCGGAAATGTACCGCCAGCGTTTCAGAGACTGCCAGAAAATCCCCGGTACCACGTGGGTAGAGTATGTTGACTTTTTCAGCAGGGCCCTAGAAGGTTGGATCAAGGGGAGCAAGGTCACCACCTACGGGCAGCTGGTCGACCTCATTGTTTGGGAACACCTCTCCAACAACTGCTTCGTGGAGCTAAGACAACACCTCCTCGACAGCAAGCTGACCGAGCCGCGGAAGCTCGCCGCCGAGGCCGATCGATGGGTCAACACCGAGTCCCCCGGAGCTCGATGGGGGAGTACCAGCGAAACCCCACCGGACCCCCCCGCCAGCGCGGCGGGGGAGGAGGGTCGAACAGGAATCGGGACATCCCAGCCGGGCCGCCCCGGAGTCCGCCTCGGGGGCTGCCTCAGCAACACACCTCCCAGAACCTAGCCCGAAGAGGGACGACGCCAGCCAAAACCGGACCCCGGCCCACGATAACCTGCTACGGCTGCCAACAAACAGGACACTATGCCAGCGACCCTGCCTGCCCCCGGAACCGACGAAGTGGGACCAGCGGGCCCCCGCCCCGACAACTAGCGGCTGCCGCCCTGGGGGAAGGGGAGGAAGAGGAAGAACCCCTCGACGGGGGGTCCACTGAGTGGGAGCCGGCGGCCATGTCCCTGGTCTGCCTGGGCAGTTGAGAAATGGTGCCCCGAACACCCATCCCGAGCAACACCCAGAAGTACCAACAGTGGGTCACTATCAATGGACGACGGGCCGAAGCCCTCCGTGACACCGGAGCCAGTATCACCGCTGTCCGCTGCCACCTGGTGGCCCCCGAACAGATCCTGCCGAATGTGCTATGCCCCGTCCGGACGGTCGACAACAGCGAGAGCATGTGCCAGATGGCCCAGATTCCCTTCGAATGGGGAGGGGTGACGTGCATGCTGAAGGTGACTGTCCGCGACAACGCTCCGGTGGACTGCCTCCTGGGGAACGACCTCGAGAGTTCCCCCTGGGCTCAAGTGGAGCGGCGAGAGCATCTCCGAATGCTAGGACTACCAGAATGGGCCTGCGCCACCACCCGGTCCATGGCCGCCCAGGCCCCCCGTTCGTCCATGGCCGCCGACACCGTCGAGCCCGAGGGGCCCGTGCCACCCCCTGCCTCCAGCGAGGAAGAAGCGGACACTGATGCCAGATCCACGGTGCCCCCCCCCCGGACGAGATCGCCTCTCTTGGCACACTCCCGGAGCTTGCCCAATGGCGCCACGATGGGGGCCCCACCAGAGAACAGTTCTTGGAGGAACAGAAGACCTGCCCCTCCCTTGAAGGAGTCCGGCAGCAAGCGGCCTCGCAGGCCAACGGTGACCGGACCGGAACCCACTGGGTCTATTGGGCCGAAGGACTACTGTACAGCGAGCAGAAGGTTGCAGAACTGGGGGCCAGTCGAGTGCTGGTGGTCCCCCTCCGATTCCGGGAGTTCCTCCTTAACCTGGCACATGATGTGCCCCTCGCTGGGCACCTGGGGCAGGACAAAACCTACAGCCGCCTGGTGACCCACTTCTACTGGCCCCGGATGTGGAGGGACGTGGACAACCACTGCCGGTCCTGCCAGACCTGCCAAGCCAGCGGCAATACGGGGGGACGGGTCAAAGCCCCTCTCCAGCCCTTCCCAGCAGTCAACACCCCGTTCGAACGGGTCGGAATAGACATCGTAGGGCCCCTGGACCCCCGGACCGCCCTGGGTCACCGCTTCATCCTGGTCCTCGTAGACCACGCAACCAGGTACCCTGAGGCCATCCCGCTTCGAACTGTGACAGCCCCCGTAGTGGGCCGGGCCTTAATGGGGATCTTCTTGAGAGTGGGGTTCCCCCGAGAAGTGGTGAGCGACCGAGGTACGAACTTCATCTCTAAATACATGCGGTCCCTGTGGCAGCAGTGCGGGGTCACGTACAAGTTCACCACCCCATACCACCCTCAGGGGAACGGACTGGTCGAGCGGTTCAACAGAACCTTAAAAGGCATGATCAAGGGCCTGGAAGAACCCCTACGGCGGAGATGGGATGTCCTGCTGCCGTGCCTCCTGTTTGCCTATCGGGAGGTCCCGCAGAAGTCCCTGGGATTCAGCCCTTTCGAATTGTTGTACGGGCATCCAGTCCGAGGACCCCTCAGCCTGGTCACGGAGGGCTGGGAGACGAAGCCCCGAGATGCCCCTCCCGACGTCTACAGATACCTCCTGACCCTACGAAACCAGACACGAAGGTTCCGAGCCCTGGCCGAAGCCAACCTCGAGGCCAGCCAAGAGGACATGAAAAGATGGTACGATCAAAACGCCTCTACCATCGAGTTTGAGCCGGGCCAGCAAGTCTGGGTCATGTCACCGGTTGACCCCTGCGCCCTCCAGGACAAATGGACCGGGCCCTTTAAGGTGGTGGAAAAGAAGAGCCCTGTCACCTACCTGATCGACATGGAGTCTCCCCGGAACCCCCTCCGGGTTCTACACGCTAACCGGCTCAAACCCCACTTTGCCCGGACCGAACTAAGCCTACTGCTAGCGACCGACGACGGGGGCGAAGGCGACTCCGAGCCCCTACCCGACCTCCTGCGGACCAGCGACCACGACGGGACCATCGAAGGCGTCCAACTCGCCTCCTCCCTGACCCCGGAACAGCACCACGACTGTCAGCAACTGTTGCAGCCCTTTGCGGCCCTCTTCTCCCTCACTCCGGGGGTGACTCCATGGTGTGTCCACGACGTCGACACTGGGAACAGTCCCCCCGTGCGACACAGAGCCTACAGAGTACCCGACCGGGTGCGGGCCTGCATCCAGGCTGAGGTGGCGAAGATGCTGGCCCTCGGGGTCATCGAGCCCTCCGACAGCCCGTGGGCCAGTCCCGTCGTCCTGGTGCCAAAGGCCGCCGCACCAGGCACCCCCCGGAGCTACGATTTTGTGTGGACTACCGGGCCCTGAACGCTGTTACCAAGACCGATGCCCATCCTCTTCCCCGGGCCGACGAGCTCATCGACCGCTTAGGGGCAGCCCGCTACCTGAGCACTTTTGACCTCACCGCCGGGTACTGGCAGATCCAGCTCACCCCCGGTGCCCAAGAGAGATCCGCTTTCTCCACCCCTGATGGGCACTACCACTTTCGGGTGATGACCTTCGGCATGAAGAACGCCCCGGCCACCTTCCAGAGACTAGTGAACAAGGTCCTGGCCGGGCTAGAGGCCTTCAGCGCGGCTTATTTAGATGACATTGCCATATACAGCAGCCACTGGGCTGAGCACCTGGGGCACCTCAAAGCCGTCCTGGCCGCCCTCCAAAGGGCCGGGCTCACGATCAAGGCCAGCAAATGCCAGATAGGCCAAGAATCGGTGACCTATCTGGGCCATCAAGTAGGGAGCAGTCAGGTGGCTCCCCTCCAACCGAAAGTTGATGCCATCCAGGCGTGGGAACCCCCCACCACCCAGAGAGCTGTCCGGGCCTTCCTGGGCCTCACCGGGTACTACCGGCGATTCATCAGAGACTATGGGAGCATTGTCGGCCCCCTCACAGAGCTCACGTCAAAAAAGCAGCCCAAGAAGGTACACTGGACCCCCCGCTGCCAGACTGCCTTCGAGACTCTCAAAACGGCGATGTGCACTGCCCCCGTGCTACAGGCCCCTGACTACAGCAAGGAGTTCGTGGTGCAGACGGATGCCTCCGAATATGGAATTGGGGCCGTCCTGTCCCAGGTAGATTCGGAGGGACTCGACAGACCCGTGGCCTTCATCAGCCGACGGCTGCTGCCCCGGGAGCAGCGGTGGACACCATCGAGCGGAAGGCCTTCGCTGTAGTGTGGGCCCTCAAAAAGCTCCGGCCCTATCTCTTCGGCACCCACTTCCGGGTCCAGACCGACCACCGACCCTTGCGGTGGTTAATGCAAATGAGGGGCGAGAACCCCAAGCTGTTGCGATGGTCCATCTCGCTGCAAGGGATGGACTTCTCTGTTGAACACCGGCCCGGCAATGACCACCCCAACGCCGACGGCCTGTCCTGCTTCTTCCGCCTCGACGAGGAGAACCCCCAAGGAAATGGGTGACTCTCCCTGCCTTCGGCTGGGGGGGACGCCTGTTGGACCCGGTCTCGTGGCGTGGTCTTAACCCTCTTGGATTGTGCTCGTCCCCCGCACCGGCCTACACGGGCCGCCCTTTCAGGCCGCCAGGGACCCCTCCTCCCTTTGAGGCCCCCTTTGGATTGTACCCGTTTTCCTACACCCGCCTCAGCGGCCCCCTTTTCCAGGCCGCACAGGGACCCCTCATCCCTTCGGGGTCCCCCCCCCCATGCTTACTCCACGCACCAGCCCACGCAGCCCGGCTCCCTCCGGCATCGGCCCCAGCGAAGCCCCGACATCGAAGCACCAAGATCTGGCCAGGGGGCACGGCCTGGCCACTTCACCACTCCCGGAGGAGGAGAGTTTCGATGGGACCCCCACCGTCCCTCAACACCTAGGTGCGATCGTCCTCCGGCCTCCCCGGGCCTGGCGCCTTTCCCGCTGGGCGTCTGGCCTCTCCCAGCCCGGCCTCTCCGCCCCCCCAGGCGCAAGGGTCCGGACATCAAAGGGGTCCAGACCTATATCTGGGGCAACCCCGCAATGGGACAGTAGTTGTATCCCGGAGTCAAGAGCCCTGCTGATGGAATCGCGGCTGACCCGACGGAGAAGAACTCTTGCTTGACACTATATCACGAGCCCTGCTGACTGCGTCGCGGCTCCACCTTATTGAGACAAGGAACCTCACGGAACATCGGGGCCCTGCTGACGCTGTCGCGGCCCAACCTCGCTGGAACCTCCTCCAGAGCCCTGCTGACGTCGTCGCGGCTCGAGATGAACTGAAACACCTTAAGAGCCCTGCTGACCTAGTCGCGGCTCAAGCTCCACGAACTGATCGCCAGAGCCCTGCTGACGCCGTCGCGGCTCGACCACTCCGAGACCCAGAGTCCCTCCAGCTTGAGGATCAAGAACTGGGCCTAAGGTACCCTCGTACCCAGCTGCTACTAAAGACTGTCCCGCTACCCCGTCCCTACCAAAGACTTTGAGACTCTTGCGGATCCCTCGATCCCCCCTTGTATATACCGATAACCGTAACTTCCTAAATGCTGATAAGGAATTGCTCGTCTTGATAAACATCCTCGAGTCCTGTGTGGTGGTGTTACTGTGCTAGTACGGTATAGGAGGCTTCTCAGCAGCGCTCGGCTACTTCGTACAGTGTGGGGGCCCCCTTGGGTGGTCTCTCCGACTCCCCCCGAGGTCCGCCTTCCAACAAGCGGGCGACGCGGATTTAAGGCAAGTGATGCCTCCCAAGCTACCAGTTCGTTGGGGCCTGGCACGGAGCCGATCGGAGTTAAGTCCGGTCAGCCATGATGGCTGGCCATGCCCCTCTCATACATTTTTATGAATTTCTCCCGGTTTAATATGATTTATATTTAAATGATTACAGTATTGGATAAAAAGCTGAGCTGCTACTTATCCCGAGACTTAGTGCTTAGTTTTCACAAGATGTGTGTGTATGTAGGCGATTGTTTCAGGCCGATGTGTAGGATCAATTATATATAGAACTTTTTTACAATTTTTTTTTGAAAATACAAATGTTAACACCTTTTTGTTTGCCATTTGAAATGTGAAGTTTTGATCAAGTGGTTCTTAACCCCTTTGGTGCATCGAACGGCCTTGGCCGTCTGACGCACCAGTGCTCATGTGCGTAGGATGGCCCCCGGCCATCCTTGCACATGGCACAGGGAATCCCTCTGGTGCGGGCACCAGAGGGATTCCCTTTATCCCCCATCAACCTCGGGAGCTCGGGAATAGCTTCCTCAGCTCCTGAGGCTACTCCCCTGGTTTCCCTGAAATGACGATCAGCGCGCATGTTGCGCTGACGTCATTTCAGTGAAACCGAAACTGAAATGAGCCAAGAGGCTCATTTCAGTTTCACTTTCCACATGCTCAGGGGGCTATCTCAGCCCCTCAAGCACGTAGAAAGATGGGAGAGGTATCACTGGAAAGGAGGGCGATCCCCAAGCAGGGATCTACCCAGGAGGGGGAGCAGCCTCTTGGGCAAGAACCTTTGCTCCCCCCATATTTTTTGCGGCACAACAGTCTTTCTGCTCCCCTGGGGGGCAGATGGGGGCAGTGTCCCCCAATTTGCCCCCCCCCCGGGTTGGCAAAAGCCCGCTAGAGACCAGGTATTTTTTTGTATTAAAGTTGGGGTGAGGGATGCCCAAAAAGGGCATGGCAATGCCCCTCCCCCGAGAAATGTCAGTCTTTCTGCCCCCCAGTGGGCAGACGGGGGCAGGAGCCCCCAATCTGCCCAATCTCTGATGTAGGTGTGGGAGCTGCCCAAGATGGGCAGGCCAATTCCCCCCCCCCCCCAAAAAAATGCAACAGTCTTTCTGCTCCCCCCAGGGGCAGATGGCGCAGTAGCCCCTGATCTGCACCCGGGGGGGCAGAAACCCATCGAGGCACCAGAAATTGTTTTTTGTACGATATAGGGGTAGGCGCTGGCCAGAATGGGCATGATAATTCCCCACCCCAAAAACAATTACCAAAGTCTTTTTGCCCCTCCCGGAGGCATATTGGGGCAATAGCCCCTTATTTTCCGCCCGGGGGGGCAGAAAACCCTCTAGGCCTCAGGGTTTATTTTTTTTAATTCAGGGGTGAGGTCAGCCCAGAATGGGCATGCCAATGCCCACACCTCCCCCCAAAAATACCACAGTCTTTCTGCCCCCCCCCCCCCCCGGGGGCTGATGGGGGCAGTGGCCCCTGATCTGACCCGGAGAGGGCAGAAAGCCCACTAGGCGCCAGCGACTACGCTGGCTTTTTTTATGTGTGGGGGTGGGCTGCCCAGAATGGGCATACCAATGGCGCCACCCTCCAAAAAAATAGCGACAGTCTTTCTGCCCCCCATTGGGTGAATATCGGGGCAACCCCCCCTCCCCGATTCCCTCCCAGGGCAGCAGAAAGCCCTCTAGGCACAGACTTGTTTTTCTACAGCTAGGCACTGTGCAAAAAAAGGGTCAGTTTTCACTGTGAAAATGTGGTGTGTCCACGTTGCGTTTTGGGCCGTTTCCTGATGCTGGCACTAGGCCTACCCTCACAAGTGGGGTACCATTTTTCTCAAAAGACTTTGGGGCATGCGGGATAGGTGGAATTGTCTGGATTTACGCTGATTCTAGAACTTTCCACCACAGAAATGTCAGGAAATTTTGAGGTTTGCAAGGGATTCTGGGTAACAGAACCTGGTGAGAGCCAGACAAGTCACCCCATCCTGGATTCCCCTGGGAGTCTCGTTTTAAAAAATGTATAGGTTTTCTAGGTTTCCCTAGGTGCTGGCAGGGTTAAAAATCTACAGCTAGGCACTTTGCAAAAAAAGGGTCAGTTTTCACTGTAAAAATGTGGTGTGTCCACGTTGCGTTTTGGGTCGTTTCCTGTCGCTGGCTCTCGGCCTACCCACACAAGTGAGGTACCATTTCTCTCGGAAGACTTTGGTGAATGCGTTCTGGGTGGAATTTTGTGGATCCACGCAGATTCCAGAACTTTCCACCACAGAAATGTGAGGAAAATGTTTTTTTTTTACAAATCTTGAGGTTTGCAAGGGATTCTGGGTATTAGAACCTGGTGAAAGCCAGACAAGTCACCCCCTCCTGGATTCCCCTGGGTGTCTAGTTATCAAAACTGTATAGGTTTGCTAGATTTCCCTAGGTGCCCGCAGAGCTAGGGTTCCAAAATCTACAGCTAGGCACTTTGCAAAAAAAGGGTCCCTTTTCACTGTGAAAATTTGGTGTGTCCACGTTGCGTTTTGGGCCGTTTCCTGTCGTTGGCACTAGCCCTACCCACACAAGTGAGGTACCATTTTTCTCAGAAGACTTTGGAAAGTGCGGGGTGGGTGGAATTTTGTGGATCCACGCAGATTCCAGAACTTTCCACCACAGAAATGTGAGGAAAATGTGATTTTTCTGACAAATTCTAAGGTTTGTAAGGGATTCTGGGTAACAGAACCTGGTGAGAGCCAGACAATTCACCAGACCCTGGTTTCCCCTGTGTGTCTAGTTTTAAAAAATGTATAGGTTTGTTAGGATTCCCTAGGTGCCGGCAGAGCTAAGGTTCAAAATCTACAGCTAGGCACTTTGTAAAAAAAGGGTCAGTTTTCACTGTGAAAATGTTGTGTGTCCACGTTGCGTTTTGGGCCGTTTCCTGTTGCAGGCACTAGGCCTACCCACACAAGTGAGTTATCATTTTTATCGGGAGACTTAGGGAAACACAAAAGTGTGGAGCAACTGTTATTACCTATTGACTTTCAATGCATTTCTGCCTTCCAAAGGTAAGACAATGTGTAAAAAAGAAGTCACTTTGAAAAATGACCTATAATTCACATGCTGGTAAAAGTCTGCTTGTCCCTGAAAGTTGGGAAGATGATGATTTCAGCAACACAACCCCTTGGTTGATACCATTTGCAGGAAAAAACAGACACTCATCTGTTGCCCTTTCCCCCCATTTTTTCCAAAAACAAAACAAAATGTAGCTGTATTTTTGCTAATTTCTGGGTCCCCTCCAGGGGAATCCCCAAAACCTGGGCACCTTTAGAATCCCTGTGATGTTGGAAGAAAAGGACGCAAATTTGGCGTGGATACCTTATGTGGTCAAAAAGTTACAGGGGCCTAAGCACGAACTACCCCAAATAGCCCAAAAAAAGGCTTAGCACGGGGGATAGACCTAGCAGCGAAGGGGTTAATTGTTACGACAAACTGACTATATGATTGTGCGGTTTGCAGATATTCATTCTATGGCTAATCTATGTGCAATATGTATTTGGGTAGTATAATCTTCAAAGCATGGGGAATATGGTTCTCTCATTTGGGCTAGGTGGCAGGTGACCGTAATCATGAATATTCAAAGGATTTATCCAGTAATTTTGATGGTTGCCAGATCAAGTGGTGAAATGTATGAATAACCACATGCTATATTGCAATCTTGTAATTTTATTAGGTTTACTACGCTTATTTAATTGCAACAGTTTTATCCAAATACATTACTTTGTACATTGGCCGCACAACAATTCTCTCTAATTAGCACCAATATAAATGAATTTAATTAATTTGATGATTTTAGCCTATGCTAATGGATATATCAGAGGATTTATCGAAATGTGTATTTTAGTCTGTGCTTTTTGGCGTTGAGTCACAGTGTTTATGAGTTACTATAACATCTAAAATATTTTAATACCACCCAAAATATTTTTTAAATATCTAAAATATTTTTGAGTACGTTACTTGTTTTGCCCAGACAATTCTCATGGTGTTTTACATCATGTTTCGATTTGCACAGCATATTTTCTATGTTTACACATCATATGGCCCGCAATTCACTGCTTATGACCTCGCATATTACATCGCTCATGACGAGGTCAGTGACATCCGTGATGATATCACTAATGACATCTCAAATGACACCACTAATGACATCATCCAGTAATTGTGAGTGTTTTACAAACGTTTATGAGTGTTAAACATATATACTAAGCTACTACTTAAGTGAAATTATTATACTTTGTGTACTACTGGGTGATACTATTTCTAACATATATATGAGTGCTGTGTCAGTGGCTGTATGTGTGAGTGAGTAACTGAGCGAGTGGCTGTGTGAGTGAATGTATTGGTGAGTGAGTGGGACTGGCTGTATGGGGGAGTGTCTGTGTGAGTGGCTGTATGGGTAAGTGAGGGGCTGTGCGAGAAGCTGTACAAGTGAGTGAGTGGATGTGCCAGTGGCTGTATGGTGGTGTGAGTGACTGTGTGGGTGAGTGGCAATATGGGTGAATGAGTGAATGTGTGAGTGGCTTCATGGGTGAGGGAGTGGCTGTGTGTGTTAGTGAGTGTCTGCGTGAGTGGCTGTATGGGTGAGTGAGTGGCAGTGTGAGTAGCTATATGGGTGACTGAGTATCTGTCAGTGGATGTATGGGTGAGTGAGTGGCTGTGTCAGTGACTGTATGGGTGAGTGAGTGGGCAAATGAGTGGCTGTGTGTGTGTATAAGCGTCTGTGTGAGGGGCTATATGGGTGCAGGAGTGGCACTGTGAGTGGGTGTACGGGTAACTGAGTGAGTGTGTGAGTTGCTCTATGGGTGAGTGAGTGCTGCATCAGTGGCTATATGGGTGAGTGAGTGGCTATGTCAGTGGACATATTGGTGAGTGAGTGAGAGTGGCTGTATGGGTGAGTGACTGGGTGAGTGAGTGGCTGCCTGTATAAGTGAGTATCTGTCTGTGTGGCTATATGGGTGAGTGAGTGGGATTGTGAGTGGCTGTATAAGTGAGTGAGTACCTGTGTGAGTGGCTGTATGGGTAACTGAGTGGTTATGTGAGTGGTTGTATGGGTAATTGAGTAGGTGTGTGAGAGGCTTTATGATTGAGTGACTGGTTGTGTCAGTGGCTGTATGGGTGAGTGAGTGGCTGTTTGAGTGGGTGAATGGATAATTGAGTGGGTGTGTGAGTGCTGGTATTAGAGAGTGAGTGGCTATATGGATGAGTGTGTGGGACTGTGAGTCACTGTATGGGTCAGTGAGTAGCTTTATGAGTGAATGAGTGTCTGTGTGTGACTGTAGGGGTTACTAAGTGGCTGTACTAGTGGCTGTATGGGTGAGCGAGTGGCTGTCAGTGGCTGTATGGGTGAGTGAGTGGCTGTTTAAGTAGGTGTGTGAATAAATGAGTGGGTGTTTGAGTGCCTGTATGGATGAGTGAGTGGCTGTGTCAGTAGCTGTATGGGTGAGTGAGTGTGTCAGTGGCTGTATGGGTGAGTGAGTGGTGATTTGAGTGTCTGGGTGAGTGAGTGTTGTGCCAGTGGCTGTATGGGTGAGTTAGCAGCTGTGTGTGTGAGTGGCTATGTGAGTAATGTATGGGTAAGTGAGTGGGTGTGTGAGTAAGTGGGTAAGTGACTGTATGTCAGTAAGTATTTGTGTGAGTGGCTGTATGGGTGCAGGAGTGGCACTGTGAGTGGTTGTATGGGTAACTGACTAGGCGTGTAAGTCGCTGTATGGGTGAGTGAGTGCTGCATCAGTGGATGTATGGGTGAGTGAGTGGCTATGTCAGTGGATGTATTGGTGAGTGAGCGAGAGTGGCTGTATGGGTGAGTGAGTGGCTGCCTGAGTATATGTCTGTGTGGCTATATGGGTGAGTGAGTAGGATTGTGAGTGGTTGTATAAGTGAGTGAGTACCTGTGTGAGTGGCTGTATGGGTAACTGAGTGGTTATGTGAGTGGTTGTATGGGTAATTGGGTAGGTGTGTAAGTGGCTTTATGATTGAGTGAATGGCTGTGTCAGTGGCTGTATGGGTGAGTGAGTGGCTGTCTGAGTGGGTGAATGGATAAGTGAGTGGGTGTGTGAGTGTCGGTATTAGAGAGTGAGTGGTTATATGGATGAGTGTGTGGGACTGTGAGTCATTGTATGGGTGAGTGAGTAGCTTTATGAGTGAATGAGTGTTTGTGTGTGTGACTGTAGGGGTGACTAAGTGGCTGTACGGGTGAGCGAGTGGCTGTGTCAGTGGCTGTATGGGTGAGTGAGTGGCTGTTTCAGTAGGTGTGTGAATAAATGAGTGTGTGTGTGAGTGCCTGTATGGGTGAGTGAGTGGCTGTGTCAGTAGCTGTATGGGTGAGTGAGTGGGTGTTTCAGTGGCTGTATGGGTAAGTGAGTGGTGGTGTGAGTATCTGTATGGTTGAGTGAGTGTTATGTCAGTGGCTGTATGGGTGAGTTAACGGCTGTGTGTGTGAGTGGCTGTGTGAGTGATGTATGGGTAAGTAAGTGGGTGTGTGAGTGGCTTAGTGAGTAAGTGGGTGAGTGACTGTGTGTCAGTAAGTATTTGTGAGAGTAGCTGTATGGGTGAGTGAGTGTCGCTGTTAGTGGGTATATGGGTACCTGAGGGGGTATCTGAGTAGCTGTATGGGTGAGTGAGTGGGCATGTGAGTGGCTGTATGAGTGAGTGGCTGTGTGAGTGAGCGAGTGCTCTGTCAGTGGCTCTATGGGTAAGTGAGTGGTTGCGTGCGTTGATGTATAGGTGAGTGAGTGGGTGTGTGAATGGCTGTATGTGTGAGTGAGTGGCTGTACATGTGAGTGAATGTCAGTGTGGTGAGTGGCTGAATGGGTGAGTGAGTGGGACTGACTGGCTGTATAAGTGAGTGAGCAAGCTGTGTAAGTGGCTGTATGGGTAACTGAGTGGGTGTGTGAGTGGCTGTAAGGGTGACTGAATGGGTGAGTGATTGCTGTGTCAGTGACTGTATGAGTGAATGTGTGGCTGAATGGGTGAGTGAGTGGGACTGTGAGTGGCTGTATAAGTGAGGGAATAAGTTATGTAAGTGGCTGTATGGGTAACTGAGTGGGTGTGTGAGTGGCTGTAAGGATGACTGAATGGCTGTAGGAGTGGCTTTATGGGTGACAGTGATTTTATCAGTGGCTAGATGGGTGAGTGAGTGGCTGTTTGAGTGTGTGTATAGATAAGCGAGTGTCTGTATTGGAAAGTGAATGTCTGTGTTAGTGGCTGTATGGGTGAGTGAGGGGCTGTATGGGTGTGTGAGTGTGAGTGGCTGTATGGGTGAGTGATTGCTGTGTCAGTGACTGTATGGGTGAGTTAACGGCTGTGTGTGTGAGTCGCTGTGTGAGTGATGTATGGGTAAGTAAGTGTGTGTGTGTGAGTGGCTTAGTGAGTAAGTGGGTGAGTGACTGTGTGTCAGTAAGTATTTGTGAGAGTAGATGTATGGGTGAGTGAGTGTCACTGTTAGTGGGTATATGGGTATCTGAGGGGGTATCTGAGTAGCTGTATGGGTGAGTGAGTGGGCATGTGAGTGGCTGTATGAGTGAGCGAGTGCTCTGTCAGTGGCTCTATGGGTAAGTGAGTGGTTGCGTGCGTTGATGTATAGGTGAGTGAGTGGGTGTGTGAGTGGCTGTATGTGTGAGTGAGTGGCTGTACATGTGAGTGAATGTCAGTGTGGTGAGTGGCTGAATGGGTGAGTGAATGGGACTGACTGGCTGTATAAGTGAGTGAGCAAGCTGTGTAAGTGGCTGTATGGGTAACTGAGTGGGTGTGTGAGTGGCTGTAAGGGTGACTGAATGGGTGAGTGATTGCTGTGTCAGTGACTGTATGAGTGAATGTGTGGCTGAATGGGTGAGTGAGTGGGACTGTGAGTGGCTGTATAAGTGAGTGAATAAGTTATGTAAGTGGCTGTATGGGTAACTGAGTGGGTGTGTGAGTGGCTGTAAGGATGACTGAATGGCTGTAGGAGTGGCTTTATGGGTGACAGTGATTTTATCAGTGGCTAGATGGGTGAGTGAGTGGCTGTTTGAGTATGTGTATAGATAAGTGAGTGTCTGTATTGGAAAGTGAATGTCTGTGTTAGTGGCTGTATGGGTGAGTGAGGGGCTGTATGGGTGTGTGAGTGTGAGTGGCTGTATGGGTGAGTGATTGCTGTGTCAGTGACTGTATGAGTGAATGAGTGGCTGTTTGGGGGTGTGAGTGACTGTGGGTGAGTGAGTGGCTATATGGGTGAATGAGTAAGTGTGTGAGTGGCTTCATGGGTGAGTGAGTGGCTGTGTGTGTTAGTGAGTGCCCGTATGGGTGAGTGAGTGGCTGTGTGAGTAGCTGTATGGGTGACTGAGTATCTGTCAGTGGCTCTATGGGTGAGTGAGTGGCTGTGTCAGTGGTTGTATGAGTGAGTAAGTGGCTGTTTGAGTAGTTGTGTGAATAAATGAGTGGGTGTGTGAGTGCCTGTATTGGTTAGGGAGTGGCTGTCTCAGTAGCTGTATGGGTGAGTGAGTGGGTGTGTCAGTGGCTGTATGGGTGAGTGAGTGGTGGTGTGAGTGTATGGGTGAGTAAGTGTTGTGTCAGTAGCTGTATGGGTGAGTTAGCAGCTGTGTGAGTGAGTGGCTGTGTGAGTGATGTATGGGTAAGTGAGTGGGTGTGTGAGTGGCTTAATGAGTGAGTGAGTGACTGTGTGTCAGTAAGTATTTGTGTGAGCGGCTGTATGGGTGAGCGAGTGTCATTGTTAGTGGGTATATGGGTACCTGAGTGGGTATGTGAGTAGCTGTATGAATGAGTGGGCATGCCAGTGGCTGTATGGATGAGTGAGTGGCTATATGAGTGAGTGGCTGTGTGAGTGAGTGCTCTGTCAGTGGCTCTATGGGTAAGTGAGTGGTTGCGTGAGTTGATGTATGGGTGAGTGAGTGGGTGTGTGAGTGGCTGTATAGGTGAGTGAATGTCTGTGTGGTAAGTGCAGGGGTGTGGAATTTATTAAAATATCTACTTTTCCATGGGGCAGGTTGCTTCATAAATCTACTTGTCCTGTAACAAAATCTACTTGTCCCTTTGTGCCATGTTGTGCAGCGACAAATTATGGCAGCAATCTCATTATATAAGAGCTCTTATATAGCCTCTCTGATTATGCCAGGGCTCATACGATATTAGTGTTTGAATACTAGCAATCCCTTTATGTTGCTACGTTTCCGCAGATCTACATACTGGGACTGAAGGTAGTGGTAAACAATAGTTCCAGGGTTGGAATGTCCTGAGTCTGTGCAAACCTACTAACTTGCATGTTTTAAGGGTTTTCAAAAACTCTTCTCTAATCTTTTCCAATACTGAGAAATGTTGGAAATTTACTCCTGACAATGGCAGAAGTCATCTTTCTTCCAGAGTTGGGAAAAAAATGGTTGGAGGGAAAATAAACTTACAAACACTCAGGTTTTCGCATGAGCAAATCTACACATGCATATTTGCTCATGCTAAAACGCAGTTCACAAATATTTTCTAGGAGTAATATCTCTTGCCCTACTACTGTAAATTCGTGTGAATTCACAAAAGCCATATTGCTGCCCTTAATGCAAGGACATCAGTGGCAGCTGGTGTTAAGGGGCGAAAGGGGCTTTGCCTCACTAGCTTCGGGACTAGGATCCGACGGGGAGGAGATAAGAGAATGTGTACACAATGTAGCAGCTCCCTTCCTAGAAAAATAAATGGAATTTGTATTCAACACGATGCAGTGAGCACTTCATTTGATTCAATTGAAGTGCTCACTGCTTCTTGTGAATACAAATTCCAGTTTTTTTTTTAGGAAGGGAGGAGGAGAGACCTCCTGCACATGTGCTGGCCGGGGCGAGGACTATTGCTCGCCCTCGATGCACAATCTAGAAGTGATGTCTGCATGAAGGGAGTGGCCAGAAAAAGCAGAAAATGGTTGGTTTTCAATAGGGCGCATATACTATCAACCAGGCGATATTACCGCGCTATTTAAATGAATGGTAAGGGGCAGGGCTAGTGGGTGAGTGAGAGAGTAGTGGGTGGCAACAATTGGAGCACCCATTGCCTTCGCTGTACTTTTAGGCCTACTGGTTGGATAATGGAAGCTGGGGGCGTGGGCTGTGGAAGAGTTGACTGCGCAGCTCTGATTCTGGCATAATCGGCATGCAGGCATCAGGTCTGCTGTATTCCTGTTGGCTGTGTTTGATCAGGACGGACTTGCTGTGAACCCGACTGGCGATCCGGTAAGTACAACATTTGAGATAAAATCATGTTATGAAGATCGTGATATATATGACGGACGGGGCCTTATTTGCATGTATACGAATATAGAAGCAAAACCCTGTAAATATGGTGTGGTGTACAGTTTGTGTCTCCTAAACATAAACTGCGCGATGGCTGTAACGCGAGGTAAGCTTTTATGCTCCAAGCCTCCCCCTTTAAAAAAATCACATTGCTACCTCTGTTGAGTTAGACATGCTCTGAAAGAATTCTGTACTTGCTTTTTAACTAGGGCTTCCTATTACATATTATAAAGTTCTCAAGGGCACAGCAGCTGCAAGATTTCTGCGGATAAGTCGCACAATTCTGATAGCGTTAAAAGTCCGGCAGTATGTGTGAAGGGCATTGGTGCACATGCACGGCCTCTTGGCGCTGTGTAATATATCTCTGGCTACTTCATTTTCAGTGCTAAATTCAAATTCAGGACGAGAACAATCCGTGCATAGTGTGTATATTGCTCAGTTTTTCAGCAGGAAAAGATAGGTGAACGGCCACAGGTACGGGGTAATGAGAGGTCGGGACCGGTGCAAGGTGCAGCAGAGAGGTACTGAGCAGCAACAGGTACAAAGAGAAAGCGGAAGGGACAGTGAGACATACGGAAAAAAAGAGACACAAGGCTGGATGAGACAGACGTACAAGCAAGGGCACTAGCTCTGTTCTTGCTACTTTGCATCCCTTCACTTCCCTGCATGAGATCCATGTCTCCTATTTTCCTGCATGCCCGCCCTTCCCACTCACAAACCTCACCTGCTTCCCCTGAAGGACATATACCAAGGGTGCACTTTTGAGACTTTCTTTAATAATTGGGCCCCTAATTTGGTCTGGCGTTAACATGACCTTTTGTGTTTATTAAAATTCTCTTTCTCTCTCTGTATCGGCTGGCTTCACGGTGAGTGACAGCATTCTGCTCTTTCACAAGGAGCATATCGGCACACAAATTAGTTTTGTTCAGTGCCAGTAACTAATGTGGCAGTGTGTGCTTTTTTGCGCCCAAAAACAATTTTTGCTTTAGCCAATGTTTGTTATAATGGTGAGGGTCCACCAGCTCTCACATCAATAAGGTTTTACAAAAACCATGCCAAAACAAGTCACGCATTGCCAAAACTAAAAAGCTGACCACCATTTCAGACCTATTGGCTTTGCCAATGCTTGTTTATTTTGATGTTTCCCAAAATCTTATTGAAACTGGTTACACTGATTTTCTAATATGAATATTTTGGGGAAATACTAGCTTGCATCAACACATTTTACTAAATGATGCTGCAAAGAAATGGTACCTGAAATTTTACAGTAGTTTAGCAAAACAAAATGTTTCCTACTTTCTTTTTTTAGTAACATTTTATATTGAAAGCAAAGAATCATTAATCTTGCTTTCAAGCTTCTGCAAATATTTGCATCTAATCAGACAGCATTCTGGGAGTATTATGCATAGCCTCATATTGCTAAACTTTGAAACCATTTGTACACATTTTTATACCTAAACCACTGTCAGTAGTGCAGTCAGAACTTACATTTACTGAGAGCGCTCACCCTAATAATAAAGACTTTTAATTAATGAACCATAAATACAAGTTTGAACAGCATTAACATATGCACACAAATATTAACTTAACTGCAGGCAGTGCCCTTCCCTGATCCTTAATGGGGTACTGCAAACTGGCAGCTGAAGGGTTCATGCTGCTGGGGGTCCCAAGGACAGAATGCACATTAAAACTTGTTGCCCTTGACCCCAAACAATATGTCCTGGGCGTCGGGCTATAGGAATTCCACATCCCTGTAAGTGGATGAATGGGTTAGTGAGTGGGAATGTGACTGGCTGGGATCACTGACATAATATCGATTACCAAAATATCGACTACTTAAAATATCGTTGCTAAATTATCGACTACAATATTATCGACTCACCATACTTATTAAAGAAAATACTAAAATATCGAGTACACAATATCGTCTTTACAAAATATCGTATATCATTATATCGAACTTATAAATATCGTGAACAAAATTATCGTCTACTCTTAAATGACTATGTAAATGACAAAATTATCGAAATCAGAAATATAGACAACCAAAATATAGAATATTTCACAATATCGACTATCTAAAAAACTATGAAGAAAATATACTTTAAGCACAACACATACATTAACATTGTAATACATAATAAAACACTTAAATAACATTAACATTTTCGTTCAAACACATACATTTAAAAATAAACATTCCATAAACAATATGAATACATTTCACTACATAAATAATGTTTTAATTATTATACATGCATTAAACCACATTTACAAATATCTTTAAAGCATTTACTACTACAAATAAACAATAACTTACTACTAATAAGTTGCTAATTAGCGTTTCCCTTACATGGAAACAAACAGCCAGAAAATAAAAAAAAAAATCAAGGTGGACCAATGACATGTTCACATTTCAAATTAAACCAATGAAATGAAGCAACTAATTAATTGCACACTATAAAAACACTACATTTCAACATCTCTTTCACACGACAAACTGAAAAGAAGAAATAAGATGAAACTCTACTCAACTGTTTCCTGAAAGAAAATTTACAGTCCAAAAGAAAATTTTACAACTACAGAAAGTAAGTTAAACTCTATTGATAAAGCAACAAATCTAGAATGCTACAGCTGAAACTATTTCTATAAATGAATTTACTACACTTTATTTAATTACATTCACATCTCCTCTATAGATACCTTCTAAACAAACAGAAATATTTTGGACATCCCCACAACTCTAATATTAATCAATGTAAGTATATTTTAAATGTTTCCTACCCACCTACAAGTATTAATTAAAAAAATAATTCTAAAACATATTTATTCCTTATTTCTCTCCTCTACAGAAAACCACTGAACCATCCAAAACTACCTTCTACGCAATAACCTACTGGACCAAAGAAAGTTGTAAGTATATAAACCTCAATCATTAAACAGCCTAAAATACGCAGCCAGAATGTTACTTTCCCCTTAAAACAGTATCACATTCAAAAAAATGTATCCAACTATTAACTAATTTTTTTTTCTTATCAACAGAAAATCTATCTCCAAGATTCAACTGAAAGCTTCAAATCAGCTAATTAACATCTTTCAACAAATCAAATTAAACATTGTAAGTATATTCACTAAAATTTAAATATATTTAAAATATCTATAACATTGTTTATATTTACAAAATATTTTTTCATCTCTCCTAGCATAATACAGAACAACACGACTGAAGGTGCAGAATTTATAACGTCTCAAAAAAATAAAATGTTGTTATGTTATATGGGTTATGTATATACACAAGAAAAGCAAAGTGGTCTGAAAATGTTTTGGAAATGTAGCAAATACTACTCAAACAAATGCTATGGTAGAGCTATTACAAAAGAAACCACTGTTCTTTCTGTAAAAGAACATAATCACCCCCCCCAATATAACAGAGATAGAAGTTAGAAATGCTCTTGAAAACATTAAAGAAGCAAGTACTAGCACTGATAAACCCACCACCCAAATACTCAAAGAACAATTATTAAAAATACCACACCATGCATCAGCACAATTACCCCCAATTGATTGTTTAAAAAGAACTATTGCTAGACAAAAAAAACTAACTACCAAAACTCTACCTACCCCTAAAACATTTGAGACAGTAATCATTCCCCCAGAATTAAGCATAACTCACACTAATGAACCATTTATTTTTTTTGATAACAAATCTCCTGATAAAAGAATAATTATGTTTGCTACTGCAAACAATTTAGCGAAATTACAACAATGTGACACTTGGATGATGGATGGAACTTTTAAAGTTTGTCCAAAACCATTCTACCAACTATACACAGTGCATGGATTGTACCAACATTCTAACATTCCATTCATCTATGCCCTCTTACCAAATAAACAGCAAACAACATACATAGAAATTTTAACCAAAATTAAAGAAGAAACCAATAATTATTTCCCTCAAAAAATAATTATTGATTTCGAATTAGCCATGATCAATTCAATACTAAAAAATTATCCACACACAGCAATCCAAGGTTGCTATTATCATTTTAACCAGAGTCTATGGAGACATCTGCAAAAGTCCACCCTAAGTGTACAATACGCTACAGATAGTACTTTTGCCTACCAGGTTAAAAAACTAATAGCACTAGCATACGTACCTGTAACAGATGTAGCAGAACACTATAATATTCTAATAGAAAGTCCCTATTACAAAAAGAACGAAGACAAATTAAGCCAACTCCTAGACTACTTTGAGGACACCTGGGTGGGAAGATTACATCGATCAGGACATAGAAGACAACCAAAGTTCCACATTCCTTGGTGGAATGTATACCTGAGTACCTTAAATAAACAATCCAAAACAAACAATAGTGTTGAAGGATGGCATAATGCCTTCCAAGCAACTACAAGCAGAGGGAAACCTACCCTACAAAAACTCCTGGAATCTCTACAAAAAGAACAAAGCTACCAAGAATTACGGATGCAACAATCTGTTACTCAAATAGGTCCTAAATTAACTAAACAAACCAAACAAATGTTTGATCTACTACAAAGTCAAGTAAACCTATACCCATCAACAAGTGGCCTAGACTACCTATCACTAATAGCCAAAAGCATTTTATAATTAACATACACACAGCTAATCAAAGAAATTGGTCAATACAATAAACAATTGCAATCATATATTAATACTATATTTTCCTAAATAATATATAATTGTCAGATACATTTCATTTTCATATAGAAAATATATATGTACAATTAAATATTATTTCTGTAAATATAATATATATAACAATAAACTATAATAACATTTCCCACCCAAATTATAACAAAATATAACTTACCATTGATGTAGCCATACAAGATGAATTCCACCAAGCAAGACTCCTTCCATTTGTATGTCAATCCATAGTAATAATAAAAAATTTGCCCCACCAAAAATGAAAAAATGAACACATCCAATGTAAATCCATCCTCGACAAATCTAAAAACGTGAAATCCTCAAAACCCGAAAAGTAGGTCAAAATAGTAACAAACGATCCTGGAAATCCAGGTTAAAAAAAAGTGTGATAACTTTATTAGTTTCATTAACTAAAACACACTTTCTAAAAAAAAAAAAATAACGTCTCTCTTTCCATCATAATATCCAAACCCTAAAAAACCCGAAAAGAAGTAAAAAATAAAAAGAAACGCTCCATGAAATCCCGTAAAAAGTTAAAAAGTGTGTTAACAATATTACTTAAATCAAGTAACACACACTTTAAAAAAAAAAAACGCGTCTTGGTCTTCGAAAAAACATCGATGAACATTTACCTGAAAAAAGAACAAAACATACCCACCCAGACAATCACACCCAAATACACGAAATAAATACAATTACATCATTTAAATCAACACATATTTAATGACGATATTTACTTCTAAAACTACGTCACAACCAGTAAACAACCACACGTAACTAAATCATTACTAACACCTCAAAAACACCCAAAACATTTAACATTATCAATCAATACACTATAAACATCCTAACTACCCTAAACATAAGTATTTAAGAACACTTAATACTTAAAACATCCCTTACCTTGCTCAACGCGACGCAGCTTCCAACCGCGAGCTTCCTCAGTCCAAAATGACCCAAAATAACATGAAGCGGTTACAAAATAATCCCATTCAAATGAAAATCCCTACTTAAATCAGTGTAACTATATTAAAACAATAAAAAACATCCTTATAATGATATATAAAAATAACATAAATTTATCTAAATTCTTAAAAATGATTTTCTAATAAACAATACCTTTAAAAATTATATTCATAATAATTAAAAATACATTATTATTATGATTATAATACAGTAATATTTTTTTCACAACTGTACAAACTATAATAAAATGTATGTTATTATTTAAATTTTATTTACAAAACGTACATGTTGAAAAACATTTTTTTCATATAATTATAAAATATAAACATTAATAATATTAACATTTCCTACAATAATATTATTAATCATCATTAAAAATACATAGCATAAAAATATACTATTTGTCATGTACTAATTATGTACAACAACAAAATACAAATGACACAATATTCTTCAGAAATTACATATGCAATGATTTTTTTATGTATATAGCCAACAAACACATTATTATATGAATACTGCAAGAATATGTTTATTTGCAAACAATGTAAAAAAGTAATAAATGTTATGTATGTTTTTTGTCATTATCAATACTTCTGTTATAAAATGTGATGATATCAATAAATTGTATTTTCCTTAAAACATTGCAAAAATACACAAATGTATGCATATTTGCTGTATCTCTACTAATGTATACTCCATTCTGTAAATAAAAAAAAACAATAATATCTCTATTTTCTTCAACAAAAATAAAGCTTATATAAAAATATTGGATTTCATAATTTATTACTATCACATATATAATTTAGCTAATTTAATTGTTTAAAAATGTAAATAATCACATTTTTTCCAACATTAAATCCAAAAACATACTTCATTAACACAATACATATACATTCTGCACACTAACCCTATACAAATTACTATTCCCATTTCACCTATATTAAAGTCAGGAAAAGTGCTGGACACTAACCCTATATAATTTACTATTCCCACTCCAGTTAACATAAAGTCAGAAAAGGTGCTGGACAGTAACCCTATATAATTTACTATTCCCACTCCAGTTAACATAAAGTCAGGAAAGGTGCAGGACACTAACCCTATATAATTTACTATTCCCACTCCAGTTAACATAAAGTCAGTGAAAGTTCTGGACAGTAACCCTAAATAATTTACTATTCCCACTCCAGTTAACATAAAGTCAAGGAAGGTGCTGGACAGTAACCCTATATAATTTACTAATCCCACTCCAGTTAACATAAACTCAGGGAAAATGCTGGACAGTAACCCTATTTAATTTACTATTCCCACTCCAGTTAACATAAAGTCAAGGAAGGTGCTGGACAGTAACCCTATATAATTTACTATTCCCACTCCAGTTAACATAAAGTCAAGGAAGGTGCTGGACAGTAACCCTATATAATTTACTATTCCCACTCCAGTTAACATAAACTCAGGGAAAATGCTGGACAGTAACCCTATTTAATTTACTATTCCCACTCCAGTTAACATAAAGTCAAGGAAGGTGCTGGACAGTAACCCTATATAATTTACTATTCCCACTCCAGTTAACATAAAGTCAAGGAAGGTGCTGTACAGTAACCCTACATAATTTACTATTCCGACTCCAGTTAACATAAACTCAGGGAAAATGCTGGACAGTAACCCTATTTAATTTACTATTCCCACTCCAGTTAACATAAAGTCAAGGAAGGTGCTGGCCAGTAACCCTATCTAATTTACTATTCCCACTCAAGTTAACATAAAGTCAGAGAAGATGCTGGACACTAACCCAATATAATTTACTATTCCCACTCCAGTTAACATAAAGTCAAGGAAGGTGCTGGACAGTAAACCTATATAATTTACTATTCCCACTTCAGTTAACATAAATTCAGAGAAGGTGCTGGACAGTAACCCTATATAATTTACTATTCCCACTCCAGTTAACATAAACTCAGGAAAGGTGCTGGCCAGTAACACTATATAATTTACTATTCCCACTCCAGTTAACACAAAGTCAAGGAAGGTGCTGGACAGTAACCCTATATAATTTACTATTCCCACTCCAGTTAACATAAAGTCAAGGAAGGTGCTGGACAGTAACCCTATATAATTTACTATTCCCACTCCAGTTAACATAAACTCAGGGAAAATGCTGGACAGTAACCCTATTTAATTTACTATTCCCACTCCAGTTAACATAAAGTCAAGGAAGGTGCTGGCCAGTAACCCTATCTAATTTACTATTCCCACTCAAGTTAACATAAAGTCAGAGAAGATGCTGGACACTAACCCTATATAATTTACTATTCCCACTCCAGTTAACATAAAGTCAGGGAAAGTGCTGGACAGTAAACCTATATAATTTACTATTCCCACTTCAGTTAACATAAATTCAGAGAAGGTGCTGGACAGTAAACCTATATAATTTACTATTCCCACTTCAGTTAACATAAATTCAGAGAAGGTGCTGGACAGTAACCCTATATAATTTACTATTCCCACTCCAGTTAACATAAACTCAGAAAAGGTGCTGGCCAGTAACCCTATATAATTTACTATTCCCACTCCAGTTAACATAAAGTCAAGGAAGGTGCTGGACAGTAACCCTATATAATTTACTATTCCCACTCCAGTTAACATAAAGTCAAGGAAGATGCTGGACAGTAACCCTATATAATTTAGTATTCCCACTCCAGTTAACATAAAGTCAGGAAAGGTGCTGGACACTAACCCTATATAATTTACTATTCCCACTCCAGTTATCATAAAGTCAGGGAAGATGCTGGACACTAACCGTATATAATTTTCTATTCCCACTCCAGTTAACATAAAGTCATAGAAGGTGGTGGACAGTAACCCTATATAATTTACTATTCCCACTCCACTTAACATAAATTCAGAGAAGGTGCTGGACAGTAACCCTATATAATTTACTATTCCCACTCCAGTTAAAATAAAGTCAATGAAGGTGCTGGACAGTAACCCTATATAATTTACTATTCCCACTCCAATTAACATAAACTCAGGGAAGGTGCTGGACACTAACCCAATAAAATGTAATATTCCCGCTCCAGAAAGTTAAAACTGAGAGAAGGTGCTGGTTATAACATCACTCAAAATATTAAAAATCTACATTTATTAACTATGAGATATCATTTTAAAACTATTACAATTAACAATACTATCGTTACAACAATACCCACCCCTATCCCATATTAACCCTAATTCCATATAAAAAATTTACAATATGTTTTCCATAAAATTTGCAAATATACAATTATTTAATTATAATTTTTTTTTAATTTAAATTTCACAATATTTACTAATAAATGTAATAGTTTTATGATCTATTTTTACACTATTATTTTTTTCAATTACTCCCCACCCTTCTCCCCTAATATACCCACATCCCACCCATAAATACAACATAAATATTGAAATTCTAATTTCCAATTAAAAGTATATAATTAGATTTTTACATTAAATATTCACAATTTTAAATTATTCCCAATTATATATTTAGTTATTAATCTATAATTTTGTAATAATTATTAAAATACAATCCACACACTTACACCCTATTAACCCAACTTCCCAACCATGAAACCAAAAAAGAATTTCGAAATTAATTTGATTTTTTTTTTAAAAAAAATTCAAAATTAAATTTAAGATTTTAACTTTCTAATTCTTTAATATTAATATTTATAACTTATTATCAAATCTCACAGTAATATTTTTAATACACTCCCCACCCTTATACACTAATAACCCTACATCCCACTCATAAAACAAAATTCTAATTTCATTATAATTTTAAATTATATAATTTCGAATTTACAATAAAATTTTGAAATTTCGAATTCTTAAATATTTTAAATTTTTACATTATTATCTGATTTTACAATAACATTTTTAAAACACTTCCCACCCTTCTCCCCTAATAACCCAACATCCCGCTCCTAAAAAATATATATTATTTCTTTATTATTTTCAAAATTATAAATATTGAATTTACAAATTCCATTACAATTTAATATTCATATTTATTTATTATTTAATATTTTTAAATTATTATCTGATTTTACACTAATATTTTTAAAACACTCCCCACCCTTATCCCCTAATAACCCAACATCCCGCTCCTAAAACATATCATACAATAAATTACTTAACACTATTAATTACATTTTAAAAATTAATAAAGTATTTATACATATAATTAAACAATTTACTCATTCAATATACACTAAATAGACATTTTAAACAATATATATATTATATTTCGATATTTCTAACAAAACTAATCAATCAATATTATCTACAAACGATATTACTACATCGATATTTCATACTTCGATATTTTACTAAACACAAAAAAAACGATATTACTTACCTCGATATTCTACACTTCGATATTAATGTTATCTCGATATTTTAACTTCGATATTCTTGTTGTTTGATATTATTTTTTCGATATTATGTCTATTTACCGACTGGCTGTATAAGTGAGTGAATACGTTGTGTAAGTGGCTGTATGGGTGACAGTGATTTTATCAGTGGCTAGATGGGTGAGTGAGTGGCTGTTTGAGTGTGTGTCTAGATAAGTGGGTGTCTGTATTGGAGTCTGTATTGGAAAGTGAATGTCTGTGTTAATGGCTGTATGGGTGGGTGAGTGAGCGGCTGTATGGGTGTGTGAGTTTGAGTGGCTGTATGGGTGAATTATTGCTGTGTCAGTGACTGTATGTGTGAAAGAGTGGCTCTGTGGGGGTATGAGTGTCTGTGTGGGTGAGTGAGTGGCTATATGGGTGAATGAGTGAGTGTGTGAGTGGCTTCATGGGTGAGTGAGTGGCTGTGTGTGTTAGTGAGTGTCTGTGTGAGTGGCCGTATGGGTGAGTGAGTGGCTGTGTGAGTAGCTGTATGGGTGACTGAGTATCTGTCAGTGGCTGTATGAGTGAGTGAGTGGCTGTGTCAGTGGCTGTATGAGTGAGTGAGTGAGTGGCTGTTTGACTAGGTATGTGAATAAATGAGTGGGGGTGTGAGTGCTTGTATTGGTTAGTGAGTGGCTGTGTCAGTGGCTGTATGTGTGAGTGAGTGGTGGTGCGAGTGTCTCTATGGGTGAGTAAGTGTTGTGTCAGTGGCTGTATGGGTGAGTGAGTGGTGGTGTGAGTGTCTATATGGGTGAGTGAGTGTTGTGTCAGTGGCTATATGGGTGAGTTAGCGGCTGTGTGTGTGAGTGGCTGTGTGAGTGATGTATGGGTAAGTGAGTGGGTGTGTGAGTGGCTTAGTGAGTAAGTGGGTAAGTGACTGTGTTTCAGTAAGTATTTGTGTGAGTGGCTGTATGTGTGAGTGAGTGGGCATGTGAGTGGCTGTATGAGTGAGTGGCTGTGTGAGTGCTCTGTCAGTAGCTCTGGGTAAGTGAGTGGTTGCGTGAGTTGATGTATGGGTGAGTGAGTGGCTGTATGGACGAGTGAGTGGCTGTACATGTGAGTGAATGTGTGGTGAGTGGCTGAATGGGTGAGTGAGTGGGACTGTGCCTGGCTGTATAAGTGAGTGGGCAAGCTGTGTAAGTGGCTCTATGGGTAACTGAGTGGGTGTGTGAGTAGCTGTAAGGGTGACTGAATGGGTGAGTGATTGCTGTGTCAATGACTGTATGAGTGGATGAGTGGCTGCATGGGTGAGTGAGTGGGACTATGAGTGGCTGTATAAGTGAGTGAATAAGTTGTGTAAGTGGCTGTATGGGTACCTGAGTGGGTGTGTGATTGGCTGTAAGGATGACTGAATGGCTGCATGAGTGGCTTTATGGGTGACTGAATAATTGTATCAGTGGCTAGATGGGCAAATGAGTGGCTGTTTGAGTGTGTGTATAGATAAGTGAGTGTATGTATTGGAAAGTGAATGTCCGTGTTAGTGGCTGTATGGGTGAGTGAGTGAGTGGCTGTATGGGTGAGTGATTGCTGTGTCAGTGACTATGAGTGAATGGGTGACTGTGTGGGGGGCCTGCGTGTCTCCAAAATGATCAGAGCCTAGATTGTAGGAGATAGTTTTGTATTTTGGGCCAGAGAGTGCAAGAAAGAGTGGCATTGGCAGGTACCTAGGTTTATCTAATGTACACATTACTTGGTTTTGCCAGAGAGGGGTAAAGTGGCATCAGTTGCTGCCTTTAGTAGAAAGCATTGTGGACTGCCAACATCCAGACCACATGATTGTGCACTGTGGTGGCAAAGACCTGGGTACAATTACTGGGGTAGTACTGGAAATCCTAATGAAAGATACCTTTGGAAAATGAATGACACTTTTCCCACATACTGCCTTGGTGTTCTGCAACATTTGTCAATGACAAAAGTGGCAGTAGTCAATCCAATTTTGTCCTTAATAAAGAAAACCAGGAAACATGCCAATTTAACTGTTTCTGCATTTTTCCGAGACGTAACATGGGCTCTATATATCATAACAACTTAGCCTTCGACATGGACAGAATATATTGAAAAGATGGAGTCCATTTCACAGACACAGGCAAGAGGTTGTTCCTCAACAACTTAAAACAATGCATCATGTTTTATGTGTAGATATCATCTACACAATATAAACACAAAGGCTCTTTTCAAAGCCAACCCTTTTCCCAAACACTGGTTCATTTTCTTTTTAACTCCATTTTTTGTATTTCTTACTTGGCTCTGTGGATCCTTCCCGGATCCACAAACCAAAACCACACATCTAATACAAAGCAGCACATTTAGGATTCAAGACAGATCTTCAGCCCCATTCCCAGCTAAAAATACTCTTTTAAAACAGAAACACATTTAATACATTGGCATGCGCATGACTTTATGACTCGGTGAGTGGCTGTATTGCAGAATTTGGGGGTCTGTGTGTGTGTGTGGGGGTATATGGGTCACCAGTGTTTGTAGGGATGTGTGAGTGGCTGTATGAATTGGTATGTGAGTGGCATGCATCTGTCAGTGGGTGGGTGATAGTCTGTTTGCATCTGTCAGTGGTTTGTGAGTATCTGTGTTGTCTGAGTGGGTGCAAGACTTTCTGTGTGGGTTTGTAATTGGGTGTATGAGTGTCTGTCTGTGAGTGGATGGGAGAGTGAGAGAGTGGGCGTTTGTGTGGGTGTGTGTCTGCGAGTAGGTGTGTGTATGCCTGAGTGGGGCTGTGAGTGGGTGTGTGAGTCTGTCTGTGGGTGTGTGAGTGCATGAGTGGGTCTATGAGTGGTTTTGTGACTGTCTGGGTGGGTCTGTGAGTTAGTGTGTTAGTGTGAGTGGGGGTCTGTGAATGGGCGTATGAGTACCTGTGTGAGTCTGTGAGTGAGTGTGTGCCTCTGTGGGAATGTGAGTGGGTGTGTGAGTGGTACTATGGATCTGTGAGTTGGTCTATTAGTGTGTGCATCTGTGAGTGGGTGTATGGTCTGTAAGTGGGTGTGTCAGTTCCTGTGTGGGTCTGTGAATGGGTGTGTGAGTGACTGTGGGTCTGTGAGTGGATGTGTGAGTTGCACTATGGTCTGTGAGTAGGTGTGAGAGTGCCTTGTGGATCTGTGAGCGGGTGTGTGAGTGCCTGTGTGGGCCTGAGAGTGAGTGTGAGAGTGTGTTTTTTTAATTGCAGCAAGATTCACAAAACAGTCACGGAATCACACGTGGCTGCGCTGAGCACTGCGGAGGGTCTGCAAATCCCTGCATGTGTCAAAAAAAATGTAAGGCAATTTCTAGCCCTTTATGGGTTCCTCTGCGACCCTTCCAACATACCCATAGGGTCAGTGTACCTCTAGCCTAACCCCAACAATCAGTTTACAATTTAAACTTTAAGCCCCAGGACCGCTCTCTGATCGATAAAATAGTGGCTGCAACTTTCCTGTAAGGTTGCGGCCAGACAATCATGACATTGCTGTTGGTACATAGATTTGTGACACACTGCGGTGGATTTGCAGGAGGGTCCGCATCTCTAGATGTGTATAGATCTGCAGGAGGGTCCGCATCCCTAGATATGTCTAATTCTTTTTTCTTTAATAACTCCAGATCTACTGAACGGATTTACACCAAATCACAACAAGCATTTGCAAAGCAATAGGTCTAGCAATTGCGAGGTTTTGAGCTAATGGCACTGTAAATGACAACGCCTTATATATATATGTGTTTAACAAAACTGCAATACAAAAGGCATTGTCTTTTATTTTAAATATATTTTAATTTTTCATTAGGTGGAAAAACATGACACGTTCACATAACCATAACAACAAGTTGCACTTAGACCGTACACATTTGCATGACTTGCTCATATCTGGTTGCCATCTGATTTTTTTTTTTAAAAGGCATTGTCATTTACAATACCAACAGGTTAAAGTTTCCAAAAGGCAAGACCTATTGCATTGTAAATGCTCGTTGTTTACAAGCACCCCATGCTGCGCTTTCACATTAATAGAGTTCATGCCCCTTTCTTCAGACGAGCCATGTCTAAAGAAAGGTCTGCAGCCACTATTAAAGTGAAAACGCGGTATGGGGCCCTTTTACCAAAAAAAGCTGTAGTTTTTCAAGTAGAGTAACTATTTTATTTTGTAAAAGCGCCCCATGAAAGCGTACATGGTGCGCAGAATGTTGCAGGAAAGCATGTTGTGCCTACAGTGGCAGAAACCCATTAAAGAAAACAGTGCTTGCATACTAAGTAAGACAGACCGTGAACAACTGAAGTAAAAGGGCCAGTCCTCATGGGAGGTTACAAATGAAGGTGGTACTAAGGGAGGACTAACAATAATGAATCAGAGGCCAGAAGAACAATGACACAAGCCAATGACAAATATAGACGGAGAGGGGGTGGGGCTTTAAGTCCATACTCAAATACTGCATGGCTAGGAGAGCAGCGCATGCGCTGCCTAGGCTCGACCTAAAAAGGGCTCATTCTGGGCCAATAGCTAGCTTTCTACCAAATGTGGTGTAATTCCATCCAGCGGTCCATGCTGTAGTCGTGTTCAAAATCCCTATGGGCATATGCATGGGGAAACGTGTTTTTGGACCCCCCTATTTCTCGGCTTCCGCTTTATGAATCACCCTGAAACTTTATAAACAGTTTTTTAAATGAGTGGCACAATAGTTTTGAGAATTTTGTAGAGATTTGTCAAACGGCCCAAAAGTTATTACCAAAACAAAAAACTCTTTGTCTATGGAAAGTAGGTCCTGCAGGCCTGCAACCGGCAATAGGTAATGTATGTGTGTGTGTGTGTGTGTGTTTGTGTGTGCGCACACATAGGTGTGTGTGCGTTTGTGTATTGAAATTTGAATAACAGTTGAACAGACCAAATGATGATAAGGAATGACCCTAAGCTCATCTTTGCATCTATTTTTTATTTATGATTTTTTTCATTACATGAGGCTGGTGATACTAATAAAGCTGGCTGTAAGCCATACCTGAAAAGGAATACCCCATTCCCCATATGTTCAGCAACAGGCTTTTGCCTGTTGGGTTCACTCATGAGGCTGGGGTGTAACAGAGATAGTGGACTTAACAATGTCTAATCTGCGGCAAAAACATCCCTGAAGAGCATGTTTTTTTTAATCTCAGTGACGTTTAACACTAGTGTAGTTTCCCGCTACCGGTATAAGATTAAGACTGGCATTATGAGTGATCTCTTAATTCCAATAAGGTTATATTGTAATTTTAATTGTTTTACTTTCACATGGAGAATTCAGCTGCTCAAAAAACTTTCAGAATTTCTGTTTGGAAACCCTGGAGGAAAATGAGGGATCACTGCGGGAAATGGACCCAGATATACTGATTCCATTGGTAATTCCTCCTTTCTTAGTGGGTGCCCGGGGTCCAACTAATAATGAACCAGATTTTACCGGTATCCCCAATATTGGTAACTCCTGGGGTGGGAAAAATCTGACCTATTTTCCAGCCCACTCAGAATGAGGGCTGAAGACAGATTGGAGCAGTGCTTTGAATGGGCAGGTACTGAGCTCCTCCACTTCCGTAATATTAAAGTGAGAGTGCTAGCCCTTCTCAGGAAAGAAGTAATACTTTTAATAGAAGAGCACCAGCACTTCTCAGGAGAGGGTTAACAATTTAAACAGTAGAACACCTGCGCCTCTCAGTAGGTAACAGGCACTCTAGGATCGTGATACCAGCACATGGATATTTTTGTTTCTAGCTGCCTGAGGCTCCAAGTCATTTGTTATGCCTTCAACAAGTCCCACTTTTTAGAATTTGACACTTTGCATTCTGGAACTTGTGGTTCAGTAGTTTATCCGTAACACATATGAAACCAAGTATCGGAGGAAATGTGGTCAGTCCTTGCCTGCGTCCTTCCAAGACAATTTATAAAGCACCCCAAAGCTAAGAGGACTCATACACTGTCACTACGGAACCCACCAAAGGGGGCTTTGCATGTTTGTGGAAACCAGATGTCCTTAGTTGCTCCCTATTTAGACAGAACCTACAGAATGTACTAAATTGTAAGGCGGGTCTTAATTTTCTCTCACAAGTGTGATGGCCAATGATGAAGCATTACAGCCAAGGGTGGGGGGGGGCTCACCTTAGAATTTAGTAACTACTGTAGTTCCTTTCTAAGTAGAGACTTATTCAGGACATCTGGTTCCCACAAATCAGGCAACGGTTCCATTAGTGGTTTATCTCCCACCCCAATTATGAATGTGTCTACAAATGCCAGCGTGCAGCCTGCTGATGACTTTAACCCCAGCTAATGTCTGAGGATTGCACCCACAATCTGCAGCCACCAGGCTTATCCGCTGAGTGTACAGATGATGGTTTAGCAAGGATTTCATGGGCCCTGGTGCAATCAAAGAAAATGGGTCCACTGGCTGAATAGCAAAATACAGCCACAACTTGTATTCATTGAGCTACTAACACTCTTGGGCTCCCGTGCCATCTGAAAGCTACAACCCTGTCGGCAGAGCTAATGGCATGTCGCAGACCCGCTTCTTGGTATGTTGGCACAGGAGCGTGTTAATCTTTCTCCCTGGGTGCCTCCCTAACCTGTCTTTCCTGGCCTGAATATTAGCAGAAGGATTGCTGTGGTGGTCCTGGTAACTCTGGTACAGGTCGGGCTTAATAACCTAATATCTGCTTGCTGTTCCCCTAGGGCTGTTGGTCGATATGGCACACCATAGTGGTGGGATTTTTCGACAAAGGAGCCGTCCTCACTTAGCATACGGCTCATGTGAAGCTCCTTCATACTGAGAGTGCTCTACAATTGTGAAAAGGTGGTACGTGTGCTTGGCTACTGGCATTAAAATTACACAGTGCCACCTACCACCACCAGTGCCGATTCTTCATTCACACTGCTCAACATATGACACGGCTTTCACAGCGCCAGGCGGGTAGGGACAGTCAAAAAGATCCACCACAAAGGTCTGATTTTGTTGAGGGAAGTGTGTTATTCATCCTGGTGTGGATGCACACAGTGTTTGCTTAAATACCCCTCACACACCAAAAGGGCCCTTGGTGTCATGCTTCATCATAGGGGTCTTCCCGCCCCATTGCAGGACGGGGCGTGCTACGACCTACGACTACGCGGGAGCACTGTTTTAACAATACTATGTGTAGTGATGGGGTAGTGAGCGGAGGGGTCGGGAGTGAGTATGGGTAAGTGATTTAAAAAGGACCTGGCCTCATGGACTTAAAAAACTTTAATAGGTCGTTGAGGCTCGACCTTTTAAAAAAGTGATGCGGAGATGTCCTGCCTATAATGTGCGGATACTCCTATAAAGTCAACTTGTTTCGACGCAAAGGCTTCTTCATCAGGACTGAAAGATCCCCTCAGTACTCACTATGTTGAATTTCCCAAATGGGTGTGCTATATATAAAGGTGATAAATGAAAGATGCATGAATTTTATGTACTTAATACGATACCCAATAGTACCATGTATGTGTTAATCTGAAAGAGAAAGTACAATTAATAGCGCTTTCCCATGCGCAAACACTCGAAATCTACGAAAGAAGAATGGTTAGAAAGATGAAAAAACTACATGGTGACTGTAGTGTGATCTTAGTGCTATTGATACCGTGGTCTATCGGTGCGAAGACCTGTGGCAGGAAAAAGGGACACACGAGACACACACACATAGAACAAAAAGCACGCACTCTATTTATGCGGCTAGGGTAATTGCTGTAAGGTTCGTAAGTACATGATGTCATCAGTCATTAGATAATACATACTATGTAATGTAGGAGGTAGTACTCCATGAGCCTCTTGTAACGGGTAAGGAAGGGTGTCGCCAAACGTAGTTCTGTTAAGTAAAATAGGAGGGAGAAGTTCGGTATATTGCTGGCGATGGTCTGATGCCTGCAAACACAAATACACTCTCCAACGGCTATGCCGTACATTGCTGGCGACGGTCAAATGTCTGCAAACACAAATACATTTCCCAACGGCTATGCCGTACTTACATTCTGGTCGACTCAGCCTCGCCTCAAAATAACGCCAACCCGCTGCTCCGTGATGGAGAAGGAACCGCGGGAAATGTCTATTTATGCTGCCATTAATTGGCCTTAGTTGTCTGCACCTGCACGAAAGGAGTGCCCTTTCGCCCCTGGAAGTGAAATTTACTGCAAGCTCCTGCGGTGTCCAAGCATCAGGCAAAGATGCCATAGTGACGCTTATGTTTTAGCGGAAGTGGGGAAAAAAAGGCTGCTACCAAGCTTGCAGCTAGAGCGCGGCGTTGTCGCGCTAGTTTCGTTTGTTAGAGGCTGGGGAAATTTATTGGTTCAGGAAACTAGCGGAGTTCAGTGAGACCGGCACCAGGGTTGTAGTCTGAGCGCCGTTGTATAGTAGGAGGATCTCATCATATACCTAAGGAATATGAGCGATCTAATAGAGGCACAGTCCCTTAAGCCCCCCTTCCCAAATAGACTATATGGGAATAGCCCAGAGTATATATAAAAAAAAATATATCCGGGGAAATCAAGTTCTTGTAGCCAATACACTATTCAAAAAAGTACTGTTGAGTTCATCTAGAAACAAGGTCAGAGAATGGTCTTCGAAGTTCATATATAGAGAGAGAACAGGCCATAGTATGGTCTCTGGGAGCCGCTTCAAGGCAGTCACCGTAGATGGTGTCTGGTGAGTTAACCATTAAAAATCTATGAAAATTATAGAGTACGGAACATGGTCAATGGTTATCATTCAAGAGGGGAAAGGTTCATCAAGATAGTTGGGCCCACGGTATGTCGTCATTAAGGCCAGTGATGTTGGTCCCCAAACGGAACACCCATCTTTGTTCTTTTTCTAGTAGATCGCTCTCATTTTGGATTTGCTCAATGATGGTCCATTTCAAATCGTCCACTGTGTGGGTCATGGTCAGATAGTGGTTTGCCATTTTTGTCGTACTTTTCTTACAGCATACATTACTCTTATGTTCGCCTATGCGGATTTTCACTGGTCTTGATGTCATACCGAAATATTCCAGTCTGCATGGGCATGTGATGATGTACACCACGGTTTTGCTGTTACAGTTTGTAAATTTTCTTTGCTCCCAGACCTCTCCATTAGTGAACGTGATATTTCTGCTTCTCTTGGTGAGGCTACATGTGCTACAATTCCCGCAGGGGTGATGTCCCTGTACAGGTGCGAGGTTGAGAAAAGGTGGTTCCTCTCCTGCATTGGTCGTGGTCTCGTATGGACCAGGATATCCTTTACATTTCTACCTCTTTTGTGGGAGAACATTGGTTTTGGAAAATTGAGTTTACCACAATTCAGTATTGTCCAGTGTTTGTTTATTATCTTAGACACTTGGTTCGAGTGGCTACTGTAGGTGGTTACACAGATAGGTCTAGTTTCTTGTTCTCTTGGGGGATGGTTCTCCAGAAGGGCATCTCTATTATTGTTCCTTGCTCACTTGAGCCCTTTCTTCACAATACGTCCTGGATAGTTACGTTTCAGTAGTTTGTCTTCCAGATCAGAGGCATGTATCTTGAAATTAGTGATTTCTGAGCCGTTTCGTCGTAGAAGAAGGAATTGTCCATACTGAAGGTTATCCCGCAGGTGCCTTGGGTGGAAGCTATTATATAATAGCAACCAATTTTTCGCCGTAGGCTTGAAATGGGTCGTTGTTTTCAGACCGCCACTTTCAGGGTAGATATTGAGGTCGAGAAACACCAGGTTGTTGCTGGAGGTCGTGTGAGTAAATTTCAGGAAAGGGATTTGCTGATTGAGCCACACCATGAAGTCCTCTACCGAGTCGGTATCACCTTTCCATATCACTAGAACGTCATCGATGTACCGTCTCCAGACAATGATGCCGTCATGGAATGGATTTTCCTGGTGTAATATTCTGGTGGTCTCCAAATGGTATACGTATAGTCCGGCCAGACTTGGGGCGAAAGTGCTGCCCGTGCTGGTCCCGTGCTTCTGTAGGTAGTGCACCCCTTCGCAATTGGAAATAAAATGTTTTCAGTGCTAGTGAAATACATTCCAAGACTACGCTGCGTGGTGTCTGGTAACCCCAAGCAGTGGTGTACAGTACTTCCTCTATGATCCCCAGAGTTTTGCCGTGTGGTAGGCTAGTATAAAGGCTCTAGACGGCGAGCCCAAGTAGGAGATGTTGGTTTGGGTCGAAGTCAAGGTCCTTTAGTAGTTGTAGTACCGCTTTAGTGACCTTCAGATAGGTGACTGTTTTCTGAACTAGGGGCCGGAGGAAGGCGGCAGCAAATTTAGAGTGGGGCTCGAGTATGAAGCCAATCCCGGACACATTCAGGCGTCCCGGGGGGTATTCTAGGTTCTTGTGAATTTTTGGGATGGTGTAAAAGTATGGTGTTTTTGGTGATTTTTGTATTAGGAAGTCCGCTTCCTTCCTGGATTTCCAGTCGTGCGTTATTGCTTCTTTGACCATTCCTGCAATCCGTATCTGTATTTCCTCAGTTGGATCATCAAACATGATTTCATAGTTCTTTGGGTCGTCCAGTAGTTTCCTGCATTCGGTGTCATAGTTGTGTGTCGTCTGAATTACGATCACACCCCCTTTGTCAGCAGGCTTGATTGCTAGGTCGATGTTATTCACTAATTCTTGCAATGCTTGTTTTTCTCGGTGTGTCGTGTTCTGGATGACGTTCTTGTCTTCAGTTGACAGACCTGTGACCTCCATCACTGCTTTTTCAAAGGTGAGTAGTTCAATTGGTAGTGTGGAATCCAGAGGTGTGAATGTGGATTTCGGTCGTAGTCCAGTGTCGGATGTCTGTTCTTCAGTTGTTTCTATCGTTTCTTTCTCTGAAAAGAAGGCACGTAGTTTCAATTTCCTCATAAATTCCTTTATTTCGAGACAGAGTTTAAATTTGTACATCTTGTTGGTGGGGACAAAACCCAGGCCCTTTTCCAGGACACTCATTTGTGGTTCCGTGAGTGTATGGTCTGTCAGGTTCACCACTAATTGCCCCTCCTGCTGGTTGTTGGTTGGTTCATTGATGCCATCATGCTCCTCATTGCCATCCTGGCTGCCTCTTCGGATTCATTGTGCCAGTGGACTTGATTGCCTCTCCGGTTCCTTCCTCTCGGGGGGCCAGGGCTTCGTCCTAAAAAATGAGGAGGAGGTGGTCTGTAATAGTTGTATTCCGGTGGTGCTGGATTCCAATGTTGGTAGGGTCCACCCATCGGTGGCGGGCCATATCGGTACTGTACGTAGACCGGGGGCCTTGGTACTGGCCCCATCCCCTTCCTCTGGGTCTGAATGTCTTCTGGTGTTGTGTTCCTCCTCTCTGGTTCCTCTGGTTACTCCGCGGCTTAACTATGAGTCGCTGGAGCCTGTATCGGATAGGTCACTGTCTGATCCCTGTTCGCTGTTGTATCTCTTTGCTACATAATCATCACGTATGTAGGGATATACGTGTTCATGGCTGAAGGCTACTGTGTCTTTCCTCAATTTCTTGAATTTGCTTTGCTTTAGAGTGACCTCATATTCATTCATTTGTTGATTAAGTTCATCCAATCTTTTCTTTAGTGCTGTATGGGATTGGTAGCTTTTAAGTTGGATTTCTAGTTTCTGTATATTGATTTTGAGTTCCTGTGCCAATCCCGTGGCGGTCTTGATGATAAGGACCAGCCAGTCTCTGGTGCAGTGCCATGAAATTAGGGACCAATCCTTTTTGAAGGATTTGTCGTTCTGAAAAATGAAGGGTTCGTTCCGAACTATAAGGCCTTGAGGTGCGGCCTTGGCCCTCAGGTATTCGGTCATCAATAGACCATGCAGTGCTGTTTTTATCTGCGTTCTTCTAAGATTTGCCAGCTCATCCCAGTCTGCGTTGCTAGGACCAGGGTCAGTGCTACTTATCACCGCACCATTGTCTGGAAACAGTACATCAATGACATCCTAGTGATATGGAAAGGTCATACCGACTCTGTAGATGACTTCATGGTGTGGCTCAATTAGCAAAACCCTTTCCTGAAATGTACTCACACAGCCTCCAGCAACAACCTGGTGTTTCTCAACCTCAATATCTACCCTGAAAGTGGCGGTCTGAAAACAACGACCCATTTCAAGCCCACGGTGAAAAATAGTTTGCTATTATATAATAACTTCAACCCAAGGCACCTGCGGGATAACCTTCCGTATGGACAATTCCTTTGTCTACGACGGAACTGCTCTGAAATCACCGATTTCAAGATATAGGCCTCTGATCTGGAAGACAAACTACTGAAACGTAACTACCCAGAACGTATCGTGAAGAAAGGGCTCAAGCGAGCAAGGAACAATAATAGAGACGCCCTTCTGGAGAACCATCCCCCAAGAGAACAAGAAACGAGACCTATCTGTGTAACCACCTACAGTAGACACTCAAACCAAGTGTCTAAGATAATAAACTAACACTGGAGAATACTGAATATTGGTAAACTCAATTTTCCAAAACCAATTTTCTCCCACAAAAGAGGTAGAAATGTAAAGGATATCCTGGTCCATACGAGACCACGACCAATGCAGGAGAGGGACCCACCTTTTCTCAACCTCGCACCTGTACAGGGACTTCACCCCTGCGGGAATTGCAGCACATGTAGCCTCACCAAGAGAAGCAGAAATATCACGTTCACCAATGGAGAGGACTGGGAGAAAAGCAAATTTACAAACTGTAACAGCAAAAACGTGGTGTACATCATCACATGTCCATGCAGACTGGAATATGTCGGCATAACATCAAGACCAGTGAAAATCCACATAGGCGAACATAAGAGTAATGCACGCTGTAAGAAAAGTACAACAAAAATGGCAAACCACTATCTGACCATGACCCACACAGTGGACGATTTGAAATGGACCATCATTGAGCAAATCCAAAATGAGAGAGATCCACTAGAAAAAGAAGAAAAAAGATGGGTGTTCCGTTTGGGGACCAACATCACTGGCCTTAATGACGACATCCCGTGGGCCCAACTATCTTGATGAACCTTTCCCCTCTTGAACGATAATCATTGACCATGTTCTGTACTCTATAATTTTCATAGATTTTTAATGGTTAACTCACCAGACACCATCTACGGTGACTGCCTTGAAGCGCCCCCCAGAGACCATACTCTGGCCTCTTCTCTCTCTATATATATGAACTTCGAAGACCATTCTCTGACCTTGTTTCTAGATGAACTCAACAGTACTTTTTTAAATAGTGTGTTGGCTACAAGAACTTGATTTCCCCAGATATATATTTTTATATATATTTTTATATATACTCTGGGCTATTCCCATATAGTCTATTTGGGAAGGGGGGCTTAAGGGAATGTGCCTCTATTAGATCGCTCATATTCCTTAGGTATATGACGAGATCCTCCTACTATACAGCGGCGCTCAGACTGCAACCCTGGCGCCGGTCTCACTGAACTCCGCTAGTTTCCTGAACCAATAAATTTCCCCGGCCTCTAACAAACGAAACCAGCGCGACAACGCCATGCTCTAGCTGCAAGCTTGGTAGCAGCCTTTTTTTCCCACTTCCGCTAAAACATACGCGTCACTATGGCAACTTTGCCTGACGCTTGGACACCGCCGGAACTTGCAATAACTTTCACCTCCAGGGGCGAAAGGGCGTTCCTTTCGCGCAGGTGCAGACAACTAAGGCCAATTAATGGCAGCATAAATAGACCTTTCCCGCGGTTCCTTCTCCATCACGGAGCCGCGGGTTGGCTTTATTTTGAGTCAAGGCTGGGTCGACCAGAACATAAGTACGGCATAGCCTTTGGGAAATGTATTTGTGTTTGCAGGCTTTGACCGTCGCCAGCAATATACGGCACAGCCGTTGGAGAGTGTATTTGTGTTTGCAGGCATCAGACCATCGCCAGCAATATACTGAAATTCTCCCTCCTATTTTACTTAACAGTACCACGTTTGGCGACACCCTTCCCTACCCGTTACAAGAGGCTCATGGAGTATTACCTCCTACATTACATAGTATGTATTATCTAATGACGGATGACATCATGTACTTACGAACCTTACAGCAATTACCCTAGCCGCATAAATAGAGTGCGTGCTTTTTGTTCTATGTGTGTGTGTCTCGTGTGTCCCTTTTTCCTGCCACAGGTCTTCGCACCGATAGACCACGGTATCAATAGCACTAAGATCATGCTACAGTCACCATGTGTTTTTTTCATCTTTTTAACCATTCTTCTTTCGTAGATTTCGAGTGTTTGCGCATGGAAAAGCGCTATTAATTGTACTTTCTCTTTCAGAATAACACATACATAGTATTATTGGGTATCGTATTAAGTGCATAAAATTCATGCATCTTTCATTTTTCATTTATCAGCTTTATATATAGAACACCCATTTGGGAAATTCAATATAGTGAGTACTGAGGGGATTTTTCAGTCATGATGAAGAAGCCTTTGTTTCGAAACATGTTGACTTTATAGGAGTATCCGCACATTATAGGCAGGACATCTCCGCATCACTTTTTTAACAGGTCCAGCCTTAATGATCTATTCAAGTTTTTTAAGTCCATGAGGCCAGGTCCTTTTTAAATCACTTACTCATACTCACTCCCGACCCCTCCTCTCACTACCCCATCACTACACATAGTATTGTTAAAACAGTGCTCCTGTGTAGTCGTAGGTCGTAGCACGCCCCGTCTCGCAGCGGGCGGGAAGACCCCTATGATGAAGCATGACACCAAGGGCCCTTTTGGTGTGTGAGGGGTATTTAAGCAAACACTGTGTGCATCCACACCAGGATGAATAAAACACTTCCCTGAACACAAGCAGACCTATGTGGTGGATCTTTTTGATTTAATTACTAAGTATTAGAGGAGGATGTATCCGCCCTCGTGTCCGTGTACGACACTACCTCTTCACTCCCTCATCTTGTTATATAAGGGTATGGACAGTCTCCACAACAAGAACCGATCATGCCTGTGACATCCGTCAGGACCTGGCATTTCACACATACAGCCATGGCGGGCATTCATGGTAGCGCTAAACCCAGGGTCTGAAATGTTCACCCCCAGGCGGGTAGGAAACATTGCAATGTCCGGCATCTCTGTCTGAAACAGTATACACCAAGAGGTAAAGACCACTGCCAGGACACCGCCATCTGCCCGAAACAGGCATTCACACCGCCAGCCTGGTAGAAAGTTTCCCCATGCCAGGCAACGATCATGCATGCCAGCGCTAACCGATACGGACCGTCATTCTCATAGCCTGGTGGGTAGGGCCTGCCACAGGCATCGATACAGCTAATGCTGTCTGCAGAGGACTGGCATTCTCATAGCCTGGTGGGTAGGGCCTGCCAAAGGCATTGATAATTCTAGTGATATCCGGCACGGACCGTCATTCTCAAAGCCTGGCGGGTAGGGTCTGCCACAGGCATCGATAATTCTAGTGATATTGGCCAAGGACCGGCATTCTCATTGCCTGGCGGGTAGGGCCTGCCAAAGGCATTGATAATTCTAGTGATGTCGGCCGTGGACTGGCATTCTCATAGCCTGAAGGGTAGGGCCTGCCAAAGGCATCGATAATTCTAGTGATATCCGTCACGGACCGTCATTCTCATAGCCTGGCGGGTAGGGGCTGCCACAGGCATCGATAATGCTAGTGCTGTCCGCCAAGGAACTTCATTCTCATAGCCTGGCGGGTAGGGACTGCGACAGGCATCCATAGTTCTACTGATATTGGCCGAGGACTGGCATTCTCATAGCCTGGCGGGTAGGGCCTGCCACAGGCATCGATAATTCTAGTGATATCCGGCACGGACCGTCATTCTCAAAGCCTGGCGGGTAGGGTCTGCCACAGGCATCGATAATTCTAGGGATATTGGCCAAGGACTGGCATTCTCATTGCCTGGCGGGTAGGGCCTGCCAAAGGCATTGATAATTCTAGTGATGTCGGCCGTGGACTGGCATTCTCATAGCCTGAAGGGTAGGGCCTGCCAAAGGCATCGATAATTCTAGTGATATCCGTCACGGACCGTCATTCTCATAGCCTGGCGGGTAGGGACTGCCACAGGCATCGATAATGCTAGTGCTGTCCGCCAAGGAACTTCATTCTCATAGCCTGGCGGGTAGGGACTGCGACAGGCATCCATAGTTCTACTGATATTGGCCGAGGACTGGCATTCTCATAGCCTGGCGGGTAGGGCCTGCCACAGGCATCGATAATTCTGGTGCTGTCCGCCGAGGACTGGCATTCTCATAGCCTGGTGGGTAGGGACTGCCACTGGCATCCATAGTTCTAGTGATATTGGCTGAGGACTGGCATGCTCATAGCCTGGCATGTAGAACCTGCCACAGGCATAGAGAATTCTAGTGCTATCAGCCAAGGACCGGCATTCTCATAGCCTGGCGGGTAGGGACTGCCACAGGCATCCATACTGCCAGCGCTATCCGGCACGGACCGTCATTCTCATAGTCTGGCGGGTAGGGACTGCCACAGGCATCGATAATTCCAGTGATATTGGCCGAAGACTGGCATTCTCATAGCCTGGCTGGTAGGGCCTGCCAGAGGCATCGATAATTCTAGTGATGTCGGCCGTGGACTGACATTCTCATAGCCTGGAGGGTAGGGCCTGCCACTGGCATCGATAATTCTAGTGGTATCAGCCGAGGAACGGCATTCTCATAGCCTGGCGTGTAGGGACTGCCACAGGCATCCATAGTTCTAGTGATACTGGCCGAGGACTGGCATTCTCATAGCCTGGCGGGTAGGGCCTGCCACAGGCATAGATCATGCTAGTGCTATCAGCTGAGGACCGACATTCTCATAGCCAAGCGGGTAGGGCCTGCCACAGGCATCTATAATTCTAGTAATATCGGCCGAGGACCGGCATTCCCATAGCCTGGAGGGTAGGACCTGCCACAGGCATCGATAATTCTAGTGATATCGGCCGATGAACGGCATTCTCATAGCCTGGAGGGTAGGGCCTGCCACAGGCATCGATAATGCTAGTGCTATCCGGCACGGACCGTCATTCTCATAGCCTGGCGGGTAGGGCCTGCCAGAGGCATCGATAATTCTAGTGCTATCCGCCAAGGACTGGCATTCTCATAGCCTGGTGGGTAGAGACTGCCACAGGCATCCATAGTTCTATTGATTTTGGCCGAGGACTGGCATTCTCATAGCCTGGTGGGTAGGGCCTGCCACAGGCATAGATAATGCTAGTGCTATCAGCTGAGGACTGACATTCTCATAGCCTGGAGGGTAGGGCCTGCCACAGGCATCGATAATGCTAGTGCTATCCGTCACGGACCGTCATTCTCATAGCCTGGCGGGTAGGGCCTGCCAGAGGCATCGATAATTCTAGTGCTATTCGCCGAGGACTGGCATTCTCATAGCCTGGCGAGTAGGGACTGCCACAGCTATCCATAGTTCTAGTGAATTTGGCCGAGGACCGGCATTCTCACACCCTGGCGGGTAGGGACTTCCACAGGTATCGAATATTCTAGTGATATCGGCCGAGGACCGGCATTCTCGTAGCCTGGAGGGTAGGGCCTGCCACAGAAGTTCATAATGCCAGCGCTATCCGGCACGGACCAGCATTCTCATAGCCTGGAGGGTAGGGACTGCCACTGGCATCGATGCGGCTAATGCTGTCTGCCGAGGACCAGCATTCTCATAGCCTGGCGGGTAGGGCATGCCAAAGGCATCGCTAATTCTAGTGATATCCAGCACAGACCGTCATTCTCATAGCCTGGCGGGTAGGGACTGCCATTCTCATAGCCTGGAGGGTAGGGCCTGCCACAGGCATCGATAATTCTAGTGATATCGACCGAGGACCGGCATTCTCATAGCCTGGAGGGTAGGGCCTGCAACAGGCATCCATAATGCCAACGCTATCTGGCACGCACCAGCATTCTCATAGCCTGGAGGGTAGGGACTACCACAGGCATCCATAATGCTAGCGCTATCTACCAAGGACCGTAATTCTCATAGCCTGGCAGGTAGGGACTGCCACTATGGCCGGCATGGATAATGCTAGCACTATCCGTGATGGACTGGCATTCACACCTACAGGTGGATTAGACCGACTGTCACGGCAGGCGTTCATGGTACCAATATTCAACAGAAACAAGCATTCACATTGCCAGGCAGGTAAAAAAGTCTGCCAGCTCTATCCACCAAAAAGACTCATTCACATCACCAGGCATTAGGGACCGTCACCACGGGTGGGTTTGATCATGCTAGCCGTGAGGGACTGGCATTCACATCTGCAAATGGAAAAGAGTGACTGCCACAGCAGAACAGCCATTCCCACCGCCAGGAGGGTAAGAGACACCCAATGGCAGGCATCGGTGATGACCGTGCTGTCCGCCAGGGACTGGCATTCTCACTGTCAGGCGGGTACGCATCACTACCACTGCAGGCATTGATCACCCCAGCGGTATCAGCGAGGCACTGCATTCATACTGCTATCCACCTGGAGGGTAAGAGCAACTGGCATGACAGATCATCGCGGTAGCGCTATCCGTTAAAGACTGCTATCTCACCTGGCAGGTGGGTAGCTGGCACCGCAATGACAGGCATCCATCAAGTTAGCGCTGTATGCCAGACAATGCCTTTACACTGCTATCCACCAGCCAGGTAAGGACGATTGCCATGGCAGGCATTAAGGGTAGCGCTGCCCGCTAGTGACAGGTATTCTCTGCGCCAGGCGGGTAGGACAGACCACAGTTGCAGGTATCGATCATGCCAGTGCTATAAGCCAATCATCAGTATGCGCCAGGCTGTCAGTACACCACAAAACATCAGGCACCAGCTGAGCCTTTTACCAAGGACACGTGCATTTAACCTCCGAAAGTAAGGGCTTTTGCATCCGCTCCGGAAGTAAGGGCTATTGCATCCACTTCTCAAGTTAGGGGTCTTGCATTAACCGTTGAAAAAATAGACCAATCCATGAATTTCTGGGCGTCAGGACCGCGTGGACTGTTGGCAGTAAGGAGGGCCTTCACTTTTGTAAATAAGTGGGTCACAGTGATTTCTGGTTGGGGGGGCTAAGATAAACTCAAGAGTTGTGGGGATTGCATTCAGGTCTGAATTCAGGGGTCTAATTCATACTAGAAGTGCAATGCACTCATTTGTTTTATGCACAAACCCTATATTTATATATCTTAGCTGGGGGTCTGCTATAAATACAAGGAGTGGGGGATTCCATTTATGTATGGACGTAGGAGTCCCGTATACCATGCTTGAAGTGGGGACCGTATACTGAGTACTCTAAGGAGGGCCCTGAATTAATTACTGAAAGCAGAAATCCTGTAATAATTTCTGTAGTAGGGGCCTATATAAAAACTAGAACAGGGTTGTACAGTTCTGGAATCAGGCATCTTTAAGTTAAAAAATAAGAAATATATATGTATGTATGAATTTTGTGCTTTTTGTTTCTATTGCAGTTGAGACAGGAGAAGAATCTCACAACTCTATCGTGACGGTAGAGGTTAGTTTCACTGCCCAGAGGGGTTTGATTTATTAGGATATATAATGGCTTAGAGTAGCAATTAATTGAATTGTAACTCTACTATGTCTAGGATCGAACTCTTTAAGTTTGTTCGAAATTAAAATTGGCTAAATTGTACAAATTGAACACTAGGACCAAACCTACCTACACAGCTAGGAATATCCCTGAACAGAATATGGTGGTAGGAGACATCGAAGTTAAGCAGGAATTGTGGGCGTTAGAGGATATCAACAAGGGCCCGATGGAACACACCATAATAGCAGAAAGATTGGAAAGGGAGTGTTTCTGGGTGTCCGAAGAGGGTGTATCAAACCTGAGACCTAAGTCCAAAGCACTGCCCCCGACCCTTGACGATGAAATAGATAAATTCTCAGCTAGGGTTACAGCTGAAATTAAGGAGCTGAGAAACTCCAGCGAACAAGGGAGTCACAAAATCAATTTAGGCCTGCAGGAAACTTTTAGAAAGATCTCAGAAAATCATGATGTAGTCGTCAGAAATGCGTATAAAGGAAGAAACATTGTCCTGTGGTCCAAAAAGGCATATATGTCTGAGGCCTACAACCACCTAAGAAACCGTACTTGTTACAAAAAAGTTAACATTGTACATGTTGAAGAAGTAGAGTGAAACTTCATACAAAGACTGACATATTGGAGGAATGAAGGGCTTATCAGTAGCGATGAGTTTAGCTTCCTCAAAATAGACAAACCCAAGCTACCTGTTTTCTATCTCATTCCTAAGATTCACAAAGATGCCGTCAGACCTCCAGGTAGACCCATCATTGCAGCGCAGGGAAGTCTGTTTGAAAATGTATCCAAGAACATAGACACCTTTCTGAGACCTTTTGTAGAAAGGCTACCGTCGTACATTAAAGATACAATGGATTTCCTCAAACATCTTGAAAATACCCTATGGGGAGAGGAATTTTTATTGATGACATTAGACGTTCAAGCTCTCTACACCAGCATTAAGCATGAAGAGGGCATCGGGGGCATTGAACATTTCTTGAAAGAAAGGCACATCAGGTTCTATAAGCACAATATGATGATCACAGAAATGATGAGATGGTGTTTAAAACACAACATTTTCTTTTCTAATTATGACATTTTTGAGCAACAGCAGGGGACTGCCATGGGTACGTGCTTTGCCCCGAGTTTCGCAAACCTCCACATTGGGTGGTGGGAGGATCAGGTACTTAACAACCCCTCTTTGGAAAAATGGAGCAACAGAATAATTACGTGGCTCCGCTTTATTGATGACATTTTTATCATCTGGCGCGTTGACACCGCCTCAGCAGAGGATTTTGTCAGTGAAGTCAATGACAATAATCTGAATTTGAAGTTCACTAGCCACAAGGACCCAGGCAGAATTTTTAGATGTCAAAATTGAAGTGGTCAACAATTAAGTAATTACCTCCCTATTCAGAAAACCTAGTGCTGGAAACTGTTTGCTACACCCAGCAGCCAGATACTTAGCATACCGCATGAGGAATACCTCAGAGCAAGAAGAATTAGCAATTCAGAAAAAAGCGTTATCAATGCTAAAGAGGACATGACATTCAGGTTCCAAAAAAGATGTTATTTTAAAGAGGCCCTTACTAAAGCTATTGAGAGAGTAGAAAAAATACCTAGAGAGAACTTACTTCATAGAAGTAACCGTAGATCAGAGAAGAAAGCTGAACACTGCTTTATCACTACATACAACACAGCACGCTTGATCTGTACTACAGAAAAACTGGCACTTGCTCAAAGGAGATCCGATAATAGGCATGGATCTGCCTAAAAACCCTCTGATCACATCCAAGAAAGCTGACTCTATGTGTGATAGGATAGTACACAGCGATGTGAGAAATGAAAAGAAAACTTATCTGCGACCCATGGAAGATTCTTTCCGCTGTAGTAAGTATAAAACCTGCAGAAATGGGGAGAATCTTAAAAGAATATAGGATCTTTAATAGAACACAGAAGATCAGGGAGCATTACACATGCAAAAGTGAGTTTGTAGTTTACACCATCAAATGTAGATGTGGTCAAATATATGTAGGGAGCTCCACTCTACAAGTACACAGGCGCATCCTACAACAACTAAGAGTGGTGAAAAATAATGATCAAAGTTATGCCCTTGCAAAACACTGCCACACATGCCAGAATAGTGACATAGGAAACCTCAAATACAGTGTTATTAATTGAATCAAGAGTGTTGAAAGAAGGGGGGACGGGGAAAAAAGACTCAGGATCCTTGTCTGAAATATATTCTTGCATTAGACAGCATTGAACCCAAAGGGCTAAATGCTGATGTTCACCTTTGACTGGAACAATGTGGATTGGCCCGTGTTGCTTGTTTACAGAGAAAATGTTGACTGTCCCATGCTGTTAGCAGTTTGATACCCGTATCATTTTGAGTTCTTTGGTTTTAGAAAGTATTTTTGTTAGTTGGTGATCTGTCAACTTATGTGTTATTATCTATGTTCTATGCGTTTTTTGCAGATTATAGAGAATCTGAGTGCGCATTCAGAGTAGCCATGGAGACCAGAGAACATCTATTGAAGCTACCGCAAGTATGGGCAAGAGAAGTACCCACTAGCTTTGGGTCTAGTAAGAGTGACTTTTCTTTATTAATCTATGAGCGTTAGAGTCTATTGCTATGACATGATAATGCGGAATGTCATTGAGTAAAAGACTGGTGAGGTTTGGGAAGAGAACCCCTACCTTACTGCTTACCTTTGCCCACTGGGGCGGAAATTTTTGTGCTTTTTGTTTCTATTGCAGTTGAGACAGGAAAAGAATCTCTCAACTCTATTGTAACAGTAGAGGCCGGTTTCACTGCCCGCTGGGGTTTGATTTGCTAGGATATATAATGGGCTAGAGTAGCAATTAATTGAATTGTAACTCTACTATGTCTATTCCCACTGGGCCTGGAGTGTAAAGTACTGCTTTTATGGTGGAATGAGCACAATTCCATGACTATATTGTGATCAATTGACCACTTCTGCCCTGGCCCACTGGGGACGTTTTTGTAATTTTACTGTGAAAGAGAGTGCAATGCAAACGTTTCCATGTCTACTAACATTTGCCCTGCAACATGTATATGCTATAAATATCTTTCAAAATGGTTACTTACTTGTTGATGAAGGCGTGAAGCCGAAGTGCGTCCTGTGAGACCGTTGTTTTGTTGGTAGACCCGTGAGTAATAAATCCACTTGGAACTGCTTTGAGTGCCCCACCTTCTTTGTGATATTTTCTGAAGGACTCAAGTTATATACATATTGCTGGTAGTAGGGGCCATGCATTAATGCCTGGACGTGGGTGCCCTGTTCTAAATACTTGATGTGATGAAATGCCATGCAGTGTTTTGGCATAGGAGCGTTGTATACAGTGCTGGAGTGCGGACCCTATATTCAGTACTTAAAGTCAGGGGCTGGCCTGTATTAATTTCTGGAACTAGGGGACCTGCGTTAACTATTGGAAGTTGGGCCCCTCTTTGTGCCTTTGAATTTCAATCAAGTGAGACCAGCCTTGCTGTATCTGCAGTTATCAGACTCGCCTAAAGTCTGCTGCTTTTTATCTCGGTTTCTGGCAGGGGTGTATTTTGCTAATTTGTGGAAATATCATTAATTCTGTGTTATAGCAGTATCTTATTAATATGTTGTCCTAATAATGTGCTCTTTATGATTTTATACGCAAATTGCATAAAGATATTTAGGATGATGATGATGATGATTAGATTAATGGTTTTAGGTGGCCCCGATTAATTCATTTTAACATAGCGGACCCTAAAATTGAGGTTTTTGTTTTTTTAAGGTTTCATTAGTATGAGTTCTCCTACACTGTTCATTCACAACCATTCCTTCCTTATTCTTAAATGTCTCTCATTTTTTGCCTTTAAACTTTAAATAAGCTAGAGAAGAATTACTGTATTTGCAACTTTTAGATAATTGTAATCTATGCTGCAATTTATCTAGATTTTTATCGAGGGTGCTTTATTGTTATATATGAATTTGTAGCTTCCGGCTAGCTCATGTATTTACTGAAGGTTTTGAACAGTTTTAACTGTTTTAATTGTTTGTACTGTGCTTTTATGATTGCTGCTGCAAATCGAATAAAGAAAATGTGAGTTGAGTACTGGAAGTTGGGGGGCAGAGAGGGCGTTGCAGTCAGTGCAGGGGGCAGGTATCTTTTAGTACTTAAAATAATAGAAGAACAGAAGTGGGGTGCACGATTTCCTTACTGGACGTAGGGGGTGCGGCATTACATGCTGAAAGCGTATTAGCGCCTGTCAGTTGTGCATGCTTACAATCCGAGGCATTCAAGGCACCAGGGCTCAGCCTGCCTGCGCTGCTGTCAAATGACTCAAAGAAGCCAGAAAATGTTTAACATATGATATTATACACAACTGCAATGCCCACGCCGTCGCCATGGTAACTCTTTTTGCTTAAACATTGCCGAGCAGACAGTGGGCGCACTATTAAGACGGATTTGCTGCTGTTCTGAGAACATTAGTATTAATGCTCAGCGTTAGGACGAGGGCATCGCAGGGCAGGCAGCCAGACCCAGACAGTGCTCCGGAGAACCTGCACTGTGGTGTGTACGTTCACCCTGGCCATCCTGGTATATGCTGCTCTACAGCCTGCCAGCTGCAGGGTGCAATAGAATGTGCCAGCTTGACTTGGTGATCATGGCATATGCTGCACTATTGCATGCCAACTCAAGTGGTGTAAGCATTCCACTAGAGTGTGCCAGCTCAACAGAGAGTAGCTACTGTGCTGTGTATACCAACCCAGCAGAGGGCAACTACTGCACTAGTGTGTGGTTTTCGACCAGGGTTCAAAATCCGCGCTGTATATACCTGCTCACCACCTTGCAAATACTGCATCGTTGAGTGCCAGTTACAGCGACAGTTCTATGGAGTGCAAGTGCCAATTCGAAGAGTCAGTGCTGCGAATGCTGCATCCTGGAGAGGCAGGTCTACAGAGGGCTATTATTGAACAGCAGCACACCAATTTAGAGAGTCAGTGCTGCGAAGGCTGCAACACAGTGTGAGTTCTGCAGAGGGCAAATATTACACGGCAGAACACCAATCCAGAGAGTTGGTGCTGCAACTACTGCTTCCTAGAGTGGCAGCTCTACAGAGGGCTATTATTGCACAGCAGAACACCAATTTAGAGAGTCAGTGCTGCGAATACTGCAACACAGTGTATCAGTTCTACAGAGAGCAATTATTGCACGGCAGAACACCAATCCAGAGAGTTAGTTCTATAACTACTTCATCCTAGAGTGGCAGTTCTACAGAGGGCAATTATTGCATGGTAGAACACCAATCCAAAGAGTCAGTGCTGCGAATGCTGCATCCTAGAGTGTAAGTTCTACAGAGGGCTATTATTGCACGGCAGAACACCAATCCAGAGAGTCTGTGCTGCAACTACTGCATCCTTGAGTGGCAGTTCTACAGAGGGCAATTATTGAACGGCAAAACACCAATTCAGAGGGTCAGTGCTGCTTCTTCTGCATCCTAGAGTGTCAGTTCTACAGAGGGCTATTATTGCACGGCAGAACACCATTTCAGAGAGTCAGTGCTGCAACTACTGATCTTAGAGTGTCAGTTCTACAGAGGGCTACTATTGCACAGAAGAACACCATTGCAGAGGGTCAGTGCTGCAACTACTGCCTCCTGGAGTGCCGGTTCTACAGAGGGCTATTATTGCACAGTAGAACACCAATTCAGAGAGTCAGTGCTGCAAGTACTGCATCCTAGTGTGTCAGCTCTATAGAGGGCTGATATTGCACAGCAGAACACCAGTTCAGAGGGTCAGTGCTGCAACTACTGCATCCTTGAGTGACAGTTTCAGTGACAGTTCTACGGAGTGCTCATCCCAATTCAGAGAGTCAGTGCTGCAACTACTGCATCCTGGAGTGGCAGTTCTACAGAGGACTAATATTGCACAGCAGAACACCAATTTAGAGAATCAGTGCTGCAACTACTGCATCCTAGAGTGGCAGCTCTACAGAGGGCTATTATTGCACAGCAGAACACCAATTAAGAGAGTCGGTGCTCCAACTACTGCATCCTGGAGTGGCAGTTCTACATAGGGCTAATATTGCACAGCCGAACACCAATTAAGAGAGTCGTTGCTCCATCTACTGCATCCTGGAGTGCCAGTTCTACAGAGGGCTAATATTGCACAGCAGAACACGAATTCAGAGAGTCAGTGCTGCAACTACTGCATCCTGGAGTGCCAGTTCTACAGAGGACCAATATTGCACAGCAGAACACCAATTTAGAGAATCAGTGCTGCAACTGCTGCATCCTAGAGTGGCAGCTCTACAGAGGGCTATTATTGCACAGCAGAACACCAATTAAGAGAGTCGGTGCTCAATCTACTGCATCATGGAGTGGCAGTTCTACAGAGGGCTAATATTGCACAGCCGAACACCAATTTAGAGAGTCAGTGCTGCAACTACTGCGTCCTAGAGTGGCAGTTCTACAGAGGGCTATTATTGCACAGCAGAACACCAATTTAAAGAGTCACTGCTGCAACTACTGCATCCTGCCATGGCAGTTCTACAGAGGGCTAATATTGCACAGCAGAACACCAATTCAGAGAGTGAATGCTGCATCCTGGAACGCCGGTCTACAGAAGGCAAATATTGCCCGGCAGAAATACATTTTAGAGAGTCATTGCTGCAAATACTGCAACATAGAGTGTCAGATCTACGGGGGCAACTCTTGTATGGCAGAATTCCAATTCAGAGAGTCAGTGCTTCAAACGCCGCTCCCTACAGCGCAGTTCTACAGAGGGCAGTTATTGCACTGCAGGGTGCCTATTTAGAGAGTCAGTTCTGCAAATGCTGCAACATAGAGTGCCTTCTACAGAGGGTAATTATTGCACGGCAGAATACCAAGTCAGAGAGTCAAAGCAGCACTTTAGTGATGTGGCTTAACGGCTAGTGCGGCCGACCTTGGAGCTGGGGAACCATGCTCGAGTCTGGCAAGAGGCTCAAACATCCTGTGTTTCTGGGCAAATCACTTAATCTCCCCACGCCTAGCAACGAAAGTGTCAGTCTGTAATGCAACTGGTGCTCATGTAAAGCGCTCTGATACCTTCGGGTCGAGTTTGCGCTATATAAAACTGCAACAAAAAAAGAGAGAGAATAAATGCTGCACTAGTGTCTTCTGCCAACTCACCAGGGAACAATACTGCACTTATTTTGCTTACTCTCCTGGGTACATATATTGGGGTGTATCATCCTAGCTGTACAGAGAGCATATAGTTCTCTGGGATGTGCATTTCACCAGGGTGCAAATACTGCTTAAAAGTGTGCCACCTCTACATGGTGCAAACACTGCACTATAGTGCACCAGCTGACCTGGGTGCACATACTGCTTCGACATTTTAGCATACATTAATGCAAGAAGGGTTCCCAACATTATAGAAAATACCACGATTTCTTTAGAAAGCAAACTATGCACCTTTGGATGATTCCTTTCAAATTGATATTCATCAACAAGTAACGTTTTTAAATTGCAAAAGGAGGCACGTGTACACATATTTATATAAACTATACTCTCTAACTCCCAGAGTACAATTAAGTATATAAAAACATACAATGAATGGTTCACTCAGCAGATAATAAACCAACACGGTCATATAATTCTTGAAATAAAAGGTGCGACTCTTATATTCCGGATTTTTCCAGATATTCTTTAAAATGGGTCTTTGGCTTGGGGTGTTCTCAGGTTGCACATCATGGGCTGCCGGAATCTCTTCTTTCCTTTAATGAGCTGGCCTTCTGAACAATATTGCACAATAAATGTTTTTGAACGAACCAAGAAACAAACGATATTAATGGCAAAGAAGGAATCATAATTTTACACAGTTTGCATTACTTTCAAATTCATGCTGTCGACAAAAGGCCTTCCGCAGTCCCCCATCCATGACCATGCTGGTGTATGCTCAAAACACATAAAGAGGATACCACAATGTGGACGTTTAAACCATGTAATTCTCAATTTCTTTGTTATTCCGTTTTTTGACCATTGAAAATACCAAGGCCTCCCTCGAATCAATATCTCGATATATGTGAATAAATTACAATGGCATTATAAACCCTCCTCTCCAAATCCCACCTCCCGCTCACCAACCCCAGCGCTGAAATAAGGGGAGAGGATATGGAGTTATGGCCGGAGCTGCCTACTTCAGTGTTGTGGCGTTGGCTCAACAGTCTGGGCCTGATTCACAAAGTAAACGTACACGTTTGTGTACGTTTACCATTGTTTGCTATTCACATAGGGATTTGCGAGTAGTACCTTTCTGAGCACGGTTTCTGCTCATAATAATATAGGGGTATATTTACTAGGAAATGGTGCAATGCAGAAAGCAATTTTGCAGCATCACGCGGGGTAATTTAAAAAACGCAGGGATGTGCAGTATTCATAAGAATATGGCGCACCCATGTGTTTTACCTTGCGCCTGCGCTAAAAATAGCTGCCTAGCGCCAGTGAAGAGACCCTTACACCATTTTGCAAGGTATCCCTGCATTGCAGGGATGATTGTTTATGTGCAGGAAGAGACGCCTTTCTGCACATAAACAATCAATAAAAGTGATTTGCTACTTCTCCAGTATTGGGATGTCTTTCATAGATTCACATGCTTGAATATTACCCGTCGTCGAAGTGGGAGTCCCACGGTACATAAAAAGCAATAAGTCTCATGTATATAGATACATACATAAACTATATAAGAATAAAATACATATCTAAATAAACTTTATATAGTTTAAAATAACATATCAAGTCAAAAGTACCATAGGATAACATTGACACATAGGAAAGCATTTAAAAAGGAATCACTTTACTGACATATCCATGTCGTTTTTATAGTCCAAACTCCAGCCAATCAGGTGCAAGCACCCTCTAGAAGCTTCTCCTCAGAGGCTCAGGCCCTCAGATTTTCTACCGCACGTCGTGTGAAGGGAGTCTCCCTGAGCTCTGCTCAGTTTTCTCTGGTTTGGATTTTCTTCAACTTATCCTCATGTCTTCAAGTAAGAAGTCTCTTTTCCATCCCTGTGCTTCTTGTGGGAAGTTAAGACTTTTTTCTGAGGACTCTCGTGAAAAATATATTTACTGCCTTTACCCCGACCATAAGGTGGGCAACTGTAAAATCTGTAGAACTTTTTCACAAAAGACTGTAAAGGACAGAGAGGGTCGCCTCCTTCTGTGGCTCCAAAAATTGAAGGACGCAGATAATCCTCTCTCTGAGGTCGAAAGTGTGGCTTCTGCTCGCACCGGAGTCTCTTCTAAGCGTAGTATTGTACAGGACTTGCCCTCTCCCTTTCTAAAAAAGAGAAAGCTTCACCTTTTGGGAGTTTCTATGGTGCCAGTACATTCTGCTACTACGTCAACGCCCCCGAGATCTCACTCTCAGGCGTCTGTGACTTCTTCAGCGCATGTTTCTACTCAAAAACGTGCCAGACCATCGACAGGCTCGTCGACGGTCACTCCGTCGACGAAATCGCTGCTTCTTCAACCTCGTCGACAACGGTGACGACGGTTTCCAGCAGATTCCCTATGTCGTCAACGACGGCTTCGCCGACGTTATCTCCGTTGACAGTGGTTTGTGTTTCATTAAAGGCTGTCTCGTCGACGATTCCTATATCCTCCTTGTCGACGACGAAGAAACTGGTTATCCCGTCGACGTCCAAATCCTCATCGACGATCAAAAAGAAGAAATCGTCGTCGTTGATGATTAAATCTTCGTCGACGGCAGCCTCGTCGGCGGCGGCGGCAGCTTCGTCGATGACAGCTTCGTCGTCGATGACAGCTTAGTCGGCGGTGGCTTAGTCGGCGATGACTTAGTCGGCGAGGACTTAGTCGGCGATGACTTCGCCGACGGTGGGTTCGTCGACGGTGTTGTCAACTTTTGCATCTCTTCCACTGGTGCCGTTGTCTACGCCAATATCTGCTCCTTTTGACGATTCCTTGCTTCAGCGTCGTCACGCTGTTTTGGACTCCATTACTATGCGACCGGCCACTCAGCCACCGCAACAGCTGTTTCCCTCTGGCAACGAGGATGACTCTGCTTCTGATGAGGACATTCATTCCACATTCCGGGCTGCTCGCAGTCCATCTGAACTCTTCATTAAATGTCAGGATTTCGAGGATGAGGATCTGGACGATCATTATTATCAAGAAGAGGAGCAGGATCCTCCTACACAGGTCCCAATGGCACAGCTTCCTTTGTCCCTCATTGTAGGAAGGTGGATATCTGACTATGGTTACCCCCAACTTTTTGCCTAGTGTCTAGCTGGTTTTTCGACTTAGTTGGCCTGAGATCCTGCCATTCAGGGTCTCAGGCTGTCTGCCCTCTCTTTAAAATGGACTCCATGTACCCTAGGTACATACCCAATTGGTAAGGATCACCTTATTGGACCCTGTACAGTGTACCCTAGGTACCCAGGGCATAGGTGTACCCTAGGCCTACCAGGGGATGAAGCATGTATTATGCCACCCCTGGCCTGGCCTTACAATCAGACTCAACTGGCTGATCACTCAGCTGGGGCAAGGTCGCGTAATCACCCCTTGCTTAGATATAGTATACCTATATCTACCCTTAAAATAGACACGTGTATCTGTGAGCCACTCCTATGGCAGGCCTTAACAATCCTGGAGGCAGAGTGCTTGGTAACATGTGAGGTGGTGCTCTAGCATGAGCTAAGCCTGTCTGCAGCTTTCGGAACCATGTCCTTATAGCTGTTCTATGATATAGCCTACCATATACTCTTAAAGTACCTTATAATCTTAAACGGTTATGGTAACTATGGTTTGGCTTTATCAAAACATGTTGTGTAAGGTGTCTAACACTTTGGAATAATACCCCCATACCATTTCTGGTGATGAGGATATTATTCCTCCCTTCTAGAGGGAGAGACATGTTAAAATCCTACTTTGCTGTTTAACTCTGACCAAAGCCTCAGCATCACAAAATGGATGCTGCTGCCACAGACACGAGTCTGACCTCCTGCAGCTGGGAGCCCTCCCAGCCAGGGAGGCCTGGACAATAGGTTTCCTGCTTGGGGAGGTGCTAGCACCTCCCCAGATAGACTTTAGTGTATTGGGGCAGGGAGGGCTGAAAGGAATGAGACATGCCTGGGGCACACAAGGTGCTCCATGCATAGTCCAGTTCAAACCGGCACTGGGGCACTCCAGCCCCAGCTCTAGCGCGAAACTGGACAAAGGAAAGGGGGTGTAACCACTCCCCTTCCTGGTCCCACCCATAGGAGGGACCTTGCAGGTAGCCCAGCCCACTAGCCCAGTATATCAGTAGATAGCTGAGCCCTGCTAAATTAGATTAACCTGAATCTGCAACTTGTACAGAAACTCTGGACCTTCGACATTCGACCTCAGGAAGAAGACTGAAGAAATCTCCCTTGTGGCCAAGGAGTGACCACCCTGGGCAACCAGGCACCATCCAGCGACCGCTGCTTGCTTTGCGACTGATCCTACGAGGGACGACTGCAGAGACTGACCAGCGCCGAGACTTCCAGACACCTCTGACCCAGATCCACATCTACAGCGAAGCTGAGACCCGTGGAGGCGATGAGGGACGAGGGACCGGCGACTTGGGAAAAGTGGCTAGTACCTGACTAGCGCAACTTCCGAGGCTCCCTCGAGGCTGTGCTTGGGGAATTGAGAAGCCCCCATCCCGAGCACCATCTGCAAAGAAGACCAGCTCCCCACACTTCACGTGTTCTGCGGGGGGCCCTTCTGCACCTGAGTTGCTCGACGTGTTGTCCGGTTGCTGGCCCGTTGGCTAGTGACTTCTGCGACAACGAACCTTTGTTTTCATCTTGCTGGTCCGGCTCCTCCAGACTGGCACCCGCTCCTCTGTGAAAGAGAAGCACCCCAGACCTTCCTGGTCTGCACCAGAAGCAAGTCCTCCATCCTGCGTGGGTTCCGCTTGCCAAGGCTTGTTGGGTCCTGACTCGACTTCGACGCCGCCGACAGCAAGAGCCTTCGTGGGACAGCTCACCTCCTGGTCCTGGTCGTCCTCGACACCGCCTGGTACCCGTGGCTGCTGCGACAAGCTTCACCTCTTCACCTGCATCTTCACGACATCGCCTGGTTCCTTCCTGGCTCCTGGCTGGTGACCTAGACTCTGTCCCTTCTGCTTGCAGGTTCCTTCCTTCTTGATCCCATCCTTGGGATCCACCGGACACTCTATACTGACCGCCTGTCAGCAACTTTCCTTCAGGCATCCATAGGAGTCAACGACGAAACCCGACGCAAGTTCACACCTATGCACCCACAGCCCGTGGGCTAGGTAACTTGAGTACTTTGGTGCTCACAAGGGTATTGACTATCCAAGGGTCACGTTTCCGAGTCTCGACTTCCTAGCTATACCAGAAGTGTCCTAAAACTGTTAATTTCTAACAACTTCCATTTCTATCGACTTTTACGCATTACGCGTGAGTGTTTCCACTCTGCACCTGAATCCCGTGGGCCTCCCACTTCCTAACCTTTGGTAGTATAGTGTAGCCCCAGCGATTCCCTAGGCCTAGGCCTATCCTGTGTTCGTGACAGTGGTTCTTATACCACTTACTTAGTATATGGTTTGCGTGGCCCCTAGGGCCTAACTGTATTACTTACCTGTGTGACTTAATGTATGCTTAATTAAGACTGTGTTGTACTTACCTCGAATCTCATAAAGAGTGCTGAGGGTTTGACTAGAATAAATACATTCTATTTTTATATATATCTGTTGTGTTGTCCTTTCATTTGGTATTCAAGGGATTACATATGGTATAACAGCTGGCTTCACATGCCATTCAGAGTTTAGCCTAAGACTGCTCTTGTCCATGCTACCACTAGGATAGCTGGTCTATAAGGTTGACTTTACAACCAATCACCATAAGGGTTGTTTGGACTGATACAAGGTGTACACTAGAATTAGTGACATCATATATCAGGCCAACTTCTCACACTCATCTCTAATCTCCAATTTATGTTGGAGGATTACAATCGCCGTTTTCCACCTTCTTCTCACAGTTCTCCACGTGATGCACCATCGAACTTTCCGACTCCTCCTCCAGTGCCGGCGGAGCCAATGACATCCGCCCCTTCACTAGTACCCCCTGCAGATGGTGACGGTGACGTTCTTCAAGATACGGAAGATGGAGAGCTCCAGGGCGATGACGACGACACCATGGCCAACTGGGATGATTATCAAATAAATTCGCCTTCTTCGCCTCCGAAGTCGCCAGTGAACTCTCCACCTGTTGACATTACAGGTTTCCATCAGCTGATGCAAAGAGCGGCGCAGCGATTTCATCTCCCCATGATCGTGAGAGAGGAGGATTGCTTTCTGTATGATTTCAAATCACAACCACAGAAACAAGTTCGGGCCGTGCCCATAATTGACTTTATTTGAAATGAAGGGATTAAACTGATGAAAACACCTAATTCAATCCCGGCAGTTCTTCCACGGTTGGAGAAAACGTATAAGGCCCCGGACTCTTCTCCTGCTTGCTTGGTATCCCAGCCTAAGCCGGATTCAGTCATCACCCAGGCGGCACAACGTCGCTCGAAGAATCCCTTGTCTCTACTTTCCTCTCCACCTGACCATGATGGCCGTCGCCTGGACGCCATTGGGAAGAAGTTCTCTACCATGGCCTCCACAACAGTAAGGGCAGCAAATTCTTTGGCCATCTTGGCCCGTTACAATCGCCAAATGTGGTAGGACATGGAGGCTTTCATTAAGCTCATTCCAGAGCCCTCTAGAGTGGACGCTCTCAAAATTCTGCAAGAAGGTGAAAGAGCATCTTTCGAGATTATTGATTGCTCTGTAGACATCGCCTCAACTGGTTTTCGACAGCTGGCTGGAGCAGCTGTTTTAAGGAGGCAATGCTGGCTTCGTTCTTCTTCTTTTTGTCAAGAAGTCCAGGCAAAGATTCTCGATATGCCCTTTGATGGGGAGTCCTTGTTTGGACAGCATGTGGATGAGGCCCTCCAAACAATCAAGAAGGACACTAAACGGCTCGTTCCCTTGGCACGCTACAGTTTAGAAGGCAGCCTTTTCGGGGTGCTCGCGGACGCAGCACCACCTCTTCCTTTCGTGGCAATTCCACTCAATACCGCTCTTACAGCCAAGGACACCAACGTTTTTCCTCCCAAAACCCACAGTCTTACAGACAACAGACTAGTAAATCCTACAGAGGCAAGTCCAACTATAGGGGGAACTCCTCCAAAAAACAATGGGTCTCTTTGTTTATATCCCCCTCCCCTCAGTGCCCCCCCAGTTCCGAGTTGGAGGACGAATCTCAAAATTCTTTTCAAATCGGTCATTGATCACTTCAGACCGTTGGGTGTTGGATATTGTTTCAAAGGGCCATGCCCTAGAATTCGTCAAATTCCCTCGAAACACCCCTCCATCCGGTCCTCCTCCCGCTCATCTCAAAGAGCTTTTCCATCAGATCAGCATTATGCTCAAGAAAGGGGCCATCGAAGTGGTTCCGAAATCTCAGAAGGGGCTAGGCTTCTATTCCCATTTTTTCCTCGTATTAAAGAAATCTGGGGAGTGGCGCCCTATCCTCGACCTGAGGTCCCTCAACAAGTTTCTGAAAGACCAATCATTCCGCATGCTCATGCTGAGGGACATTCTTTAGTTCCTTTCTCAAGACGACTTCATGACAACAATCGATCTTCAGGATGCTTATTTCCACGTGCCAATTTTACCACGCCACAGGAAATACCTACGCTTCCGTGTAGGCCACAGGGACTTTCAATTCAAAGTCCTGCCCTTCGGGCTTCGCTCAGCTCCTCGAGTCTTCACGAAAGTCCTTGCCCCAGTGGTGGCCCATTTGCGGTTGCCAGGCATCCAAATATTCCCATATTTGGACGATTGTCTCATCAAGTCTCAGTCCTACCACCAAGCATCCCTAGATACTCAGTATTGTCGGACTCTGTTCCACTCTCTAGGACGGTCAGTCAACATACAGAAATCTCAGCTCACGCCAGCTCTGCACAGAACGTTCCTAGGCGCTACCATCAATACCTCCATGGCCATGGCTTTCGTCTCCACCGATCGGCAAACACGGATCCTACAGCTCGCAGCTTCCATCAGATCAAAGCGGTCCATTTCAGTCCGCATATTGAAGTCCTTTCTGGGGATGGCGTCCTCCTGCATTTCTTTGATCCCACATTGCAGACTGAAGAGTCGTCCCATTAAAGAAGAACTTGACAAACAATGGCGTCAGATCTCCGGTTCTTTCAGCGACCGGATATTCGTAACCGCTCGCATGGCACAAGCTCTGCACTGGTGGACACAACCTCGCAACATCGCAGCTGGAACTTCTTTTCTGGCAAAAGCCCCGGAACTCGTTCTTACCACGGATGCCTCCCTGGAAGGGTGGGGTGGACACCTTCAAGATCTATCAATCAAGGGCAAATGGACTCGGTCTCAACATTCTTGGCACATCAACAGACTAGAACTGATGGCAATTTTCCTTGCACTCAAATCCTTCTGGCTCCAGCTTCAAGGGGAATCAGTGCTCATTCAAACGGACAACACCACCAGCATGCACTACCTAAACAAGCAGGGTGGGACAAAATCTCCACTGCTTTCCCAGCTGGCTCAGAAGATCTGGGATTGGGCCATACTCCATCAGATCACGCTCACTGCAGTCCACCTGCCTGGCATTTCCAACATTCTAGCAGACTCACTCAGTCGGTCAGCGTCATCGATCCACGAGTGGGAGTTGCATCAGCCTGACTCTAGACTTTTAGCAAAAATGGGGGTATTATTTCACACTGCCAGGTTATTGATGAGCGCTCTATTTTGAACGTTCTTGTCTCAAATTAAAATAAATCAGAAACGGTGCAACAGAAGAGGGAAAAACAACCCCCAAACCCTCTACAAGTGGGCCTGAGCCCACTATACAAACGTGAAACAAGACGTGTGCACAGTCTTGTTTCATGACTCTAGACTTTGTCTTCAGCTTTTGGGGTCACCCGAACCTGGATCTCTTTGCAACTCCACAGAACAGCAAAAGCCAGTCTTACGCAAGTTGGCTTCCCCACAGAGGGTCGCGCGGAAATGCCCTTTCGATGGACTGGTGCAAGATATATGCCTACACTTTTCCGCCGATCCCTCTGATTCCTTGAGTGTTGTGGAAAATGCGGAGACAACGGTGCCACATTCTCCTGATTGCTCCACGGTGGCCTCGGCAGGCATGGTTCTCGGAGCTACTGCTCCTCTCTCAGTGCGAGCCCATCCTTCTTTGCCCTCGGCCGGACCTTCTAACACTGAACAACAGTCGGATCTGCCATCCGAATCCCAGTTCACTCAAATTGTCTGCCTGGAACCTGAGCACCTTGAATTTGCTTACTTGAACATTTCACCTGCCTGCAGGGAAGTTCTTGCCAGGGCGCGGGCGCCTTCCACGGTGAAGACCTACAAGCTAAAGTGGAAGCGCTTCTGTCACTGGTGCTCGTATTTTCACATCCACCCAGTGCACGCCTCCCCGGCACAGATTCTGCCTTTCTTTTTGCAGTTGGCACAGTCAGGACTGTCTCACTCCACCTTAACAGTCTTTCTAGCGGCAATTTCTCACTTTCGCCAGGACGCCACTTCCTCTCTCTATTCATGTAAAGTAATTCAGCAATTCTTTAAAGGGTTGTTCCGGATGTTTCCTCCCATTCTGAGTCCTCCGCCCACGTGGCGTCTTAACAACGTATTGGCGCAGCTTATGAAGGCGCCCTTTGAGCCAATCCATTCAGCGGATTTCAAATTTTTAACCTGGAAGGTCACCCTCCTACTTGCACTGACTTCCTCTCGCCGAGTAAGTGACATTCACGCCTTTACAATCCAGCCTCCTTTTCTTCAATTTAAATCAGACTGTGTTATCCTTCGCACTAACCCAGCTTTCATGCCAAAGGTGCCGTCCGATTTTTATCTTAATGAACTTGTAGTTTTAAAAACATTTTTTCCTCATCTGCAATCTCTAGCGGAACAGAGTCTACACTCTTTGGACTTAAAGAGGTGTCTCAAGTTTTATATCAGCAGAACGGCACCCTTTTGCCAGTCTGAACAACTGTTCGTTGCCTACGGGCGAACCTGTAAGGGACATTCTGTTACCAAACCAACAATTGCACGTTGGATTTCTTCAGCGATATCTTTCTGCCATCAGAAGGCTGGCAAGCCTCTTTCTTCTGGAGTGAGGGCGCATTCTACAAGGGCAATGTCCTCCTCCACTGCTTTATTCGCTGGTGTGCCCATTCATCAGATCTGCCGGGCAGCTACGTGGTCCAGCAGGCACACTTTCACGAGGCACTACTGCCTGGATGCAATCAATGAAGCTGATACGGCTGTGGGCCAAGTATTTCTCGGAATTTTCTTCAAATAAGGTGAGCCTCTGTTACTTCCCTCCTCCTTGGGTTGTTATCAGCTGTGTGTTTTTATCATACAATGTCATTGTATTTCATGCAACGTTGATTCGGCCTCTTCAGGCTGCAGGGTACTGCTCACTATTCTATTCAAGCATGTGAATCTATGAAAGACACCCCAATACTGGAGAAGAACAAATGTTACTTACCTGTAAACTGTGGTTCTCCAGTATTGGTGTCTTTCATAGATTCACATGCGACCCACCCTCCTCCCCTCAGAGGCTCTCTTCTCCTCATTAGACTCTTTGTCACTCTTGTGCTACGAAAATCTGAGGGCCTGAGACTCTGAGGAGAAGCTTCTAGAGGGTGCTTGTGCCTGCTTGGCTGGAGTTTGGACTATAAAAACGACATGGATATGTCAGTAAAGTGATTCCTTTTTCAATGTTTTCCTATATGTCAATGTTATCCTATGGTACTTTTGACTTGATATGTTATTTTAAACTATATAAAGTTTATTTAGATATGTATTTTATTCTTATATAGTTTATGTATATATCTATATACATGAGACTTATTGCTTTTTATGTACCGTGGGACTCCCACTTCGATGACGGGGAATATTCAAGCATGTGAATCTATGAAAGACACCAATACTGGAGAACCACAGTTTACAGGTAAGTAACATTTGTTCTTCTATGTGTGCTGCATTCCGCGATTTCAGAATCTCCATATGCATTGTGGGCTTGTGTAACTGAGTACGGTACAGGAAAACATCCCCATGCCCTATGATGTGTAATGAAAAACTGATAGGTTTCTTCACCAAGTAAACAATATCCAACTTATGAGTCACTTCAAGGGCCGACACTCTCAGCGATTATTTATTTGAGAGCGTCACCCACATTCCTATCGTTCCCGTGCATGGTTTTATTATCAATAATCTTTCCTAGTGTAAACCTAGCCCACTTCGTTTAGATGACAAGAATTTCACCTCAACATAGCTTTGACATTTTAATTGAATGTATGTCTGAAGACAGCTTATTCAGGAACGTAAAAAGGTGGAAACTTGTCATGAGATACCATGACGTGAGGTTTAATTCCTGCCAGATGCTTTGCATCATAGTCCCTTTGGAGAGACTAAGCGAATGCTTGAGGGCAGGCCTTCCACCGGCTTCCATATATGAGTCGATTCTATGGACAAAACCTTCACTCCATACAGGCCAAGCGGGGTAATTTTAGAATCATACGCTTTCCTAACTGGGACCAACTAAAGCCCCCAAACATCTGATTACATTTCACCAGACCCCCGCTTGTAAAAGGACTCTTGCTTCTACCTTCTTCATGTGAGTATCCCATTCAGGTTCCTAAAAAATGTCATACTCAAGTATTTGTACGAATTCACCACCTCACTCTGCGTCAAATACAATACGCATTTGAAATTAGAGACCTTTTTACCAAAGATAATAATCTTTGTTTCTCTAGATTTTTTTTTTTTAAATGTCTTTGTTGTATAATACTAAAGCCTCCAATTTTCTCCGTAGACCAATTGGTTTATAGTCGAAGAGGATCACGTCATCCTCATTAAGGAGACATGAGAGGTGCATTGGGCCCACCTTAGGTGAAATTGACTCAATTGATTTTAAAACGGCCTACAAATCTGCCACATATAAATTGAAAAGAGTCAGCGCCAGGATGCGACCTTGGCGCAGGCTGATCAATATTTTGATTCTATTCGATAAGAGTCCTGAATTATCCAGTTCTACCTCTGCCCAATTTCCATATGCAAAGCCTGGATCATTATTAAAAGACCACTGGAAATATTCCAGGCTCAATATTTACCACAAAGCCACCCTCTTTCCACAGCATCAACGGCAGTGCATGAGCCAACAGCACAGCCTCTGATTCACTGTCAGTGATTTCCTAATGATAGGCCACAAGGCGAAGCAATGTTCTGCAGTGGAGCGGCCCTCTCGAAATCCTCTTTGTTCAATCAGAAGGAGACTGTTGCTCAAAACCCATTCCTCGACATTATTCAGTAAAATTTGGGAGAACGCTTTCTCTTAAATTTCCACTTAACTAATTAACCTATAATTGGAGGGACAACTTCCATCACCTTTTTTTAAAAATAGGCTTGACCACAAAGCCTTCACACTGGGGTAAGCCTTCTGTGTGCTATCGCTACCGTTCAAGAGTCAAGTGGGCAAAAGAAGGAACTTGATTATTAAATTGGTACAAAATATGATCTCAGGCCTCACAACCTCCATATTTCTTTAGTCTCTTATCTGTAAGAATTATGAAGTATTAAAAACAGGTTCAGTAATGCAGCAAGTGCTATAATAACTGTTTGACAAAGACCCCGCCCACACTTTGTAGTGACTTGCACTACAAGTGTTGCCGGTAAAATTTGCATATTGGGTGGTTCTTCGAATTGTTGTCTGTAATGTCCGTGCACACTTTTCATTTATTGCTTTTGATCATATAACTCTGTTTTTAGATTCTTGTGAAAGGTCCTCCGAATGTATCCCTGCACTGTTTTCAGCAGATCCTATTAACATCCCTTATAACGTTATGTTGCCATGTGAAATATAGATGGTAATACAGTAATCTGTATGTATGCTTCATTGATGAAGGCTAGTCCTTTTCAGCACTTGTCAGTTAACACTTAATACTGAACTAAAAGCTGAGAAGTTCTTGTCAGATATTTGAGCAAATACTATTGAAATACAGTATGTTTATTGCAAACTGCCCAGCTGCAGCAGCTGCTCCCTGAACTAGCATACAAGGAAGACAGCTGAAAACACAAGCACTCTCAAGGAGTACTTGGCGAAAAAGAAAAAAAAAAGAGTTTCATGAAAGCGAGCACTTGTGGAAGAGTACAAGGAGCTAGTCAGATAGGTGGTAAAGAGGCTATGCTCTATGGGAGGGACAAAGACATGCTGCATGGCCAAAAACAAACAAAACCAGCTAACAGAACGCAAGCAAATATGAGCTAGAAAACACAAAGCCAATGGCAAGCATTGGGAGGTATGCATTCCTAGGTAAGCATTCAGCATGTCTTTGATGCCAGATGGCTTCGACCTAAAAATAGCTTTTGAAAAGCAATCCACTGGTCCTTGGAGTTAGGTCTAGGTTTTATCAGATTCTTTTTTAAGTGAATGCTTTTTCAGAAGACAGACGCACATGCATACAAAATGGGATGCGGGTGGGGGTGTACTGTAGTTTTGGCGCGTAATGCTTTTTTCAGATTTGTCTCTTTCAGGACTCACAGTGGGCTCCTCTGCATTTTACATATTTTATGGCTTGCACAGCTCCTGATAATTGCGGTTTCCTTAAGGAATGTTCGTCTTTCCTGTGGAGGCAATTATCCTAGAGAAAGGTTCTTCATTTTTTAGGTATTTCATTTATAACGCACATGATTACACGAAAGCTTCTTGGAGCTACATAGAATTAGGGGATTGTTTAAGATATGATAGATGGTCCACAAACCTGCTGGGACAGCAGTGGCTTCGCCTCAGCCCCCTCCATGGTGCTCGCCCACCATATTTTAAGGACCTGCAGCTTCAGTGGTGCATTTCTGAAGAACATAGTGAGAGCATTTTAACAGTGCTTAATTTGAGCAGGTGGTTGCTCGCAATGGGCACCAGCACTCCTTTTTTGGGCCCAGCACATATTTTTCCCCATTAGACATCGAAGAACAATAGCAAGAGAGGGAAAACACGCAAAGCGTAAAGACGTACAAAGAGAATGACAGGAAAATGTCACAAAGGGAGAAATCGGGAACCTGCAGCCGTGCGATAGAGGGACAGGGAGTGTCTGGTAGTGTATTAAAGAGGCATGAGAAGGATTTAGGATTACTGACCATTGGTATTTGGTGCACCAACATTTAATTGCACTGGCCTTGGGCTTCTGAGCAGAGCTTTGGGCACCGACACTCATTCATTTGCAAATGAAAATCTTTGTGATGGTTCTGAAGAGAGAGGATTTTGATGAGAAATGTTAGTGCTTACGGTGGAGGCCAGTATCCTTGAGAAAAGTATTCAGATTCTTCATAAGGATAATCCATCCTTCGCAGAATCAGTATGTGATCTACAAGTTGCAGATATTGCTCATTGCAATGTCAACTCGGGCTTTCCATCCTTAGGGGTTGATGAAATGTAAGCCGTTACATGGGTGTAAGGGAAAGAATTACCTGAACAGCTTTCACACCCCACCTTTTTTTTTCTTTGTTTTATATAGCACTAACTTGACCCGAAGGTATCAGAGCGCTTTCACACATTCATTTTTTTTGTTGAGCACGGGGAAATGAAGTGTTTTGCCCAGAATTACAGGATGTTGTGCATCCCTGTCGAGACTCAAACCCAGTTCCCCAGGGTCGAGATCGACTTCTCTAGCCATAAGGCCACATGCTCTCCCCTAGCAGCAACCTCCAATCTGCCAACCTCTTGCTCACCCATGTACCCCGAAGCCGAAGAGCTAAAGCCGGCGAGCATGGATTCTTTCACCTGGCCACCAAAGCCTGGAACGACCTTCCCCTGCACATTAGAGCCACCGGAATCCTGCAAAAAAAAGCTGAAAACCTGGTTCTTATAATAGGTCACAGCCAGGACACACCGCCCTTCTTCAGGTGCAGGATAGTCTCCTGAGTGATAAGCTCGACCTACAAATATACATAATAATAGGTACCGCAATACATTTTCACTGACGAGAGTAGGGAAGCAGTGCTGATGTGACGGGCCTAGCTCCAGACGAGTTGCAGCGTCTCTAACCACTGTGGTGATCAGGCGGGCAACTAGAGCAAAATTTCGGGGGGGCTGAAAAAGATTTCTGGGGGTGTTGCGCGCCTTGTGGTGATTCAAGGACTTCCACTCAGGGGTGTAATGCCTCCTTTGATGGGGGCGCACACACTCTCCGGATGCACTATATGACAACCTGTCCAAGGGCATCTGAAGCAGGCAACCGGTTAGAACCTACTGTCTTAAATCTGTGGGAACAGACACAGATGACGATCCTGTTATTTTGTAAGGATCGAAACGTCATTGACTCCCGCACACTGACCCTATTATAATGTACAGAGTAAGGCACATAGGGGCAGAAGTGCTGCTTTAAATTTAATTGTGACTAACCTATTATTTTACTTACGTCGCACACTATTGCTTGAGTTTTTCTGTATTTTGTTTTGCTTATTTAATTTTGTGTTGTCTGTTTCCACCCACCGTTTAACTGAATTGTTTAATAAATGTTTTTTTGTTTTTTTAATTGACAGAGTGTCTGGGCGTAATTGTTTTCCCAGTTAAAAAAACCTTTTATATGTTCTGTTGAGGGACCTCTGTTCCTTTAAAGCACTATGTACCCCTGGTACCTAAATATCCATGGGCTTAGCTTGTTCTCTGTAGGCACACACACGACAGTCCGCGTAGTCCTTAAACAGTGGGGCTATTCCTCAGGTCTCAAAAAATGCACAGCCTCAGACCTCAGGCAGTGGGGCGACCCCTAGATTACATGGATCATACAGGCTTAAATCTCAGACAACAGAACTACCCACAGATTTGGACGTATTACAACTCAGGTGTATCCTAGCAGTAAGCGCACCCTGTACACAAAGCATAGAGACTCAGGGCTCAGTGATTCGAGTTATCCCTCAGTTACAAAGATAGTAGTATAGGCCCTGACCAGGGCTACTGGAATTATGCGGAATGGTAATACTGTCTAGGGAAGATTTCTCCTCGTTAGTACCAGTGTAACAGCAAAATACGGAAATAGGAACCTGTAAAATGACCAGTTAACCTTCACTAAGGGCTTTCCACTGTGTGCGAAAACATGTTGCAACATTTTTTTGTAACTTTTGATCTGTTTGAGCTAGAAACATTTTTTGGGTTAACATCTGCAGATTATGCAGTAGATTATGGATTATGTGCAAATCCATAATTATGCAAACAAAAGCCACAGCTGCAGAATTGCATAATTCCAGTGGCCCCAGATTAGGCCAATGCTAGCAAAATTTACTCCGATTACAGTTATACAGGTCCAGGACATTGCCAGCAGAGATGGCCGAAGGCTTACTCAGAACCTACGGATGCAAGTATATACCAGCAGAGCGATCTTTAGATTCACACACTTCTTACAGGTTGAGGCGTTAGCCAGCAGAGATGTCTCCCAGGTTACATATATGTTACAGACGACAGCAACAGCCAGTAGAGCATCTTACAGTTTACACAGATCTTCCAGGCTCAGGACTCAATCACTAGCGCTGTATCTCAGGTTACACAGATCTCACAAACTCCCACCTCAGCCATCAGTGCTATCTCTCAAGTTACATAGACCTCACAGGCTCAGGGCTCAGTCACCAGTTTTGTCTCTCAGGCTACACAGCTCTCAGGCTGCCGCCTCAGCTACCAGTGCTATCTCTCAGGTTACATAGACATCACAGGCACAGGGCTCAGTCACCAGTCCCGTTTCTCAGATTACATAGATGTCACAGGTTCGGGCATGAGCCACCAGTGGTGTCTCTCAGATTGCATAGATCTCACAGGCAAATTACACGGATGTCACAGATTCAAGCCTCAGTCACTAGTGCTGTGTCTCACATTAAACAGATGCCACCGTCTCCCACCTCAGCTACCAGAGTTGTCTCCCAGGCTCACGCTTCATTCACTAGTGCTGTATCTCAGGTTACACAGATCTCACAAACTCCCACCTCAGCCATCAGTGCTATCTCTCAAGTTACATAGACCTCACAGGCTCAGGGCTCAGTCACCAGTTTTGTCTCTCAGGCTACACAGCTCTCAGGCTGCCGCCTCAGCTACCAGTGCTATCTCTCAGGTTACATAGACATCACAGGCACAGGGCTCAGTCACCAGTCCCGTTTCTCAGATTACATAGATGTCACAGGTTCGGGCATGAGCCACCAGTGGTGTCTCTCAGATTGCATAGATCTCACAGGCAAATTACACGGATGTCACAGATTCAAGCCTCAGTCACTAGTGCTGTGTCTCACATTAAACAGATGCCACCGTCTCCCACCTCAGCTACCAGAGTTGTCTCCCAGGCTCACGCTTCATTCACTAGTGCTGTCTCTCAGGTTACACAGATCTCACAGGCTCAGTCACTAGTCCTGTCTCTCAGATTACACGGAGGTCACAGATTCAAGCCTCAGTCACTAGTGCTGTCCCTTGATTTACACAGGCATCACAGGTTCATGGCTCACTAGTCCTGGCTCTCAGATTACACAGATGTCACAAACTCCCACTTCAGCCATCAGTGCTATCTCTCAGGTTATTACAGACATCACAGGCTCAGGGCTCAGACACTAGTGTTGTATCTCAGGTTCCACAGATCTCACAGGCTCTTACCTTAGCCACCAGTGCTATCGCTCAGGTTATATAGACCTCACAGGCTCAGTCACTAGTGCTGTCTCTCAGGTTACAGGATTTTACAGGCTCACGCTTTTGTCACTAGTGCTGTCTCTCGGGTTTCACAGATCACACAGACTCCACCTCAGCCACTAGTGCTGTCTCTCAGGTTACACAGACCTCACAGGCTCAGGGCTCACTAGTCCTGTCTCTCAGATTACACAGACCTCACAGGCTCAGGGCTCCGTCACTAGTACTGTCTTTCATGTTACATAGATCTCACAGGCTCCCGCCTCTGCCACCAGTGCTAGCTTTCATGTTACATAGATTTCTCAAGCTCAGTCATGATAGCCGTTTCTCGTGTTACACAGATCTCGCAGACTCAGGCATGAATGGAGCTAATCTTCCTGTTACACAGAGCCTACAGGTTCACATCTGACAACAGATCAGTCACCCAGAAAACAAATATTTTAGAGGTTTTTAGAGGGCTTCTCTCGATGGAGGCTCCAGAAAGGTCTCACAGAGCCGTCTGCTCGTAGAGACCAGAGCGTTTACAGGAAGGAATGATTTTATCAAACAAAAACAGCACAGAACAGTTCGAGTGCCTCGTCTCCCCTGGCAGCAATTTCCAAAAAAAACGTCACCAGCCACCAGCAATTAGTGTGCCATTAGCAGAGAGTGGGGGAGAAGCGGCTAGTGGGGGAGGGGCCGTGTGGGGGTAGAACAGGAGGGATTATAAACTGATGGGCCTGCCTCAATCACCGGCCCCCTGAGACCCCCAATTCATGACAGCTACATGCTGGGGGCGGAGGGGGAGGGCTCGGCTATACAAACATCACTGTCAGGCAGCTTTCCACGCATATTCCTGACTGCCAGTGCCTCGTGCAGAGAGGGAAAGATGGGAGAGAGCGGGGTGCAAAAAAGGAAGGGGGGGGGGGGGCAGGCGAGCACACCTTTCAGGGAAATACGCGGAGAGAGAAGAGGAGAGATGGTCGAAGCATGAGTGGGAAGTGAATATGAGGAGAGACAAGTCGACCAGAGTGAGATGGGGACAAGTATATTTATATACAGTTGTCAGGATGGGTTGGTGTGCAGGTCACGGTTCAAATCCGGACAAGGCCAACTCCGCCTTTCATCCTTCAGAAGTCGGTATATTGAGAACCATCAAGCAGAATACAGCTCTTAGTGAAACAGGAATAAAGTGTTAATTAGAAACTAGCTAATGTTGTGGAGTTCTGGCATAGCAGTAACTAGGGATTATGATCAGGATGACGTTATTTAGGCAGGGCCGGCTTTAGGGTGGTGTAACCACACCTGGCACTGAGCTTTTGGGGGTTGGGGGGGAAGGGGGCTGCTGAGTTTAGAAATAATTTTAATGTAAAGGACCTGCTGCAGAGTTCCTTGTGTGTCCAGCAATTTTCAGGCAACAATAAAAATGTCAAGATAACTCTGGAGGGTTAATATGCCTGCTGCAAAGAAGAGTGCCATCCAGATCACAGAACTGTATTTTATGTAGGGAGCTCAGTGGGTTACTGCTTTCGTCACAGAGATCCTTTTGTTACTTACAGTTTATCAGTCACAATCCTAATACATCACAGTGAGCTTTGCACTGTCATGAGAGCTGCATGAAAAGAGCATGCTATAGGTTAGAACGTTGTGTTTTTAACCCAGTTTTACATTATGCGGAAGTTGCTACAAAGGGTTTATTTGGGTAGAAATACTTTCTTATTATTAAAACCAACCACTGCGGTACGTTTTAAACCCCACGTTTCTGCTTCCAAACACTCTATAATATACTGCCTCCCTGTCTTATGTCGCATTTCCTATACTCTGATTTACACACTTCTTTAATTGTCTCTGTATAATGTGTGTGTGATGTAAAGTGCTAGGCCGCCCTGCACTTGTATTAGGAGCGCTATAAAACAAATGAAATGCATGGGAGAGAGGGTCTCTGAGAAGACATGGGGCACTGTTGAGGGGCGATAGTGAGGGAATCCGTGGAGAAGGAGAGAAGTCAGCACCAAAATGTGTTTGTTGCACCGGGCGCCACCAGCGCCAAAGCCAGCCCTGTATTTAGGTGACAGTCATTCTGTAAAATGTTTCTCTTTTTTTTAGGGGCGTGTGATTGTGTGGGAATGTGTTAGATTGTGAAAATTGTTCAGTCTGGGTTTGTCACGTGACTCCAGCTACTCATCCCAGTGCTAGTGACGTCATCGTTGACTTTGAGGTTAGTTTATGTGAAAAGTGAGTAGGTAACATCTGGGAAAAGAAGAAGCTGAGTGCACAGGACCTGCTTCTTTGTCGGTGTGTCCTGAGGAGGCTTTCCTTTCAGAGTCAAGCTTCAAAGCGCTACGTGCCACTCCTCCCCTCGGAGGCCCTGCCTCTGGTGTCATGCCGAAAGGAGTAGCACAACCTCGGAATACAGCAAATCACTCAAATCCTAGGATTCTAAAGGTGGTACCAGAATCCATGCAACACCGAGTGCTGGATGGCTGAGTGAGAGAATGAAGTCTTTGTGCTCCCCAAGGGCATCTCAGCCCAGATACAGTGACAGGGAGGGTGTGGGAAAGTAGGACCTGCTCTCATGGTTACCCCCACTTTTTGCTGGTGTCAGTATGTTTTTGACTAGTGTGACTGGGATCCTGCTAATCAGGACCCCAGCCACTGTGCTTCCTCCCTCGGTTTGTCATGGTAAGTGCTTTGGTACCTCCACAATTGTCTATTGGTGTACCCATGTAAGTCTCTAGTATATGGTACTAGGGTACCCAGGACATAGGTACACTAGGGGCACCCCATGGGCTGAAGCATGTATTATACCACCCATGAGAGACCACACAAACTGTGACTACAGGCCTGTCATTGCAGTCTGTATAAGCTGGTGCTAGCACCACTTATGACAGATATACGTTTCCTTATATCTGAGGTCACTGCACTTAAAACCTATAAGTCATCCCTAAGGCAGGCCTTTCTATCCTGAAGGCAGGGTACTAGGTTATAAGTGTGAGGGTGCCCTGAAGGAGCAGTACACCCCCTACAAACCCCAGAGTCGATTCTATAGGCTTTATAAGTGCGGTCAGCCATTTTGATACATATAGTGGCCATGCGTCATTATGCGATGGGTAAATACATATTGGATATGCCGAACCTGGGCATGTTTGGTATGATTCCATGCACCGTGAGGTCCCTCTGGGTAGCCTCCAGTACTCCAGGTAACAGCCTTCCAGGGTCTGCCAGCAAGCTAGTGCTGCTACCGACCCCAGACACGATAGTGCTCTCCTGCTGCTGAGCTGAGCTTGAGCAGGGCAAGGTAGAACAATAGGTTTCCTGTCACAGGGAGGTGGAAGCACTTGCCAGTGCCACCAGACTGCTTTTAAAGGTACATTTGGTGCCCTACTTGCATACTTTAGTTAGAACCAGTTCTGGGAGCCCTTGGCTCCCGCTCTGGCGCAAAACTGGACAAAAGACATGGGTGTATCCACCCCTCTGTCCTGCCCCTCCTCTAAGAGGGACCTCTGACTCATCCTAACCCCTTTCCTAGGGTATAAAAAAGCTTACCCGTGGGTGGGTCCTCAGATTCATTGAGGGATAAGACTCAAGACTGAAACCACGCCACTCTTCAACCGTCTGGACACTTGGACTTCGCCTTGAACCGAGACTGCATCATAGAAGACTCCTGCTGCTCCTGGTCTCGCTGTTCTGTAAGTTTTCTTCATTGTCTGTTTTTGTGCTTATTTCAGGATCTTCAACTAGTCGCGGCTGGCATGTCTTGCGAGTGGGGGCCGGGGCGGAGGGTCTTGCGGGGAGGGGGAAGTCGTGCGGGGGTGTTAATTAATATATTTAAACCTACTTTTTCGCCAGCCGGGTCCCGCGTCTTCAGGAAGCAGGCAGCCTCTATAGAGAGCTATAGAGTGCGCATGACTGCTTTGGGCGATTCCAGAGGGCCGGCTAAACAGTCAGTCCCCTTAGCAGTGGGCACACCACTCTTCCCCTTCTCTAGAGCAGACCTGCCCACACGCCCACCCCCAACCAAACCCGTCTGCTTTCTCGGAATTGGAGAAGCAGAAACATAAAATAGTAGTTATTACCATTGTATATTTCTGCTTCTCACACTGCGAGAAAGCAGTGGGGCGATGCTCCTCTGCCCTAGTGGAGGAGCCGCCCCCGTCTTCAACAGACCTGTGGGAATCAAGGACACCCAAAGTAATCTCCCTTGGATTGAAGGAGTCACACCCCTGCATCTACAGGCACCGCAATAAAGCTGACCGGTCTGCTGCGTCTGACGTCCCACAGACTTCAAAAGGCTCAGCAACACAGGTGGTGGTCCTGCAACTCCCTCGATGCCTGACCTGTCCTCTCTGCAATTTTGAGGCCAGTATTCCTCATTGGAACCGCTGGGACTGAACCCCTGTGCACCGCGTCAACTTGCCGTTGCCAAGGCATGTTGGCTTTGCACTGCAGAGATCTTCGAGCTATAAGAAGCTCCAGCCTCCAGCATCTCTTCCTACCAAGGTCTTTGTCCTCACCCCAACCTCTGCACCACAGGCCTTCATTTTGGTGAGCTCCTCAAGGTCCTCTTGCGACTCCTGTGGGTCCTCTCAAGGGTCTTCTTTTGCTTCAGTGGGCTCCCCAGCTTGCTCAGAGCCTGCTTCGACTCTCCTGCACTTGGTGAGTACCTTGGACTGTGCTGGTCCCAACGTTGCTTCTTTATCGTTTTCCATGTCTGTTGCTGCTGTCAAGGCCTGTTGGTGCTCCCGCTGGACACCGACCCCCTGGTTCTCGACTTCCGACATGGGACCGCTCGTGACCGGCTCCTCTTCTTCCACAGCGTCACCCAGTCCCCACAGCTGCGACAATAAGGTCACTGTCATCAGTCCTGCATCTTCCGTGGTCATTGCTCTTCCATGCCTCCCGGTCACCACCGAGTAGCATAGACTCTGTCCCCTCTGCTTGCAGGTTCTTCTCTTTAAGAATCCACCCTTGGATTCCACCGGACTGTTGCCCAGTCTTTGCAAGCGGCATCTTTTCTGAAGCCCTCCATTGTGGTCTACGGCGGTTTCCGACGTTATATCGCACCTATGCACCTGGCTTCCCTGGTGTAGGTATCCTGGTTCCTGGGGTATCCGTGGGTGGGCTGACTCTCCACCCTTCTTTCTTCCACAGGGTTTCTTCAGGGACCACTGGGAAGGGTCCTTCTTCTTCAAAACTGCAACCTTGACTTTCCTGTTGACTTTCATTGAGTACACGGCTGAGTTTCCACTCTGCACACAGCCTCCATGGGGTCCCTCTGTACTTACCTTGGGTGGTTCCTTGTGTCTCCAGCTCTTCTGAGTCTCCTGGTCCAAGTCCTGACTTTGGTCGCAGTTCACATTCCATTTCCTAGTATATGGTTCGGTCTCCTCCTGGAGATCACTGTGTATTGTTCTTACTTACCTTTTTACAATTGAAGTATTGTGTGTATTTGTGTTGATATCTCGGGGTAGGAGATATACCAATGTGTTAGTGAGTGTTGTATAATTAATAGACCTATTTTTTATAAGTGCACTGTGTGGTTCTTTTTCGTTGAACCTACACTATATGATTAGATCTCGTAAATGAAGCTGCTTTACACTCCTGGACTAAGTCTGAAGGCTACTCTCCACAGTCACCACTTAGAGAGCTTTCACTGGTTGCCTAAGACCACTAAAATCACCATAAGGGTTGTCTGGATTAGTGCAAGGTGCTTCACTTAAATAAATGTGCACCATATACTAAGCCAGCCTCCTACAGAGGGTCTTGAAGTAAACTCAAATGACACCTGCATGAGGGAAAAGGATCTCTTGCAGATGAGGTAAAATGCTTACAAAACAGACCCACCCATCCTGACTAGAGTAAATCTGTCTGCCAAAGGACACAACACCGCACCTAGGGGTCTATTATGATGTAGGGCGGATCGCCACCATCCGCCCTTCATCATACCCCGCTCGCCACCCATTTCCCCCCGCCATACTAGTGTGGCGGGGGGGACCCCGGCGGATGGAAAGACGGTCCGCCGGTTTTCCGCCGGTCGACCAGTCGACCGGACGGAAAAGGGGCTGGATATGGTGGCGGTGGGCAGCGGTGCAGGGCTTTCCATGGGGGAGATCCCGCCATGAAAAGCCATGCGGAGTTTGCTTACGGGGACCTGTTGCGAACCCCAGGGTATTGGGGGGGTGCACATGGGGGGTACCTATGGTACCCCCCTACATTGTCACGGACAAGGAGGCAGGCACCGCGCGGTGCCTGTCACCTTGTGCATGACAATGCACAACGTGCATTCTTAGCATTGTGGCTGGCGGTTCTGTGAGCACCGCCCACCACAATGCTGGGAATAGAGGATGCCGCGGTGGCATCCTAATTGCCGATGTGGGACCGCCGCACCACTGGCGGCCGGTCCCTGCACCGCTAGGGTGGCGGGCGGACCAAAGTCCGCCCGCCATCCTCATAGGTCCCTTAGTGTCAGAGAAGGAGCGTTCTGTTGCAACAGGGTTAAGGAAAGCTGCTCTATTACAGAAGCCACAACAGGTGAAAACCCATGTAATTACAAGAACCTTTCCTGGGCCAGGCAAATGTGTGGAGACAATGGTGACAGGAGGGTAGCTTTCTCTGACTGAAGTGAGTGGATTCTGCTGTCTAAACCCATAATAAAAGCAACACAGGGATGTGGTTCTCCGCATTGTAAACACTTAATGGTCCAAGAGGTCCACACGGTCAAAGACGAAGAAGTATTATGTATTTGTAGTTGCATTTAAAAAGTGAGGGCATTTTCCAAAACGGGTCACTTACAAAGCAAACCATAGTGAACAATTCTTTCGGCGCCCCACTTGTAGCGAAGGGTCAACTTCTCAAGGCACTTCAGGATAACACCACGAATGAGCACCCCTGTGCAGAAAATACAATAAAAAAAAAGTAAACTGTTAAGGTGATAAAAAGGTTTGATATTGCTTGAAGATATAGACGCACCTTATGACATGAAGGATGTACGTGGATAGGCTCGGAGAACAACTATGCAAGTGTAACTGTTCTGATCCACATACATTATAGAGCAGTGATCTTAGTGTAAATAGCTTAAATGCAGTCAAATAATATATGGAATAGTATACGCCCACGAAGAAGAGTAAACATTTTCTGGGACTGCACTCCAGTGAGTGGGAAATGCTGAGCAACGACTGCCAAGTCCTTCTTGCGACCTTAAGGTAGAGAGGAGGTACTGAAATAAATTAACAGTAGTTCTGGCAAAGTGGGTCACTGTGGCAGCCTACACATATTAACATGCACACAGTCGCTAATCTATAATCAGGGCCACTTAAATTATGCGATTCTGGGGCCGCAGCGATTTTCGCATACTTAGAGATTTGCCTTATTTGGCACATAATCTATCACCTGCCACATAATGTGCAGAATTGAACAAAAACTATTTTTGTTTTTAGCTCAAACGGGTCACAAAGTTACTAAAAATGTAGTGACAAGTGTTGCAGCATGCTGGATGGACCTTTGCAAAACTTTATTGGTCACCTTTCTGTTGCTTATTGCTATATTTGAGTGTTAAAGTGATACTAATGTGGTGCAACCAATGCCCAGACAGTGTTACCAAGTTTAAAAATGACTAAATGTTGAATTAATACTATTACAAAATGTGCTGCATTATGCCGCATCATTTGGCTTTTCTTGCCACATAATTTACTCAAACCTGCCGTATAATTTCGCCCTCACCTGACGCATAATTCCAGGGACCCAGCCTATGTTTGAGCTTTCATAGTACCTCCATCACCACACTACGGCTAACCACTACACTTTCCAATCTGCTCTACATGTGGTCATATTCAGAGCTTAATTTGGCAAAAAAATATCACCACACTGCTGCTAACCACTACACTTTCCAAAACCTTTCCAATCTGCTCTACATGTGGTCATATTCAGAGCTTAATTTGGAAAGAAATATGTGCCGGGGTTTTGCTCACAGTTTTCGGCAGGTGCTATCGAAGTTCACGGTGCCGAATAGCAATGCTGCCTAGCCTTGATTCTACCTCATGTTTCTTTACTTCACCGCCACACATCCCCTGCCTCCTTATTTCACTCCTGTTGGTTCTTTTTCATTCTTGCTTTCTCCCTTTGGCACTGTTTTTTCCAACTTTTTGTTACTCCTTCATCCTTGTGTGTTTTTCACTCTCTTTCTCTGAATCAAAGCCTGTTTAGGAAAAATAAGTGCGAGTCCCCAAAAACTGAGTGCGGTGGTCCCCACCTGCAACCGCCGTCTCAGATTCAGAATTGGTCATATTTAAACAACAGAAGCAAGACAGATTTCCTCACTATCATGTGCATACCACCACTGAAAATTCATATAGTTTGCAACCATGGTCAAATCAATGGCACAGTCAAGCACCACACAAACTTACAACCTGGAAACATGCAGATAACATTATCATGAACACAAATGAGCTTCATGCTTTGACTCCTTTGATTTCTTCCTATTTCAGAGGAGTTAATCACTTGAGCATCTAGCGTGGGGGGGGATGTGGCAGGGCGGGGGGGGGGGGGGGGGTCAAGATTGCGACCACAGTAGTCTTGTTTGTCTGAGTTCTGGTTTAGTCCCTGCTGTAATCCTTCTTCATCCTGGGTTACAAGCCTGGCAGCACCTGCCCGAGTACAAGTGACCCCCTTTGATGCACTCATAGTGGTGGCGCATGCAGTGCCGGTCCTTGGATTTGTTGGGCCCTGGGCAGAAAGGGAATGTGAGAGGCCCCCCTAATTTTCATATGGCGTGACATCACATTAACCCCTTGCATGCCCGCCCCTTTCCCCGCCCAGTGCCGCGCCTTCCATTAGCGGGCGGAGTTCATGACGAGCTGGACTCGTCATGGGCACAGCGCCACCGCAGCCCATGACGAGTCCAGCTCGTCATGGGCACTGAAGGGGTTAATACTATAAAATAACTAATAATCCTATGGCGTTGTTGAAGTAATTTTGCATGAATTAACTTTACTGATGCAGTATCAACAGAAATATAAATAATTGCACTGATAAAATAAGTTGGAATATTTTAAAACTATATTAAGTGGAAATACATTATATTATTTAATCTAATTGTTAAATCATTAAACTTTATATATCATATATACATGCTCACTGGCAAATCTGTCCTGTTAGCCAATATCACTTACATCCCAAGGCTGGGAAGCCCTTCTTTAATTGGCAAACAAAACTACACATCCCAGAATGCAAATGATTTTTCACTAAATAAAATGTCACATGAGCACACCAAAAACTTGGAAATGACACACATAGGCATATTTAAATCTTTCCCAGACCTCTCAGACATTCTGTAGCGTTGCGAGACCCTAAGGGGAGGCCCACACTCTCTGCCTGTGGCAGCCCTGGTCTAGTGCTAAGAGGCCCAGGGGAATTCACATCTCTCCTGGGCCTCGCAGCACAATACCATAACTACGAGGCCCAGGGTTGAAGTCCACCACTCCTTGGTAATACAGCCATGGTATACCCCTGCAATGCCATGGGTAGGGAGCCCTCTCTTGGGCCTCGCAACAATTGTGTAGTGGTGCGAGGCCCAGGGTAGGGGGCCCCTTCCCTTGTGACCAAGGCAACAAATGAGGCACCCTCATGAGCAGCAGACAGTGTGGCTGCTGTGTCCTCCACCCCACTCGAATCTTCTGTGCAGGGTGTTAATCGTCACCTCCACGTCCCTAGACAATCTACCTTGCCCTTTGAAGTGCGAGGCAGAGCCACACTTGGCTACTAAATAGTGCATGGGTGGGGGGGCACAAGAGGAGCACAAAGCGTGGGCAGAAATGCATGTGAGGAGCGTGCTGTGGTCTGTGACCAACTGATGCGGCGCCCCATGTGGATAAGGTGAAGGTGGGGCCCTGGCCAGAAGCCCACAATGCCCATGCCTAGCGCCAGCCCTAGGTGCATGCACTTGCTGGAGACTCCAGTGGGTGCGATCGGGCTGGGGCACCGGGTGGGCTGGGCTGCGGCATGGATCCCACCTGCAGAGCATCCAGAGGGAGGCCGATGTGAGACAGTCACGAAGCGCAGATAATGCGGTGCCGGAGGTCTGAAGCAGATGCCTCCGGCTCCTGGGGAACCCAAGCAGCGCGGCAGGACCAATGGAGAGAAAAGGAGACACGGCTGTCTCGACTTGGAGGCGGAGAACAGGTACGCTGCTGCTAACAGAACATTCCTCCTCCTGCAGAGTGAGCCCTGAGAGGGTGACCTGGGGTGGCCCGCATTGAGCACAGCCTGATTGCTGAACTCTGGACCCCAAGGGGTGAGGGAGAAAATCCTGGAGAACGATGCTGCAGCTCAGAAGTGCTCCACAAGGACCTCAATTCCACTTACCAAGTAGCGGAGCGTTCTAAGGCTTGCACTGCCATAAACTCCCACAGATGAGCGCTGTATTTTACTGGTTCACGGGCACAACAAGCATTGCTATTGGACAACACATGAAAGCTCACTGAGGTATGGTGACTGTGTATAGTGTAAGGCCCGGTTTAGGATGGAGAGACACTGTCTAGGAACGCTGACTCCATTGGGAACGGGCAGGGTAAACTCACTCGGTTCACACCAAGGAAAGATGGCTAAACCCAAGCCTACCAAAAATCCTCCCCCAACCAATGGGGATTTAACGGATCACCCAGCTATTCCAACAGACGCAGGAGGACCTCTGAGGCCACTCCCGACCAACACTCTGGGCAATTTGACAGGAAATTACAGGCAACACTTGACACCAAAACCACAAGAGTCCAAAATAGATGCGGTATCCTTGGAAGTGAATTTGCTCCGCTCGGACCACGGGAAGTTGGTGGACCAGGTGTACAATGCTGATTCTGCAATAACTCTGATACACCCCATGCTGCAAGAAATCCAAGCCCAACTAAAGAAACGTTAGAGCCAACATAAACACTCTACAGTGGAAGGCGGTAGATGCAGAAGGTCGCTCAAGGCATAACAATGTTCACTTCATTGGCTTCCCGGAGTGCTCTGAAGGCTAAAACATGGAACTTTTCCTCAAACATTGGCTGATGTCTACAGTATTGGATGGTGCCCAAATGCTTCTCAGTAGAAAGAGCCACCACATACCAGGGAGTCCCCTGACGCCGGGGGCCCAGCTGAGACCTGTAGTTGCCAGACTACTTAACTACAGGGACAGACCTGATCTTACAACTGTTTCAGACAAAAGACCGATTGCAATTCAAGGGCAATACTATTACCACTTATCTTGATTTCACTACGGAGGTACAGCACAGTCACAATGCCTAGGCATTGGTCAAGCAGCAACTACTTGGTTGGGTCTGAAAAAATGCACACCTCTACTCCGCTAAACTCAGGGTGGTAGAGGGAGAGTCATTGCAGTTTTTCCAACCCCCCCAAAGAACCATTGTCCTGGCTGTAGGAGAGTAGGATCTGCTTCACATGGGTACCCCCACTTTTTGCTTGTGTTTCACTGTTTTTTTACCTTAGTCTGGCTGTGGCCCTGCTAATCAGGTCCCCAGCCTAGCTGCTTCCTCTCTAAAATGGTTTCCATGTACATTAGGTAAATTCCTAATTGGATTCTGGAGTGCCTTATAAGCCCCTAGTATATGGTATACTATGTACCTAGGGCATAGGTACCTGGGAGGCCTACCAGGGGCTGAAGCATGTATTATGCCACCCCTGGGAAGCACTCCAAAATGGCACCACAGGTCTGCTACTGCAGTCTGGGTAAGGGTGTGCTTGCACCCCTTACTGTGGTATGGGCTACCTATATCACGACCATTGCACACACATATAAAACCTAGAAGTCACTCCTATGGCAGGCCTTAACAATCCTGAAGGCAGAGTGCTTGGTTTTTATGTGAGAGGGTGCCCCTGCATGATTAGAGCACCTGTGCAGCGTTCGGAGTTCCTCCTCTGATGCTGTTTGTGGTGCAGCCTGACCATATACTCTTACGTGCATTATAACCTCGTGGTAAATGCTAACTTTGGGATGGCTGCACGGAAACATGTCGTGTTTGGTGTCAAACGCTTTGGAGTACTACCCCCCCCCCCCCCGCCAGTTCTGGCGGCGGGGGTAGCATTCCACCCTCTAGAGGGAGAGACATGTTCACACTGGTCTAACCCGGTAGGACTTTCTACAGCCCTGGCATCACAAAATAGATGCCTCTGCCACAGACACGGGTCTGGCCCCTGCTGCTGATCGAAACTCTGGCAGGGGAGGCCTGTACAATAGGTATCCTGTCCCAGGGAGGTGTAACCACCTCCCCAGACAGGCAGATGTGTATTGGGGCTGGGCGGGAGCACTCTCTGGTGCTTTGAAGTCCTGCACTGGGGGCACACTTGGTGTCCCTGTGCATAGTCCAGTTCAAACCGGTTGCAGGGGCTACCTGCCCCTGCTCTGGCGTGAAACTGGACAAAGGAAATGGGTGTAACCACCCCTCTTTCCAAACCCTCCCATAGGTGGGTCCCTAGAGTATGTCCAACCCCCAAACTTAGTATAAGTATGGGAACCCAGTCCTTGCAACTTTAGATTACCCTGGACGAAACTCTGCAACATATATCCTGGACCTTCGACGTTCTACTTTGACTAGAAGACTGAAGAAATCTCCCTTGGGGTCAAGGAGTGACTCCCCTGCTTGGCAGGCACCAAAGAAGCAACTGACCGGTCTGCATCGCTGAAGCTCCCGCCGGACGCCGAAGTCTTGGCATCACCAGAGGTGGATTTCCAGACTACCCCGAGGCTACCCTGAGTGCACAGCAAAGCTGAGGCCCGTGGCTATCGTGGGTGACGTGGAACCGTGACCCCTGGGCACCGTGAACTTTTGCAGCAACACTATCTTCTGAGTCTTCCTCGAAGTTGTGCTTTGGGCTCCTAGTAGCCCCAGCCTTGAGCACCTCCTGCACCAGAGATTGCTGGCCTCCACTCCACGAATGAGCCGTGGGCCAGTTTCAAGTGCAACCCCTCGGGGCTCCTTTGCGATCGCTAGCCCGTTGGCTAGTAGGTGCCCACGAAGGCAACTCCTCTTCTGATTGGGCTTTCCTGGTTGCTCCAGACGTGCCCCGACTTACCCTCGCTGGGTGAGTCCCCCAGACCTTGCTGGTCTGCACCGCAGTCCTCTCTCTGATTTCCAGTAACTTGCCGTTGTCAAGGCTTGTTGGGTCCAATCTGGTTGCCGACACCGCAGCAATCGACAGACATCATGGGACAGCTTGAATCCAGCTCCTGGTAGTCATCGGCACCTCCTGGACCTCGTGGCTGAAGAGTCAAGACACTGGTCAACTCACCTGAAGCAACCGACATCTGTGGGCATTGGTCCATCCTGCCCTTGGTCACTGGTAAGTGACCCAGACTCTGTCCCTTCTGCTTTCAGGTTCCTTCCATCCTAGATCCAGGCTTGGATCTCTTCAGACACTTCTCCTCTTCACGGCAGCAGCACTTCTTCGCCAGCTTCCATTGAAATCGATGACGCGACCCGACACCAAAAGACTCCTATGCACCCGGCTTCCCTGGGTGAGGTAATACGAGTACTCCGGTGCTCCCGTGGGTGCTAGCCCTAGAACTTCCTAAGTCCAAAAGGGTTTGGTCCTGACTCGACTCTAAGTGTCCCTAATCTTTAATTTTCCATCCGCGACATTGCCCATAGAAGCTAACGGGAACCTACGGTTGTGTTTACACACTGCACACAGCCCCTGTGTCCCTACCTTGGGTGGTTCCTTGGGGTCCCCGCGATTCTACAGGCCCTAGGCCTTGTGTCTAGTTCAGTCATGGTTCTTATACCACTTTATTGGTATATGGTTTGGTGCGCCCCTAGGGCGCGAACGTGTATTTTTGCTATTACTGTTGATTGCTAACTTGTAAATTAAGTACTTAGAACTCCAGTCTCATAAAGAGACTAGAGGGGTGTGTTTTATCTGACATACATATGTTTTAAATATATACCTGGTGTGGTTGTCCTTTAATTTGATCATTCAAGAGATCATAGACTGGTAAAACAAGCTGCTTTACATTCCTTCAAGACTTAGCCTGAAGGCTGCTCTCCATAGCTACCACTAGGATAGCTTTCAATAAAGGTTGTCTTTAACCCATTCACCATAAGGGGTTGTTTGGACAGATACAGGGTGCCCACTATAACTAGTTGACAGCATATATCAGGTCAACTTCTCACACTGTCTACATGCTAAAGGCATAGTGACACCGTCATCCACTGATCGGTGCAGTGGAGAGTGGCTGATGCCGAGAACGAGATACAGGAGGTCATGCAATCACTCCTCAAATGAGCACATGGCCAAGAAGTGAGCACAAGTGGTAGCAGAGGTCCGGCAACAGAGGCAAAAGGCATTTGTAGCCTTCCAGTCGGGCCAAGCAGCAGACAGGCACCAATGACACTGCTGCCTCTTCTGAGGAGGAACACCAGGCCCAAACTGACACCAAGACTGGTGGATTACTTGCTTGGTTTTCCTAAGACGGGACATGGGATGACCACACAGAGGCCATGGGGCACCGCGTGGGCTTAGGAGGGGGGCCAGGTACAGTGACCAATAATCAGGGCCTAGTTGACCATATAACATAGTGGAGGGCCTGCAACCCACTAATCTACACTGTAATGGGCATATACTATACTTTCAGATTTTATGAAATGAATGTTCTAAAGTTGTATTGGTATGGCTGAATAATATGCGGATGCCGAAACAGGGGAAGGGGGGGTTGAAAATCTTGTTTACACTGTTGTTGCAAATTGGAGGAGCATACACAGAATTGTCCAGACTTAGCCAGCACCCCCACATGCAAACAAATACAAAGAGGACACTCGGGAGGACCCACAATCTAGAACTAAGGAGAAAATAGACCTTGGTACACGGCACACTGTTTCAGGTAGGCATACAACTGCACTTTATAATATACTAACATGGAACGTACGGTGTATGGCCACTCCCACTAACAGATACCGTGTCCATACTGATCTTAAACGCCACTATACACATATAGCATTCCTACAAGAGACATCACTGATGCATATTGAATTACGAAAATTATGCATGAAATGGAGAGGACAGGTATACAGCACTACCACATTGGCATACCTTTGAAACCCACCCAACACATCTGAAATGCAAATATCTTGAACAATGCTAATTACATTTGCCCGAGACCAACAAATTACCTTCTCTGAGTGTTCTATCTTGGGCCAAGTATAGTGCAATTCCATTAAGCAGAAAATAACTCAATAGTTAGCAAAAATACCTTACAGGCTTAAATCTGAAAATTCCACTTTCGGATCACACCCAATAACTTTGTCCTCCCCTTCACCACTATGCAAGAAATTGGAAGCTGAGATTCTGAGCAGAGCCCACTCAGGGTATGCCAGATTTCATGCATATTCCAGAAATATGTCAAAGATATTAGTGACAACAAACAGTGTATTATCTATGTAACCAGCAGCTCTTTTGCCAAATACTTCTACTTCAAAATCACCTCTGTCAGGGACAGACACTATTTTCTGCTCTACCAGCACTCTACGACAACAAACTGCCACATCACAACCCCATCCAACATCAGTGTCACTCCCAGCTACAACCGACCCAAACAAACTATTCCAAATACTCCACCAAGCCACCCTGTGCACATACTGACCCATTCCACCTCTAGCCCTCATGTCCAGCATGCCCATTCTGTCTGACCTGCCTCTTCTACTCTACTCCATCTTTCTCTCCAAGAACAAACCAGTCTCAAATCTCCTGTCTCCAATCTGATTTTCACACCCTCCACTCTCCTGAAACAGCACTCTCACATGTATCAAACTTCCCTATTGAACAACACAATCGACTTTCCTCCATCCACATATATTTGCACCTACCCGCTCTTTCAACACTGTTGACTGTTCTACTCTTCGCTCCTCTCTAGACTCAAGAGGCACTATTGGCCTAATTTACAACTTGTTCATCTCTTACCCTCGCTGTCACTCTTATTCAATCTCCTGTGACTCAGAAATATCAAGATCTACCCTACTATTGGTAGGCCTCTCTCAAGGCTCTGTCCTTAGCCCTCTTATTTTCTATCTTCACACACCTTTGCGACATTATCCCCTTTTAGCTTTTCTTATCGCATCTGCACTGATGATACCCATTTCATCTTCTTCGTTCCAGCTTTTACACCCCATCTCCTGCCCCTCATCTTGGTATCCTTCACAGACATCTCACACTGGAATGCACTATGATCACTCATGCGGCTTAACTCCTCCAAAACGGAGGTTCTGTATTTTCTCTCATCTTCAGCGCACAGCCTTCCCACCAAAATCTACCTTCTTTCCTCCAAGCTCCCTGAAATTAATCCCTTCTTAGCCAATCTTTACAAATGTAAGCCTTCATCGGAGGGAAACAGTCAGAAAAACGCAGGCAGAGCCACGTGTGTTCTAACATCCCAAGCGCTAACATGCTTGCTATAACCACGAATATGCCTTAACCATGCATATGCATGGTTAAGGCAGTGCGCGGTCTAGCTGCTAGCTGGAGGAAGCAGGAAGGATCGTGAGAGGATGCGCTGAGGTAACTGGGGCTTGGGTCGGGTTCTGGGGGTGTAATTTGTGTGATTTTGGGGGTGTTGTGGTAGTTTTCAGGGCTGGGGGGTCAGGTAGTTTTTAGGGTTCAGGGAAGGGCAAGGTAGTCTTTAGTGCTTAGTGGAGGGTGGGGAAGTTTTTAGGTCTTAGGGGGGACCGGGGAGTTTGGGTAGGGTAGTTTTATGGCTCAGGTAGTTTTTATGGCTTAGGGGAGGGTGGGGTAGTTTTTGGGGCTCGGGGGGCAGGGATCATAATACTTTTTAGGGCATTGGGGTAGGGTAGTTTTTCGAGCTCAGGGGGTTAGGGTAGTTTTTAGGGCCTAGGGGAAGGTGGGTAGTTTTTAGGGCTCAGGGGGAGTCTTGGTAGTTGTTAGGGTTTAGAGGAGGGCAGGGTAGTTTTTAGGACTGGGGCAGGGAAGTTTTTAGGGCTCGGGGAGAGGGGGTTGGTTTTCAGGAGGGAGGGGTGGTTTTTAGGACTTGGGGTGGGCCAGGGGTCGGGGGGGGTCAAGACTTACCTGTCAAGTCTTAACCACGGATATGTCTTGACTATACATGCCTTAACAATGCATAATTCGCTGTAAAGGCATACTCGTAGGTAAGACTTGCGTTGTAGAGACTGCGTGGAACTGACATGCGTGGTAAACGCATGCGTGGTTCCATCACACAACCTTCATCACCACTGCAAGTTTTCCACTTTTGAACATACCCAAGATAAGCTAAGTTCTTTTGAAACTTCCACAAACCTCATCGCCTTTCTATTTTTTAGTAAATTGGAATTCAATCTGTCTGGCATCCCGAAATACTGTCTAACTGTCTAACATGACAAGGTTATAAATTGTCCCACCAGAAATCTGTTCAATTTACCATGACATTTCCTAATCTCGGATTACCACCACCAGCCTGGCCGGCTAAGCACAAAGAAAAGAGCCATTTGCAAATATGAAGTTTGGATTCGGCATACTAAATTGCATCCGGATTTGTCATTGAGTTATGAGCTTAAATCAAATAGGAGTAAAAAACAGAAGTGACACCTCCCATTTTAACACCCATATTAATACATTGGAGTTCACAGCAGTCCATGATCTTGCCTCCAACTGATTCTTCAATGCTTAATCCTGTTACGCATACACCCGGCACCTAAAATCTACCATTTCCAATCTTTCAGCCACCCCAAAGCCAAGGTGTGTCCACTTGCAGGTTCCAGGCTGTCTACCTCCTAGGAACCCTATACTGGAACCCTCTAGCACCTGGCATTCGTGCCACATATTCTCTCCAAGAGTAAAAAACAGCAATACAAATACATCTCCCCTGAAACTTGGAAGGCAGTAAATAGCTCACTTGTAGGTCAATATTTATAATATAAATCTTAATATTGCTTAATTGGTAACATGGCACTGCTTTATGATGTGTTAGTGTACGCAGAGCATAGTCACGCCACAATGAAATTAAATGCAACTAAAACAAATCTACAGTTTGATCTCTGTAAACTATCTCAACCACCCTCTACTACCTATGTAAAACTACTGTGGGCAGTTAAACCCTGCTACGCATGACCTGTGACCATGCACTGCAGCCAACCTGCTGTGGTCAGCCATTGCCTGATCCACAGGCTCCTAGAAGAAGGGTGCCAAAAGAAGGGTTCACAAACCTTGGAGCCTCACTCAGACAAATGCTGGCCAAGGTCCCCACTCCAACAGCAAAATGTCCTTTATATTTTTTTTCTAAGCAAATGGCACCCCCACACGAAACACTGGGTCAAGGCATGCCCTCTTGTTGCTCTTCTCAGGTTTTTTTCTGGAGATGGGGACGAAGCTACTGTAATGGCAGCTACAACAGATGTTTGTCTATTCCAGCCAGCCAATCAGATTTTTGGGTCAACTGACCCAGCTCTGGGACCACAGACCCAAAACAGATGGCTGGAGCAAAAAGCTCTTCTGTCCAATGGGGTAAGAGGAATTTGTTTTTTAACATTTTGGTTCAAGGAGGATCTGCGAACCTGGTGGCAGATTTATGTTCCCTGGCGCATCCCTGCAAATCAGCATGGATGTGCCAGGGAGGATGCGTCACGAAAGTTTACCCTTGCGCCACAATAGATGCGCCGCATTTACAATGCAGCGCATCGTGGCGCAAGGATAAACAGATGCGTGACACATCTGATGGCGGAAGGTTGGCACATTGCTGGAGTTGCGTCGCAAGCGCGACGCAGCTCCAGCAAGGCTCGGGGGTGCCCTATCGTTACAATGCTGCGTCAATCCTTACGCCTGCTTCAAGCAGGCGCAGGGTTTTGACGCAGCATGGCCGGAAAAGTGACTGAGTGAAATCTTGTAGATTTCACTCAGCCACTTTTCGGAGGCGTTCCTGCGCCGGAACGCCCCCCCTGTGCAGGTACGCCCACATGTGGCGCAAGCTTTACAACGTGACACATCTCCCACGGCAACGGCGGCGTAAAAGTGGCGCAAGTCCGTTATAAATCTGCCCCCTGGGATCTAAGGACTAATGAGTCATATATCTCTAAATTTAACCCTTGGAGCCACACCCAATGCATTATTGTAACATTACTTCTCAAAAACTACTAAACGGATTTCCACCAAAGCAAGCAAAAGGACTTACCCGAGTAATATTCTAGTTCCATGCCAAGTTTATTGTATTTTCATGAAGCATTTTTTTCTGTGGCAGAGCAAAGACGGCTAGAGGAGTTAGAATGAGAGTAAGCTATACATGGTAAGTGTCTACCAAGTATAGTGCAGATCCATACAACAGTGTCACTGCCAGTAAAAAGTGTCACTGCCAGTAACCATTCAGTGTTCAGTTGACCTGCTCCACCTTAATTTCATCCACCCCATGTCATATCCTGAGAAACCTGCATATCCTGCACGGGGTTTAAGTGCTTATAGTCTGCTAAATTGTTGCAGATAAATTACACAACACTAGAGTTAATAGCACAAAAAAGCGTTTTTCTCCTCTTTTTAACTTTTTAACTTGGCCATGTCTGAACTGGGATGGCAGAGTGGGCTAAAGAACGGTGATGGATTAAAACCAGATCTGTTGACTGGGTGTGAGTGTTTTTAATTAGTTCTGATGCTCCGTCCATCACCACCCTCTTTTGTACCGCTTTGTTCGCCATAAGTTGGCAGGGTATGCTCAGACGTTGAGTCCCTTGCTCACTTTGCCACTGGATTCAAGCACGCCTGGCTGAAGACGTCTGAAATGCCAGAAACCGGTCCTAGGAAGCTCGTTTCCGGCCCAGGGAAGGCATGGCTTGGCAGTTCGGGCTGGACTGTTCCCATAAAGCACAGGGTCAGACTGATTTGCGTATGCCCATGTCTGAACTGGGGTGGCAGAGTGGGCTAAAGAACGGTGATCGATTAAACCCAGATCTGTTGAATGGGTGTGAGTGTTTGATTGGTTCTGATGCTCCGTCCATCACCACCCCTTTTGTACCGCTTTGTTCGCCATAAGTTGTCAGGGTATGCTCAGACGTTGAGTCCCTTGCTCACTTTGCCACTGGATTCAAGCAAGCCTGGCTGAAGACGGCTGAAATGCCAGAAACCGGTCCTAGGAAGCTTGTTTCCGGTCCAGGGAAGGCATGGCTTGGCAGTTCGGGCTGGACTGTTCCCATAAGGCACACGGTCAGACTGATTTGCATATGGTCATGTCTGATCTGGGGTGGCAGAGTGGGCTAAAGAACGGTGATGGATTAAACTCAGATCTGTTGACTGGGTGTGAGTGTTTGATTGGTTCTGATGCTCCGTCCATCATCACCCCCTTTTGTACCGCTTTGTTCGCCATAAGTTGGTAGGGTATGCTCAGACGTTGAGTCCCTTGCTCACTTTGCCACTGGATTCAAGCAAGCCTGGCTGAAGACGGCTGAAATGCCAGAAACCGGTCCTAGGAAGCTTGTTTCTGGTCCAGGGAAGGCATGGCTTGGCAGTCAGGGCTGGACTGTTCCCATAAGGCACAGGGTCAGACTGATTTGCATATGGCCATGTCTGAACTGGGGTGGCAGAGTGGGCTAAAGAACGGTGATGGATTAAACCCAGATCTGTTGACTGGGTGTGAGTGCTTGATTGGTTCTGATGCTCCGTCCATCACCACCCCCTTTTGTACCGCTTTGTTCGCCATAAGTTGGCAGGGTATGCTCAGACGTTGAGTCCCTTGCTCACTTTGCCACTGGATTCAAGCAAGCCTGGTTGAAGACGGCTGAAATACCAGAAACCGGTCCTAGGAAGCTTGTTTCTGGTCCAGGGAAGGCATGGCTTGGCAGTTCGGGCTGGACTGTTCCCATAAGGCACAGGGTCAGACTGACTTGCATATGGCCATGTCTGAACTGGGGTGGCAGAGTGGGCTAAAGAACGGTGATGGATTAAACCCAGAGCTGTTGACTTGGTGTGAGTGTTTGATTGGTTCTGATGCTCCGTCCATCACCACCCCCTTTTGTACCGCTTTGTTCGCCATAAGTTGGCAGGGTATGCTCAGACGTTGAGTCCCTTGCTTACTTTGCCACTGGATTCAAGCAAGCCTGGCTGAAGATGGCTGAAATGCCAGAAACCGGTCCTAGGAAGCTTGTTTCCGGTCCAGGGAAGGCATGGCTTGGCAGTTCGGGCTGGACTGTTCCCATAAGGCACAGGGTCAGACTGATTTGCATATGGCCATGTCTGAACTGGGGTGGCAGATTGGGCTAAAGAACGGTGATGGATTAAACCCAGATCTGGCGACTGGGTGTGAGTGTTTGATTGGTTCTGATGCTCCGTCCATCACCACCCCCTTTTGTACCGCTTTGTTCGCCATAAGTTGGCAGGGTATGCTCAGACGTTGAGTCCCTTGCTCACTTTGCCACTGGATTCAAGCAAGCCTGGCTGAAGACGATGAAATGCCAGAAACCGGTCCTAGGAAGCTTGTTTCCGGTCCAGGGAAGGCATGGCTTGGCAGTTCGGGCTGGACTGTTCCCATAAGGCACAGGATCAGACTGATTTGCATATCGCCATGTCTGAACTGGGATGGCAGAGTGGGCTAAAGAACGGTGATGGATTAAACCCAGATCTGTTGACTGGGTGTGAGTGTTTGATTGGTTCTGATGCTCCGTCCATCACCACCCCCTTTTGGACCGCTTTGTTCGCCATAAGTTGGCAGGGTATGCTCAGACGTTGAGTCCCTTGCTCACTTTGCCACTGGATTCAAGCAAGCCTGGCTGAAGACGGCTGAAATGCCAGAAACCGGTCCTAGGAAGCTTGTTTCCGGTGCAGGGAAGGCATGGCTTGGCAGTTCGGGCTGGACTGTTCCCATAAGGCACAGGGTCAGACTGATTTGCATATGGCCATGTCTGAACTGGGGTGGCAGAGTGGGCTAAAGAACAGTGATGGATTAAACCCAGATCTGTTGACAGGGTGTGAGTGTTTGATTGGTTCTGATGCTCCGTCCATCACCACCCCCTTTTGTACCGCACTATTTACCTGGGCATGTAACAACTCTGAACAAATGTAACAGTACCAAGAGTATTCTAAACATGTTAAGCATCTGCCAACTTTTGTGAAAATTTGTCAAACGGTGTTAAAGTTACAGGCAAATGAAATGCATACCTTTTAAGCTATTAAAATATATTTAAATGGTAACCCTTTTAAGCCTATCTGTTTTTCTAACACTGATTTCTTGAAAACTACTGATAACTTTACACTGAACCAAGCAGAGGAACTTCCCTTAGTAAAGTTCGTGCTCCATCCCAAATTTGGTGTATTTATATTCACTTGTGTTTATTACACCAGAGAGCAAAGATTCATATAACTCTTAAATGAGACATGTCACTTCTTTTGTACTCCTATTTAGTTTAAGCTCATAACTCAGTGACAAATCTGCATGCAATTTAGTATGCCCAACCCAAACTTCCTGAACTTGTTTTTAAGCCTTGTGCAGATTAAGAAATCGGTGTCAAAGTTATTAGGGGCCACTGGGCCACAGCTGACTCTGTTGCCGTCCTTTTCCACTGGTGTTCAGAGGTCCATTGTATTATGGCAATGCAAACTTGGCCAAGCACACCCCTTCCATACTTGACTCTGAGTGTAGTGAGGGCAAGAAGTCAAATGTTTCTAAGAGGGGTATGAGCTCAACTAGACTATTTGTAAGCCACCTCAGCCTTAGACTCCATGGGACACTGACTCAGGATTTGCAGTTCATCGCACAGAGGTAAAACATGGAGACAGCTTCTTTATCGCAACCAGCTGTTTGTAGTGGGCTAGAGCTAAGTGCAATGCCCACTGCCCTGCATTGCATTGCATAAAAGTCCTTAAGTAAGTGAGGCACAGTAGATGAAAAGTCACTCATTAAAACTTCCTCTCCTGTGGGAGCGGTCAATCATAACCAGTGTTAGCCAATCTTCCTCAGCAAAGATAATGTCACAGATATTGCCTGAATTCAGATAATCATTTGAACTGCCTTTTCGATATCCCCTTCAACTTGTGAGTTTTGTAAATAGGCTAGCCTCACCAAGGTGCCCATCTGGTGTATCTAGTAACCAATAGCTATTTGTCGCCTTTGAGAATCCAGAGAGCTATCCTTTTCCGTCCTTTGTTTCTTGTTAGATGGCATGTCTTTCTTGGGCCACTGGGATGCCTAGGTACTCCTGTGTGGATCAGACTTCTTATTCCCTAGGTCCTTTAGAGGGAGGAGTGTCATTAGACAGAGGCCTTCTATCCCTAGAGGCTTTATTTTCTCTTCTGTTCCGTAACTCAACCCCCATGATCTTCCTCTTTGCAATATTATTGAGTTTCTTTTTGCAGGATCCACCTCAGGTATTGGAATTATCACCTTGGTATTTCTGTTGATGCTCTTTCTCTTTTGAGTTCACCCCATTTTCAAGTTTAGATTTTAACTGGGTTTAGGACATGTGGTTGCCAGAGTACCACTTCCCATTGAAACATAATCTTGGGAAATAATCTTTGGTAATTTTGCTTCCTTCTAGAGTAGCCACATACATTTGGTGAATCACCAAACGTGATGTCACTTCTCACATTGCCAAGAATGATTTCAGCAATGTTGTGTATATTCCGAATGAATTACATACCAAGAACTATTACTAGGGAGGCACCATGCTCCTCGTGGACCTGTCGGAGAACATCTGGTAAGGACACTATTGAAGGGATAATATGTGTGGTAGAACATAAGGTACCAAATAACCTTACCTAAGTCTGGAAATGTTGAGGGCTCTGTACCATGTCTACAGGGAGACACATGGGGCCTATTTACAAAAGTAAATTTACACATGATTAAATCTAAATGTGCAAATTTACTCTTACGCCCTGTAGTAAATTTGGCACTTTTGGTCACTCACCATTTCGAAGGGTAAATTTACTACAAAGTTTAGACTTGCTTTTCCCCATCCCCTGAAGCAAAGTTTGTAGCCAAATTTATGAATGTAAGGTTACTACTGGTAAGTTTTCACTTGTAGGCGGAGTTCCCGCCAGGGTGGAAATCTCTCTATGTTAAAGTATAGGGATCTTTTGAGAACCTTATTAAACATTAAAAAATGAGTAAAAATACTTATATTTTACATAGTGATACAAATTAATTTAATGTTTTAATTCTAAACGTAGTATATAATAAAACGTGACAGCTATATTAACTCAATTTCGAATTAAATATTGAATTATTTTTAATATATTAAATTAAAGTACAATTATTTTTTGCATTTTTTAAAAATCCTATCTAAAGTAAATCTTTAAAATGTATTTATTCTATATTACAAATTACAAGTTAGGTATGGAATCAAATTAAATTGATTGTTTTTATAAAAAGCTATGGTAGCTCTACTCAGTTCTCATGAGACACAACTGGCGCAGTGGGAAGAAGAAGGACTCTAGTTGGTGGGGGCATGTATGACAAAGGATCCATTAGACCCATTCAAGTGCTGACACAAGGATATCATGCCCCTTCAGGACTGTTTCTACCTCATGGGCTACTGTTTGGGTCATTGAGAAGAACATGAGGCGAGGGAGAGGCAGAACCCCCTTCAAATAGGATTACAGTTGTTGCGCACATCAGGGCACGGTAGGAAAATGGTGACCATGTTGTATGGCGCCTTCCAAGCTCCACCAAATGCTCACCAGAAAGTTTATGTGAGAAATGAGCAACTGACATGGACAGGGAGGAATTTGAGCTCGATTGGTGCTTAATGCTGACACAGTTCCTAAGGTATCTAGAAATATTCATTTTAAATTCTTACAGTTTAACGTACTACATAGAACATGCCTCACTACCCAAAAGAGAAGTAGGACTTAACCAGAGGTGCATTCATCGTGTACCAGATGTAAGTCAAAGTAAGCCAGTGTGAAAGAAACATAAACCACCATCATCCACTCCTGAGTAAATATTGATAGACAGTGATCGCCTATCGCTCTAAACTCATCCCTGCTCATCCTTGTGTAACGGCGCGTAACTAGCTCGCCAAGCTGCATGTCCTAACCAATCACATCCTGTCCCTTGCTGCGCATATCACTGGTCTTAGGTCTTAAGCTAATCTAATGTCATGGTACTGCAATTATAAGTGTATTTTTTTCCTCCATATTTCGTTCTACCACATGGTTTGGGATTGTCTAGGCATAACAAAGTGCTGTCGCCATGTTACACTCTTACTAACAGGTTAGTGGGAGGTTCATCCTAATGCAGCTAGTGGTATGTTTACTGGGCCTGTTCCCACACCCCAAAACCAAAAATACTAACAATAAATTCATAGTCCTGCCATTATTGTTAGCAAAACGACAAACACCAGAAAAGTCATCAGCGGGCCCAGATTTTTCAAAATGGAGGACAGAAGTGCTGAAATGGACCACGTGGGGGAGCATATCTCTATATGGAAGCCAAGAGAGGTAGGAGAAAGCCAGAGATGTAAACGGGGAACCGACCTGAGATATACAGGAGAGGCTAGCACACTGACTGGCTTTCCCTAGTTAAATCAGTTAATAATAGCAACACCTGATTCTATACTTGTCATCATTGTTTGTGCGGTAAAGAGCTCGATGTGGCAGAGAGAAAACCACGAAAGGACACAGGAACATAGCACCAAAGACAACACTTGCTATAGATGCCGCATGCGCACTCCTTTAATTTGCAACATCCTGACCCAACCCTGGGTTTCTATTTTATTTATTTATTTAATTAATAGTGGTTAACAAAGCCTACGTACTGCCGAGCTGCTTCAAAGGAAGAAAGAGAGGGAGGTAACATACAAGGAACTACAGTCAAAGGAAGGCAACCATGTAAGCAGTGTCTGGTTCAATTTGAAGTCCAAGTTGGACATTCTGGAAGCTCACTAGAGAAAAGTTTCCACAAGTATTTTGGGCCTGCGACCAGGATGCTCTATGGATGGCGCAGCGCAACTTGAAGGCTACCCTTTGTTTTATCTGAAGCTAGTGAAGCTTGCAAAGGGTCGAGGGAATGTGCTCTTGTCTTTCCTGTAGAGATGATTAGATGATTCAGCAACTGCTCTAGAATCCAAACTTTGGACCCAATTAGAAGAGCTGCATTTTTTATTGTTAATTGCATCACAGGATGACCTCAGCATATTACGAATCAGCTGTTTTTTTTACTTCAAACATATACACCTGGATCTGAATTCGAGTGGACAAACAACGGAATAACATGCATTTATGAATATGATATGTGCACTTGAGGCGTGGATATACCTATTTCAAATTCAATAAAATAAGTTTGAAAAATACACAACAGTATGGCCATCGCCTTTGTGGGGGTGCCTAATGCTCGGGTGTCACATGCTGGTCGAATCACGAGCAGCAGCCTCTGCCGGGCACAGGGCTTTCATCAGAATCATCAGCAGTATTAGCATATTTTGCAATCAAGGAAGTATGAGGACTTAGCAAGGACGTTGCAAGGAGGAAAGTTTCTTGCAGTTAAAAATAAGCAGTGATGAAGCAAAAGACGTGGCAACAAGCACACAGAATAAAACGGATTGCTCTGCAATGTTCTGCACAGTCAGAACAGACTTCAGGTTAAGTGAATGCAGACAGTAAATATAACCACCATCTGTAAGATTATAGCGTAAGGCCTAATGCTTATTTTAATGTATATAAACATCAGAACACATTGGCTACCACTTTTAGAGTGTGCCCCCTTTCTGAATTCTTTAGGGCTTCCTGGCAGTCAAGGGGCCGCTTATAGGGTCCTAAAACTCACAAATTGCTGCACAACTTGATTGTATGACGCAGCCATGCATGCCCTTACAATGAATTTCATTGTAAAGGCATGATTGGTAAAGGTATATGTGTGGTAAAGATCCCACTCCAGCACCCCCTACCCTGAGTCCTAAAATTCGTCCCTCCTGTGTTGTAATCTACCCGTCCCAACCTTACTAACCACCAGACCCCCTACCCTGAGCCCTAAAACCCAGCCCCATAGCCCAAGAAAACTATCCCAGCCCCAGCATCCCACTCTGAGCCTCAAAAACTGGCCTCCAGTCCTGAAAACTGCCCCTCCCCCCCCCCCCCCGAGCCCTAAAACTCGGCCTCCTGCCCTGAAAACTAGACCATCCCCAGCACCTCGTCCTTAGCCCTAAAACCAGCCCCCTCCTCTGAAAATTACCCCCATTTCCCCCTGGCCCTAGCCCTGCTCAACTTACCGAACTGCGTCATGGTCCTTTTTCCTGCCGCTATTTGTCTAGTTCCTCTCCCCGCCAATCCTCTCAGACAGCTAGAACAACGACTGCCTTAACCAAGAATATGCGTAGTTAAGGCATGTGCGTGGTTAAGGCAAGCATTGTTCCACTTGCAGGGAAATGGCACGCATGCTTAAGCCCGCGTTGTAAAGGCTGTTTCATGGATGACTTAGGTTGAAAGGTGCTGCTCAGTTACTTAGCAAGGGTACCAGTGGACGAAACGCAGGCAAGGAAATGCCTCCACCTACTATTTGGGTAATTAAAGGCAGCTGTAACTGTTGGTCAGTGGCCTCTCACTAGCATGGGCACCAGTACCACTGCACCTGCTGCACTAGTGACAACTATGACTCTGGTAGTGCTGTCCTGTTCACACACCGAAAATAGGGGTACCAGGAGTTTGACTTCAAGGCTCTGGAACCATCTGAGCTATCCACTCGCTTAGTGTAGAGGAACCAGCGAGTTGGGTGTTGAGCAGCACAGTAAGGTTAACTTGTGCAGGTGCCTGAAAAGTAGGAGACCCATCCAGGCAATGTCTTACATAAAAGAGAGCTCAATAGCGTCTCCAACAGGGAAAGAACGTACTCACCTGCCACTCTGCTTTGGCGATGGAATCGCGTTTAAAATGTTCATCAAGTAAACACAAATCCAATTCAATTATTCATCCAATAGAGAATTTATTCTCCAGTTCGTAATTCTCATTCTTCATATGATGCTTCTCATATTAAGGAATCCATAGTATTTACACGTAAAATTTGTATACAGAGTACCAGGTAGCAAAAACTCCCCGATGCATTTCGGGTCTAACCCTTCGTCAGGGGAATTTCCTAGAGAGAATTGAAAATAACTTAATGAGCTGAAATCCAAGAGCTCATGAATGCAAAACAAATGTTATGCTAATGCTAGTAGTGACCAAAGAATATATCAGTAACTGTCCAAAGTCTAGAAATCAAGTGTGCAATCCAAAAATGAAGAAAAGAAGGAAGAAACACCCAGAGTGAACTCAACGGTATGGAGACGAGTGTAAGACTCGCAGTGCAAGTGATCGGTATGGTGAACTGACAATAAGAACTGGGGTTGCGGTGCAAAGTGCCAAACACGAAACGTATAGCATAGATGCTTATTCAAATGCTAAAATAGCTTCGAGCGAGAGCTCATATAAATGCGTGATAAAAAATACTCGTGTATACACAAAAAAAACAACGTGCACATTGAGTGAAAACCACACGTAAGAACGAAATAAAAACGGACGCGTGTTCCTGTTACTCAAATCAGCCGTTATCAAACTGGTAACCAAGCGTGGTGTGTCCCGCGTCCCTCAAGACCCGGAAAAGAAATATCGGAAAAACCGGAAGTGAGCAGGCTATCAGTGTGAACACTGAAGAAATGTTTGTAAATACGGAAAAAATACTCGCGTATGTGAGAACGTCGGTGAAACAAACAGAGAAAACAGACACAAAGGCGTTGAAAAAAGACTAATAGACAAGAAGAAAAAAAGTAGAAAAGTGAGGTAGATGAAAATGGTGAAAAAGTTAAAATGAATCCAGAATGTGAAACGAAGCTATAAGATACATAGTAACCAAATTCAACAGTGGTATAAGCATCGGTCATATACACAAGGTGCAGTTCAAAAAATATGTATGGCAACTGATTTCTGAACAAAAAAATGCATAAAAGTCAAGTTATGCAGAAATATAAACGTAGGTCACATATACATAGTACAGTTCGAGAAATTATAAGTAACAACTAAATTCTAATTGCTCGTTTAATACCATCGGGTGTACAGAGTTAAGTTTGTTGATCCAAAATAATTCTCGTTGTAGGAGAAAGCTTCTGTTATCTCTCCTTTGTCTCACTGTTATTTGTTCCAACACCATAAACCTAAGTTGACTGATATTATGGTTTAACTCGAGAAAATATGCCGCCACCGTGGACTTGGTGTTCTTCAATCGTATGTTGCTTTTATGTTCAGTGAGTCGGGTCTTCATTTTACGTTCCGTTTTGCCAACATATGGTAATCCGCACGGACATTTCATTAAGTATACCACATTGCTAGAGTCGCAAGTGGCGGTGACTCGTAGTTTGATCGGAGTACCTTTGGTGGGATGTATAATGGTAGTACACTTTAATGATGTTATTACAGCTGCCACAATTATGACAAGGAACAGTTCCTCTGTAGTTCTGCTCATATTGAGGGGTGCTCTTGTTAATTAATTGTTGCAAATTATTGGTGCATTGAAAGGCAAAAATGGGAGATTGGTGGAAAATACCTTTGAAATCCGGTTCTGCTTGTATAAGAGGCCAATATTTGCGAATGATGCTTTTGATTTTAACACTTTGAGTGGAAAATTTGGATACAAATACCATTCTTGAGTCTTGAGAATCACTGTAGATTTTAGGTTTAAGAAGCTCAATTCTGCTCTTCAATTTTGCCCGGTCCACTGCCTCTTGTAAAATAGTGGTTGGATATTCTCTTTGTTTCAATTTATTCACCAGTTTAAGACTGTGTTCTTGATAAATTTCTTCCGTTGATGAAATGCGTTTGATCCGTAAAAGTTGAGAATAGGGCAAATGTTTTTTAAGGGATTTCTGATGAAAACTAGAGAAATGCACAAAGTTATTGCGATCAGTTGCCTTGGTAAATACTGAAGCAATCAATTGATTATGTTGTATTGTAATGTCGACGTCTAAAAATGAAATGCGATTCATACTGATATTGTGGGTGAATTGTATGCGTTCATCTATGGTATTCAATTGTGAGATACATGAAAGAAGTTCATCCTCCTGGACTTCTCCGCCGCCTTCGACACCGTCTGCCACCGCACACTACGCACGCGCCTCCACTACGCAGGGATCCAAAACAAAGCCCTGGACTGGATCACCTCCTTCCTCTCCGGCAGAACTCAGAGAGTCCGCCTCCCCCCGTTCCGCTCCGAGGCTTTCAAGATCATCTGCGGCGTCCCACAAGGATCCTCCCTCAGCCCGACGCTGTTCAACGTCTACATGGCGCCACTAGCACGCATCGCCCGACATCACGACCTCAACATAATCTCCTACGCCGACGACACGCAACTGATCCTTTCCCTCACCAAGGACCCCCTCACCGCCAAATCCAACCTCCATCAGAGAATGAAGGCTGTCCCCGACTGGATGGAGGACAGCTGCCTCAAACTGAACACAGACAAGACGGAAATCCTCATCCTCGGGTCCAACCCCTCCACATGGGACGACTCCTGGTGGCCCACATCTCTGGGGTCCATCCCGGCCCCCACCAACCACGCACGCAACCTGGGAGTCATCCTCGAATCAAAACTCTCCATGACCAAACAAGTCAACGCAGTCTCCTCTACCTGTTTCAACACCCTCCGCATGCTCCGTAAGATCTTCAGATGGATCCCGACAAACACGAGGAAAACAGTCACCCAAGCCCTGGTCAGCAGCAGGCTCGACTACGGAAACGCCCTCTATGCCAGAACCTCGGCCAAACTCATCAGCAGACTACAGAGAATCTAGAATACCTCTGCACGCCTGATCCTCGACGTCCCGCGCCGCGACCACATCTCCCCCCACCTGAGGAACCTGCACTGGCTCCCCGTCGACAAGAGAATCTCCTTCAAGCTCCTGATCCATGCACACAATCAAAGCACTCCACAAAACCGGCCCAGCCTATCTCAACAGCCGACTCTCCTTCTACGTACCCAACAGGAAACTCCGCTCCGCTGACCACGCCCTAGCCACGGTCCCACGCATTCGGAGAACTACTTCCGGAGGCAGATCCTTCTCCCATCACGCAGCCAAGACCTGGAACACCCTCCCCATCCACCTACGCCAAACCGAAGACCTGCTGACCTTCAGGAGACAACTCAAGATCTGGCTCTTCGACCAGTAGCTTCCTCCCCTTCCCCCCCCCCCCCCCAGCGCCTTGAAACCCGCCCGGGTGTGTAGTGCGCTTTACAAATGACCTGATTGATTGATTGATTGATGGCACTTCCAAATCAAAAAGATGTCGTCAATGTATCTTTAAAAAGCAACCAGATTGTTTGTCCAATGTTCTTGAGATAAAATATGATCTAACTGAAACCGATGCATAAAAAGATTAGCATACGCAGGAGCTGCGCAATTGCCCATAGATGTACCGGACAGTTGAGTATAATAATCCTTGTTCCAAGAGAAATAACTATGGCACAAAGTGAAATGCATGAGTTTGAGGAGGAATATTTTGAGATCATCTTCCTTATTGCTGTTGATCAGGAAAGATTCCAAAGCCTGTAATCCCAAGTCATGGGGAATAGAGGTATACAGTGACTTGACGTCGATGGTACACAACACTGGTTGAATATGCTCTTGAATCTGAATAGTACTTATCTTGGTGAGAAAATCAGTGGTGTCTCTTAAATAAATTGTCGTGTTTTGCACAATCAATTGTAAATGCCGGTCAATATATTTTCCAATTGGTTCATGTATGGAATTTCTGGTGCTTACAAATGGTCTGAAAGGCGGTCTTTCCAAACATTTATGAATTTTAGGTATCATATAGAGATACGGAATACTGGGGTTATCTTTGACCAGAAATCTTTTGTCCCGTTCAATAATGGTGCCTTTGTTGAATGCGTTATCAATAGTAGTCATAAGAACTTTAGAAAATTCTCGCGTTGGATCAGAAATTAATTTCATATAAATGTTTTGATCCATGGCGTGTGCCTCAATGTTTTCAATGTAAAAACAAGTGTCTAAAACAACAAGGGCACCCCCCTTATCCGCTTTGCAAAACATGATCTCCTCATCAGATGCCAGTTGAAAAATAGTATTACGTTCCTTCATTGTGAGATTCGATCTACATTGCTCCTTGGATTTAAACAGATCGCTGATCTCCTTCCCTACGATGGTCTCAAAGGAATCTAGAACTTTATTGCTTACGGGTGCCATGCACTTACTATTAGGTCTGAGATCAAGTAAAGTTCCTGTCTCTTGGCTAGGAGTGGGTTCAACGATGTTAGAAAAAAAATGTTTGAGTCGTAGATTGTGCATGAATTTGAAAAGACTCACTTGGGTTTCCAATTCGTTCGATTTGTAGGTGGGTACAAAAGACGTACCTTTTTGTAATGTTTGGACTTGGAAAGGTGTTAATACTTTTTGAGAGATATTAATCACTAATTTGTCTGACTCCTCGCTGATTTTGCGATTGGTAAGTCTTGTGTTCTTAAATTTTGCCATCCTGGTTCGACGTGTGTTTTCTGGCCTCTTCCTAAAAAAGGAGCCGATTCTATATTTGTAACACTTGAAATTGAAGGGCTAGCATCCTTGTCAGATTGTACAGTGACGTTTTTAGGTGGTGGTCTCCTAGCTTGTGACTCATCAGATGATGATATTTTACCTTCTGTAGGTCTCTTGTTGAATGATCTTTGCTGCCTACGAGAGGCGTATACCTCTGCCCACGTGTACACCTCTCTGAGCTTATAATCAACAGTGTCTCTCTTAGATTTACGTAACTTCCTTTCATTGATTTCTCTCTGATATTTATCCAACTGTATATTGATGTCTTCAAGAGTCTTTGCCAATTCATCTTCACTTATTTTCTCACTAAAATCTTTTTGGAGTTGTGAGACTTCTTTGTTGAGTTCCTCCAGCAAAATAGACAGTTCTTCCACAATTAAAAGAATTAAGTCGAGGGAACATTTATTCAAAATTGCGTACCAATGCTCTGTGAATCTGGCATTGTTTTTACACAAAGTCGACTTGAGAGGAATACGTAGACCCCTTGGAATCCGTTGCACTTTGTGGTAGCGAATAAGAGTACTAGCATGCAATCGTTGGTTAATTTCACGTTTTGCAGAAAACAATAGTTGTCTGATGGTAGACTGTACTGATGTAGTACTAGAAGTAATGCATTCTGATGCTTGGATTAAAGCGTATATTCTGTTAGTTTCTTCAGTGGTGAAACCAAAAGTATCTGCTCTGTTTCCTGTTAAATTTGCAATTTCTTCATATGAAATTGTTTCATCTGAGTGGGTGCAGACCAGAGAGATCAGCAAGTTCAATAATGAAAAATAAATGTAGAACGGTCGCACTCCCAAATGGTAAGTGACTGTAATCTGTTTATTCAAGAAAAGAATACGCTATTGAGCTACCATATTGATTACACCTCTGGAGATCAGGAGATGGCACTCACAAGCACCTAAGAATATTCTTTTCTTGAATAAACAGATTACAGTCACTTACCATTTGGGAGTGCAACCGTTCTACATTTATTTTTCATTACATAAAAGAGAGGAATGGCAAATCCTTCATGCGCGGATGCTGGTGGTACCCTGATTCACATCCTGCACACTTCACACTGGTGAGTCTGTCCTCACCTTAGTCTTTTTCCCCATGTCTCGAAGGGGTGGGGCACCTCCTCTAATGCTGTCCTGTTTATGAACAGTGATTCGTTTTTAGGGTGTACTTGGAAGGGTCCAGCTCGATATGCCCTTCCCCCCAGAATACTTACATAGCAAATAAGTGCAGGAACTCCGGTAGAGAAATATCGTAATATATCATATACATTATTCTGTGTGTGTTTTTTCTTCAGCATATCAATGCAACACATAAAATATGATGATGAGAGAGGGTTGGTTTTGTTAAAATTATTACATTAAATGTTTAGTATTTATTGTCGTTGTATATTTTACTTCTGGCATCATGAAGTTTCAACAGTCAGCATGTGTTTCACCCCAGCAAACACAAGGCCTTTTTCAGTGCTACCAAACTCTAGAAGAATAGTCTTCATCCTATCAAGATCCTATGTCCAATGGCAAGTGAGAAAAATCCCTGCTTTTTCTTTAGATTGGAGGACCCGTGCGGTCAGACCTTGAGGGCCTGTGCTTGCAGTGCCTAATTTGTAAATAAACGAGTGCCAGGACACAAGGTATTGCTCAGGAGGCCACTGCAGGTTGCACTACAGACAGGCACTGCCTTCGCTGCCATATGCCAGAGTAAATGCTCAGTACTAAACATCGCACTCTATAAATGTGACAGTTTGGACAATTCCAGCCCACCCAAAGGAGTAGCAATGGCCTTGATGCTCTAGAATTATTTTTTAAATGTGTATGAAATTGTTAAACTGATGTGTTCTGTACATACTGTGTACATATGTGAGTGAATGTGGCGTAGGCCAGAGCTGCTAACTTTGGAACTGGGGAACCAGGTTAGAGTCTCAGCGTAGGTTCGACATCCAGTGATTCTAGGGAAGTCACTTACTCTCCTCAAGCCTAAATCCAAGAATGAATATGCCCTTATGTAATGTAACTGGTGCGCATGCAAAGTGCTTCAATACCTTTGGTTCTATGTTGCGATATATAAAACTGCAACAAAAAATAATACTCTGTACACACACTGTCACCATGTAATTAACTGTCTTGAGTAAGGGCCTGTGTTAACAATTATGTGCTGGTGCTGAGCACTGGCAAACACTGGCAGAAATTAAGCACTGCGTACATGCAGGCGAATCTTTTTCTGTCTACATTCTGACCATTTCTGGTCTGGCCCACATCTTCTGAAGATGGCTAAATATCCCGCTGTGAAGTTTGTCTTGCAAACTTTGTGGATGGAACACTGCTCCAAATGCCTCTCTCTAGCTGAACTAGTGAAGTTGCTAGTGTGCTGCAGATGGCTCTGTATCTTGATAGAACCCAATGATGTAAGGTCATGGAACACACCCTGGAATTGAGGGTGGGGGGTAGGAACTTCTCTTCTCTTGGTTCTTGATCTTCCTGGTGCTGGAGGGCAGAGACTTAGTCATGACCTCAGTGCTTTCCCTTCCTTCCAAGAGCCCAGGCCAAGATACAGAGTCCTCCTGTTGCCCAGGTTTATAAGTAGCTGCTAAAGTCCAGGTTTTGACTTTGCATTCTGATGCGTGTAGTTCTGAATCAATACTTGAATACAACAACCAGAAAACTAAGAAACAGCTTAGAGTGGATGAGCTCGCCACACAAGCACCTAGACAATTCTGAGTTCTGCTGCTGTACAACAGTGTGTGGCCTGCATTGTGATGACAAACTTGCTCTAGGTCAGAAAGTGGCGGCTTTGTGCTGCAAGGGGATTATTTATTTCATAGCTGACCACATGGCAAGAGACAGCTAATATAGGAAACCTGCTTGAGGTGATTCCTGCTCTGCAAATAATTAATCTTTAAATCCAACTATTTTTAGAGAATTTCGGTGTAGCTGATCTGATTAAAGCCTAGAAGCCCTGAATAGTACAAGCACCCTGAAAGATTTTATATCATGCTCTGTAGACCATTCGGATGCTTGAATCATGAGGCATTTTCTCTGGGTCCCTGGGTGATCAGTGGTTATTCTAGGAAGTATGTGTGGTGGCTACTGTCATTTACCACTGATGTCGCACATAGAGGTGGGCGAGCCACTGAAAGCTCGAGCCAGGCTCAAGCCTGAAGCCTGGCTCTGGTTCAGCTTGAGGGCCAGCTGGAACCTCAAGCCTAAAATGAGCCAAGCTTTCATGTGGCTTTTGCCTGCCTTCCTGTCTCCTTCCCTGTACCCTGGATGTGGTGTTATGGCCAGAGCTGTCGACTTAGGTAGTTAGGGCCCAGGTTCAAGTCTTGGTGCCGTCACGTAATCTCCTTGTTCCTACAAACAATGAACGATAACCTTCCGTAATGTAACTAGTGCTTTGGGTCGAGTTTGTGATATAAAATGCAAAAACAGTTAGAAACAAAACCTTGACATAAGGAAAGACAAATAGAAAATCATTTAGTGGCTGATTTGCACACAGTAAAACCAGAAAAGCCTGGATAAATCGCGCCTTTCCCCTCTTAAACTGTGTGATCTAAGGAAAATATTTTCTTTCACCAAAACTCTTTTTCTTCATTATTGCAAACTTTTTTTAAATTTTGAAAAGACTTTATCATATTTTATGTGATGTTTGTTGTATGATTTACATAGGAAACATTTTCAGGGCTTGACTCATGCACAGGCTCTAAGATCCGAACCAGACCCCTTCGCCCTGGCTTGGCTCGACCAGTTAATTTGTTAGCTCATCCACCTCTAGTCGCACAGCCTCTGGGACTATTGCACTCCACTCAGATAACGAAGTTATTCCCTTCATGCACTTAACTATCCTGGAGTAGCAAAGCCTAGTAGGCAAGGCTTACTCCAGAAGGTGCTTAGCAGTTAGTAATCTGAATAAAGCAATAATTCAGCAAATAACGCCATAACTTTACTTGACTGGCTGTTATGTTTTCTGTCAGGCAATGCATGTTAGTGCTTTGACTCCTTTGGGTATGTGTGCACTTTACAAATTAATTTTCATTTAATTTCATACTCAAATGGTCACAATTACACCATTTAGATCATAGCAGAGTGCGCTCAGTTGTGGTGTTGAACAAGGGTCGCCACTGTCACCCTTATTGTGTAACTTCTACACGATCCAACTGGTCACCTTCAAAGTCGGGACCTTTCCTGATGACTGGAAACACGCAGAAGTCAAGCCCCTCCTGAAGAAGATCCGACGGACCTGAAGAACTACCGACTCATCTCTCTCCTCCCTCTCGTGGCCAAAGTCACTGAGATCGTCAACATCCAACTAATGAAATTCATCGAAGGAAACTCCATCCTCAACCACTCCCAATCAGGATTCCGAAGCAACCACAGCACAGAGACCGCCCTACTTGCCCCCACAGACGACATCCACACCCTCCTCAACCAAGGCCACACCAAACCCTGATCCTACTTGACCTCTCTGCAGCCTTCGACACCATCTCCCACCGCACTCTCACCGCCAGACTCCACGACGCCGGCATTCAGGGAACCGCCCTCAACTAGATCCGCTCCTTCCTCACCGGCAGAACCCAAAGAGTCAGACTTTCACCCTTCCTCTCCAAACCCACAGAGATCAACTGCGTAGTACCCCAGGGTTCGTCGCTCAGCCCCACGCTCTTCAACATCTACATGGCCCTCCTCGCCACCATCGTCACACAGCATGGACTCAGCATGTTATCCTACGCCGACGATACCCTGCTCATCCTCTACCTCACTAAGGAACCCCGCACCACCAGATTCAGCTTCCAGGAAGGAATGAAGGACGTTGCATCCTGGCTGAGCAGCAGCTGCCTGAAGCTTAACTCTGAGAAGATAGAAGTCCTCATCCTTGGAGCCTCCTCCTCTGCATGAGACAATACCTGGTGGCCCACCACCCTTGGCAATCCCCCCACCCCCACGGATCACGCCCAGAACCTCGGCATCATACTTGACTCCTCCCTCACCATGATGCGACGGATCAACGCCGTCACCTCCACCTGCTTCAACACCCTCCGCATCCTTCGAAAGACCTTCAAATGGATCCCCCCCAAAATCAAGAAAAGTCATCACCCACACACTCATAACCAGCAGACTGGACTACGGAAAGGCCCTCTATGCCGGAATCAACATATCTGTACTCCGCAAGCTCCAGACCATACAGAACACCACAGTCAGACTCATCCTCGGCATCCCCCAACACGAACACATTACCCAACACCTGCGGGACCTCCACTGGCTCCCCGTCGAGAAGAGAGTAACCGTCAAGATACTCATCCACGCCTACAAATGCCTCCACAACACCGGACCCCAATATTTAAACGAAAGAATCTTCTTCCACGTACCCAAGAGAAACCTATGTTCCGCCGACCTTGCCCTCCTCGAAACCCCACACATCCCCAGAGCCAGAACGGGTCGAAGAGCCTTCTCCTACCTCATGGCAAATACCTGTAACAAGCTCCCACATCAGACGTGCCCCCACTCTGCACATCTTCAGGAAGACCCTCAAGACCTGGCTCTTCGACTGAACGGAGATTCACACCCTCCCACCCGAGCGCCTTGAGACCCTTACGGGTGAGTAGCGCGCTTCACAATTCCCTGATTGATTGATCATTGGAACTTCTTTTTATGTGCATGCTCATGAAACACAACTGACTGTACAGTTATAGCTTTGCCTTGCCTTGCAGCACAGCCATCCTTACTAACTCTCTTTCCATCACTCACTGGCGGATGGCGACTAAATATATGAAATCAAATTCTGACAAGACGGAAGTTCTCCCCAAGTCAAATACAGAGGTAGTCTGCAACCCTGGAATCCTGATTGGTGTCAAACTGTCTTTGAAACAGCAAGTGAGTCATGCATCAAAGGCGTGTTTCTTGCAGTTAAAGATGTTAAGATCGGTACTTCCAGTTACTGAATCCAAACACCACATCACAGTTGTAAATGTGTTAGTGTAGTCTATGAAATATATGAGTCCAGGATGCTCAGTCATGCATGACAGTGCACTTTATAAATACCCCCTATCATCATCACCGTCCATGCTGGACATCCCCAAATACTGTATTAGACCAGCTATAACTTGCTTAAAATGAAAATGCAAGACTGGTGGCATAGATTAAGAAAAGAATACCCATCTCACCGATCTTGCACCATCTGTATTGTAGAAAGAAGAATTCACGTATTTTGGGCTGAAAATTCTACTTTTTCAATCCAAGGAGAGTATTATGACTGCTCGTTTTTTCCTTCTAATAGTGCAGAAAGCTCAGAGCTGTAAGTTCGGTGACAAGCTTTCTCTTTTGTTGCAGGTAAAATGTGGAACACCTTGCTCTCTCCCTTCTCTTGGAATCGAATATGACAACTTTATAGACAGTTTAAACTTCTAAAGGGGCCTGTTGTATCAAAGGGATTTTCCCATTCTGTGTCTGTGGAAAAATGTATTTGTACATATGGCCTTCACTTTCTTGCTGGATTGTCTTTCAGGTTTAAATGCCATGAGCTCTGGCGCAGTGTGCTATATAAGTAACCTTCGATAGACCAAACTAGATAGCCATACAGATATAGTGCTTTGAAAAGATAAAGTTTAAATTTTAGGGTATGTATAATAAGGCAATGTGAATAACAAAACAATAAGATCATAGCACCTCCATTGGCCTAGATGCAAAAATGTGAACACTTGGCTTCTATTCTGTTCCGGGAAACCCCTCTGGGTAGCTGTGTGCATTACAAAAGTGTGTGTATATATATATCGGTACTAGCAGCACTGAAGAAGGCTCAAAATGCCGAAATGCATCTGCACGCTGTACCGGTGAAATAAAGCAGTCCCTAAGGAAATCCCCGCTGTGTCCTTGAGCTTTCCTCCTGGAGGGGCTGATGAGTGGTATATGTATATATATATACATATACTCGCTCGGGTAAGAACTCTCAGCCCGTGAGCGGCACAGTAACTCTTGAAATCAGCACCAACATTGTGGGCATGGCGCCCACCAGAGGGTCTTTATTAACACTATTTTGCATGGAACAATACAGCACCCACCAGAGGGTTGATATTTCAAAGCACACTACAAAATCCAGCATGCAACCCACCAGAGGGATAACTACTTATTAGCAAATGTCCAATCAGGACACAGTCTTCAAATGCTTGCTAAGTGACGCTTTGACGCTGTAACGATTCAGGCAACGCCCGTGAAGAAGGAGCAGGAGGCTCCGAAACCGGTCGGCGTGAAAAGCCTATGTCCGCAAGTTGTGTCATCCTCCGATTAAAAGTTCTGGTGAACAGTTGCTGTGGAGTGCGTTCCAATTTCTTTTGGGAACTCTTGGTTGATGTATTTCGCGGTCCCAAAACCGCGAGGAACTGCACCGCCGTCCAAATGGAAATGGACGAGACCGCTCGGGTAAGAACTCTCAGCCCGTGAGCGGCACAGTAACTCTTGAAATCAGCACCAACATTGTGGGCATGGCGCCCACCAGAGGGTCTTTATTAACACTATTTTGCATGGAACAATACAGCACCCACCAGAGGGTTGATATTTCAAAGCACACTACAAAATCCAGCATGCAACCCACCAGAGGGATAACTACTTATTAGCAAATGTCCAATCAGGACACAGTCTTCAAATGCTTGCTAAGTGACGCTTTGACGCTGTAACGATTCAGGCAACGCCCGTGAAGAAGGAGCAGGATGCTCCGAAACTGGTCGGCGTGAAAAGCCTATGTCCGCAAGTTGTGTCATCCTCCGATTAAAAGTTCTGGTGAACAGTTGCTGTGGAGTGCGTTCCAATTTCTTTTGGGAACTCTTGGTTGATGTATTTCGCGGTCCCAAAACCGCGAGGAACTGCACCGCCGTCCAAATGGAAATGGACGAGACCGCTCGGGTAAGAACTCTCAGCCCGTGAGTGGCACAGTAACTCTTGAAATCAGCACCAACATTGTGGGCATGGCGCCCACCAGAGGGTCTTTATTAACACTATTTTGCATGGAACAATACAGCACCCACCAGAGGGTTGATATTTCAAAGCACACTACAAAATCCAGCATGCAACCCACCAGAGGGATAACTACTTATTAGCAAATGTCCAATCAGGACACAGTCTTCAAATGCTTGCTAAGTGACGCTTTGACGCTGTAACGATTCAGGCAACGCCCGTGAAGAAGGAGCAGGAGGCTCCGAAACCGGTCGGCGTGAAAAGCCTATGTCCGCAAGTTGTGTCATCCTCCGATTAAAAGTTCTGGTGAACAGTTGCTGTGGAGTGCGTTCCAATTTCTTTTGGGAACTCTTGGTTGATATATATATATATATATATATTCACTTAAAAAACCATAGGTTTCACACATGTTATAGTTAGCTGGACATTTCACTCGTAAAAAACCAATGAAATTCCCCCGTTATAGTTAGTGCAGGCAACTATAACTCACGCGACCGCAATCCTCTGCTGATGACTTCAGATATTACATCACTGATGACATATGTGTCTTTATGAAAAATAAATATTTGTAATATATGTATAGCTAAAGATTAATGGAAGAAGACATGGGTAAATAAGTGTCTAAATACAGTGATGTAATATCTGACGTCATCAGCAGAGGATTGCGGTCGCGTGAGTTATAGTTGCCTGCACTAACTATAACGGGGGAATTTCATTGGTTGTTACGAGTGAAATGTCCAGCTAACTATAACATGTGTGAAACCTATGGTTTTTTAAGTGAATTTGCAAGGTTTTTTAAATGCTAATTCGTAACTATAACGTGTGTGAAACCTATGGTTTTTTCAGTGAATATATAAACATATAAATATAATCTGCATATCTATATAAATATAAATTCATGCAAACATATACATATATGCATACATATGCATGGTATGTACATGAAAGTTTGAAAAACTCTAATACAAGCAAAGCTAAAAAGCCACCTAATTACAAACAGAATTGCTTTAACTTAAACGAGGGCGAGACCTATTGCATTTTCAATGCTTGTTTACTTTGATTCCATCAAGAAGGCATTCAGATGTGTCCCACATTTTCCATAAATTCTGAATGGTAGCACTCTAGTTGCTCATTAGATCACTGTAGTAAAGCTACTGCTCACCAGGGAAGTCTGCTGCTGGTATTGAAAGTGCATGTTTCAGTCTGCATGTCAGAATTTTTTAATGAAATAGAAGAGGATTTGATAAGTCACTCAAAATGTGCCCTAATTTTTCTTTTTTCCTCACTAATCATAATTTCTATGGCAAAATGAACCTCCTCATTGTGTTCCTTTTAAATTAAACTACTCACTCTCTACTACTCACTCGCTACTACTTTCTACTACTCACTCTCTACTACTCACTTTCTACTACTCTCTACTACTCTACTACTCACTCTCTACTACTCACTCTCTACTACTCTCTACCACTCACTCTCTACTACTCTACTAATCACTCTCTACTACTCTCTCTCTACTACTCTCTCTACTACTCCCTCTACTACTCACTCTCTACTACTCACTCTGTGGTAAATAATTTAATTACCGGTACTTAATTTGATACGGAAAATTAATAAGAATAGCTCAGTAAAATAAGAGGCAGAATCCGTGGTATTAGAGGTTCGGAACGGGCTTTATTCCAATAACAATTCGAATTGTGGACTCCATATTCCATCACCACGAGGGTTCAGGAAGTAAAAGACTCAATCCATTATTGACAGGTAATCATTTTTATAGAAGAGGCATTACAGTGAAACAGATGCAGGAGGCGTAACAGTTGATAACAGAGATAAAGACATACATGCGTAACTAAAATGGGTGTAACTAGGCGTAACTAAAGAACGTCATTAGGTATGATGTCACAAATGGGTGGTTCCATGAAAGAATTTCGCAATGTCAGCAAAAATACTTGGCAGAGATGCGCGCGCAGCAGCATGACGTGTGATTTGACGTGCAACTAGGGAGAGAATGGGACTTGACATTTAGCTCTACATGTGGAGACAGAAGTCTGGGGTTATGTCAACCTAATCCCAAATCATATCTAATATCCTATGTTTAAAGAACTGTGTTATCCAAAAAGAGAGGTCTCTTAGGATAGAATCTTATTCTATACTGACTATACTGACTGTGAGTGCGTGTACAAGCGTCTAAGTGTCTACATGAGATGCAAGGGCAGAAATCTTCCATAGTAACAGGGCTATGAATTACTCGCATAAAGACAGAGAAGCCGGGCCCTTTGCTCGGTAGCTGGAAGAATGTTTACTTAAGTTACTAGACAGGAATGCATTGGATGAGGAGCGGAGCAGAGCAGATAATCTTGAAGGTGAAATACAGTTTTTGGCAGGCAGACAGGCCGAGTCAGGCACCGTTAGCCGCGCAGGGAGTAGGACAAAGTTCATGGATACAGATGCGAGCTCAGACTGGAGCTTTCAGAGGCAGAAGGCAGGAAAAGGCTTAATGGCAGAATCAGGGCCTACTCGCCTGAACTGTAAAATGGGATAAATGAACCATATAAAGCCGGTGGCCTTCATACTTAGGAATAGAATATCCGGTCCATTCATGGCGGATCTGAAAGAGGACATGTTGACGGTGGACGCACATGTGTTTGCGTCTTCATAACTGGAACTGGAGGGAACATACATGTACTTGTGACTTATACATGAAACCGTTGGGGTCCAAGATAGGGGACATAACTAACCATAAAAATCCATATTTCCACATTCCCTCCTTGTCCCCTTCTGGCCCTTAGGAGATATCAATCTTCATTAATCCGTCGATCTGTTCATATAGCATCATTTGTTCTTCTTTCTTCTTCCGGGATGAATGAAATCTTGGTGGTGGAATACACGATGTGGCACACAGACCACAAATCGCTGGTCCACATTGTAGGCATAAGCAGCAACTGAATAGTATGAGAAAGCCAATACCTAGGAAGGAGAGCATTCTCCATCCCCAGGCTGACAACACGCCCCAGAACCAACCGGACCAAGTCCAGGTGCCTGGACTCTGGTGTATCTGGCTTACAATCTTATGAAGGCGAGTTATGGCTTTATATACTGACGGCGAATTTTCTGGTATGAAAATGCAACAACTTGATCCGATGACCCTACAAGCTCCGCCCCTATCGGCCAGGATGACGTCAAGGACAAGACGATTTTGAAGCACAACAATCCGCATAGCAGACTGTTCTTCTGTTAAATTGCCTAAGGCGGAAATAGTTTCGTTCACTACTGCTTCAAGGGTTCTGGTTAATCTACGTATCAACTTACTATTAGTCACTGTACCTATATAGGGGAAGAAACCTTTATTGAAATCTGTGTATTTTTCCCATGCTGTTTCAGTGTAATCGACTATTGGGAGATCTCTCTGCTGTCTATTGTGTACTAAATGAGTATTTCTATGATAATCAGGAGGAGCTAGGAAAACAGGTGGCAAAAGGAATCCGATGTAACAGGTACCATCCCAATCTAGAGGCAAACGTATATATGCAGTCTGACCACATACGAAGTAGGAATGGCGAGAAGCTCTAAATGTAGACTTGCCTTGATCACTGAATTCTATTACAGTGGTGCATCTACTATGGCCCATATGTATGGAACCATTCTTTCTTACACACAATTCACCTTTAACTGGAAATACTGACATAGCGGGCAAAATTGGTGCAGCTTCGGATTCAACATTCAGGATCATGAGATTAAGCGTGAAATTACCTAATCCGTATACTTCATTTTCTAGATCAGTTCCTGTTCTTTTGGGAAGTCCCTCCTTGTCAGGGTAGCAGACTTTAAGCAAAACTAGGTTCAGGTTTCCCCATACCCAATTGTCTTGATAAACTGCGGAATTCGAATCTAGGGAATTAACCAAACTAAACCATGCTCCACAGGAGCCATTGTGTGTGAACGGATATGGAAAGAGAGGCAGAATTCCCTTATAGTTCTGATAGGGAGGGAGTCGGCCACATATCCAACAATTTGTAGCATTGCTAGTCTGATGGGAATGATGTAACATACTAATAAAAGTGTTATTGCGCAGCGCAAATCTATAGGACAACTCATGCGGGGGTAATTCACTAAAAGAATGTTCAGCAGTAACATTGTAAACATGTTTAGAAATAGGATAATATGTGCAACAATATACTTGCAGCGATTATTAAAAGACTTAAGAAAAACAAAATTAATAACGTCACTGTGCAATGACTACGCAGTGATTTACAGTACGCATGCTTTTTCAACTGCATCTTTCGGTTTCTTTCTCTATTCAGGTCTAGGGGATACATGTCAGAGACAAATTCGACCGATTCACCTTGGAGAGGACTTAAACAATCAAATTGTCTGACTTATTAGACCGTAATTTTAGTTTGTATAGTTCCTTATCGCTTTGTTCAATCAAAGGAAGCTTTGAGTCAATCGGTGAAGACACGCGAGGTGTAACGTTTACATCAGACGGTAGTCCATGAAATTTCTTGATATGACTTGAATGTAACCATCCTTTGCGACCTTCGATCTTCACGGCTGTCCTCGTGGTGAGTAGTACAAGTTGAGGCGATTTCCACCTAGGATCCAGCTGAGTCTTCCGGTCAAAATTTCGCACTAACACCAGGTCCCCGGGAACTACGTCATGGGGTTTCACCTCGGTGTTGTCGGGAAAGGCTGCAGCTACCTGTGAACGACAAGATTGTAGTGCAGACATCAAGGAAGCCAGGAAATCTGTCAGCATATTACAGTCAACATCAGTTATTTTGCGTGGTATAGGCGTCCCCCACATATTTGGTGGTCTGCCAAAGATCACCTCATAAGGGGATAGCCCTGTTCGAGAGTGCGCTACCATTCTCATGTAAAAGAGTGCAACTGGTAAGGCTACTACCCAGTCGACACCTTTCTCTCTACATATTTTGGACAATCTAATTTTCAGAGTTTGATTATGTCGTTCCACGAGACCTGCTGCCTCGGGGTGTCGGACACAGTGAAATTTCCATTGATAGCCTAACAAAAGTGAAACGTGTTTCATTAGTTCGGATGAGAACGGCTGGCCGTTATCTGAGTAGACAACACGTGGTAAACCGTACCGTGGGAAGAATTCTCGAACCAACTGTTTGGCAGTAGTCGGAGCAGTGTAATCTGAGACCGGGTATGCTTCTGTCCAACGGGAAAGAGCACAGACAACTACAAGAACATATTTGAATCCTCAACATCGTTCCATCTGGATAAAATCCATCTGGAGGACTTCAAAAGGGTGATCAGGAGGCTGAAATCCACCCTGTTCTACGGGAATGCTTTTACCTGGGTTAAACTGACAACAGATCATACAGGTACGAACCTTCTGTTTAGCTGCTGCTCGTAAATGTTTGTTAAACCAAATGTGTTGAATGCTGTCTAGCATAGCTTTTTCTCCTAGGTGCGCTGGACTATGTATTGTATTAATGATAACTTGAACCATAGAGTCAGGAAGGAACCATACAGATTTTTCCTTCGTCATCCATCCTTGATCCGTTTGGATCCCTCCTAATTCAGTCCATTTCTTTATTTCATCTGGTGTAGCATGTGTCTGTATGTCAATTACATCAAGAGCGGGATCCTTAACCGTCATGCAATGTGTTGGTGTCGGAACTATTGTCTTTGTCATGTCAGATGTGTGAGCTTGAGCAGTCTGTTTAGCTGTTCTGTCAGCTAGATTATTGCCTTGGGAAATGATATCAGTAACTTTCGTATGAGCTTTACATTTCATAATTGATATTGCAGTGGGTAGATGTATTGCATCTAATAAGGCATGAATGAGGGGTCCGTGCTGAATGTGGGCACCGTGAGAAGTTAAATAACCTCTCTCTCGCCACAGCACGCCGAAGTCATGTACAACTCCGAATGCATAACGTGAATCAGTGTATATGTTGACTTTCTTATTTGTGGCTTGAATACAGGCTTGTGTCAGAGCGATGAGCTCTGCTGCTTGAGCTGACAAGGTATTTATGCAATATGTTTCAATGACTTCAGTGTCTGTTGTGACTGCATACGCGGCCACTAGCTCTCCTGTACTTGTTCTCATACATGAACCATCTACATACAACGTCAGGTCTGGATCTGACAATGGGACGTCTGTCAAGTCTTGTCTGGGTTTCGTCGTGATAGTAATAACTTCAATGCAATCATGTGCGAGTGGGTCTGTTCCGTTTACTGGCAAAAGTGTGGCAGGATTTAATGTACTACAACGTCTGATTTCTATGTGTGGCTGAAACAATGTTAATTCGTAACCGGTGAGTCTTGCTATAGTCAAGTGTTGTGTTTGCGTTCGGTTCAAGAGAACCTCTACTGCATGTGGTACTTGTACTGTCAATTGATGTCCTAACACTATGGCATCGCTTTGTCTGATTGCTAAAGCTGTTGCTGCCACTGATTTCAGGCACGCAGGCAGAGCCTGAGCTACTGGATCTAATGTACTAGAAAAATAAGCACATGGTTTGTGTGATCCTGCTTGTTCCTGTGTGAGTACTGACAAGGCAGTACCTTCGCGTTCTGTAACAAAGAGCGTAAAATGTTTATTGTAACATGGTGTTGCTAAAACAGGTGCTTGACATAAAGCTTTCTTTAGGCTTTCAAAAGCTTGTGTATGTTCCTGAGTCCAAGGGAGGACAGTCGATGTGGCTGCCTCCTGTGTTGTCAACTGAATGAGTGGTTTTGCTAGAAATGCATACTGAGGGATCCACTGCCTACAATATGAAGTGAGGCCTATAAAAGCCCGCACCTCCTTTTGTGTCTTGGGTGGTGGCATGTTAGCAATTAACTGGATGCGATCGGGTGTAAGCTGCCTTCCCTCCTTGGACAGCGAGTGCCCAAGGTAAACAACTCGCTGGACACAGAATTGCAGCTTAGAAGGGGACACCTTGTGCCCCTTCTCGGCCAAAAATTGTAAAACCGTCAGTGAGGCTTTTTCACATTCAGGTTCGCTTCTAGCGGTGATCAGCAGATCATCAACATATTGAAGCAGGGCAGTGTTGACTGGCATGTGGATACTGTCAAGTTCTCGTTTCAGTGCTTGGCTATAGATGCTGGGGCTTTCTGTGAATCCTTGAGGTGCGCGTGTGAATTTAAAGCTTCGTCCATTTAAACTAAATCCGAACAAGTATTGGCTTTCCGGATCTATTGGGACGCTGAAAAAGGCATTCTTGAGATCAATTACAGTAAAGAATGTTGCTTCGGAATCAATGGCTGTTAGTAATGAAGAAATCTCTGGGACTACGGGGTATTGTGGTACAATACATTTATTTAATTCGCGCAGATCAATAACCAATCGATATACTGGCGGGGCTTTTGGATCAGTTTGTTTAAGAATCGGAATTATCGGGGAATTACATACATTGGAGTCGGTTTCCACAACCACTCCTTGGGTAATAAGCTCGTCAATGATTTGCAGTAAAGCCACTACAGCATCTGGGGGTAACTTGTATTGTCGCATTCGTGGTAGTACCACTCCTGTCTTTAGTGTGACTCGATATGGTGTAATGTTCATGCAACCAACATCTGTAGGGCCTTGTGCCCATAAATGTGTGGGTAAAGTCTGCAGTCGGTGATCCATGTCTCGGGACACATAGTGCCCTTTGAAATCACGTAAAAACAATCTTACTCCTTCCGGAGAACAACATATTATAGCTCCTAGAGCTTTCAATGTTTTTATACCTAACAGGTTTTCTGGACATGATTTAGTAAGCAATAAATCTGTAGTTCGTGTCAAGGGACCAATCGTAAGTGGAAGAGGCTGTGATACTTCGTTAATGATAGGTTTTCCTGAAAAACCAAGGGAAATATTCTGTGAGCCTGAGAGGGGTGCCCCTGGAACTTCACTACGTTTTATCGTTGTTCGGCTTGCCCCTGTATCAAGTAAAAATTTTCTATCTTGGCCTAATAGTTCACTGTGTACATAAGGTCCTTCTTGATCTACAGGGACCTCGATAAGGGGTAAGCCAACTTCCCTCTCTAGGCTGTTTCATGAGTATCGTTGATAATCAGGATAGTCATACTGTGCAGTCTGGTACATCTGTTGTGTGGTTGTTTGTGTGGCAGCAATAGGCTGCGGTGGTGGAGCTGGCATAGACTGTCGCGGAGCTGGCATGGACTGTGCATGCTGCGGAGCTCCTTGTTGGTTATGATCCTGTCTAAGTGGCCGTGGTCTTTCCTTTGTATTACCTATGGCGATATTATGTTTTAAAACTGGACAATCGTGTACATAATGACCTGGCTGTTTACAATAGTTGCATGTCCCTTTTACAGAACCTGCTGAAACACTGGACTGTGTCATACCCTTTTTATGACCGTCAGCTGGAACTGTCTGGGAAACTAGCATTTTCATTTTCGTGTCTTTCATGCGTCTTTGTTCATGTTCTTGTTCCTCTCTAATTCTATTGTGATGGTACTGTAACATTTGTAACATTTGTGACGGAGTGTTACCTTGCCAGGTACTCTCGAATTTCAATACTCTATTCTTAACTTGGGGCAAGGAATTTTCAACTAATTTTGTCACAAACAGATGTGGATACGATTCGCTACTTGCTTTTATTCCACTATTTATACCAAAACATTTTTCGAATCGGACATAGAAATCACTAGTGTCTTCATCTTGCTTTTGTTTACAGGCTGAGATTGCACCCCAGTCTTCCTTTTTCGTAGTTAATAAACGTGGCAGTACCTGTACTAATAAACCTGGTAGTATTTTGGTCTTTTCCCCAAGCCCTAAACCTGGACCTCGAGCTGTTTCTTCGTTTTCTAATGCTGTCCAATCTATCTTTTGGTCTCCCACCTCCCAATCCTTTTCTTTGAGTTTTTCGTAAATGCCCGCAGGCATTAATACCTTTAATATTTTCATAATGTCGGGATAGGTATACTCTCCCATGAGCAACATGTCTTTAATTTCACGGTGGAAACCCGCTGGGTCTTTGTCATGACTGGGTACCACTTTCTTCATTTCTAATAGTTCCATTTTAGATATGGGTGTGTATACAAACACACGTTTAAACTGATTGTCATCACCTTTTATCGGGTGCACTTCGCGTAAGGGATTCTGTCTATCCATATAATACGTCGTTCTTTCCTTGATGGGCAGTGAGACATGTTCAGGGCATACAAAAAGAATGTACTGCTTTCTGGATTCTAGTATTTCTCTAATTAACTCAGTACCTGAACCTCTCCATTTATTCGTGAGTAATTCAGTCAATATATCAGGTAAGGGACCAGGATCGGAGTGTTGGCTTTTATATAATATAAGGAGTTGTTGAATCATGTAGATACCAGCTAAACGCTGTTCATCTGGGGTGAGGTTCAAAAACGTGTGTGCTAGTGTATCATCACTATATTTTCCGGGACTGTCAACCCAGTGAACGGCTGACCTGGCTAATTCTTGTTCGTCCATAGAATCGAGCATATGGTAACCCCTTCGTTCTCGGAGTAATTTGTCAGCGGCTTGGAACGAATGTTCGGGGGACCTTATATTTATTATAGGGGTTTGGAAATTTCTGTTATTATCTGGACGTATCGGACGTATCGGATCAGTAAAGCATCTAGTATTATTACAAGATCTTCCTTTACCTACATAGGCCATGGTTTCTAACTGTCCTGTGGGCAGTTCTAATTCTTCCTCCTCCTCGTTTTGTTCAGGCTGGTCTACCGCTAATCTTTCTTCGTGTATTCGTTCTACTTCTTTGCGGATCTTTCGGCACATAGCTACTATACTTAATAGTTTATCATGTCTCCCCTCTGATATATTCCGACTCCATGTGGTAAGAATTCGCATTTCTTCCGGGTTTACCCCTGGTCGGTCTTGATTTCTGATCACACAATTTATGAGGAAACGTAACAGTTCCCCCTGTATCTCCACCTTCTGGTACTCCATGGCTCTATTAATACTCTCAGAATCTCGCCCTGACTGGACAAAGTGATATATATTTTCTAAATGTGTAGTCATTCCTGGTAGCCTCCCTAAATATATTGCAGCTCGTCGGATACGTAATGATGCCAGCAGCATTTCGTCCTCTTTGCCGGGCACAGGGTCATATCTACAATCTACTAGAAGTTCCTTAAGCATGTCGGGAGTTACTAGTTTGGGCGTACGTTGGTGGGCTAATTCTTGAAAGGAAAGTTTATTTACTCTGGGTGGCATGGAAAAAATGTTTGTTGTACCTCCTGTAGCACCGCCTGGGGTGCTAGATGTGAAAGGATTCGTTGAACGTGATATAGCAACCATAGGTGTGGGTACAGCTGTAGAAACAGATGTGCTTGCCGGAACTTGTGTCGGAGTTTGTTGTTGCGGAGGTACAGACGGAGGGTCTTGGCGTTGAACCCCCTCGGCAGGCGGTCTATGTGGTGCAGTATTAGCATACTCGGGAGCTGCGTCGTCTAAATAGGAGGAAAGGAAAACATCTTCTGCGGTTCTGGGATGCCCTTTGGGATGTGCTTTTATCGGAAACAATGGAGGTGGCAAGTCTTTTGGTATCTCCGGAGTAGCCTTAGGTAACCCTTCGGCCAGAAGAGGATACATACCGTTCATAAGGGCATTTCTTTGTCTGTCTACTTGTTCTGATTTTACTCGGGTACCTTCTTCAATTAATATATTTTCTCGGACTTTATTTGAATTCTCCTTACTTTTCTCTTCCTGTCTGAGTGCTTTTTCTGTACGTCTATATGATTCTTTACGCCATAATTCAATGGCATCTTTCTGTGATTGTCTAGCTTTCTTTTTCCATAATTCTTCCTCTACTTTCATGATGCAATCTGCATCCCAGGTCCCAGCTGCGGGCCACCTCTGACTTTCTGGTAATTCCTTGGTGTAGTCTACCCATAAATCAAGAAATAATATGGCGTCTAGGCCATGTTTATGATACATGAAGTACCCTGGAGTGTCCCTAGGAGGAATGGGAACAGCTTCTTCGAGTACCCCTTTTCTAGTTTTGATCTGTCTTAATTTCGAAAAGAGCGGCATATCGAGAACTGATCTGATACCTAATTTTGAACACGTTTAATACAACAAAACACAATAATGAACAGTCATTCACACCACAATATGCAGAACGTATATAAAACATTTAACATTTAACATTTAATGAACAACAATGATGGCCATTTAGGGAACTAGTCACTAAGCATAATACTCGACACTAACTAGGTAATTCTGAATTATATACTAGACATACTAGATATACTGCTGAACAGTACAGATACACTGCTGAAACAGTGCAGACCGGATTTGTGTACCCAAACCCGTCTTGACCGGCACAACCTATGTGCACGTCAGAACGCCTCTCCGGCAATGGTACTCACCGGGTAGCTCGGAACGGAAGGCCTCGGAACTGAACTGAACTGGACTCGAACCGGACTGGACTTGACTCGAAACTTCGGAACTTCGGAACCTGGTGGGCCTCTGTATACCTCGGATCTTGCTCTCTCAGCTAGGCTCTGGTCGGGATACTTCGCACTTCTCACCGCCTCGTCTGGGTGTTGATCGCAGCCTCAGTTACCCCCGCTCGGCAAGAGGGAGATACAGGAAATCCTGTGGGTACGCGTTGTTGTCCGTCCAGCTGTGGCAGGAGACCGGGCCTGCAACGCACCTCCGGCGCGTGAGATGAGAAAGTGTCCCTGTTCGGGCGCCATATATGTGGTAAATAATTTAATTACCGGTACTTAATTTGATACGGAAAATTAATAAGAATAGCTCAGTAAAATAAGAGGCAGAATCCGTGGTATTAGAGGTTCGGAACGGGCTTTATTCCAATAACAATTCGAATTGTGGACTCCATATTCCATCACCACGAGGGTTCAGGAAGTAAAAGACTCAATCCATTATTGACAGGTAATCATTTTTATAGAAGAGGCATTACAGTGAAACAGATGCAGGAGGCGTAACAGTTGATAACAGAGATAAAGACATACATGCGTAACTAAAATGGGTGTAACTAGGCGTAACTAAAGAACGTCATTAGGTATGATGTCACAAATTGGTGGTTCCATGAAAGAATTTCGCAATGTCAGCAAAAATACTTGGCAGAGATGCGCGCGCAGCAGCATGACGTGTGATTTGACGTGCAACTAGGGAGAGAATGGGACTTGACATTTAGCTCTACATGTGGAGACAGAAGTCTGGGGTTATGTCAACCTAATCCCAAATCATATCTAATATCCTATGTTTAAAGAACTGTGTTATCCAAAAAGAGAGGTCTCTTAGGATAGAATCTTATTCTATACTGACTATACTGACTGTGAGTGCGTGTACAAGCGTCTAAGTGTCTACATGAGATGCAAGGGCAGAAATCTTCCATAGTAACAGGGCTATGAATTACTCGCATAAAGACAGAGAAGCCGGGCCCTTTGCTCGGTAGCTGGAAGAATGTTTACTTAAGTTACTAGACAGGAATGCATTGGATGAGGAGCGGAGCAGAGCAGATAATCTTGAAGGTGAAATACAGTTTTTGGCAGGCAGACAGGCCGAGTCAGGCACCGTTAGCCGCGCAGGGAGTAGGACAAAGTTCATGGATACAGATGCGAGCTCAGACTGGAGCTTTCAGAGGCAGAAGGCAGGAAAAGGCTTAATGGCAGAATCAGGGCCTACTCGCCTGAACTGTAAAATGGGATAAATGAACCATATAAAGCCGGTGGCCTTTCATACTTAGGAATAGAATATCCGGTCCATTCATGGCGGATCTGAAAGAGGACATGTTGACGGTGGACGCACATGTGTTTGCGTCTTCATAACTGGAACTGGAGGGAACATACATGTACTTGTGACTTATACATGAAACCGTTGGGGTCCAAGATAGGGGACATAACTAACCATAAAAATCCATATTTCCACAACTCTCTACTACTCTCTGCTACTCTCTACTACTCACTCTCAACTACTCACTCTACTACTCTCTCTACTACTCACTCTACTACTCACTCTACTACTCTCTACCACTCACTCTCTACTACTCTCTCTCTCTACTACTCACTCTCTACTACTCTCTCTGCTACTCACTTTCTACTACTCTCTACTACTCACTCTCTACTACTCACTCTCTACTACTCTACTACTCTCTCTACTACTCACTCTCTACTACTCACCCTATACTACTCTCTACTACTCTCTCTCTACTACACACTCTCTACTACTTGCTCTCTACTACTCACTCTCTACTACTCCCTACTACTCCCTACTACTCACTCTACTACTAACTCTCTACTACTCTCTACTACTCACTCTCTACTTCTCCACTACTCTCTCTAATCACTCTCTACTACTCACTCTGTACTACTCTCTACTACTCTCTCTACTACTCTCTACTACTCACTCTCTCTACTACTCCCTCTCTACTACTCACTCTCTACTGCTCACTCTCTACTACTCTCTCTCTACTACTCTCTACTACTCTCTACTACTCACTCTCTACTACTCTCTACTACTCTCCACTACTCATTCTCTACTACTCATTCTCTACTACTCTCTCTCTGCTACTCAGTCTCCACTACTCACTCTCTACTACTCTCTACTACTCACTCTCTAATACTCACTCTCTACTACTCCCTCTACTACTCACTCTCTACTACTCTCTACTACACCCTTTACCACTCACTCTCTACTACTCTCTACTTCTCACTCGCTACTACTCTCTACTACTCACTCTCTACTACTCACTACTACTCTCTCCTACTCACTCTCTGCTACTCTCTCTACTACTCTCTACTACTCTCTCTACTACTCTCTCTCTACTCTCTACTCTCTATTACTCATCCTCTACTCTCTACCTCTCTACCTTTCTCTACCTCTCTCTCTACTACTCTCTACCTCTCTACCTCTCTCCCTCTACCTCTCTACCTCTACCTCTCTACCTCTACCTCTCTACCTCTACGTCTCTACCTCTACATCTCTACCTCTCTACCTCTCTCTACCTCTCTTTACACGCACACATATGCACATATATGCATTTATATATATATGTATATATATGTATATACATACATTTATAAACATATATATAATCTGCATATCTATATAAATACAAATATAAATGCATGCATACATATACAGATATGCATGTTATTTACATGAAATTTTGAAAAACACTAATAAAAGCAAAGCTAAAAAGCCACCTAACTACAAACAGAATTGCTTTAACTTAAACGAGGGCGAGACCTATTGCATTTTTAATGCTTGTTTACTTTGGTTCCATCAAGAAGGCATTCAGATGTGACACATTTGCCATAAATTCTGAATGGTAGCACTCTAGTTCCTCATTAGATCACTGTAGTAAAGCTACTGCTCACCAGGGAAGTCTGCTGCTGGTGTTCAAAGTGCATGTTTCAGTCTGCATGTCAGTACTTTTTAATGAAATAGAAGAGGATTTGAGAAGTCAAAATGTGCCCTAAGTTTTCTTTCTGCAGCACTAGTCATAATTTCTATGGCAAGATGAACCCCCTCATTTTGTTCCTTTGCAAATTAAATGTTTTAAATGTTACCACTTTATTCCAATCAAGATGGCTGCAGGTGTGCCATACCTTTGTCATAAGTAAGACTGTTAGCGCTCTAGTTGTTCTTTAAAACACTCTGGGATTTCTGTCCTTGGGCTATACTTGGGCTACATCTCGGTGATATTTGTGCTACATTTGGGCTCTTTTGTCTCTGGTGGCCATCTTGGGAGACTTGTTATGAAGTTTCCTAATTTCCTCATTTACTGCAGTCTCCTCAGTAGGCATACTGTCAGTTTTTTTACTTTGATTCAATGAAGAAGGCATTCAGATGTGTCACACATTTGCCATAAATTCAGAATGTTAGCACTCTAGTTGCTCATTAGATCACTGTAGTAAAGCTACTGCTCACCAGGGAAGTCTGCTGCTGGTATTGAAAGTGCATGTTTCAGTCTGCATGTCAGAATTTTTTAATGAAATAGAAGAGGATTTGAGAAGTCACTCAAAATGTGCCCTAATTTTTCTTTCTGCAGCACTAATCATACATTCTATGGCAAAATGAACCCTCTCATTTTGTTCCTTTTTAAATTAAATGTTTTAAATGTTATCACTTTATTCCAATCAAGATGGCTTCAGGTGTGCCATACCTTTGTCATAAGTAAGACTGTTAGCGCGCTAGTTGTTCTTTGGAACACTCTGGGAAGCTGCAGTAGAACACAAAGGAATCAACTGACAGTCTCTGCCCTTGTTGGATGTACCTGTTTTACTGAGAATGTCAGACTTCATTCTCACATGACTGAGAAAGATAATGTGAATTTACAGAAAATATGCTCTCAGTTTAGCTTATAGATCACCTTCCAAACCTCTGTGGGAAAAGCATGTGAAAATAGTTTTCTCTCAAACATGATTCATGATATCCCAGCAGAAGGCTTTTTCACATGGTAAAATCACCTTAGAACATACTACAATTCCTAAAATGAGTATGGTACCATCAACAAATGATTTATAATGTAACTAAAGTCTTAAAACCTTCTATTAACTGCAATGCTTTTTAATGAGGTGCTATCATGTATATTGGTCCCAAGATGGCTGCCAACACTTCTTGGATGAAGTGCTGACAGCCAATCAGATCTCACAATGAGATGTGTGGTTAGGCTCCGCCCAGATATGTATATGATTTTACTTTTGATTTTCTCAGGAACTACTGAACGGATTTACACCATATATGCAAAAGGCACATGCCTGACCTGAGGACTACCTCTTTGCCAAATTTCAAGTAATTCTGTTCAGCCGTTCTGGCTGTAGCTGTGTCTAAAGGTCCTATGGAAAAATGCATGGGGAAAACGCGTTTTGGGACCCCCCTTTTTTCTCGGCCCCCGCTTGACGAATCACCCCGAGACTTTCAGGGTAGGAGCTGAACGGAGCGCCCCATTAGTTTTGAAAATTTCGCGAGGATTCGTCAACCGGCGCCAAAGTTATTCAAAATAGAATTTTGAGATTTCCTATGGAAACTAGGTTGTAACTATAACTATCTACTGGCGACCGCCAGTAGATAATATATATATATATATATATATATATATATATATATATATATATATATATATATATATATATATATATATATATATCCGCGTTCATCTCATATTTTAGGCTTTACGCATTTCAGATTTGCATCCTTGATCACAAGCCATACACTGAGTAACAAACAGCAACCATTGTGTGAACACCTGCAATTTATTGACAGGAATCCTGCCCCATTGGGCCAATAGTACTGCCTCTATTTATTTATTTAAAGTTTTGGATAGTGCGAACATGACCCAGGTGGGTATCAGAGCGCTTTACACATGTTTTATGTAGACAACGGAAAACAGCAAGGGGAAAAAAATCAGGGTAACCTTGGGACAATATACAACAGGGTCAAGATGAGATAAAGGTGGACACCCCGTTGGGAAATATACATCAAGATCAAAGAAAACAATATGACAGGTGACAATGGGTCGCCACCAACGAAATGTAACAGTAAGTAAGAAGCAAGAGGAGCACAGTATCAAGATCAACGCATTGTCCATTAGTAGCACTTTAACTTCCCTTTTGAAGGCGAGTGTAGAGGGAATCAGTCTTGTTTCCACTGGAAGGGAGTTCCAGATTCTCGTGGAGATGCCAGAGAATGTTCGGTTGTAGGTTTTAAGCTAATTAAATTTCTTGGGCTTAAGCAGCAGTGTGCCAGTGTGCCTTCTGGACCTGGAGCCACCAGAAAGTTCCAGCTTGTTTGTCAGGTAGAGGGGGTGCCTCTGTGGGCGTGTGCTCAACTGCATTATGGTATTTGCAGTCTCGTCACAACTATAGTATCCCCAAGTGGGTGTTGCCTTGTTCAACAAATCTGTGTGGTATACTGTCCTCCGTGGGTTAAATGTCCGCTAACAATGCAGAAAAAGCTGCCCATCATAGATCACTCACATTCGAGCGTTTCCGTCCTGAAACTCAGCGCCTGTGTCATCATGACGCCGAAGGTCCGCATTTCAGCGGCAGTTTGTCCTCGCGGCTCGGGCACAGCCGCTAAAATCCAACATCAAGGTTGCCCAGATGAGAACGCCCTCCTGGAAAATGATATCTCTTCCAGTGAGGTCTGTAGCACCCTCTGCATGTCTCATATTTTAGGCTTCATGCGTTTCAATTTTGCTTCCTTAATCATAAGCCGTACACTGAGTAACAAACAGCAGCCATTGTGTGAACACCTGCAGTTTATTGAAAGTAGTCCCAAGCCAGTGGGCCATTAGTCGTCACTGGAAGAGGTATCAGTTTCCGGGAGGGCGTCCGGTTAGGAGAGATGGCCATTTTGCTTGATCTGTTTTGCAAGATTTTTTGGTCTAGTCAGGTGGACACCCTCCTCCAGGAGAGATGCGGCTTGGGGATTCTATTCAAAATGTGAGGAATCCACAGGCAGAAGTATCCTTCAGAAGAACAAGTTACTTACCTTCGGTAACGCTTTTTCTGGTGGATACAGTATCTGCCTGTGGATTCCTCACTGTCCCACCTGCCTCCCCGTTGTCCACCTGTTTCTACCAAAAATATGCTATTACTGTTTGGCATGAATGTTTTTAATATGTCTTAATCATGCGTATGTTTTAATAGTGAGAAATTCTTGATCTGTTGCTATTTCTTTATGCCTTTATTGGTATGCATTTGTGTATATATATATATATATATATATATATATATATATATATATATATATATATATATATATATATATATATATATATATATATATCCAAATGCACCTTGACGAAGAAGGCGCCCTTCCAGACGGGTCGGGGCTTCTTGGCGTCGTCACCGCCTTAATATTCCATACGCAAACCATACCGCAGTTGCAGCAAGTAGAAGCCCACCATTCGGAGAAGTAAGTAAAAAGTAGCTTTTATTTTCAAGGACAGCAGTCACAGAATGCAGCATTACGCGTTTCGAGCGTACAACGCTCTTAATCATATGCAGTCCAGAGGCTCAGCTGTTCCCACCTTAAGTATGCTGTGGTAGTAAACAGCGAGGGGGGACCACACGCACCTCCGGTTTTAAAGTAACCTTCATCAATGTTAATGTTTTGTTTGAATACACGCACTTTGGCAATCAGAGTACATATAGTAGCTGAACTCCCACAATATTCCCTACAAGTAAGAAGGATATGGGAAATTTTTCCTTTCAAAATAGATTAACAACTTTTCCTCAGTCATCTAAGACTTTAACACCTTAAATGTCGGAATTAAGGGGAAGGCCGCACCGTAACTTGAACACCATGATGAAGTATTATGGGTAATGGAGTCCGATTACGGACAGCACTGACAATGGAGATGCAAAGTTTGAACTCTGTGTTGAAATAATTGCACGACGCAATGAATGTGGGAGTTCAGCTACTATATGTACTCTGATTGCCAAAGTGCGTGTATTCAAACAAAACATTAACATTGATGAAGGTTACTTTAAAACCGGAGATGCGTGTGGTCCCCCCTCGCTGTTTGACCATATCTGCCCTCAAAATACTCCAATGTCGGTTGATGATTTGACGAATTCGAGGAGAATTCTTCGAAAACGTCAAAATCAGCCTAGTTGTATCGTCTTGTTTCTCATCCTGTTTTTTTACTAGAAGCAGGTTTCTTTCTTTCTCATCTGCTCTTCTTTCTGCTGCTTTCAGTGTTTTTACTGGATAGCCTCTTACACTGAAGCGCTTAATGGCTTCTTTCTTTGATCTTTGATAATTAGTGTCTAGAGTGCTGTTACGTTTTATCCTCAATAACTCCCCGTAGGGGATGCTATTCACCAGGCATCTTGGATGTTGACTGGTAAAGTGTAAGGTGGCATTACCTGCGGTGGCTTTCCGGTATAACTTCGTCATAAGTTGTCCCTCACTCATATACCAGTAGATGTAGAAAGGCCACTTCTGAATCACTTATGTTACTAGTAAAGTGTAAGTTATAGATGTTATGATTCAGGAGATCTAGATATGTTAGGAATTCTTGTTGCGACCCTTTCCAGACGATAAAAATATCGTCAATGTACCTGATCCAGACGGCGATCTTATTCATCCAGGGCTCATTTGCCCCGTACCAGGCCACGTGCTTCTCCCACCAGCCCACGAAGAGATTCGCGTAGCTGGGGGCGAAGCACGTGCCCATCGCGGTACCTTGTTTCTGGATGTACAGTTGGTTGCCAAATAAGAAAATATTATTGTATAGGCAAAAAGTCATAAGCTCTATGATCATTAGGTTATGTTCAGTGTATTGTATAGATCTTGTTTTTAGAAAGGTCTCGACTGCTTCCAAACCCTGTTGATGATTGATACTGGTGTATAAACTAGTTATGTCCATGGTTACCAACATGTGGTTCTCCTCCCATGGTATGTCGGCAATTTGTTTAATAAAATCAGATGTATCCTTAACATAAGATACTAAATTGCCAACAAAGGGACTCAGTACAGTGTCAATCAAAGTTGAGGTGTTTTCTAAGAGGCTTCCTTTGGAAGACACGATAGGTCTTCCAGGGGGATTCTTATCATTTTTGTGCAGTTTAGGGATGTGGTAAAAGGTAGGGATAGTAGGATGCTCGGTTTTTAAGAATTCGAACTCATCTTGATGTAAAATTCCCTTGTCCCGCCACCTACTAATTAGCTGATAAAATTCTAAGACACTCTCATTATATTGCTGTCTAGAAATTTTATTATAGCAGTCCACATCACTGAGTTGTCTGAGGGCTTCCAACTCATACAGTTCTTTGTCTTGGACGACGACATTACTGCCTTTATCTGAAGGCTTGATTTCCAAGGATTTGTCCTCCTGCAATGATTTAATGGCCTCACGTTGTTTTTTGGACATGTTCTGTAATTTCACCTCTTTGTGATTGGATGCAGTTCTCAACTCATCGAGATCTTGGATGACCATTTCTTGAAAACTATCAATCATATCATATCGAAACCAGGAAGCGGCGGCCGCCATTTTGTGTATTTCACTCTGAAAAAAAAGAGTGAAAACAAGGAAAGGGGGCAATGAGGAGAGTTACAGACCCCCTAACATTTGTAAGGGGGTCAAAGAAGGACAGAAAAGTACAAAAAAAACATTTATTGATTTTAAAAAAAATCGCGGGGTACGCGTACGGTAAGCTTACGGTAAGCGTACGGTAAAAAAAAAAATAATAAATAAATGAAAAGCAGATTTAAGAGTTTAGATATTAGGGAGCTCTAAAAAGAGCTGTTGTGTTTATGAAGTCATTTTTTTAGTGGTACCTACAAGTAAGTACCGATGCAGAGTCTAAGGTTCAAGAGGAAGACTCTGTTCCCTTCATCATTGAAGTGCACACCATCTCCTCTATAAATGTCTTGCATGTCATAACGCAAGTTGTTGTGGTAAATGGCACCCATACCATAGTCACGGAGGAAAGCAGAAACAGATTTGTTGACGTGCTTTCTTGCTTTGTCAATCTGTGGACAGAAATGATTGGACCAGTTCCATTTTTGCCTATGGCATATGTTGGAAAACACAAAGGCAGTTTTAGGGAAAAGTGTAAACAGTTGTGCAAAGGTGTCCTTCATAAGCATTTCCAGACCTACCCCAGTCAAAGTGCCTAGGTCATTGCCACCACAGTGCACTATTATGAGGTCAGGGTGTTGGATTTGAATGAAGGATTTCACCAATGGCATCAATTGGTGCCACTTTAACCCTCTCTGACCAATCCATTTAATGTCTACATTTGGCAAAGCAAGGTCTCTCACCATACCTGTTTTCTCTGCAACCTTTTCACTCCAGAAGACATAGCTGTGCCCTACAATCCACACTGTGAACATCTTCAAAGGAGAACTGGATGCACTCAGGAGGTGTCTTTCAGTAGAATGGCAATATGAAAAGAAAGACAGTTTGGAAATGGAGGCATACATATTTTTTTCAAAACAAAAAGAACTGATTGGCTGTTTCATACCATTCTAGAATAAAAACTAGGCTGTATGTGTAAATTAATAGAAGCATGTTTTGTATTGGTAAAAAAAAATGTGTAACCAAAGAACAGTACTATGGATTTGCTGTTAGGTTTGAAAAGTCAAGCACTCTTGCTCTGTGGAATTGAAACATTGTGTGGCGAACTTCTGACCTAACTCAACACAGCAGTGTTCCATGAGCTGTTGCTATGGTAGCAGGCAGAAGTCAAGTTGGGGGAAGGGTACTAGGCAGAAGTCAAGTTGGGGGCAGGGTACTTTTGGAAAAGGGTTGGTTTTCAACCAATAGAAATGTGTGATTACATTTGAAAAAAAGGGGGAAGCACTGAGATTTGAAACTTACAAGTATATGTGTGGAAAAATAGAGGGAAAGTTTGCCATTATCTGGTTCTGCTGAGAGGAGAGAGGTGAACACAACAGAGATCCTGGCTCTGATAATCTGCTGTTTGAGTGTCACATTTCTTTCACAACTAACTAATTTTAAAGGTGAGTTTACAGTTTGAGAGGGGATGTATGTGGTAACTTAAGAAATTAATAATAGAAATGGAAATTGTTTTTGTTGTAGTTACACATGGTGGTTTCATAATGTGTCAGTCTGTAAAAGTGATTTTCACTTGCCCCGAAAAAAAAAAGAGCAGTAAGTGTGCTTTCAAATTGGCAAAGAAATTTCGTTTTGGGACTAATGTGAAAACATGACTCTGTGTGCAGAGAGGAATTATAGGCAGAGATTTATTGCGTATTGCTCTGGTGATATCACAGTTGCATTAGATGGAAAGGGGAAGCGAATTTTTGGGGGAAGAAGCAGAGTCTTAGCACACACCCATGTGCTTGCCATGTATAGTCATGCACAGTATTTACAAGCGAGTGGGGTTTTCAGGTTTCAGTCTGTAATGCAAATACATTCAGCATCACTAAGGCTGGTTGCCCTTGCTGGAGTGTAGGCAGTCACCGAGAATACACATGGTGGTGGTCTGAAAAAACAGTTTCGACATGTGCATTTAAAAAAATCAAAAAAAGTGGTTTCATAATGTGTCAGTCTGTAAAAGTGATTTTCACTTGTAAAAAGTGATTTTCACTTGCCCCGAAAAAAAAAAGAGCAGTAAGTGTACTTTCAAATTGGCAAAGAAATTTCGTTTTGGGACTAATGTGAAATCATGACTCTGTGTGCAGAGAGGAATTATAGGCAGAGATTTATTGCGTATTGCTCTGGTGATTTCACAGTTACATTAGATGGAAAGGGGGAGCGAATTTTTGGGGGAAGAAGCAGAGTCTTAGCACACACCCATGTGCTTGCCATGTATAGTCATGCACAGTATTTACAAGCGAGTGGGGTTTTCAGGTTTCAGTCTGTAATGCAAATACATTCAGCATCACTAAGGCTGGTTGCCCTTGCTGGAGTGTAGGCAGTCACCGAGAATACACATGGTGGTGGTCTGAAAAAACAGTTTGGACATGTGCATTTAAATAAATCAAAAAAAGTGGTTTCATAATGTGTCAGTCTGTAAAAGTGATTTTCACTTGTAAAAAGTGATTTTCACTTGCCCCGAAAAAAAAAAGAGCAGTAAGTGTGCTTTCAAATTGGCAAAGAAATTTCGTTTTGGGACTAATGTGAAAACATGACTCTGTGTGCAGAGAGGAATTATAGGCAGAGATTTATTGCGTATTGCTCTGGTGATTTCACAGTTGCATTAGATGGAAAGGGGGAGCGAATTGTTTGGGGAAGAAGTAGAGTCTTAGCACACACCCATGTGCTTGCCATGTATAGTCATGCACAGTATTTACAAGCGAGTGGGGTTTTCAGGTTTCAGTCTGTAATGCAAATACATTCAGCATCACTAAGGCTGGTTGCCCTTGCTGGAGTGTAGGCAGTCACCGAGAATACACATGGTGGTGGTCTGAAAAAACAGTTTGGGCATGTGCATTTAAATAAATCAAAAAAAGTGGTTTCATAATGTGTCAGTCTGTAAAAGTGATTTTCACTTGCGCCGAAAAAAAAAAGAGCAGTAAGTGTGCTTTCAAATTGGCAAAGAAATTTCGTTTTGGGACTAATGTGAAAACATGACTCTGTGTGGAAATAGGAATTACAGGCAGAGATTTATTGCGTATTGCTCTGGTGATTTCACAGTTACATTAGATGGAAAGGGGGAGCGAATTTTTGGGGGAAGAAGCAGAGTCTTAGCACACACCCATGTGCTTGCCATGTATAGTCATGCACAGTATTTACAAGCGAGTGGGGTTTTCAGGTTTCAGTCTGTAATGCAAATACATTCAGCATCACTAAGGCTGGTTGCTCTTGCTGGAGTGTAGGCAGTCACCGAGAATACACATGGTGGTGGTCTGAAAAAACAGTTTGGACATGTGCATTTAAATAAATCAAAAAAAGTGGTTTCATAATGTGTCAGTCTGTAAAAGTGATTTTCACTTGTAAAAAGTGATTTTCACTTGCCCCGAAAAAAAAAAGAGCAGTAAGTGTGCTTTCAAATTGGCAAAGAAATTTCGTTTTGGGACTAATGTGAAAACATGACTCTGTGTGCAGAGAGGAATTATAGGCAGAGATTTATTGCGTATTGCTCTGGTGATTTCACAGTTGCATTAGATGGAAAGGGGGAGCGAATTTTTGGGGGAAGAAGTAGAGTCTTAGCACACACCCATGTGCTTGCCATGTATAGTCATGCACAGTATTTACAAGCGAGTGGGGTTTTCAGGTTTCAGTCTGTAATGCAAATACATTCAGCATCACTAAGGCTGGTTGCCCTTGCTGGAGTGTAGGCAGTCACCGAGAATACACATGGTGGTGGTCTGAAAAAACAGTTTGGACATGTGCATTTAAATAAATCAAAAAAAGTGGTTTCATAATGTGTCAGTCTGTAAAAGTGATTTTCACTTGTAAAAAGTGATTTTCACTTGCCCCGAAAAAAAAAAGAGCAGTAAGTGTGCTTTCAAATTGGCAAAGAAATTTCGTTTTGGGACTAATGTGAAAACATGACTCTGTGTGCAGAAAAAACTGAAAAACCATGGGTTTCACACACGTTATAGTTAGGAATTAGCATTTAAAAAACCTTAGAAATTCAGTGAAAAAACCATAGGTTTCACACACGTTATAGTTAGGAATTAGCATTTAAAAAACCTTAGAAATTCAGTGAAAAAACCATAGGTTTCACACATGTTATAGTTAGCTGGACATTTTACTCGTAAAAAACCAATGAAATTGCCCCGTTATAGTTAGTTCAGCTAACTATAACTCGCGCGCCCGCAATGCACTGCTGATGACGTCACATATTACATCACTCATGACATGGTCAGTGACATCACTCATGACATCACTGATGACATCTCAAATGACATCACTGATGACATCACTGATGACATCATCCAGTGAATGTGTGTTTTTCTGAAAATTAAATATGTTTTATATATGTATATCTCAAGGTCGATGGAAGAATAAATGGGTATATAAGTGTCTAAATGGATGATTTGTTTTTGAAAAATTGATTGTTTAACTGACTGATTAAGTGTATCTTAGTGAATACATGGCTTAGTGAGTAATGTTTAAATATGTATATATCTGTATCAGTCTCTCACTTTGTGTATAAGTGGCTGCATGGGTTGGTGAGTAGCTACATGGGTGTCTATATAGGTTATTAGTTGGTTTTTTGAGTATCAGTCTGAGTGTCTGCATGGTTCGGTGGGGGGTATTACGTAGTGCATAGGTGCATGAATGAGTGACTCACTGTTTGTATGTGTTGAACAGACCATGTGTGCAGGACTGCATGGGTGGATGAGTGTGTGTATGGGTGTGTTAGTGAGTGAATGACTGTCTCAATAGTGTCTTTATGAGTAACTACATATGTTTAAAACTAGTATATGTGACTATTGGTGTATATATGTGAGTATATGCAAGGGTGAGAGATTGGAAGAGTTCCTGTATGAATAAGTATGTGTTTCTATAAGTGATTGTTTAAAAGACTAAGTATGTGTAAGTTTCCGTAGAAGTAAGTATGGTGGTGTGTGTATAACTGTATATGCAAGTAAATGTATGTTTGATTCTTTATTAGCACGAGTGACTATGTGTGTGAGTAACTCTATGCATGAGTGGCATTGTGTAACAGGATGTATAGGTGTATGAGTACATATGATGAGTGAGTACATGTATGAGTGACTGTATTGGACTGTTGGTGAATGAGTGGATGTGTATGTGGATCTTAGAATTACTGAAGAGGTTGTTGTAACTGGTATTGGTATGTCCATTGTTTTGAAAATTTTAGTCTCTATTTTTGAATGTGTGTGTCAAAGGTTATATTAGGGTGAGAGGAGGTCTACCACTCTATCACAAGGATGATGTCATCAGTGATGTCATCAGTGATGTCATTTGAGATGTCATCAGTGATGTCATGAGTGATGTCACTGACCATGTCATGAGTGATGTAATATGTGACGTCATCAGCAGTGCATTGCGGGCGCGCGAGTTATAGTTAGCTGAACTAACTATAACGGGGCAATTTCATTGGTTTTTTACGAGTAAAATGTCCAGCTAACTATAACATGTGTGAAACCTATGGTTTTTTCACTGAATATATATATATATATTACCTACTGGCGGTCGCCAGTAGGTAGTTATAGTTAGGACCCCTTTTCCATAGGAAATCCGCAACATTCTATTTTGAATAACTTTGGCGCCGGTCGATGAATCCTTGCGAATTTCTCAAAATAGGTGGGGCGCTACGCTCCGCTCCTACCCTGAAAGTCTCGGGGGGATACGTCAAGCGGGGGCTGAGATAAAAGGGGGGTCCCAAAACGCGTTTTTCCCATGCATTTTTCCATAGGACCTTTAGAACGAGCTACAGCCCGAATGGCTGAACAGAATTACTAGAAATTTGGCAGAGAGGTAGTCCCTATGTCAAGGAAGTGCCTTTTGTAGGTTTGGTGTAAATCTGTTCAGTAGATTCTGAGAAAATAGCCTTTAAATCAATATATATATCTGAGCCCGCTTACGGTACGCTTACCGTACGCTTACGGTAAGCTTACGGTACGCGTACGGTGGCGTGCGCGAGCGCGATTCTGATAGGCTGTTAGATCTTAGTAAACATTCGAATCGGCCGAAACCAGGAAGCGGCGGCCGCCATTTTGTGTGTTTCACTCAGAAAAAAAAAGAGTGAAAACAAGAAAAGGGGGCAATGAGGAGAGTTACAGACCCCCTTACATTTGTGAGGGGGTCAAAGAAGGACTGTAAAGTAAAATGAAAACATTTATGGATTTTAAAAAAAATCACGGGGTACGCGTACGGTAAGCTTACGGTAAGCGTACGGTAGAAAAAAAAAATTTAAAAAAAATGAAATTCAGATTTAAGTGTTTAGATATTAGGGGGCTCTAAAAAGAGCCGTTGTGTTTATGAAATGATTTTTTAGTGGTACCTACAAGTAAGTACCGATGCAGAGTCTAAGGTTCAAGAGGAAGACTCTGTTCCCTTCATCATTGAAGTGCACACCATCTCCTCTATAAATGTCTTGCATGTCATAACGCAAGTTGTTGTGGTAAATGGCACCCATACCATAGTCACGGAGGAAAGCAGAAACAGATTTGTTGACGTGCTTTCTTGCTTTGTCAATCTGCGGACAGAAATGATTGGACCAGTTCCATTTTTGCCTTTGGCATATGTTGGAAAACACAAAGGCAGTTTTAGGGAAAAGTGAAAACAGTTGTGCAAAGGTGTCCTTCATAAGCATTTCCAGACCTACCCCAGTCAAAGTGCCTAGGTCATTGCCACCACAGTGCACTATTATGAGGTCAGGGTGTTGGATGTGCATGAAGGATTTCACCAATGGCATCAATTGGTGCCACTTTAACCCTCTCTGACCAATCCATTTAATGTCTACATTTGGCAAAGCAAGGTCTCTCACCATATCTGTTTTCTCTGCAAACTTTTCACTCCAGAAGACATAGCTGTGCCCTACAATCCACACTGTGAACATCTTCAAAGGAGAACTGGATGCACTCAGGAGGTGTCTTTCAGTAGAATGGCAATATGAAAAGAAAGACAGTTTGGAAATGGAGGCATACATATTTTTTACAAAACAAAAAGAACTGATTGGCTGTTTCATACCATTCTAGAATAAAAACTAGGCTGTATGTGTAAATTAATAGAAGCATGTTTTGTATTGGTACAAAAAAATTTGTTACCAAAGAACAGTACTATGGATTTGCTGTTAGGTTTGAAAAGTCAAGCACTCTTGCTCTGTGGAATTGAAACATTGTGTGGCGAACTTCTGACCTAACTCCACACAGCAGTGTTCCATGAGCTGTTGCTATGGTAGCAGGCAGAAGTCAAGTTGGGGGAAGGGTACTAGGCAGAAGTCAAGTTGGGGGCAGGGTACTTTTGGAAAAGGGTTGGTTTTCAACCAATAGAAATGTGTGATTACATTTGAAAAAAAGGGGGAAGCACTGAGATTTGAAACTTACATGTATATGTGTGGAAAAATAGAGGGAAAGTTTGCCATTATCTGGTTCTGCTGAGAGGAGAGAGGTGAACAGAACAAACCATAGGTTTCACACACGTTATAGTTAGGAATTAGCATTTAAAAAACCTTGCAAATTCACTTAAAAAACCATAGGTTTCACACATGTTATAGTTAGCGGAAATTTTACTGATAAAAAACCAGTGAAATTCCCCCGTTATAGTTAGTGCAGGCAACTATAACTCACGCGACCGCAATCTTCTGCTGATGACATATGTGTCTTTATGAAAAAAAATATTTGTAATATATGTATAGCTAAAAATGTATGGAAGAAGACATGGGCAAATAAGTGTCTAAATACAGTATTAGCATCAGCAGAGGATTGCGGTCGCGTGAGTTATAGTTGCCTGCACTAACTATAACGGGGGAATTTCACTGGTTTTTTATCAGTAAAATTTCCGCTAACTATAACATGTGTGAAACCTATGGTTTTTTAAGTGAATATATATATATGTATGACATAAGGGAGATTTGAGAACTGAATAAACGACAGTATCTACCGACGAAGAGGAGTTCGTGCATTCTTTCTTTTCCTTGAGAAAACTGGTGAATGCTCTGTGTTCATATATATATATATATATATATATATATATATATATATATATATATATATATATATATATATATATATATATATATATATATATATATATATATATATATATATATATATATATATATATATATAAAATCTACTGGCGGTCGCCAGTAGATAGTTATAGTTAGGACCGTGTTTCCATAGGAAATCTGAAAATTCTATTTTGAATAACTTTGGCGCCGGTTGACGAATCCTCGCGAATTTTTCAAAATAGGTGGGGCGCTCCGCTCCGCTCCTACCCTGAAAGTCTCGGGGTGATTAGTCAAGCGGGGGCCGAGAAAAAAGGGGGGGTCCCAAAACGCGTTTTCCCCATGCATTTTTCCATAGGGACCTTTAGTCCAAGGTACAGCCCGAACGGCTGAACAGAGTTATTTGAAATTTGGGAAAGAGGTAGTCCTCAACTCAGGGATGTGCCTTTTGAATATCTGGGGTCAATCTGTTCAGTAGTTCCTGAGAATATTTCAGTTAAAAGTACATATATATCTATAAGCGCGCACCGTGTGCGTACGGTAAGCATACCGTACGCGCACGCTGCCGTGCGCGAGCGTAATTCTGATTGGTGGTTACATGACAGTAAACATTCCAGTCGGTCGAAATCAGGAAGTGTCGGCTGCCATTTTGTGTGTCTCACACTAAAAAACAAAGCTGGAGAACGTGAAAAGGGGGCAAGGTAGAGAGTTGCAGACCCCCTAGCCTTTGTCAGGGGGTCCAAAAAGGACTCAGAAGTGTGAAAATTACATTTTTTTTTTTTTTTTTTAAATCGCGGGGTACGCGTACCGTGCGCGTACGGTACGCGTACGGCGGAAAAAAAAATAAAAAAAATAGAATTAAAAATCAAAATGAAATGTTTGGATGTTGGTTGGCTCTAAAAAGAGCCGTTGTGTTCATGGAGTGTTTTTTTGTACCTATAAGTAAGTACTGATGCAGAGTCTAAAGTTCAAGAGGAAGACTCTGTTCCCTTCATCATTGAAATGTACACCGTCTTCTCTATAAATGTCTTGCATGTTGTAACGCAAGTTGTTGTGGTATATAGAACCCATACCATAGTCTCTGAGGAAAGCAGAAACAGACTTATTGACGTGCTTTCTTGCTTTGTCAATCTGCGGACAAAATTGGTTGGACCAGTTCCACTTTTGCCTTTGGCATATATTAGAATATACAAAGGCAGTTTGTGGAAAAAGTGACATCAATTGCACAAAGGTGTCCTTAATAAGCATTTCCAGACCTACCCCAGTTAAAGTGCCTAGGTCATTTCCACCACAGTGCACAATAATAAGGTTAGACTGTGGGAGATGTAGAAAGGTTTTCACCAAAGGCATTAATTGGTGCCACTTTAACCCTCTCTGACCAATCCATTTAATGTCTACATTTGGCAAAGCAAGGTCTTTCACAATTCCTCTTTTTTCTGCAAACTTTTCACTCCAGAAGACATAGCTGTGACCTACAATCCACACTGTGAACATCTTTCAAGGAGATCTGGATGCACTCAGAAGGTGTCTTTCAGTAGAATGGCAATATGAAAAGAAAGATAGTTGTAAAATGGAGGTTAACATACTTTTTTTTTTTTTTTTTTAAAGAACTGATTGGCTGATTCAAACCATTTTACAGTTAAAACTAGGCTGTATGTTTAGATTTTTACAAGCATGTTTTGTATTGGCTCAGAAAAATGTGTACCCACAGAACATTACTTTGGATTTGTTGTTAGGTTTGAAAAGTCAAGCAATCTTGCTCTTTGGATTAGAAACATTGTGTGCTGAACTTCTGACCTCTCTGCTCACACCAGTGTTCCATGATCTGTTGCTATGGTAGCAGTCAGAAGTCATGTTGGGGGAAGGGATCATTTGGAAAGGGTTGAAATTTGCAACCAATAGAAATGTGTGTTTCCATTTGAAAAAATTGTGGGAAGCACTGTGATTTGGAGTTAACATGTATATGTGTGGAAAAAGAGAGGGAAACATTGCCATTTACTGGTTCTGGTGAGAGGAGAGAGGTGTACAGCTCAGAGATTCTGGCTCTGATAATCTGCTGTTTGAGTGCCACATTTATTTCTGAACTAACTACTTTTAAAGGTGAGTTATGAATTTGAGAGGGAATGTATGTGTAGCATTTTGATATAAATAATAGAAATGTGATTCTTCTTTTAAAGTTGTTTTTCACATTTTGTGTTTTGGGAGATATTTAACTGTCTTGAAGTTGTGAGATATTATTGAGGATGTCTTCACCATAAGTTAAGGTGTACTGGTATCACCCAGGAATAATGTTTTCTGCCTAGAATCACACCATGAGTCTGTGTGCACACAGGAATTGTTATCAGAGATTTAATTTGTGTTGCTCTTGCTCTGTTAGCCTTGCACTCGCAGGAAAGGGGCAGTTTGTTTTCTTAAAGTGTGATGGTTAGCATTCAGTAGAAATCACTTTCTCACAAATGAGAGGCAAATGCAAACACATTTGAAAATAACATGGTACATTTTCCTACCACTTTAAAAGTTGTGTTTTACATTTTATGTTAAGGAAGATATTTAAGTGCCTTGAACATGTTAGATATTATGGAGTATGTCTTCACCATAAGTTAAGGTGTACTGGTATCTCCCAGGAATACTGTTTTCTGCCTAGAATCACACCATGAGTCAGTGTGCACACAGGAATTGTTATCAGAGATTTAATTTGTGTTGCTCTTGCTCTGTTAGCCTTGCACTCGCAGGAAAGGGGCAGCTAGTTTTTTGGAACTGTGATGGTTTGTATTCAGCATAAAAAAGCTGTTTGGGCATGTGCTATTTTCTGTTTCTGAAAAATAAAATGAAAATGTGTCAGATTGTTAGAGTAATTATCACTTGCTCTACCACAGTAGTAAGTGTGCTTTCAAATTGCAAATCAAATTTTGTTTTCTGCCTAGAATCACACCATGAGTCTGTGCGCTCACAGGAATTGTTCTCAGAGATTCAATTCGTTTTACTCTGGTTCTTTCAGAATTGCATTTGTGGGAAAGGGGCAGCTTGTTTTATTGAACTGTGATGGCTAGCATTGAGCCCAAATTAATATGTCACAAATGAGAGGGCAATGCAAACACATTTGACATCAACATGGTATATTTTCCTTCCACTCCTGCAGTGGGTCATGTAGTTTGTACATGTTCAAAAGTCCAATTAACCCTTACCACACAGGTAGTGTTACATACATGTCTCCAATGTTTATGCAGTTGCGCAAGGATCAATGCAGATCTCTTTTGCACTTGACAGTAGACAGTCTCCAGAAGCACACTCTTAGCAGAGAGCAAGCTGTTTCTCATGTACAGTCAAGCTTACTATTCAGTGCTGTGTGGTGTTTCAGATAGCAGTGAGTAACGCTAATACATAACATCACCAAGGCTCATTTCCTTTGCTAGAGTGTAGTACGTTATTCAAGTTGCACATGTTCATGGTCTCAAAAAGCAGTTTGGGCATGTGCTCTTTTCTGTTTCTGAAATAAATAATGAAAATGTGTCAGACTGTTAGAGTAATTATCACTTGCTCTACCACAGTAGTAAGTGTGCTTTCAAATTGCAAATCAAATTTAGTTTTCTGCCTAGAATCACACCATGAGTCTGTGCGCACACAGGAATTGTTGTCAGAGATTAAATTCGTGGCACTCTGATTCTTTTAGAATTACATTCGTAGGAAAGGAATAGCTTTAATTCGTGTTGGTTTTATTGTGTTTTTCACTTGTAGGAAAGGGGTAGATAGTATTATAAGATTTTAAAAGCACAAAAAAATATAGTAATAAATTTAAATTACATAAAGGTATTTTTTTTTAGTTTCTTTCAGGTATTGCTGAACAACAGTGAAATAAGTTAAAGATGCCTATAAAATCAAGGAAGAGAAAAGAACAGAAAAAACATTTATATTTGAAGACAACTGGAGGACCCAAATTAGTTGAAGATCCTCATGTTGGAAAAAAGAAAAAGTCTTCTGGTAAGCAAACCAAGGATTTTTTAAAAAATATCTTCAAAAAAAAGAACAAATTTGAAAAATTTCCCCACTGCAAATAGAGTTTCAAGTAGAAAACAACAGGACAAAAGTGAGAAATTAGATAATGCTAATGTACAATTAGAAGCAATAAAGATTGACTTAAAAAGAAAAACAGCATTTAAACACATTCGTAGAAAAATGTTTCAGAGAAGAGTGATGTCCAATTTGCTAAAGGATGTGAAAAACTATAAGAAGAAAGCAACATTTTATAAGCGAAAAAAAGATATGGAATCAATTGTAGCTAAGGCTTTAGATTTAAAAAGAAAACTATTCATTTTAATTTTGAACAGGATCCGTACATTAGATAAAATGGTCAATGTAATGAAGTCACAAAGCAAAACGAAAAGAGTAGTGAAAAGAAATAACTTTTGTAAAGTGTTTTTAGGAGAATGGATGCATAGTTCAAGTACTGAACCATTTTTTAATGAAGAGAGTTATCTTCAAAGTAATAGTTTGCTGCATGCAGTTGACACCAGAGGTCGTGCTTATGAAGTGAAAGATGGTTGTTTAATGGAAAAGGAGAAAATGGTTCCAAGAAATGAGGAATAAGTGATAGCTGATGAGGTTATGGGAAGACGTCCTAAAGCCCCAGTGTACACTTGGAATTGTAGTAGTATTTGTACTGTACCACAGGAATCTATTGATAAATTACGTGAATTTCTAAGAGAATATAGTAAAAAAAGTGTTAAACAGAAGATTAAGGTGCTTCAAAGAATAGATCCATGTAGAGTGAGAGAGAATACTGGTTTGCAAGGACATTCTCTGGCTTGTCTTTCTAGGAAAGTTTGCCAAAGTGTTTTTCACCATTTTAGGATGCTGGTAGTTCATCATACTGAAATGAGAAAGTTTGTGAGAAGATTGTATTTTGCTAAAAGTCCAGCACTAAAGTTAAATGAGTCGAATAGGGCTCTGTTCCGTGGATCTGTATCAGATGTAGAGAAGGTTACTGATGAAATTCAGTTTTGTTACTTTGGTCCGGAACAAGAAAGTGCAGATAATGACACAGTAATTGAAGAAAAATGTGGAAGACAATGTAGAACCTACTATTAGTAAAAATTTTGAAGATCAAATGACAAAATTTACTATCATCTCTAATGAAAGACCAAATATTACTTGTATTTGTTGCCGGAGAAGCCATTATAAAAATCAAACAAGGTATGTTGATCTCTATAAAAAAAGTGAAAAAGAAAATAATACTAAGTGGTTGGATTTTGCTACATATTTATTTCTGGAAAATTGTTTTGATTTGGGTGAATATCACCGTATTTGTAAATACTGTTGTAACAAGTTAGAAGAAAAGAAAATGCCAGCAAGAGCTGTACATAATAATTTAGAATTGGTTGAAATTCCTGCAGAACTTAGTGATTTAAATACGTATGAGTCTATACTCATACAATGTGTCCATCCGTTCCAGACTATAGTTCGTATGGAGCCCAAAACAGGCAAATTACCTCCTTCGGATTTACAAAGAGGTTTAAAAGGAAGAGTTGTCTATTTGCCATTGGATTTGAAAGAAAATATGGAAACTATTGATGCAGATACATTGGAAACTGAACCATTAGGTATTTTGGTTAATGGAGTACCAACAAAGAACAAGAAAATTTGGCAGGAGCTGGTAGATGTACGAAAAGTACAAAGAGCAAATTTATATTTGAAAAGAAATAATAAATGGTATGAAACAATTTATATGGATGAAGATGAAGAAGTTTTACTACCAGACTCAGGAATACCAGCTGGGCAAATTGAAAAAGTGGATAAGTCAAAAGAAGAAGAAATTTATGAACCTTTCAGCATACATCCTCTTCATTCAAAAGAAGTTATGGCAAACACTATTGATCTGTTTCAGATGAAGAAAGCACAAGGAACTCCCGTGAGTGTATGGGAGGAGAGCTTGGAAGCTCGTTGTTTTCCCCAGCTGTTTCCTACAGGAAAAGGTGGACGATATGATGAACGTCCAGTACAGATTCCTGCTTCTGAGTATCGGACTACAAGATTATATGCAGAAGATCCCAGATTTCGTCAAAGTATTCCTTATTTGTTCCATCTTTTATTTGAAAGTGACTTGTCAGCACTATCTTATGCAGTAAATCACATTTTGAAAACTGGAGTACATCTACGTAATGTGTCTGCAAAGGATTTTATGAACCAAGTGCAACAGTGAGATGATCATTTGGAATCTCAATTGATCGATCTAATGGCTTGTCAGCGTGGGACAAATGAATATTGGTACCGACGCCATGGAGAATTGAAGTGTATGTTACGGAATTTAGGAACTCCTACATAGTTTCTCACCATAAGCTGTGCTGAGTACGCTTGGGATGATCTTTTGGATTTTCTTCGAGAGGCAAATTCAAATATTGAAAACATCCAATACAAGACAGCAGGAGAATTGTGCTCATTGGATCCGGTTAATGTTTGCAGATATTTCAATCATAGATTTGAGGCTATGATGTCCTTCATATGCAATAAAAAAATCCACCTCTTGGAGAAGTTGTGGATTTCTTTTGGAGAAAAGAGTACCAAGCAAGAGGTGCTCCTCATATTCATATGCTGTTGTGGATCAAGGATGCCCCAAAATTTGGAACAGATTCTGATGATGCAGTTTTAAGTTTCATCGAAGGATATGCAACATGTGCTATACCTAAAAGCACAGAAGAGAAACATTTAAAAGAGCAAGTTTTACGTTTCCAAAGTCATCGCTGTGGAAAATACTGTCGACAAAAGTACAAGAGTAAAGAAAAATTCTACACAAAATGTCTATTTGGATTTCCACGACCTGTTCTTTCAAAAGGAAGAGTCAACAGTTTTATGTCAGCTGTGCGACATACTATTACAAGAAAATTGCCTAAAAATACCTACAACCTAAGAAGAAAAGAAGAGTCAAAATATATAAATGACTACAACCCAGTCATTTTATCCATGTGGAATGCTAACATGGATATTCAGTATGTAGCTGACAATTCTATTGCTGTTGCTCGGTATGTCACATCTTACATCACTAAATCTGAGAAAACGGAATTGAAGGAAATGTGGGAAGAGATTTCTCACGAGAAGACTGTCAGTAAAAAGCTATACAGTTTCAGTTTAAAGATGTTATCGCATCGAGAAATTGGATCCTACGAATGCTCAGATAGGTTATCATCTGCAAGTCTGTACTCCAAATCCAGAAGAATAATTTGGGTCAGTTTAGGCCTTGCAGGAATGAGAAATCGGGTACTGAAATCTGTTGGGGAAATTGAATATTTGGCAGAGAATGACCCGGAAAGTACAGATATTTTGAAATCAAACATGTTGGACACATATTACCCAAAAAGAAGTCGTCATCTTGAGAACATGTGTCTCTATGAAGTGCTGCAGAACTATATTTTTACACGGAAAGCCACAGAAGACATCAACAATGGAAAATATAAAGTCATTGGTGAGGAAGGATGTTTGGTGAAGCAAACAAAAGGAAGCTTGATTAATCACAGGAAGCTGAGTTGCGACACTCCTGACAAAAAGGAATTTTACTACTTAGCACTTTTACAGCTGTTTAAACCATGGCGTTCAGAGGATGAATTACTTGGAGATTTTCACAGCTATGAAGATTCCTTTAATGCATGTAAAGATACGATTGAATGCAGTACTTTCACAAATTATGTGCAAATGTTAAATGAAGAAATTGAACAGGAAGCTACAATTGCAGCTGAAGTAGCTAGAGACAGTTCTCAAGACAGCCAAAGTTCTGGAACACTCAGTCAAGATCCCCTAGGACAACCAATCATAGAAAATGAAGCTGCAATAGCAATGACTGAAGTGGAAACAGCTATGAATCAAGCTCAGGAAGATTTAGTAGACTTAACATATTTGGAACAGCAACTGAATGAAGAACAAAAACAAATTTATGAAGAAGTCACAAAAAAAATTGATCATGGATTGCTACATGAAAAGAAAGAGTGCTCATGTGCATCATTTGAACCAATCAGGATGTATGTGAGTGGACAAACTGGTACTGGAAAAAGTTTCTTAATTAAAGTCATCTGAAGCTACCTACAGCAAAAAACGGATTCAACTTTGTCTTGTGTTGTTACTGCTCCAACTGGGTTAGCAGCATATAACATAAAAGGAATTACCTTACATCGCTTGCTAATGTTACCAGTGGAGCATGAGAACAAAATAGAATATCACAAGTTAACAGGAGAAGCATGCTCCGAAGTTTCAAGAGTGTTGAAGAAGATGCAAGTTCTCATTATTGATGAGGTAAGCATGGTATCAAACTTAATGCTTGCCTTTGTGCATTTAAGAATGCAGCAAATTGTAAAGAGAGACTATGACGTGTTATTTGGAGGAAAACATGTTATAGTTTTTGGGGATCTTCTGCAGCTCACTCCAGTTAAAGGACAACCAGTGTTTAATACTGTGACACATGAAGACACAAAGAAGTCATTAGGAAGTATTGGTAATGCGAATATTTGGTCATTCTTTGAGTACAAAGAACTCACTACCAATATGAGGCAAGCAAACGATGAAGATTATGCAAGTATTCTGAAAGATATCAGAATTGGACTACTTACAGAAGTTGGCAGAGAAGCATTACAGAGTCGGATGCTACATAATTTATTTCCAAATGAAGAAATAGTTGCAGAGAAAATATACCAGAACATTGCAGAAAAAAATACTGTAATCTGCTTAATGCCAACACTACATGAATGCTCGATATTCAATGAGGAACTTTTGAAATTGGAAAAGGAAGAGATTAAGAAAATGGAAGCAGTGGACAAAATTCAGCATGAAGGAATTACTATTACATTAACAGGCAAACTGAAAAATAAATTGGATTCTCTAGAGAAGAACATTTCGAAAACAGCTGGATTAGAAAAAAATCTTTATGTTTGTATGAATTGTCGAGTATTTTTAAGAAGAAATTTGGATGTAGAAAAAGGTTTAGTGAATGGAGCTATGGGTAAAGTTGTGGGTTTTGTGAAATACCAGAAAAAAGATGGAATTGAAATTTTAAAAATAAAATTTGATCAGATTGAAGTGGTTAAAGACATTTGTCGTTGTTCAGTTCGTTTCTTGCTTGTGAAAGACTTATATGTGCGTAGGAAGCAGTTTCCGTTTTCTCTAGCATATGCTGTAACTATTCACAAATCGCAAGGATTAACTGTAGATAGTGCTTTTGTAAACATTGGTTCAACTGTGTTCAAAGAAGGTATGGCATATGTTGCTTTGTCACGAGTGAAAACATTATCTGGTCTATTCATGATAGACTTTGATGACTCAAAAGTTAGTGCTGATGCAAACTGTGTAAAGAAATATAATAGATTAAGAAGAAGCTATGCTCCTCATTTAGGTCAGTATCCTGTGTTTGAAAAACGTGTTGTTTGTCGGAAAAGGAGAATTGAGAATATCTGTAATGAGGATGTACAGAAGAGAAAACAAAAGGAGAGTGATGTGATTGCAAGCAAAAAGAAAAAGGACAATGCTGAAGAGGTTGTTGGTTGTCATTTTGAAAATAGCTCTGGTGTCAACTGCTACGCTAATGTAGTGCTGAATGTTGTATTTTACCTTGAAAGTTTGCAAGAGCAGATAATACTAAATCATGAAAAAAGATTCTGTTCTCTGCTGAGTTTTCTTTTTGAGAAGCTGAGTAATGATAAAACTAAAATAGAAAGTGCTTCTGATGTTAGAAAACGTTTAGATGTATGTTCAGGAAGTACACAGTTTACTCAAAATGTCCAGCAAGATGCACAGGAATTCTTGATGTATATTCTTATGGTACTGGAAGAAGAAGGGGTAGAAATAGAAAATATGTTTGGTCTCTCTTATAAATGGGAACATAGTTGTGAAAACTGTTTCAACACATGCAGCTCTAATGTTGATTCTGAAAGGTTCATATATTTAACATTACCAGAGAGTCAATCAGTCACTTTTAGTAAATTAGTTAAAGATGCCAATCACAGCATGGAATGTTCTAAATGTAAATCAGACATGTTTTCAACGTTATTTTTAAAGAAATATGGACAGTATGTAATTTTAATGATGCAACGTTTTAGAGCTGATGGAACAAAATTGGACACTTCTATAAAGAAGTTTGTAGGAAAACAATTATCAATATCAGGAAAAACTTTTGTTGCAGTTGCAATAATTTTCCATGATGGACCTTCGATAACTTCTGGTCATTACACAGTTTATCTTAAATGTGCAAAAGGCTGGACACTGTGTAATGATTCTCAATTGATTTTCAAGCAACGTTTGCCTGCAGAATTACCAAATTCCTATTTATTTTTTCTAAAACCAAAATTTTAGATACAAATTGCAACATCTGAACAAATCATTTTTTGCGATTTTATTGGATTACCTTTGGATATTTCATCAAAAAAGAATTTAAAAATTACCATTTGGCCTCATGGAAAGGTAAAAATTTCTCTTGTGGACTTCTTTGACAGATATTATTTGGGTGTATGAGCTCAAGCAACAAGATTTACAGACGTTATTTATTGCAAATAGTTATTGTTGTTAGATGATATTTTTATTATATATATTATATTTCTATCAAGGTATGTTTTACTGAGAAGAGATTCAGGGCTTTTTTTAAACAATCTTTCAGATTGTTAATTTTTTTGCCCGCTGTTAAGTGATGAATGCAATTGGTTTCACAATTTGCAGTGAATTTCAATATATTCTGAAAACAGCAAAAAAGGGCAAAATATGTCTTTGTTAAATATGAAAATATGTGTACTGTATTGTAAAATGTATTGTTAAATATTAATACTTTTTTTCTTTTGTTACAGATTGAGAAAGAAATTTTAGGAAAATTAATCCTTTTTTCTAGCAATTATAAAAAACCATTTAATGAAAATTAAGTTGGTCAGGTAAGTTTGAAATATCTGTATTTATCACACATTTACTTTCGTAGTCCCTTGTTTTCACTTCTCCTCACTCTGCTTTTGTCATTTCCCTTGTGGTCCCTCAAGTACATTGAAGGGTGTAATAAATATTTTTTTTTTTTTTTTTAAAGGTGCGTGTACCGTACGCGCATGGTGAAAAGTTTTTTTTTTAAAAACTCATAAAATAAATTACAAAAAAATTGTGAGGTAGGGTGGCTCTTAAAAGAGCCCTTGTGTTAATACAGGGACAGAGAAAAGAAAGAATGGGAATATTAGAAGGGACCGCACTTGTGCTGCTCAATCTTATTATCTATTAGAGGAATACTAGATTCCCCCATAGCAATAAGAGAGTAACAAGTGTTGCACCTTATATGTACTCTCTGAAACTGAGGGTAGATGTCCAGAGGAGCAGAAGAGGGTGATGCTCCCACCGCAGAGGAAGTGCTCGGCTGAGCTGCCGAAGATGTACTCGGCTGAGCTTCTGCGGATGTGCTCGGGTGACTTACTGGAGGGTTTGCTTCAGTATGTCGAGCAAAAGTCCTGGGATGTACATCCCTAATGTGTCTAAACATAGTGTAATTACCAAAGGAATACTTCTTCCTTGGATTACCTCTAGATAAGACACGCTCACAAAGTGAGCAGGTGACTAATGGAGCATTTACCTTTTTCTGCCCCTCTGGAAATGTGAAATATTCCCAAACAAAAGAATTCTTCTGTTTCCTCCTTCTCTGTCTGATGATGCTGCTGCCCTGCTCACTCTCAGAAGAGGACTGCTGCTCTACCATTGTATCTCAAAGGCAATTCAGCTCATTCTCCTAGAGAATCACAAGCAGTAATGAGGTTAATGGGTGTGGTGTTGGAAGTTTCTGGAAATGAAACAAGTTTAAACCAATGAAAAGTGTTGTTTCTGGATCACATGACCTACCGTGCGCGCTCCGTACGCTTACAATACGCGCACGGTAAAAGTACGCATGCGCGTACGGAAGACGCGCGCACGCGCGCATGCGCATTAGAGGCACGCGCGCATGCGCTTTAGAAGCACGCACGCACGTATGGCGGTTCCGCGTAACGTGCGCGTGCACGTAGGGAGCAAGCGCTTACGCGTCACACAGGAAGTACGGACGCGTACGTAAATCGCGTACGCATGCGCACACGGAGCACAAACATTACGTACGCGCACCGTACATAAAACGTACCGTGCGCGTACGGTAAGCTTACCGTACGCGCACGGAAAAACATCCTAAAAAAAAAAAAGGTTTGTAGAAGTTATTAACTATGTTATTTAACTATATCTAACCATTTATTTACAAAAAGGTGAACCTTTCTATATTGCAGGATACAGTAAATCAATGATTATATACATAGGTAGCATATTGTTTAAAAAAAATAAAAAGAAAAAAAAAGGATTTAAAAAACCTTACAAATTCACTTAAAAAACCATTGGTTTCACACACGTTATAGTTAGGAATTAGCATTTAAAAAACCTTGCAAATTCACTTAAAAAACCATAGGTTTCACACACGTTATAGTTGGAAATTAGCATTTAAAAAACCCTGCAAATTCACTGAAAAAACCATAGGTTTCACACACGTTATAGTTAGGAATTAGCATTTAAAAAACCTTGCAAATTCACTGAAAAAACCATAGGTTTCACACATGTTATAGTTAGCTGGACATTTCACTCGTACAAAACCATTGAAATTTCCCCGTTATAGTTAGTTCAGCTAACTATAACTCGCGCGCCCGCAATCCACTGCTGATGACGTCACATATTACATCACTCATGACATGGTCACTGACATCACTCATGACATCTCAAATGACATCATCCATGTGATAAATTACCACATCTTCTCAAATCCTAATATAACCTTTGATACACCAACTCAAAATTTAAGAGTTCCATTCTCAAAACCAAACATACTGCAATACCAATAACTACATACCCACTTATTAACTCTTAGGTCTTCATACACCTCCACTCACTCACCTGTACAGTCACTCATACTTACAGTCACTCCATAAAAAACTATCATATACATTTATACACTTATATAGACACTCACACACTAACAAGTATCCATAGAGCTACTCTTACACCTACTCAGTCATGCAAATAATCACACTCCCATTTACTCACCTATGCGGTTATACACACTCAAGTTCACTTACTCATAAAAATAGTATCACATTCTTACACTCTTATAGAATCATTGATACAAGCACAAACTCATCCATACAGTCACTTTCACAATCACACACTCTCACATCTACCCACTTATATACTCTTACACGCACATATACTGCCTTTCACATATGTAGTTAGTCACAAATGTACCACTGAGATATACATTCAATCCCTAACACACCCATACATACACTCACTCAACCATACAGTCCATCCCAGATGCACTCTTAAAACCATGCACCCATAGAATCACCCACTCACACATCTATGCATAGAGTCACACACACCCTACCCACACAAACACTCAGGAACCCATACAGATACTGAGACAAGCAATCAATAACTTATATAGACACTCATATAGCTATTCACAAAACCATGCAGCCACTTATACACCAACATACAGACACATACAGACATTTACACAGTTTAGTCACTAGTCTGCAGTAAGATACATTTAATGACTCACTTATAGAATCATGTTACGCACCACAGAAAATCATCCATTTACACACTTGTACACCCACTCATTCTTCAACATGCCTTTCCCTATATATATTAAACATATTAAAATTGTTCAGAACACATACTCAATGGATGATGTCATCAGTGATGTCATTTGAGATGTCATGAGTGATGTCATGAGTGATGTCACTGACCATGTCATGAGTGATGTAATATGTGACGTCATCAGCAGTGGATTGCGGGCGCGCGAGTTATAGTTAGCTGAACTAACTATAACGGGGAAATTTCAATGGTTTTGTACGAGTGAAATGTCCAGCTAACTATAACATGTGTGAAACCTATGGTTTTTTCAGTGAATATATATATACAAACAGAAAAAACCATAGGTTTCAGGGGCGTTATAGTTAGCTGGACTTTTCACTCGTACAAAACCATTGAAATTCCCCCATTATAGTTAGTTCAGCTAACTATAGCTCGCGCACCCGCAATGCACTGCTGATGACGTCACATATTACATCACTCATGACATGGTCAGTGACATCACTGATGACATCACTGATGACAACTCAAATGACATCACTGATGACATCACTGATGACATCATCCAGTGAATGTGTGTTTTTCTGAAAATTAAATATGTTTTATATATGTATATCTCAAAGTCGATGGAAGAATAAATGGGTATATAAGTGTCTAAATGGATGATTTGTTTTTGAAAAATTGATTGTATAACTGACTGATTAAGTGTATCTTAGTGAATACATGGCTTAGTGAGTAATGTTTAAATATGTAAATATCTGTATCAGTCTCTCAGTTTGTGTATAAATGGCTGCATGGGTTGGTGAGTAGCTACATGAGTGTCTATATAGGTTATTAGTTGGTTTTTTGAGTATCAGTATGAGTGCCTAAGTGTCTGTATGGTTTGGTGGGGGGTATTACGTAGAGCATAGGTGCATGAATGAGTGACTCACTGTTTGTATGTGTTGAAGACAGCATGTGTGCAGGATTGTATGTGTGGATGAGTGTGTGTATGGGTGTGTTAGTGAGTGAATTACTGTCTCAATAGTGTCTTTATGATTAACTACATATGTTTTAAGCTAGTATATGTGACTATTGGTATATATAAGTGAATATATGTGAGAGTGAGAAATTGGAAGAGTTCCTGTATGAATAAGTATGTGTTTCTATAAGTGATTACTTAGAAGACTAAGTATGTGTAAGTTTCTGTAGAAGTAAGTGTGGTAGTGTGTGTATAACTGTATATGCAACTACATGGATGTTTGATTCTTTATTAGCGTGAGTGACTATGTGTGTGAGTAACTCTATGGATGAGTGGCGTTGTGGAACAGGATGTATGGGTGTATGAGTACATATGATGAGTGAGTACATGTATGAGTGACTCACTGTTTGTATGTGTTGAAGACAGCATGTGTGCAGGATTGTATGTGTGGATGAGTGTGTGTATGGGTGTGTTAGTGAGTGAATGACTGTCTCAATAGTGTTTCAGGGTTTAGAGTAGTGCAGTGGTGTTTGTGTAGTGTAGGGGTTCATGCTGGGGGTAGTGTTTTAGGGTAGTGCAGTGGTCTTGGTGTAGTATGAGGAGTTGTGCTGGGGTAGAGTTCTAGGGTAGTGCAGTTGTGTTTGTGTAGTGTAGGGGGTCGTGTTTTAGGGTTTAGGGTAGTGCAGTGGTGTTTGGGTAGTGTAGGGGGTCATGCTGGGAGTAGTGTTTTAGGATTTAGGGTAGGGAAGTGGTGTTTGTGTAGTGTAGGGGGTCGTGCTGGGGGTAGATTTATGGTTTAGGGTAGTGCAGTGGTGTTTGTGTAGTGTAGGGGGCCGTGTTTTAGGGTTTAGGGTAGTGCAGTGGTGTTTGGGTAGTGTGGGGGGTTGTGCTGGGGTATTGTTTTAGGGTTTAGGGTAGTGCAGTGTTGTTTCTGTAGTGTAGGGGGACATGTTTTAGGGTTTAGGGTAGTGCAGTGGTGTTTGGGTAGTGTAGGGGGTCGTGCTGGCAGTAGTGTTTTAGGGTAGTGAAGTGGTGTTTGTGTAGTGTAGGGGGTCGTGCTGGGGGTAGATTTAGGGTTTAAGGTAGTGTAGTGGTGTTTGTGTAGTGTAGGGGGTCGTGCTGGGGGTAGATTTAGGGTTTAGGGTAGTGCAGTGATGTTTGGAAAGTGTAGGGGTCGTGCTGGGGGTAGTGTTTTTGGGTGTAGGGCAGTGCAGTGGTGTTTGGGTAGTGTAGGGGGTCATGCTGGGGGTAGTGCTTTAGGGTTTAGGGCAGTGCAGTGGTGTTTGCGTAGGGTAGGGGATCATGCTGGGGGTAGTGTTTTAGGGTTTAGGGTAGTGCAGTGGTGTTTGTGTAGTGTAGGGGGTCGTGCTGGGGGTAGTGTTTTAGGGTTTAGGGTAGTGCAGTGGTGTTTGTGTAGTGTAGGGGGTCGTGGATTAGGGTAGTGTAGTGATATTTGGGTAGTGTAGGGGGTCATGATGGGGGTTGTGTTTTAGGGTTTAGGGTAGTGCAGTGGTGTTTGGGTAGTGTAGGGGGTCGTGCTGGGGGTAGTGTTTTTGGGTTTAGGGTAGTGCAGTTGTGTTTGGGTAGTGAAGGGGGTCATGCTGGGGGTAGTGTTTTAGGGTAGAGTAGGGGGATCGTGCTGGTGGAAGTGTTTTTGGGTTTAGGGCAGTGCAGTGGTGTTTGGGTAGTGTGGGGGGTTCGTGCTGGGGGTAGTGTTTTAGGTTTTAGGGCAGTGCAGTGGTGTTTGGGTAGTGTAGGGGGTCGTGCTGGGGGTAGTGTTTTAGAGTTTAGGGCAGTGCAGTGGTGTTTGGAAAGTGTAGGGGGTCATGCTGGGGTAGTGTTTTTGGGTTTAGGGCAGTGCAGTGGTGTTTGGGTAGAGTAGGGGGATCGTGCTGGGGTAGTGTTTTTGGGTTTAGGGTATTGCAGTGGTGTTTGTGTAGTGTAGGGGTCGTGCTGGGGGTAAATTTAGGGTTTAGGGTAGTGCAGTGGTGAATGTGTAGTGTAGGGGGTCGTGTTGGGGGTAGTGTTTTAGGGTAGTGCAGTGGTGTTTGTGTAGTGTAGGGGGTAATGTTTTAGGGTTTAGGGTAGTGCAGTAGTGTTTGGGTAGTGTAGGGGTCGTGCTGGTATTAGTGTTTTAGGGTTTAGGGTCGTGAAGTGGTGTTTGTGTAGTGTAGGGGGTTGCGCTGGGGGTAGATTTAGGGTTTAGGGTAGTGCAGTGGTTGTGTAGTGTAGGGAGTAGTGTTTTAGGGTTTAGGGTAGTGCAGTGGTGTTTGGGTAGTGTAGGGGGTTGTACTGGGGTAGTGTATTAGGGTCAAGGGGAGTGCAGTGTTGTTTCCGTAGTGTACGGGGTCATGTTTTAGGGTTTAGGGTAGTGCAGTGGTGTGTGGGTAGTGTAGGGGGTCGTGCTGGGGGTACTGTTTTAGGGTTTAGGGTAGTGAAGTGGTGTTTGTGTAGTGTAAGGGGTCATCCTGGGGGTAGATTTAGGGTTTAGGGTTGTGCAATGGTGTTTGTGTAGTGTCGGGGGTCATGCTGGGGGTAGTGTTTTTGGGTTTAGTGCAGTGCAGTGGTGTTTGGGTATTGTAGGGGGGTCATGCTGGGGGTAGTGTTTTAGGGTTTAGGGTAGTGCAGTTGTGTTTGGGTAGTGAAGGGGGTCATGCTGGGGGTAGTGTTTTAGGGTAGAATAGGGGGATCGTGCTGATGGAAGTGTTTTTGGGTTTAGGACAGTGCAGTGGTGTTTGGGTAGTGTGGGGGGTTCGTGCTGGGGGTAGTGTTTTAGGTTTTAGGGCAGTGCAGTGGTGTTTGGAAAGTGTAGGGGGTCGTGCTGGGGTAGTGTTTTGGGGTTTAGGGCAGTGCAGTGGTGTTTGGGTAGAGTAGGGGGATCGTGCTGGGGTAGTGTTTTGGGGTTTAGGGTATTGCAGTGGTGTTTGTGTAGTGTAGGGGGTCGTGCTGGGGGTAAATTTAGGGTTTAGGGTAGTGCAGTGGTGAATGTTCAGTGTAGGGGGTCGTGTTGGGGGTAGTGTTTTAGGGTAGTGCAGTGGTGTTTGTGTAGTGTAGGGGGTAATGTTTTAGGGTTTAGGGTAGTGCAGTGGTGTTTGGGTAGTGTAGGGGTCGTGCTGGTAGTGGTGTTTTAGGGTTTAGGGTCGTGAAGTGGTGTTTGTGTAGTGTAGGGGGTCGTGCTGGGCGTAGATTTAGGGTTTAGGGTATTGCAGTGGTTGTCTAGTGTAGGGAGTCGTGTTTTAGGGTTTAGGGTAGTGCAGTGGTGTTTGGGTAGTGTAGGGGGTTGTACTGGGGTAGTGAATTAGGGTCAAGGGGAGTGCAGTGTTGTTTCCGTAGTGTACGGGGTCATGTTTTAGGGTTTAGGGTAGTGCAGTGGTATGTGGGTAGTGTAGGGGGTCGTGCTGGGGGTAGTGTTTTAGGGTTTAGGGTAGTGAAGTGGTGTTTGTGTAGTGTAAGGGGTCATCCTGGGGGTAGATTTAGGGTTTAGGGTTGTGCAATGGTGTTTGTGTAGTGTCGGGGGTCGTGCTGGGGGTAGTGTTTTTGGGTTTAGGGCAGTGCAGTGCAGTGGTGTTAGGGTAGTGTAGGGGGATCATGCTGGGGGTAGTGTTTTAGGGTTTAGGGCAGTGCAGTGGTGTTTGGGTAGTGTAGGCGGTTATGCTGGAGGTAGTGTTTTAGGGTTTAGGGCAGTACAGTGGTGTTTGTGTAGTGTAGGGGTCATGCTGGGGTAGTGTATTAGGGTCAAGGGGAGTGCAGTGTTGTTTCTGTAGTGTACGGGGACATGTTTTAGGGTTTAGGGTAGTGCAGTGGTGTTTGTGTAGTGTGTGGGGTCTTGCTGGGGGTAGTGTTTTAGGGTTTAGGGTAGTGCAGTGGTATTTGTGTAGTGTAGGGAGTCGTGCTGGGGTAGTGTGTTTTAGTTTTGGGTAGTGCAGGGGTGTTTGTGTAGTGTAGGGGGTCGTGCTGGGAGTAGTATTTTAGGATTTAGGGTAGTGAAGTGGTGTTTGTGTAGGGCATCGTGCTGGGGTAGATTTACGGTTTAGGGTAGTGCAGTGGTGTTTGTGTAGTGTAGGGGGACGTGTTTTAGGGTGTAGGGTAGTGCAGTGGTGTTTGGGTAGTGTGGGGGGTTGTGCTGGGGTAGTGTTTTAGGTTTTAGGGTAGTGCAGTGTTGTTTCTGTAGTGTAGGGGGTTATGTTTTAGGGTTTAGAGTAGTGCAGTGGTGTTTGTGTAGTGAAGGGGGTCGTGTTTTAGGGTAGTGTAGTGATATTTGGGTAGTGTAGGGGGTCATGCTGGGGGTTGTGTTTTTGGGTTTAGGGTAGTGCAGTTGTGTTTGGGTAGTGAAGGGGGTCATGCTGGAGGTAGTGTTTTAGGGTAGAGTAGGGGGATCGTGCCGGTGGAAGTGTTTTAGGGTTTAGGGCAGTGCACTGGTGTTTGGGTAGTGTAGGGGGTCATGCTGGGGGTATTGCTTTATGGTTTAGGGCAGTACAGTGGTGTTTGGGTATTGTAGGGGGTCGTGCTGGGGGTAGTGTTTCAGGGTTTTGGGCAGTGCAGTGGTGTCTGGGTATTCTAGGGGGTCGTACTGGGGGCAGTGTTTTAGGTCAGTGCAGAGGTGTGTGTGTGGTGTAGGGGGTCGTGCTGGGGGTAGTGTTTTAGGGTTTAGGGTACTGCTGTGGTATTTGTGTAGTGTAGGGAGTCATGCTGGGGGTAGTGTGTTAGGGTTTAGGGTAGTGCAGTGGTGTTTGTGTAGTGTAGGGGGTCGTGTTTTAGGGTTTATGGCAGTGCCGTGGTGTTTGGGTAGTGTAGGGGGTCGTGCTGGGAGTAGTGTTGTAGGATTTAGGGTAGTGAAGTGGTGTTTGTGTAGTGTGGGGAGTCGTGCTGGGGGTAGATTTAGAGTTTAGGGTAGTGCAGTGGTCTTTGTGTAGTGTAGGGGGCAGTGTTTTAGGGTTAAGGGTAGTGCAATGGTGTTTGGGTAGGGTAGGGGGTTGTGCTGGGGTAGTGTTTTAGGGTTTAGGGTAGTGCAGTGTTGTTTCTGTAGTGTAGGGGGACATGGTTTAGGGTAGTGCAGTGGTGTTTGGGCAGTGTAGGGGGTCGTGCTGGCGGTAGTGTTTTAGGGTAGTGAAGTGGTGTTTGTGTAGTGTAGGGGGTCGTGCTGGGGGTTGATTTAGGGTTTAGGGTAGTGTAGTGGTGTTTGTGTAATGTAGGGGGTCGTGCTGGGGGGTAGATTTAGGGTTTAGGGTAGTGCAGTGATGTTTGGAAAGTGTAGGGGTTGTGCTGGGGGTAGTTTTTTTGGGTGTAGGGCAGTGCAGTGGTGTTTGGGTAGTGTAGGGGGTCATGCTGGGGGTAGTGCTGTAGGGTTTAGGGCAGTGCAGTGGTGTTTGCGTAGGGTAGGGGATCATGCTGGGGGTAGTGTTTTAGGGTTTAGGGTAGTGCAGTGGTGTTTGTGTAGTGTAGGGGATCGTGCTGGGGGTATTGTTTTAGGGTTTAGGGTAGTGCAGTGGTGTTTGTGTAGTGTAGGGGGTCGTGGTTTAGGGTAGTGTAGTGATATTTGGGTAGTGTAGGGGGTCATGATGGGGGTTGTGTTTTAGGGTTTAGGGTAGTGCAGTGGTGTTTGGGTAGTGTAGGGGGTCGTGCTGGGGGTAGTGTTTTGGGGTTTAGGGTAGTGCAGTTGTGTTTGGGTAGTGAAGGGGGTCATGAGGGGGGTAGTGTTTTAGGGTAGAGTAGGGGGATCGTGCTGGTGGAAGTGTTTTTGGGTTTAGGGCAGTGCAGTGGTGTTTGGGTAGTGTGGGGGGGTTCGTGCTGGGGGTAGTGTTTTAGGTTTTAGGGCAGTGCAGTGGTGTTTGGGTAGTGTAGGGGGTCGTGCTGGGGGTAGTGTTTTAGAGTTTAGGGCAGTGCAGTGGTGTTTGGAAAGTGTAGGGGGTCGTGCTGGGGTAGTGTTTTTGGGTTTAGGGCAGTGCACTGGTGTTTGGGTAGAGTAGGGGGATCGTGCTGGGGTAGTGTTTTTGGGTTTAGGGTATTGCAGTGGTGTTTGTGTAGTGTAGGGGGTCGTGCTGGGGGTAAATTTAGGGTTTAGGGTATTGCAGTGGTGAATGTGTAGTGTAGGGGGTCGTGTTGGGGGTAGTGTTTTAGGGTAGTGCAGTGGTGTTTGTGTAGTGTAGGGGGTAATGTTTTAGGGTTTAGGGTAGTGCAGTGGTGTTTGGGTAGTGTAGGGGTCGTGCTGGTAGTAGTGTTTTAGGGTTTAGGGTCGTGAAGTGGTGTTTGTGTAGTGTAGGGGGTCGTGCTGGGGGTAGATTTAGGGTTTAGGGTAGTGCAGTGGTTGTGTAGTGTAGGGAGTCGTGTTTTAGGGTTTAGGGCAGTGGAGTGGTGTTTGGGTAGTGTAGGGGGTTGTACTGGGGTAGTGTATTAGGGTCAAGGGGAGTGCAGTGTTGTTTCCGTAGTGTACGGGGTCATGTTTTAGGGATTAGGGTAGTGCAGTGGTGTGTGGGTAGTGTAGGGGGTCGTGCTGGGGGTAGTGTTTTAGGGTTTAGGGTAGTGAAGTGGTGTTTGTGTAGTGTGAGGGGTCATCCTAGGGGTAGATTTAGGGTTTAGGGTAGTGCAATGGTGTTTGTGTAGTGTCGGGGGTCGTGCTGGGGGTAGTGTTTTTGGGTTTAGGGCAGTGCAGTGCAGTGGTGTTTGGGTAGTGTAGGGGGATCATGCTGGGGGTAGTGTTTTAGGGTTTAGGGCAGTGCAGTGGTGTTTGGGTAGTGTAGGGGGTCATGCTGGAGGTAGTGTTTTAGGGTTTAGGGCAGTACAGTGGTGTTTGTGTCGTGTAGGGGTCATGCTGGGGTAGTGTATTAGGGTCAAGGGGAGTGCAGTGTTGTTTCTGTAGTGTACGGGGTCATGTTTTAGGGTTTAGGGTAGTGCAGTGGTGTGTGGGTAGTGTAGGGGGTCGTGCTGGGGGTAGTGTTTTAGGGTTTAGGGTAGTGAAGTGGTGTTTGTGTAGTGTAAGGGGTCATCCTGGGGGTAGATTTAGGGTTTAGGGTTGTGCAATGGTGTTTGTGTAGTGTCGGGGGTCGTGCTGGGGGTAGTGTTTTTGGGTTTAGGGCAGTGCAGTGCAGTGGTGTTTGGGTAGTGTAGGGGGATCATGCTGGGGGTAGTGTTTTAGGGTTTAGGGCAGTGCAGTGGTGTTTGGGTAGTGTAGGGGGTCATGCTGGGGGTAGTGTTTTAGGGTTTAGGGTAGTGCAGTGGTGTTTGTGTAGTGTAGGGGGTCGTGTTTTAGGGTAGTGCAGTGATGTTTGGGTAGTGTAGGGGGATCGTGCTGGGGGTTGTGTTTTAGGGTTTAGGGAAGTACAGTGGTGTTTGGGTAGTGTAGGGGGTCATGCTGGGGGTAGTGTTTCAGGGTTTAGGGCAGTGCAGTGGTGTTTACTTAGTGTAGGGGATCATGCTGGGGTAGTGTGTTAGGGTTTAGGGTAGTGCAGGGGTGTTTGCGTAGTGTAGGGGGTCGTGTTGGGGTAGTGTTTTAGTGTTTATGGTAGTGCAGTGGTGTTTGTGTAGTGTAGGGGGTCGTGTTTAAGGGTAGTGCAGTCATGTTTGGGTAGTGTAGGGGGTCATGCTGGGGGTTGTGTTTTAGGGTTTAGGGTAGTGCAGTGGTGTTTGGGTAGTGTAGGGGGTCGTGCTGGGGTAGTGTTTTATGGTTTAGGGCAGTGCAGTGGTGTTTGGGTGGTGTAGGGGGATTGTGCTGGTGGAAGGGTTTTAGGGTTTAGGGTCGTGCAGTGGTGTTTGTGTAGTGTAGGGGTTCATGCTGGGGGTAGTGTTTTAGGGTAGTGCAGTGGTCTTTGTGTAGTATGTGGAGTCGTGCTGGGGTAGTGTTGCAGGGTTTAGGGTAGTGCAATGGTGTTTGTGTAGTGTAGGGGGTCATGTTTTAGGGTTTAGGGTAGTGCAGTGGTGTTTGGGTAGTGTAGGGGGTCATGCTGGGGGTAGTGTTTGTGGGTTTAGGGTAGTGTAGGGGGTCGTGGTGGGGGTAAATTTAGGGTTTAGGGTAGTGCAGTGGTGATTGTGTAGTGTAGGGGGTCGTGTTGGGGTAGATTTAGGGTTTAGGGTAGTGCAGTGGTGTTTGGAAAGTGTAGGGGGTCGTGCTGGGGGTAGTGTTTTTGGGTGTAGGGCAGTGCAGTGGTGTTTGGGTAGTGTAGGGGGACCGTGCTGGGGGTAGTGTTTTAGGGTTTAGGGCAGTGCAGTGGTGTTTGGGTAGTGTAGGGGGTCATGCTGGGGTAGTGCTTTAGGGTTTCGGGCAGTGCAGTGGTGTTTGCGTAGTGTAGTGGGTCATGCTAGGGGTAGTGTTTTAGGGTTTAGGGTAGTGCTGTCGTGTTTGTGTAGTGTAGGGGGTTGTGCTGGGGGTAGTGTTTTAGGGTTTAGGGTAGTGCAGTGGTGTTTGTGTAGTGTAGGGGTCGTGTTTTAGGGTAGTGCTCTGATATTTGTGTAGTGTAGGGGGTCATGCTGGTGGTTGTGTTTTAGGGTTTAGGGCAGTGCAGTGGTGTTTGGGTGGTGTAGGGGGATTGTGCTGGTGGAAGGGTTTTAGGGTTTAGGGTCGTGCAGTGGTGTTTGTGTAGTGTAGGGGTTCATGCTGGGGGTAGTGTTTTAGGGTAGTGCAGTGGTCTTTGTGTAGTATGTGGAGTCGTGCTGGGGTAGTGTTGCAGGGTTTAGGGTAGTGCAATGGTGTTTGTGTAGTGTAGGGGGTCATGTTTTAGGGTTTAGGGTAGTGCAGTGGTGTTTGGGTAGTGTAGGGGGTCATGCTGGGGGTAGTGTTTGTGGGTTTAGGGTAGTGTAGGGGGTCGTGGTGGGGGTAAATTTAGGGTTTAGGGTAGTGCAGTGGTGATTGTGTAGTGTAGGGGGTCGTGTTGGGGTAGATTTAGGGTTTAGGGTAGTGCAGTGGTGTTTGGAAAGTGTAGGGGGTCGTGCTGGGGGTAGTGTTTTTGGGTGTAGGGCAGTGCAGTGGTGTTTGGGTAGTGTAGGGGGACCGTGCTGGGGGTAGTGTTTTAGGGTTTAGGGCAGTGCAGTGGTGTTTGGGTAGTGTAGGGGGTCATGCTGGGGTAGTGCTTTAGGGTTTCGGGCAGTGCAGTGGTGTTTGCGTAGTGTAGTGGGTCATGCTAGGGGTAGTGTTTTAGGGTTTAGGGTAGTGCTGTCGTGTTTGTGTAGTGTAGGGGGTTGTGCTGGGGGTAGTGTTTTAGGGTTTAGGGTAGTGCAGTGGTGTTTGTGTAGTGTAGGGGTCGTGTTTTAGGGTAGTGCTCTGATATTTGTGTAGTGTAGGGGGTCGTGCTGGGGGTAGTGTTTTTGGGTTTAGGGTAGTGTAGTTGTGTTTGGGTACTGAAGGGGGTCATGCTGGGGGTAGTGTTTTAGGGTAGTGAAGGGGGATCGTGCTGGTGGAAGTGATTTAGGATTTAGGGCAGTGCAGTGGTGTTTGGGTAGTATAGGGGGTCATGCTAGGGGTAGTGCTTTAGGGTTTAGGTCAGCGCAGAGGTGTTTGTGTAGTGTAGGGGGTCGTGCTGGGGGTAGTGTTTTAGGGTTTAGGGTAGTGCAGTGGTATTTGTGTAGTGTAAGGAGTCGTGCTGAGGGTACTGTGTAGGGTTTAGGGTAGTGCAGTGGTGTTTGTGTAGTGTAGGGGGTCGTGTTTTAGGGTTTAGGGTAGTGCAGTGGTGTTTGGGTAGTGTAGAGGGTTGTGTTGGGAGTAGGTTTTTTAGGATTTATTGTAGTGAAGTGGTGTTTGTGTAGTGTAGGGGTTGTGCTGGGGTAGTGTTTTAGGGTTTATGGTAGTGCAGTGTTGTTTCTGTAGTGTAGGGGGTCATGTTTTAGGGTTTAGAGTAGTGCAGTGGTGTTCGGGTAGTGTAGGGGGTCGTGCTGGGGGTAGTGTTTTAGGGTAGTGAAGTGGTGTTTGTGTAGTGTAGGGGGTCGTGCTGGGGGTAGATTTAGGGTTTAGGGTTGTGCAGTGGTGTTTGTTTAGTGTAGGGGGTCATGCTGGGGGTAGTGTTTTTGGGTTTAGTGCAGTGCAGTGGTGTTTGGGTAGTGTGGGGGTTCGTGCTGGGGTATTGTTTTAGGGTTTAGGGCAGTGCAGTGGTGTTTAGGTAGTGTAGGGGGTCGTGCTGGGGGTAGTGTTTTAGGGTTGAGGGCAGTGCAGTGGTGTTTGGGTAGTGTAGGGGGATCGTGCTGGGGTAGTGTTTTAGGGTTTAGGGCAATGCAGTGGTGTTTGCGTAGTGTAGGGGGTCGTGCTGGGGGTAGTGTTTTAGGGTTTAGGGTAGTGCAGTGGTGTTTGTGTAGTGTAGGCGGTCGTGCTAGGGTAGTGTTTTAGGGTTTACGGTAGTGCAGTGGTGTTTGTGTAGTGTAGGGGGTCGTGCTGGGGGTTGTGTTTTAGGGTTTAGGGTAGTGCAGTGGTGTTTGGGTAGTGTATGGGGTCGTGCTGGGGGTCGTGTTTTAGGGTTTAGGGTAGTGCAGTGGTGTTTAGGTAGTGTAGGGGGTCGTGCTGGGGGTAGTGTTTTAGGGTTTAGGGCAGTGCAGTGGTGTTTGGGTAGTGTAGGGGGATCGTGCTGGGGTAGTGTTTTAGGGTTTAGGGCAATGCAGTGGTGTTTGCGTAGTGTAGGGGGTCGTGCTGGGGGTAGTGTTTTAGGGTTTTGGGTAGTGCAGTGGTTTTTGTGTAGTGTAGGGGGTCGTGCTAGGGTAGTGTTTTAGGGTTTACGGTAGTGCAGTGGTGTTTGTGTAGTGTAGGGGGTCGTGCTGGGGGTTGTGTTTTAGGGTTGAGGGTAGTGCAGTGGTGTTTGGGTAGTGTAGTGGGTCATGCTAGGGGTAGTGTTTTAGGGTTTAGGGTAGTGCTGTCGTGTTTGTGTAGTGTAGGGGGTTGTGCTGGGGGTAGTGTTTTAGGGTTTAGGGTAGTGCAGTGGTGTTTGTGTAGTGTAGGGGTCGTGTTTTAGGGTAGTGCTCTGATATTTGTGTAGTGTAGGGGGTCATGCTGGTGGTTGTGTTTTAGGGTTTAGGGTAGTGCAGTGGTGTTTGGGTAGTGTAGGGGGTCGTGCTGGGGGTAGTGTTTTTGGGTTTAGGGTAGTGTAGTTGTGTTTGGGTACTGAAGGGGGTCATGCTGGGGGTAGTGTTTTAGGGTAGTGAAGGGGGATCGTGCTGGTGGAAGTGATTTAGGATTTAGGGCAGTGCAGTGGTGTTTGGGTAGTATAGGGGGTCATGCTAGGGGTAGTGCTTTAGGGTTTAGGTCAGCGCAGAGGTGTTTGTGTAGTGTAGGGGGTCGTGCTGGGGGTAGTGTTTTAGGGTTTAGGGTAGTGCAGTGGTATTTGTGTAGTGTAAGGAGTCGTGCTGAGGGTACTGTGTAGGGTTTAGGGTAGTGCAGTGGTGTTTGTGTAGTGTAGGGGGTCGTGTTTTAGGGTTTAGGGTAGTGCAGTGGTGTTTGGGTAGTGTAGAGGGTTGTGTTGGGAGTAGGTTTTTTAGGATTTATTGTAGTGAAGTGGTGTTTGTGTAGTGTAGGGGTCGTGCTGGGGGTAGATTTAGGGTTTAGGGTAGTGGTGTTTGTGTAGTGTAGGGGGCCGTGTTTTAGGGTTTAGGGTAGTGCAGTGGTGTTTGGGTAGTGTAGGGGGTTGTGCTGGGGTAGTGTTTTAGGGTTTATGGTAGTGCAGTGTTGTTTCTGTAGTGTAGGGGGTCATGTTTTAGGGTTTAGAGTAGTGCAGTGGTGTTCGGGTAGTGTAGGGGGTCGTGCTGGGGGTAGTGTTTTAGGGTAGTGAAGTGGTGTTTGTGTAGTGTAGGGGGTCGTGCTGGGGGTAGATTTAGGGTTTAGGGTTGTGCAGTGGTGTTTGTTTAGTGTAGGGGGTCATGCTGGGGGTAGTGTTTTTGGGTTTAGTGCAGTGCAGTGGTGTTTGGGTAGTGTGGGGGTTCGTGCTGGGGTATTGTTTTAGGGTTTAGGGCAGTGCAGTGGTGTTTAGGTAGTGTAGGGGGTCGTGCTGGGGGTAGTGTTTTAGGGTTTAGGGCAGTGCAGTGGTGTTTGGGTAGTGTAGGGGGATCGTGCTGGGGTAGTGTTTTAGGGTTTAGGGCAATGCAGTGGTGTTTGCGTAGTGTAGGGGGTCGTGCTGGGGGTAGTGTTTTAGGGTTTAGGGTAGTGCAGTGGTGTTTGTGTAGTGTAGGCGGTCGTGCTAGGGTAGTGTTTTAGGGTTTACGGTAGTGCAGTGGTGTTTGTGTAGTGTAGGGGGTCGTGCTGGGGGTTGTGTTTTAGGGTTTAGGGTAGTGCAGTGGTGTTTGGGTAGTGTATGGGGTCGTGCTGGGGGTCGTGTTTTAGGGTTTAGGGTAGTGCAGTCGTGTTTGGGTAGTGTAGAGGGTTGTGTTGGGAGTAGTTTTTTAGGAATTAATGTAGTGAAGTGGTGTTTGTGTAGTGTAGGGGGTCGTGCTGGGGGTAGATTTAGGGTTTAGGGTAGTGCAGTGGTGTTTGTGTAGTGTAGGGGGCCGTGTTGTAGGGTTTAGGGTAGTGCAGTGGTGTTTGTGTAGTGTAAGGAGTCGTGCTGAGGGTACTGTGTAGGGTTTAGGGTAGTGCAGTGGTGTTTGTGTAGTGTAGGGGGTCGTGTTTTAGGGTTTAGGGTAGTGCAGTGGTGTTTGGGTAGTGTAGAGGGTTGTGTTGGGAGTAGGTTTTTTAGGATTTATTGTAGTGAAGTGGTGTTTGTGTAGTGTAGGGGTCGTGCTGGGGGTAGATTTAGGGTTTAGGGTAGTGGTGTTTGTGTAGTGTAGGGGGCCGTGTTTTAGGGTTTAGGGTAGTGCAGTGGTGTTTGGGTAGTGTAGGGGGTTGTGCTGGGGTAGTGTTTTAGGGTTTATGGTAGTGCAGTGTTGTTTCTGTAGTGTAGGGGGTCATGTTTTAGGGTTTAGAGTAGTGCAGTGGTGTTCGGGTAGTGTAGGGGGTCGTGCTGGGGGTAGTGTTTTAGGGTAGTGAAGTGGTGTTTGTGTAGTGTAGGGGGTCGTGCTGGGGGTAGATTTAGGGTTTAGGGTTGTGCAGTGGTGTTTGTTTAGTGTAGGGGGTCATGCTGGGGGTAGTGTTTTTGGGTTTAGTGCAGTGCAGTGGTGTTTGGGTAGTGTGGGGGTTCGTGCTGGGGTATTGTTTTAGGGTTTAGGGCAGTGCAGTGGTGTTTAGGTAGTGTAGGGGGTCATGCTGGGGGTAGTGTTTTAGGGTTTTCGGGCAGTGCAGTGGTGTTTGGGTAGTGTAGGGGGATCGTGCTGGGGTAGTGTTTTAGGGTTTAGGGCAATGCAGTGGTGTTTGCGTAGTGTAGGGGGTCGTGCTGGGGGTAGTGTTTTAGGGTTTAGGGTAGTGCAGTGGTGTTTGTGTAGTGTAGGGGGTCGTGCTAGGGTAGTGTTTTAGGGTTTACGGTAGTGCAGTGGTGTTTGTGTAGTGTAGGGGGTCGTGCTGGGGGTTGTGTTTTAGGGTTTAGGGTAGTGCAGTGGTGTTTGGGTAGTGTATGGGGTCGTGCTGGGGGTCGTGTTTTAGGGTTTAGGGTAGTGCAGTCGTGTTTGGGAAGTGTAGAGGGTTGTGTTGGGAGTAGTTTTTTAGGAATTAATGTAGTGAAGTGGTGTTTGTGTAGTGTAGGGGGTCGTGCTGGGGGTAGATTTAGGGTTTAGGGTAGTGCAGTGGTGTTTGTGTAGTGTAGGGGGCCGTGTTTTAGGGTTTAGGGTAGTGCAGTGGTGTTTGGGTAGTGCAGGGGGTTGTGCTGGGGTAGTGTTTTAGGGTTTAGGGTAGTGCAGTGGTGTTTGGGTAGTGTAGGGTGTCGTGCTGGGGGTAGTGTTTTAGGGTAGTGAAGTGGTGTTTGTGTAGTGTAGGGGGTCGTGCTGGGGGTAGATTTAGGGTTTAGGGTTGTGCAGTGGTGTTTGTTTAGTGTAGGGGGTTGTGCTGGGGGTAGATTTAGGGTTTAGGGTAGCATATTGGTGTTTGGAAAGTGTAGGGGGTCATGCCGGGGTAGTGTTTTTGGTTTTAGTGCAGTGCAGTGGTGTTTGGGTAGTGTGGGGGGTTCGTGCTGGGGGTAGTGTTTTAGGGTTTAGGGCAGTGCAGTGGTGTTTAGGTAGTGTAGGGGGTCGTGCTGGGGGTAGTGTTTTAGGGTTTAGGGCAGTGCAGTGGTGTTTGGGTAGTGTAGGGGGATCGTGCTGGGGTAGTGTTTTAGGGTTTAGGGCAATGCAGTGGTGTTTGCGTAGTGTAGGGGGTCGTGCTGGGGGTAGTGTTTTAGGGTTTTGGGTAGTGCAGTGGTTTTTGTGTAGTGTAGGGGTTCGTGCTAGGGTAGTGTTTTAGGGTTTACGGTAGTGCAGTGGTGTTTGTGTAGTGTAGGGGGTCGTGCTGGGGGTTGTGTTTTAGGGTTGAGGGTAGTGCAGTGGTGTTTGGGTAGTGTAGGTTGTCGTGCTGGGGGTAGTGTTTTTGGGTTTAGGGTAGTGCAGTTGTGTTTGGGTAGTGAAGAGGGTTGTGCTGGGGGTAGGGTTTTAGAGTTTAAGGCAGTGCAGTGGTGTTTGGGTAGTGTAGGGGGATCGTGCTGGTGAAAGTGTTTTAGGATTCAGGGCAGTGCAGTGGTGTATGGGAATTGTAGGGGGTCGTGCTGGGGGTAGTGTTTTAGGGCAGTTCAGAGCTGTTTGTGTAGTGTAGGGAGTCGTGTTGGGGGTAGTATTTTAGGGTTTAGGGTAGTGCAGTGGTGTTTGTGTAGTGTAGGGGGTAATGTTTTAGGGTTTAGGGTAGTGCAGTGGTGTTTGGGTAGTGTAGGGGTCATGCTGGGAGTAGTGTTTTAGGGTTTAGGGTAGTGCAGTGGTGTTTGTGTAGTGTAGGGGGTCGTGGTTTAGGGTAGTGTAGTGATATTTGGGTAGTGTAGGGGGTCATGATGGGGGTTGTGTTTTAGGGTTTAGGGTAGTGCAGTGGTGTTTGGGTAGTGTAGGGGGTCGTGCTGGGGGTAGTGTTTTGGGGTTTAGGGTAGTGCAGTTGTGTTTGGGTAGTGAAGGGGGTCATGAGGGGGGTAGTGTTTTAGGGTAGAGTAGGGGGATCGTGCTGGTGGAAGTGTTTTTGGGTTTAGGGCAGTGCAGTGGTGTTTGGGTAGTGTGGGGGGGTTCGTGCTGGGGGTAGTGTTTTAGGTTTTAGGGCAGTGCAGTGGTGTTTGGGTAGTGTAGGGGGTCGTGCTGGGGGTAGTGTTTTAGAGTTTAGGGCAGTGCAGTGGTGTTTGGAAAGTGTAGGGGGTCGTGCTGGGGTAGTGTTTTTGGGTTTAGGGCAGTGCACTGGTGTTTGGGTAGAGTAGGGGGATCGTGCTGGGGTAGTGTTTTTGGGTTTAGGGTATTGCAGTGGTGTTTGTGTAGTGTAGGGGGTCGTGCTGGGGGTAAATTTAGGGTTTAGGGTATTGCAGTGGTGAATGTGTAGTGTAGGGGGTCGTGTTGGGGGTAGTGTTTTAGGGTAGTGCAGTGGTGTTTGTGTAGTGTAGGGGGTAATGTTTTAGGGTTTAGGGTAGTGCAGTGGTGTTTGGGTAGTGTAGGGGTCGTGCTGGTAGTAGTGTTTTAGGGTTTAGGGTCGTGAAGTGGTGTTTGTGTAGTGTAGGGGGTCGTGCTGGGGGTAGATTTAGGGTTTAGGGTAGTGCAGTGGTTGTGTAGTGTAGGGAGTCGTGTTTTAGGGTTTAGGGTAGTGGAGTGGTGTTTGGGTAGTGTAGGGGGTTGTACTGGGGTAGTGTATTAGGGTCAAGGGGAGTGCAGTGTTGTTTCCGTAGTGTACGGGGTCATGTTTTAGGGATTAGGGTAGTGCAGTGGTGTGTGGGTAGTGTAGGGGGTCGTGCTGGGGGTAGTGTTTTAGGGTTTAGGGTAGTGAAGTGGTGTTTGTGTAGTGTGAGGGGTCATCCTAGGGGTAGATTTAGGGTTTAGGGTAGTGCAATGGTGTTTGTGTAGTGTCGGGGGTCGTGCTGGGGGTAGTGTTTTTGGGTTTAGGGCAGTGCAGTGCAGTGGTGTTTGGGTAGTGTAGGGGGATCATGCTGGGGGTAGTGTTTTAGGGTTTAGGGCAGTGCAGTGGTGTTTGGGTAGTGTAGGGGGTCATGCTGGAGGTAGTGTTTTAGGGTTTAGGGCAGTACAGTGGTGTTTGTGTCGTGTAGGGGTCATGCTGGGGTAGTGTATTAGGGTCAAGGGGAGTGCAGTGTTGTTTCTGTAGTGTACGGGGTCATGTTTTAGGGTTTAGGGTAGTGCAGTGGTGTGTGGGTAGTGTAGGGGGTCGTGCTGGGGGTAGTGTTTTAGGGTTTAGGGTAGTGAAGTGGTGTTTGTGTAGTGTAAGGGGTCATCCTGGGGGTAGATTTAGGGTTTAGGGTTGTGCAATGGTGTTTGTGTAGTGTCGGGGGTCGTGCTGGGGGTAGTGTTTTTGGGTTTAGGGCAGTGCAGTGCAGTGGTGTTTGGGTAGTGTAGGGGGATCATGCTGGGGGTAGTGTTTTAGGGTTTAGGGCAGTGCAGTGGTGTTTGGGTAGTGTAGGGGGTCATGCTGGGGGTAGTGTTTTAGGGTTTAGGGTAGTGCAGTGGTGTTTGTGTAGTGTAGGGGGTCGTGTTTTAGGGTAGTGCAGTGATGTTTGGGTAGTGTAGGGGGATCGTGCTGGGGGTTGTGTTTTAGGGTTTAGGGAAGTACAGTGGTGTTTGGGTAGTGTAGGGGGTCATGCTGGGGGTAGTGTTTCAGGGTTTAGGGCAGTGCAGTGGTGTTTACTTAGTGTAGGGGATCATTCTGGGGTAGTGTGTTAGGGTTTAGGGTAGTGCAGGGGTGTTTGCGTAGTGTAGGGGGTCGTGTTGGGGTAGTGTTTTAGTGTTTATGGTAGTGCAGTGGTGTTTGTGTAGTGTAGGGGGTCGTGTTTAAGGGTAGTGCAGTCATGTTTGGGTAGTGTAGGGGGTCATGCTGGGGGTTGTGTTTTAGGGTTTAGGGTAGTGCAGTGGTGTTTGGGTAGTGTAGGGGGTCGTGCTGGGGTAGTGTTTTATGGTTTAGGGCAGTGCAGTGGTGTTTGGGTGGTGTAGGGGGATTGTGCTGGTGGAAGGGTTTTAGGGTTTAGGGTCGTGCAGTGGTGTTTGTGTAGTGTAGGGGTTCATGCTGGGGGTAGTGTTTTAGGGTAGTGCAGTGGTCTTTGTGTAGTATGTGGAGTCGTGCTGGGGTAGTGTTGCAGGGTTTAGGGTAGTGCAATGGTGTTTGTGTAGTGTAGGGGGTCATGTTTTAGGGTTTAGGGTAGTGCAGTGGTGTTTGGGTAGTGTAGGGGGTCATGCTGGGGGTAGTGTTTGTGGGTTTAGGGTAGTGTAGGGGGTCGTGGTGGGGGTAAATTTAGGGTTTAGGGTAGTGCAGTGGTGATTGTGTAGTGTAGGGGGTCGTGTTGGGGTAGATTTAGGGTTTAGGGTAGTGCAGTGGTGTTTGGAAAGTGTAGGGGGTCGTGCTGGGGGTAGTGTTTTTGGGTGTAGGGCAGTGCAGTGGTGTTTGGGTAGTGTAGGGGGACCGTGCTGGGGGTAGTCATTTAGGGTTTAGGGCAGTGCAGTGGTGTTTGGGTAGTGTAGGGGGTCATGCTGGGGTAGTGCTTTAGGGTTTCGGGCCGGGCAGTGCACTGGTGTTTGCGTAGTGTAGTGGGTCATGCTAGGGGTAGTGTTTTAGGGTTTAGGGTAGTGCTGTCGTGTTTGTGTAGTGTAGGGGGTTGTGCTGGGGGTAGTGTTTTAGGGTTTAGGGTAGTGCAGTGGTGTTTGTGTAGTGTAGGGGTCGTGTTTTAGGGTAGTGCTCTGATATTTGTGTAGTGTAGGGGGTCATGCTGGTGGTTGTGTTTTAGGGTTTAGGGTAGTGCAGTGGTGTTTGGGTAGTGTAGGGGGTCGTGCTGGGGGTAGTGTTTTTGGGTTTAGGGTAGTGTAGTTGTGTTTGGGTACTGAAGGGGGTCATGCTGGGGGTAGTGTTTTAGGGTAGTGAAGGGGGATCGTGCTGGTGGAAGTGATTTAGGATTTAGGGCAGTGCAGTGGTGTTTGGGTAGTATAGGGGGTCATGCTAGGGGTAGTGCTTTAGGGTTTAGGTCAGCGCAGAGGTGTTTGTGTAGTGTAGGGGGTCGTGCTGGGGGTAGTGTTTTAGGGTTTAGGGTAGTGCAGTGGTATTTGTGTAGTGTAAGGAGTCGTGCTGAGGGTACTGTGTAGGGTTTAGGGTAGTGCAGTGGTGTTTGTGTAGTGTAGGGGGTCGTGTTTTAGGGTTTAGGGTAGTGCAGTGGTGTTTGGGTAGTGTAGAGGGTTGTGTTGGGAGTAGGTTTTTTAGGATTTATTGTAGTGAAGTGGTGTTTGTGTAGTGTAGGGGTTGTGCTGGGGTAGTGTTTTAGGGTTTATGGTAGTGCAGTGTTGTTTCTGTAGTGTAGGGGGTCATGTTTTAGGGTTTAGAGTAGTGCAGTGGTGTTCGGGTAGTGTAGGGGGTCGTGCTGGGGGTAGTGTTTTAGGGTAGTGAAGTGGTGTTTGTGTAGTGTAGGGGGTCGTGCTGGGGGTAGATTTAGGGTTTAGGGTTGTGCAGTGGTGTTTGTTTAGTGTAAGGGGTCATGCTGGGGGTAGTGTTTTTGGGTTTAGTGCAGTGCAGTGGTGTTTGGGTAGTGTGGGGGTTCGTGCTGGGGTATTGTTTTAGGGTTTAGGGCAGTGCAGTGGTGTTTAGGTAGTGTAGGGGGTCGTGCTGGGGGTAGTGTTTTAGGGTTTAGGGCAGTGCAGTGGTGTTTGGGTAGTGTAGGGGGATCGTGCTGGGGTAGTGTTTTAGGGTTTAGGGCAATGCAGTGGTGTTTGCGTAGTGTAGGGGGTCGTGCTGGGGGTAGTGTTTTAGGGTTTAGGGTAGTGCAGTGGTGTTTGTGTAGTGTAGGCGGTCGTGCTAGGGTAGTGTTTTAGGGTTTACGGTAGTGCAGTGGTGTTTGTGTAGTGTAGGGGGTCGTGCTGGGGGTTGTGTTTTAGGGTTTAGGGTAGTGCAGTGGTGTTTGGGTAGTGTATGGGGTCGTGCTGGGGGTCGTGTTTTAGGGTTTAGGGTAGTGCAGTCGTGTTTGGGTAGTGTAGAGGGTTGTGTTGGGAGTAGTTTTTTAGGAATTAATGTAGTGAAGTGGTGTTTGTGTAGTGTAGGGGGTCGTGCTGGGGGTAGATTTAGGGTTTAGGGTAGTGCAGTGGTGTTTGTGTAGTGTAGGGGGCCGTGTTTTAGGGTTTAGGGTAGTGCAGTGGTGTTTGTGTAGTGTAAGGAGTTGTGCTGAGGGTACTGTGTAGGGTTTAGGGTAGTGCAGTGGTGTTTGTGTAGTGTAGGGGGTCGTGTTTTAGGGTTTAGGGTAGTGCAGTGGTGTTTGGGTAGTGTAGAGGGTTGTGTTGGGAGTAGGTTTTTTAGGATTTATTGTAGTGAAGTGGTGTTTGTGTAGTGTAGGGGTCGTGCTGGGGGTAGATTTAGGGTTTAGGGTAGTGGTGTTTGTGTAGTGTAGGGGGCCGTGTTTTAGGGTTTAGGGTAGTGCAGTGGTGTTTGGGTAGTGTAGGGGGTTGTGCTGGGGTAGTGTTTTAGGGTTTATGGTAGTGCAGTGTTGTTTCTGTAGTGTAGGGGGTCATGTTTTAGGGTTTAGAGTAGTGCAGTGGTGTTTGGGTAGTGTAGGGGGTAGTGTTTTAGGGTAGTGAAGTGGTGTTTGTGTAGTGTAGGGGGTCGTGCTGGGGGTAGATTTAGGGTTTAGGGTTGTGCAGTGGTGTTTGTTTAGTGTAGGGGGTCATGCTGGGGGTAGTGTTTTTGGGTTTAGTGCAGTGCAGTGGTGTTTGGGTAGTGTGGGGGTTCGTGCTGGGGTATTGTTTTAGGGTTTAGGGCAGTGCAGTGGTGTTTAGGTAGTGTAGGGGGTCGTGCTGGGGGTAGTGTTTTAGGGTTTTCGGGCAGTGCAGTGGTGTTTGGGTAGTGTAGGGGGATCGTGCTGGGGTAGTGTTTTAGGGTTTAGGGCAATGCAGTGGTGTTTGCGTAGTGTAGGGGGTCGTGCTGGGGGTAGTGTTTTAGGGTTTAGGGTAGTGCAGTGGTGTTTGTGTAGTGTAGGGGGTCGTGCTAGGGTAGTGTTTTAGGGTTTACGGTAGTGCAGTGGTGTTTGTGTAGTGTAGGGGGTCGTGCTGGGGGTTGTGTTTTAGGGTTTAGGGTAGTGCAGTGGTGTTTGGGTAGTGTATGGGGTCGTGCTGGGGGTCGTGTTTTAGGGTTTAGGGTAGTGCAGTCGTGTTTGGGTAGTGTAGAGGGTTGTGTTGGGAGTAGTTTTTTAGGAATTAATGTAGTGAAGTGGTGTTTGTGTAGTGTAGGGGGTCGTGCTGGGGGTAGATTTAGGGTTTAGGGTAGTGCAGTGGTGTTTGTGTAGTGTAGGGGGCCGTGTTTTAGGGTTTAGGGTAGTGCAGTGGTGTTTGGGTAGTGCAGGGGGTTGTGCTGGGGTAGTGTTTTAGGGTTTAGGGTAGTGCAGTGGTGTTTGGGTAGTGTAGGGTGTCATGCTGGGGGTAGTGTTTTAGGGTAGTGAAGTGGTGTTTGTGTAGTGTAGGGGGTCGTGCTGGGGGTAGATTTAGGGTTTAGGGTTGTGCAGTGGTGTTTGTTTAGTGTAGGGGGTTGTGCTGGGGGTAGATTTAGGGTTTAGGGTAGCATATTGGTGTTTGGAAAGTGTAGGGGGTCATGCTGGGGTAGTGTTTTTGGTTTTAGTGCAGTGCAGTGGTGTTTGGGTAGTGTGGGGGGTTCGTGCTGGGGGTAGTGTTTTAGGGTTTAGGGCAGTGCAGTGGTGTTTAGGTAGTGTAGGGGGTCGTGCTGGGGGTAGTGTTTTAGGGTTTAGGGCAGTGCAGTGGTGTTTGGGTAGTGTAGGGGGATCGTGCTGGGGTAGTGTTTTAGGGTTTAGGGCAATGCAGTGGTGTTTGCGTAGTGTAGGGGGTCGTGCTGGGGGTAGTGTTTTAGGGTTTTGGGTAGTGCAGTGGTTTTTGTGTAGTGTAGGGGGTCGTGCTAGGGTAGTGTTTTAGGGTTTACGGTAGTGCAGTGGTGTTTGTGTAGTGTAGGGGGTCGTGCTGGGGGTTGTGTTTTAGGGTTGAGGGTAGTGCAGTGGTGTTTGGGTAGTGTAGTGGGTCATGCTAGGGGTAGTGTTTTAGGGTTTAGGGTAGTGCTGTCGTGTTTGTGTAGTGTAGGGGGTTGTGCTGGGGGTAGTGTTTTAGGGTTTAGGGTAGTGCAGTGGTGTTTGTGTAGTGTAGGGGTCGTGTTTTAGGGTAGTGCTCTGATATTTGTGTAGTGTAGGGGGTCATGCTGGTGGTTGTGTTTTAGGGTTTAGGGTAGTGCAGTGGTGTTTGGGTAGTGTAGGGGGTCGTGCTGGGGGTAGTGTTTTTGGGTTTAGGGTAGTGTAGTTGTGTTTGGGTACTGAAGGGGGTCATGCTGGGGGTAGTGTTTTAGGGTAGTGAAGGGGGATCGTGCTGGTGGAAGTGATTTAGGATTTAGGGCAGTGCAGTGGTGTTTGGGTAGTATAGGGGGTCATGCTAGGGGTAGTGCTTTAGGGTTTAGGTCAGCGCAGAGGTGTTTGTGTAGTGTAGGGGGTCGTGCTGGGGGTAGTGTTTTAGGGTTTAGGGTAGTGCAGTGGTATTTGTGTAGTGTAAGGAGTCGTGCTGAGGGTACTGTGTAGGGTTTAGGGTAGTGCAGTGGTGTTTGTGTAGTGTAGGGGGTCGTGTTTTAGGGTTTAGGGTAGTGCAGTGGTGTTTGGGTAGTGTAGAGGGTTGTGTTGGGAGTAGGTTTTTTAGGATTTATTGTAGTGAAGTGGTGTTTGTGTAGTGTAGGGGTCGTGCTGGGGGTAGATTTAGGGTTTAGGGTAGTGGTGTTTGTGTAGTGTAGGGGGCCGTGTTTTAGGGTTTAGGGTAGTGCAGTGGTGTTTGGGTAGTGTAGGGGGTTGTGCTGGGGTAGTGTTTTAGGGTTTATGGTAGTGCAGTGTTGTTTCTGTAGTGTAGGGGGTCATGTTTTAGGGTTTAGAGTAGTGCAGTGGTGTTCGGGTAGTGTAGGGGGTCGTGCTGGGGGTAGTGTTTTAGGGTAGTGAAGTGGTGTTTGTGTAGTGTAGGGGGTCGTGCTGGGGGTAGATTTAGGGTTTAGGGTTGTGCAGTGGTGTTTGTTTAGTGTAGGGGGTCATGCTGGGGGTAGTGTTTTTGGGTTTAGTGCAGTGCAGTGGTGTTTGGGTAGTGTGGGGGTTCGTGCTGGGGTATTGTTTTAGGGTTTAGGGCAGTGCAGTGGTGTTTAGGTAGTGTAGGGGGTCGTGCTGGGGGTAGTGTTTTAGGGTTTAGGGCAGTGCAGTGGTGTTTGGGTAGTGTAGGGGGATCGTGCTGGGGTAGTGTTTTAGGGTTTAGGGCAATGCAGTGGTGTTTGCGTAGTGTAGGGGGTCGTGCTGGGGGTAGTGTTTTAGGGTTTAGGGTAGTGCAGTGGTGTTTGTGTAGTGTAGGCGGTCGTGCTAGGGTAGTGTTTTAGGGTTTACGGTAGTGCAGTGGTGTTTGTGTAGTGTAGGGGGTCGTGCTGGGGGTTGTGTTTTAGGGTTTAGGGTAGTGCAGTGGTGTTTGGGTAGTGTATGGGGTCGTGCTGGGGGTCGTGTTTTAGGGTTTAGGGTAGTGCAGTCGTGTTTGGGTAGTGTAGAGGGTTGTGTTGGGAGTAGTTTTTTAGGAATTAATGTAGTGAAGTGGTGTTTGTGTAGTGTAGGGGGTCGTGCTGGGGGTAGATTTAGGGTTTAGGGTAGTGCAGTGGTGTTTGGGTAGTGTATGGGGTCGTGCTGGGGGTCGTGTTTTAGGGTTTAGGGTAGTGCAGTCGTGTTTGGGTAGTGTAGAGGGTTGTGTTGGGAGTAGTTTTTTAGGAATTAATGTAGTGAAGTGGTGTTTGTGTAGTGTAGGGGGTCGTGCTGGGGGTAGATTTAGGGTTTAGGGTAGTGCAGTGGTGTTTGTGTAGTGAAGGGGGATCGTGCTGGTGGAAGTGATTTAGGATTTAGGGCAGTGCAGTGGTGTTTGGGTAGTATAGGGGGTCATGCTAGGGGTAGTGCTTTAGGGTTTAGGTCAGCGCAGAGGTGTTTGTGTAGTGTAGGGGGTCGTGCTGGGGGTAGTGTTTTAGGGTTTAGGGTAGTGCAGTGGTATTTGTGTAGTGTAAGGAGTCGTGCTGAGGGTACTGTGTAGGGTTTAGGGTAGTGCAGTGGTGTTTGTGTAGTGTAGGGGGTCGTGTTTTAGGGTTTAGGGTAGTGCAGTGGTGTTTGGGTAGTGTAGAGGGTTGTGTTGGGAGTAGGTTTTTTAGGATTTATTGTAGTGAAGTGGTGTTTGTGTAGTGTAGGGGTCGTGCTGGGGGTAGATTTAGGGTTTAGGGTAGTGGTGTTTGTGTAGTGTAGGGGGCCGTGTTTTAGGGTTTAGGGTAGTGCAGTGGTGTTTGGGTAGTGTAGGGGGTTGTGCTGGGGTAGTGTTTTAGGGTTTATGGTAGTGCAGTGTTGTTTCTGTAGTGTAGGGGGTCATGTTTTAGGGTTTAGAGTAGTGCAGTGGTGTTCGGGTAGTGTAGGGGGTCGTGCTGGGGGTAGTGTTTTAGGGTAGTGAAGTGGTGTTTGTGTAGTGTAGGGGGTCGTGCTGGGGGTAGATTTAGGGTTTAGGGTTGTGCAGTGGTGTTTGTTTAGTGTAGGGGGTCATGCTGGGGGTAGTGTTTTTGGGTTTAGTGCAGTGCAGTGGTGTTTGGGTAGTGTGAGGGTTCGTGCTGGGGTATTGTTTTAGGGTTTAGGGCAGTGCAGTGGTGTTTAGGTAGTGTAGGGGGTCGTGCTGGGGGTAGTGTTTTAGGGTTTAGGGCAGTGCAGTGGTGTTTGGGTAGTGTAGGGGGATCGTGCTGGGGTAGTGTTTTAGGGTTTAGGGCAATGCAGTGGTGTTTGCGTAGTGTAGGGGGTCGTGCTGGGGGTAGTGTTTTAGGGTTTAGGGTAGTGCAGTGGTGTTTGTGTAGTGTAGGCGGTCGTGCTAGGGTAGTGTTTTAGGGTTTACGGTAGTGCAGTGGTGTTTGTGTAGTGTAGGGGGTCGTGCTGGGGGTTGTGTTTTAGGGTTTAGGGTAGTGCAGTGGTGTTTGGGTAGTGTATGGGGTCGTGCTGGGGGTCGTGTTTTAGGGTTTAGGGTAGTGCAGTCGTGTTTGGGTAGTGTAGAGGGTTGTGTTGGGAGTAGTTTTTTAGGAATTAATGTAGTGAAGTGGTGTTTGTGTAGTGTAGGGGGTCGTGCTGGGGGTAGGTTTAGGGTTTAGGGTAGTGCAGTGGTGTTTGTGTAGTGTAGGGGGCCGTGTTTTAGGGTTTAGGGTAGTGCAGTGGTGTTTGTGTAGTGTAAGGAGTCGTGCTGAGGGTACTGTGTAGGGTTTAGGGTAGTGCAGTGGTGTTTGTGTAGTGTAGGGGGTCGTGTTTTAGGGTTTAGGGTAGTGCAGTGGTGTTTGGGTAGTGTAGAGGGTTGTGTTGGGAGTAGGTTTTTTAGGATTTATTGTAGTGAAGTGGTGTTTGTGTAGTGTAGGGGTCGTGCTGGGGGTAGATTTAGGGTTTAGGGTAGTGGTGTTTGTGTAGTGTAGGGGGCCGTGTTTTAGGGTTTAGGGTAGTGCAGTGGTGTTTGGGTAGTGTAGGGGGTTGTGCTGGGGTAGTGTTTTAGGGTTTATGGTAGTGCAGTGTTGTTTCTGTAGTGTAGGGGGTCATGTTTTAGGGTTTAGAGTAGTGCAGTGGTGTTCGGGTAGTGTAGGGGGTCGTGCTGGGGGTAGTGTTTTAGGGTAGTGAAGTGGTGTTTGTGTAGTGTAGGGGGTCGTGCTGGGGGTAGATTTAGGGTTTAGGGTTGTGCAGTGGTGTTTGTTTAGTGTAGGGGGTCATGCTGGGGGTAGTGTTTTTGGGTTTAGTGCAGTGCAGTGGTGTTTGGGTAGTGTGGGGGTTCGTGCTGGGGTATTGTTTTAGGGTTTAGGGCAGTGCAGTGGTGTTTAGGTAGTGTAGGGGGTCATGCTGGGGGTAGTGTTTTAGGGTTTTCGGGCAGTGCAGTGGTGTTTGGGTAGTGTAGGGGGATCGTGCTGGGGTAGTGTTTTAGGGTTTAGGGCAATGCAGTGGTGTTTGTGTAGTGTAGGGGGTCGTGCTGGGGGTAGATTTAGGGTTTAGGGTTGTGCAGTGGTGTTTGTTTAGTGTAGGGGGTCATGCTGGGGGTAGTGTTTTTGGGTTTAGTGCAGTGCAGTGGTGTTTGGGTAGTGTGGGGGTTCGTGCTGGGGTATTGTTTTAGGGTTTAGGGCAGTGCAGTGGTGTTTAGGTAGTGTAGGGGGTCGTGCTGGGGGTAGTGTTTTAGGGTTTAGGGCAGTGCAGTGGTGTTTGGGTAGTGTAGGGGGATCGTGCTGGGGTAGTGTTTTAGGGTTTAGGGCAATGCAGTGGTGTTTGCGTAGTGTAGGGGGTCGTGCTGGGGGTAGTGTTTTAGGGTTTAGGGTAGTGCAGTGGTGTTTGTGTAGTGTAGGCGGTCGTGCTAGGGTAGTGTTTTAGGGTTTACGGTAGTGCAGTGGTGTTTGTGTAGTGTAGGGGGTCGTGCTGGGGGTTGTGTTTTAGGGTTTAGGGTAGTGCAGTGGTGTTTGGGTAGTGTATGGGGTCGTGCTGGGGGTCGTGTTTTAGGGTTTAGGGTAGTGCAGTCGTGTTTGGGTAGTGTAGAGGGTTGTGTTGGGAGTAGTTTTTTAGGAATTAATGTAGTGAAGTGGTGTTTGTGTAGTGTAGGGGGTCGTGCTGGGGGTAGATTTAGGGTTTAGGGTAGTGCAGTGGTGTTTGGGTAGTGTATGGGGTCGTGCTGGGGGTCGTGTTTTAGGGTTTAGGGTAGTGCAGTCGTGTTTGGGTAGTGTAGAGGGTTGTGTTGGGAGTAGTTTTTTAGGAATTAATGTAGTGAAGTGGTGTTTGTGTAGTGTAGGGGGTCGTGCTGGGGGTAGATTTAGGGTTTAGGGTAGTGCAGTGGTGTTTGTGTAGTGAAGGGGGATCGTGCTGGTGGAAGTGATTCAGGATTTAGGGCAGTGCAGTGGTGTTTGGGTAGTATAGGGGGTCATGCTAGGGGTAGTGCTTTAGGGTTTAGGTCAGCGCAGAGGTGTTTGTGTAGTGTAGGGGGTCGTGCTGGGGGTAGTGTTTTAGGGTTTAGGGTAGTGCAGTGGTATTTGTGTAGTGTAAGGAGTCGTGCTGAGGGTACTGTGTAGGGTTTAGGGTAGTGCAGTGGTGTTTGTGTAGTGTAGGGGGTCGTGTTTTAGGGTTTAGGGTAGTGCAGTGGTGTTTGGGTAGTGTAGAGGGTTGTGTTGGGAGTAGGTTTTTTAGGATTTATTGTAGTGAAGTGGTGTTTGTGTAGTGTAGGGGTCGTGCTGGGGGTAGATTTAGGGTTTAGGGTAGTGGTGTTTGTGTAGTGTAGGGGGCCGTGTTTTAGGGTTTAGGGTAGTGCAGTGGTGTTTGGGTAGTGTAGGGGGTTGTGCTGGGGTAGTGTTTTAGGGTTTATGGTAGTGCAGTGTTGTTTCTGTAGTGTAGGGGGTCATGTTTTAGGGTTTAGAGTAGTGCAGTGGTGTTCGGGTAGTGTAGGGGGTCGTGCTGGGGGTAGTGTTTTAGGGTAGTGAAGTGGTGTTTGTGTAGTGTAGGGGGTCGTGCTGGGGGTAGATTTAGGGTTTAGGGTTGTGCAGTGGTGTTTGTTTAGTGTAGGGGGTCATGCTGGGGGTAGTGTTTTTGGGTTTAGTGCAGTGCAGTGGTGTTTGGGTAGGGTGGGGGTTCGTGCTGGGGTATTGTTTTAGGGTTTAGGGCAGTGCAGTGGTGTTTAGGTAGTGTAGGGGGTCGTGCTGGGGGTAGTGTTTTAGGGTTTAGGGCAGTGCAGTGGTGTTTGGGTAGTGTAGGGGGATCGTGCTGGGGTAGTGTTTTAGGGTTTAGGGCAATGCAGTGGTGTTTGCGTAGTGTAGGGGGTCGTGCTGGGGGTAGTGTTTTAGGGTTTAGGGTAGTGCAGTGGTGTTTGTGTAGTGTAGGCGGTCGTGCTAGGGTAGTGTTTTAGGGTTTACGGTAGTGCAGTGGTGTTTGTGTAGTGTAGGGGGTCGTGCTGGGGGTTGTGTTTTAGGGTTTAGGGTAGTGCAGTGGTGTTTGGGTAGTGTATGGGGTCGTGCTGGGGGTCGTGTTTTAGGGTTTAGGGTAGTGCAGTCGTGTTTGGGTAGTGTAGAGGGTTGTGTTGGGAGTAGTTTTTTAGGAATTAATGTAGTGAAGTGGTGTTTGTGTAGTGTAGGGGGTCGTGCTGGGGGTAGATTTAGGGTTTAGGGTAGTGCAGTGGTGTTTGTGTAGTGTAGGGGGCCGTGTTTTAGGGTTTAGGGTAGTGCAGTGGTGTTTGTGTAGTGTAAGGAGTCGTGCTGAGGGTACTGTGTAGGGTTTAGGGTAGTGCAGTGGTGTTTGTGTAGTGTAGGGGGTCGTGTTTTAGGGTTTAGGGTAGTGCAGTGGTGTTTGGGTAGTGTAGAGGGTTGTGTTGGGAGTAGGTTTTTTAGGATTTATTGTAGTGAAGTGGTGTTTGTGTAGTGTAGGGGTCGTGCTGGGGGTAGATTTAGGGTTTAGGGTAGTGGTGTTTGTGTAGTGTAGGGGGCCGTGTTTTAGGGTTTAGGGTAGTGCAGTGGTGTTTGGGTAGTGTAGGGGGTTGTGCTGGGGTAGTGTTTTAGGGTTTATGGTAGTGCAGTGTTGTTTCTGTAGTGTAGGGGGTCATGTTTTAGGGTTTAGAGTAGTGCAGTGGTGTTCGGGTAGTGTAGGGGGTCGTGCTGGGGGTAGTGTTTTAGGGTAGTGAAGTGGTGTTTGTGTAGTGTAGGGGGTCGTGCTGGGGGTAGATTTAGGGTTTAGGGTTGTGCAGTGGTGTTTGTTTAGTGTAGGGGGTCATGCTGGGGGTAGTGTTTTTGGGTTTAGTGCAGTGCAGTGGTGTTTGGGTAGTCAGTTTCAGTTTCAGTTTTTAATTTTTAACGTCTTTATTTCGAATATTCTTCATAAAAGACAAGGTATTTACAATTAATAACAATATTACATGATCAATAACATTATATACAATATAAAAACACTTAAGACCTCAATTAAATTAGATGTGTACATAAAGACGGAAAAGGAAAATTATTATTATACAAATACAATTAAAAGATACAACATCAATACTGGTCAAAGACACAATCTAGCAAAGTAACACAATATATAAGATGTTCATAACAAAGTGTTACAAACTATCTTTGATCTTAGTAACCAAGCCCATCCAAGAAATTTAGCCATTCCGATTGAGAAACATTCAGAAGTATTAGTTCTTAAGATGAATAGGGCTTCTCTGCTCGACCTGGTCTTTAGTCTATGGCAAATAGGTTTTAGCCACTTATATCGTGGTTCACGATAAGCATTACAAACGAACAAGAAGTGACCTATTGTTTCTTTATGGATTATACAACATGGGCAAAATGGGGTCGCCGGCTTCTGCCAACCACTGGTAAAGGACCGTAAAGGCAATGTACCAAGACGGAACTGAAAGTAAAGTTTCCTATCAGTGGTTTTAACTATTATATCCCAGAAACACTCTATATGGGGAACTATTTTATATAGCAGAAACAAACCAGTCAAGTTCGGTTTCTCCGAAAGAGCAACGTATTCATCCTTGACCATAGACCAAAAGAGAGATTTAAAATCTTTCTTAGAAGGAAAGATATGGGAGCCCGGCTCAGACCACAAAAGTGGGAGACCCATTCCAAAAAGAATGTTTCTAATAGACTTAAACCAAGGGATATCACCAGCCCCCTGCTGTGATCTAACATCCTGAAGTTCTCGGGCGAACATGGCGAGTTCTGGTGTAGACCATATTCGTCTCCATAACGCCACCAACCTATACTGGGCTTGATGTTTGAATGAATGAAGCCCCATGTCCATCAATAATGGCAGAGTTGGTGTTGATGGCGGAAGACTAACTAAATTTCGGAGGAATTTGTTTTGTATCCTATCAAGGACAGCCAGGTCTACATAGCCCCATATATCCGCCCCATATAATATGGCAGAACTAATTTTTGCACTATATATTTTGAGGGCGGGCAGCACCCTTTTGGTCAGAGAGCTCCGCTGCTCCTTCACCAAACAACCGGACAAGCGCATTAGTTTCAGGCTAAGCGCTGTTATTTGCTCTTTCCAGCGTAATCTATAATCCATTGTGACACCTAGATAGGTCATAACTTCAACCTGTTCCAGGGTTGACCCGTTCATAATGACATTACCCCTCTGTGCTTTTTTCTTCGTGAAGACCATAAATTTGGTTTTATTAATGTTAATTTCTAAATCGTTCTCTTTGCAGAAATCCACAAATTTATCTATAGCAACCTGCAAACCCTTCTGAGTTTTGGCCAGTATGAGTGTATCATCCGCAAATATTAAAAGGGGGAATTTACTCCCCCCCAACGATGGGGCGTCTGTAGGAGTATCTGAGAGAAACTTAACCACTTGATTAATAAAAAGTATAAAAAGGGTAGGGGCCAGGACGCAGCCCTGTCTCACTCCACGAGTCACCGGGAAGGTTTCAGTAACCTGGCCCTGACGACCCCACCTTACTCTAGCAAAGTTTCCCTCGTGCATCCTGATGGTAAGTTCTAAGAGCGCAGGAGGAACACCCATCTTTCTCAGTGCAGCCCACATCTTTCCTCTGGGGACCAAATCGAACGCTGATTTAAGGTCCACAAATGCAGCGTAGATCCTGCCGCCTTTCAGAAACACAGTTTTCCAATAGATCATAACGAATCTTAAGATCTGGTCAACTGTGCTAATATAAGCCCTAAAACCAGCTTGAAGTGGGGAAAGAATGTCAACCTCGACCATCCAAGTGTCAATTTTTCCTAAAAGCATTCTAGCCACAATTTTTTGAAGGGCATCGATAAGACTAATTGGACGGTAGTTTCCTGCATTAGTTTTGTCTCCTTTTTTATACACGGGAAGGATCTCTGCCCCTTTCCATGAATTTGGAATCTCCAACCCTCTGGCTATCGCATTTGCTAGGGTGGTTATATACGGAACCCAATGCACCTGATCATACTTAAAGAGGTCCGCGGGGACACAGTCCATACCAGGAGCCTTACCGTTCTGAACTTGTTTAAGCGCAGCTACAGTATCCAATTCTGTAAAAACAACGTGGTCAAGTAAAGGCGGCGCAGTCTGAACACTGGCATCTTCCCAATGTTGGGAGATCCGTACCGTGTCACTAAACTGCGTCGCGTAATGTTTGACCCATTGTTCTGCAGACACGTGGTTAACAGGTGTTTTCGAGTCCCCAGTCCCACCCCACTTCACAACCTCCCAGAATTTTTGTTGGTTAGATGAGGTGCATGCTTGATATAAATCTAACCAACGCTGTTCATCCCAGTTGGTTTTTGCCACTTTAAGTGTTTTCTTGTAGTTGACCCTGGCTAGCCTAATATCAGTGGCTGACTTCAATTTAATAGCATCTATTAAGGTGCTATGTGCTAACCGACAAGATTTATCGTACCATTTAGTCCTAGCTGGTACAAGACTATTTTTCTCTCCTTTTGTGGGTTCGTTAAAAAAAGTTTTTATCTTATTAAACAATGTCTCATGGATCATCCCTATTTCTTCCGGGAAGGTACCTTCGTTAAGTATCGGTACCATCAGATTAGTGGCTACTGAGACCTCCACCGCAATCCTTTCTAACACGGTAGGGTTGTCTATAAGCCTAGTCCAGCGTACTCTTCTACAGTCATTCGTAAGAACAGCCTCAGCTGTAACAGTAGTAGACGCAGAATCCAATCTGAAACCCTCGTTCAGTATTAGTTTAATTGCCAGAGGGTTATGGTCGCTTTCAGATCTTTTGACTACTTCCATATCCTCTAGGATTTTCCAGAATTTTATCTTTAATAAGAAGTAGTCAATACGACTCGAATACTTGGAATTGTCAAAAGTGACCTTTCCCATTGAATCTGATTTAGTTCTACCGTTAGCTGCACGCAGATCCCATTCAAGACAAAGGCCTAGCCACTGCATTGCTGCCTCGGTAACCTTTTTGATGGGGGGGATAGATAATGGTGGAATATTCCAGATTTGATCAGATTCCCCATATCCTTCATTATCAAGATTAGGAAAGGGTTCAAATGAACAATTAAAATCACCAGCCACCATTGTACAATTATCGCTAGAAATGGTGTTTAATAAGCAGTCTAGATCACTGACTGCTCTCGCAGGCTTCCCACCAGGTAGCCCTCTTGCATATATATTAATCAGAGAAAAAACCTCTTTATTTTTGCCAGACAATTTCAAGGCAAGAATATCGTTACTTAAAGTAGGAATTTCTTCGATTATAAGGGCTAGAGATTGCCTGATCCAAATAACCAAACCACCTGAGGGACGACCTTTTGGTCCTTTACAGGCTGGTTTATAATAATTGAGATAACCAACCCGAAAAATGGCAACAGTTGACCAACTTTCCTGAAACATAATAACATCGAAAGAATCCACAAAAGAGCCCCAGTCAGCTTCGGACATTTTCCCAGACAATCCCGCTATGTTCCATGACAGGACTGTAAGAATATTACTTGTGTCTTTCAGCAGGTTGTTGGGTAGGTTAATAGTCTCCTCCAGTGCTAGAGGACTATATATGGGATTCAAAGGTTTTACCCCATCTTCCTCCCCTTTGGAATTACCACTCAACCCTGTTGCCGTCTCAGCCCTAGGAGGTGGAACAGGGCTAGGGGAACTCAGTACAACTTCACTCCGCACTGGATTCAGCATTGAATTATCAAGTCAATCCACATCTTCCAAGCCGGTCAGCGGAGCAAACCGGTTTGTGAGTTGTGGACAAAACAAAGGATAAGCTGGAGTGTCTAAGTGAAATCTCCCTCTTGGCCTGTCTCTTCTAGAATATTGAGGTGGGGTGTGGGGACCGCTTGTGCAAAAAGCGGGATAAAAATAATTCAGCAATAAAGTTTGCACATCCCCAACTCTTCCAAATCTAGGTTCTCTGCCAATAAAATTAGCCACCCATGATTCTCTAAAATTAATCACCACACAGTCCCCTTCAAGATCTTTCTTACCATAACCTATCCAATCCACCCTTCTAACATTAAGAATTTCAGAATACGTATTGGGTGGAAGCGGGCGATTTTTGTTAAGCCAAAATGTTACCTTATTGTGGAGGTCCATGTGTGTTTCACTTTTACCTTCAACTAATGGAGCCACCCCGGTTAAAATGATGGTATAGGGCTGTGACTCCGGGGGGAGATTAACACAATGTTTCCTCGGGATAGGTTTAGAAAATGGCCGAGGATTATGTCCATGACTGCTAGGTGTTTTCTTGGGCTGGGGTAGTTTTATGGCCTTCTGTCTAGGTGTAACCCCAGAGATAACAGTCGTCTTAACGGCCGATACTGAGGTTGGTTTCGGAGATTTTAACATACGAGATCCCGCCTTTATACTTGACGTCCCTGCTTTTTTTTTATTTATCGGTTTGGATTTCGGTGGGGATTTCGGTGGTGACGGAGCAATGGTGGTCACACCTTTAGGGATAGGACTGTCTAACTTTTTGTTTAATGGTGCTATATTCTCTTTAAACAGCCTATCCAGAGAGTCCATTTTTTCATTCAATAATCTTGTCCTTTCTAATAACGGTAAAAGCAAGGACTTCATTAATAACTCTATCTTTGCCAGGAGTATACCTTCTACAATACTAACAGTGGTATTATGATCTTCGGATTGACCCACCACGTTAGTGTTACGCAGCCGAGTAGAAGAATCAATAGTGCTTCCCACCCTCTCATTATGTTCAACTAAGAAGGGAAAATCTAGCCTTTTGCGTTTCCCAGGATTCTGTAAGGGAGAAAGCTGTAAAATGGGGGGGGAATTCACTTGCTCCTTACTAAGATTTAAATTAGGTGAGTCCGAGAGACCTGAGTTCCCTCTAGACTGATCTAACAAAATGGTAGTTCCACCGTTAAGCAGGTTATCGTGGACAGTGATAAGTGAACTATCTTGACCCACCTCCGACATCTCCCCTATTTGGGTCTCAGGAACAGTTATAGGCACAGGATCAATATTAGCAACATTGCTATCAGAATCTATAAGGGAAAGCGAAATAGGGGAAGCTGCCTCACTAATTTTCCCAAGAGAAGATCGCTTGCCTGTAATTATATCTAATGAAAGGCGTTTTTCAACTATAGCAATTTCTTTCTCCAGTATAGCAGTAGAGCGTTTAAAGAATTGGTCAATTGTACCCGTATAAATGCCATTAGAAGTAGAGACCTGGATTTGCCTCTTTTTTCCAGATCTTAGGGTCATCTTTAAATCGACAATTAACCAAATTAATACCTCGAAAAAGAAACGTGTATATTGGTAATCAGTGATAAATCTAAGCGATTATGCTAACAATGGGTACACACGCCTAACGATGGTTAAATGCAAAGATAGAAATATGAGCATTTACATCAACAATGGAAAAGGACCATGTGAGGTTTAGGCGAAATATTTTAAAATGTTAGGGAGGTGGCCCAGCCCAGCCGCTGCCAGCCCCTGACGGCCACAGACGGCCCGCCCTTTGCCCGGGCTTAGCCCCGGGCGCTCCCGCGCGCTCCCGCGCAGCGGGGACAGTGACTGGCTATAAGCTGATACGTGGGCGGGACGGGCAGGGAGAGCGACCCAGGTGTTACGGGTCAGAACCTCACGCAGGGACTCCTGGAACACTGAGTCCCTGCGGGTCTGCTCGCAGCCCCGCGGTCCTGCACAAGCGCGCGCAACCACGCCAACAGCCCAGCACAGTCTAAGGGAGGCACAGTGGATAGCCCAACAGCAATTTCGAGGGTCCAACAAAAGTCCGAGGGTCCAAGGCGACGAAGCGGGACCCGCGAAGCGGGTCCGGCGAGGAGTAGCAGCAGGTAAGAACCGGAGGTGAGTTTCCACACTTTGAGAGCAGGTGTTAGTCCCAAAGATTTCCTCTGACACAGCCCTTCTTAATGACTGATAAGTGGGCGGGACAGGCAGGGAGAGCGACCCAGGTGTTACGGGTCAGAACCTCACGCAGGGACTCCTGGAACACTGAGTCCCTGCGGGTCTGCTCGCAGCCCCGCGGTCCTGCACAAGCGCGCGCAACCACGCCAACAGCCCAGCACAGTCTAAGGGAGGCACAGTGGATAGCCCAACAGCAATTTCGAGGGTCCAACAAAAGTCCGAGGGTCCAAGGCGACGAAGCGGGACCCGCGAAGCGGGTCCGGCGAGGAGTAGCAGCAGGTAAGAACCGGAGGTGAGTTTCCACACTTTGAGAGCAGGTGTTAGTCCCAAAGATTTCCTCTGACACAGCCCTTCTTAATGACTGATAAGTGGGCGGGACAGGCAGGGAGAGCGACCCAGGTGTTACGGGTCAGAACCTCACGCAGGGACTCCTGGAACACTGAGTCCCTGCGGGTCTGCTCGCAGCCCCGCGGTCCTGCACAAGCGCGCGCAACCACGCCAACAGCCCAGCACAGTCTAAGGGAGGCACAGTGGATAGCCCAACAGCAATTTCGAGGGTCCAACAAAAGTCCGAGGGTCCAAGGCGACGAAGCGGGACCCGCGAAGCGGGTCCGGCGAGGAGTAGCAGCAGGTAAGAACCGGAGGTGAGTTTCCACACTTTGAGAGCAGGTGTTAGTGTTTGGGTAGTGTGGGGGTTCGTGCTGGGGTATTGTTTTAGGGTTTAGGGCAGTGCAGTGGTGTTTAGGTAGTGTAGGGGGTCATGCTGGGGGTAGTGTTTTAGGGTTTTCGGGCAGTGCAGTGGTGTTTGGGTAGTGTAGGGGGATCGTGCTGGGGTAGTGTTTTAGGGTTTAGGGCAATGCAGTGGTGTTTGCGTAGTGTAGGGGGTCGTGCTGGGGGTAGTGTTTTAGGGTTTAGGGTAGTGCAGTGGTGTTTGTGTAGTGTAGGGGGTCGTGCTAGGGTAGTGTTTTAGGGTTTACGGTAGTGCAGTGGTGTTTGTGTAGTGTAGGGGGTCGTGCTGGGGGTTGTGTTTTAGGGTTTAGGGTAGTGCAGTGGTGTTTGGGTAGTGTATGGGGTCGTGCTGGGGGTCGTGTTTTAGGGTTTAGGGTAGTGCAGTCGTGTTTGGGTAGTGTAGAGGGTTGTGTTGGGAGTAGTTTTTTAGGAATTAATGTAGTGAAGTGGTGTTTGTGTAGTGTAGGGGGTCGTGCTGGGGGTAGATTTAGGGTTTAGGGTAGTGCAGTGGTGTTTGTGTAGTGTAGGGGGCCGTGTTTTAGGGTTTAGGGTAGTGCAGTGGTGTTTGGGTAGTGCAGGGGGTTGTGCTGGGGTAGTGTTTTAGGGTTTAGGGTAGTGCAGTGGTGTTTGGGTAGTGTAGGGTGTCGTGCTGGGGGTAGTGTTTTAGGGTAGTGAAGTGGTGTTTGTGTAGTGTAGGGGGTCGTGCTGGGGGTAGATTTAGGGTTTAGGGTTGTGCAGTGGTGTTTGTTTAGTGTAGGGGGTTGTGCTGGGGGTAGATTTAGGGTTTAGGGTAGCATATTGGTGTTTGGAAAGTGTAGGGGGTCATGCCGGGGTAGTGTTTTTGGTTTTAGTGCAGTGCAGTGGTGTTTGGGTAGTGTGGGGGGTTCGTGCTGGGGGTAGTGTTTTAGGGTTTAGGGCAGTGCAGTGGTGTTTAGGTAGTGTAGGGGGTCGTGCTGGGGGTAGTGTTTTAGGGTTTAGGGCAGTGCAGTGGTGTTTGGGTAGTGTAGGGGGATCGTGCTGGGGTAGTGTTTTAGGGTTTAGGGCAATGCAGTGGTGTTTGCGTAGTGTAGGGGGTCGTGCTGGGGGTAGTGTTTTAGGGTTTTGGGTAGTGCAGTGGTTTTTGTGTAGTGTAGGGGGTCGTGCTAGGGTAGTGTTTTAGGGTTTACGGTAGTGCAGTGGTGTTTGTGTAGTGTAGGGGGTCGTGCTGGGGGTTGTGTTTTAGGGTTGAGGGTAGTGCAGTGGTGTTTGGGTAGTGTAGGTTGTCGTGCTGGGGGTAGTGTTTTTGGGTTTAGGGTAGTGCAGTTGTGTTTGGGTAGTGAAGAGGGTTGTGCTGGGGGTAGGGTTTTAGAGTTTAAGGCAGTGCAGTGGTGTTTGGGTAGTGTAGGGGGATCGTGCTGGTGAAAGTGTTTTAGGATTCAGGGCAGTGCAGTGGTGTATGGGAATTGTAGGGGGTCGTGCTGGGGGTAGTGTTTTAGGGCAGTTCAGAGCTGTTTGTGTAGTGTAGGGAGTCGTGTTGGGGGTAGTATTTTAGGGTTTAGGGTAGTGCAGTGGTGTTTGTGTAGTGTAGGGGGTAATGTTTTAGGGTTTAGGGTAGTGCAGTGGTGTTTGGGTAGTGTAGGGGTCATGCTGGGAGTAGTGTTTTAGGGTTTAGGGTCGTGAAGTGGTGTTTGTGTAGTGTAGGAGGTCGTGCTGGGGGTAGATGTAGGGTTTACGGGAGTGCAGTGGTGTTTGTGTAGTGTAGGGGGTTGTGCTGGGGTAGTGTTTTAGGGTTTAGGGGAGTGCAGTGTTGTTTCTGTAGTGTAGGGGGTCATGTTTTAGGGTTTAGGGTAGTGCAGTGGTGTGTGGGTAGTGTAGGGGGTCGTGCTGGGGGTAGTGTTTTAGGGTTTAGGGTAGTGAAGTGGTGTTTGTGTAGTGTAGGGTCATGCTGGGGTAGATTTAGGGTTTAGGGTAGTGCAGTGTTGTTTGGAAGGTGTAGGGGGTCGTGCTGGGGGTAGTGTTTTTGGGTTAAGGGCAGTGCAGTGGTGTTTGGGTAGTGTAGGGAGATCATGCTGGGGGTAGTGTTTTAGGGTTTAGGGCAGTGCAGTGGTGTTTGGGTAGTGTAGAGGGTCATGCTGGGGGTAGTGTTTTTGGGTTAAGGGCAGTGCAGTGGTGTTTGGGTAGTGTAGGGAGATCATGCTGGGGGTAGTGTTTTAGGGTTTAGGGCAGTGCAGTGGTGTTTGGGTAGTGTAGAGGGTCATGCTGGGGGTAGTGTTTTAGGGTTTAGGGTAGTGCAGTGGTGTTTGTGTAGTGTAGGGGGTCGTGCTAGGGTAGTGTTTTAGGGTTTACGGTAGTGCAGTGGTGTTTGTGTAGTGTAGGGGGTCGTGCTGGGGGTTGTGTTTTAGGGTTTAGGGCAGTGCAGTGGTGTTTGGGTAGTGTAGAGGGTCATGCTGGGGGTAGTGTTTTAGGGTTTAGGGTAGTGCAGTGGTGTTTGTGTAGTGTAGGGGGTCGTGCTAGGGTAGTGTTTTAGGGTTTACGGTAGTGCAGTGGTGTTTGTGTAGTGTAGGGGGTCGTGCTGGGGGTTGTGTTTTAGGGTTGAGGGTAGTGCAGTGGTGTTTGGGTAGTGTAGGGGGTCGTGCTGGGGGTAGTGTTTTGGGGTTTAGGGTAGTGCAGTTGTGTTTGGGTAGTGAAGGGGGTTGTGCTGGGGGTAGGGTTTTAGAGTTTAAGGCAGTGCAGTGGTTTTTGGGTAGTGTAGGGGGATCGTGCTGGTGGAAGTGTTTTAGGATTCAGGGCAGTGCAGTGGTGTATGGGAATTGTAGGGGGTCGTGCTGGGGGTAGTGTTTTAGGGCAGTTCAGAGCTGTTTGTGTAGTGTAGGGAGTCGTTTTGGGGGTAGTATTTTAGGGTTTAGGGTAGTGCAGTGGTGTTTGTGTAGTGTAGGGGGTAATGTTTTAGGGTTTAGGGTAGTGCAGTGGTGTTTGGGTAGTGTAGGGGTCATGCTGGGAGTAGTGTTTTAGGGTTTAGGGTCGTGAAGTGGTGTTTGTGTAGTGTAGGAGGTCGTGCTGGGGGTAGATTTAGGGTTTAGGGGAGTGCAGTGGTGTTTGTGTAGTGTAGGTGGTTGTGCTGGGGTAGTGTTTTAGGGTTTAGGGGAGTGCAGTGTTGTTTCTGTAGTGTAGGGGGTCATGTTTTAGGGTTTAGGGTAGTTCAGTGGTGTGTGGGTAGTGTAGGGGGTCGTGCTGGGGGTAGTGTTTTAGGGTTTAGGGTAGTGAAGTGGTGTTTGTGTAGTGTAGGGTCATGCTGGGGGTAGATTTAGGGTTTAGGGTAGTGCAGTGGTGTTTGTGTAGTGTAGGGGGTCGTGCTGGGGGTAGATTTAGGGTTTAGGGTAGTGCAGTGGTGTTTGGAAGGTGTAGGGGGTCGTGCTGGGGGTAGTGTTTTTGGGTTAAGGGCAGTGCAGTGGTGTTTGGGTAGTGTAGGGAGATCATGCTGGGGGTAGTGTTTTAGGGTTTAGGGCAGTGCAGTGGTGTTTGGGTAGTGTAGAGGGTCATGCTGGGGGTAGTGTTTTAGGGTTTAGGGCAGTACAGTGGTGTTTGTGTAGTGTAGGGGTCATGCTGGGGGTAGTGTTTTAGGGTTTAGGGCAGTGCAGTGGTGTTTGCGTAGTGTAGTGGGTCATGCTGGGGGTAGTGTTTTAGGGTTTAGGGTAGTGCTGTCGTGTTTGTGTAGTGTAGGGGGTTGTGCTGGGTGTAGTGTTTTAGGGTTTAGGGTAGTGCAGTGGTGTTTGTGTAGTATAGGGTCATGCTGGGGGTAGATTTAGGGTTTAGGGTAGTGCAGTGCTGTTTGTGTAGTGCAGGGGGTCGTGCTGGGGGTAGATTTAGGGTTTAGGGTAGTGCAGTGGTGTTTGTGTAGTGCAGGGGGTCGTGCTTGGGGTAGATTTAGGGTTTAGGGTAGTGCAGTGGTGTTTGTAAGGTGTAGGGGGTCGTGCTGGGGGTAGTGTTTTTGGGTTAAGGGCAGTGCAGTGGTGTTTGGGGAGTGTAGGGGATCATGCTGGGGGTAGTGTTTTAGGGTTTAGGGCAGTGCAGTGGTGTTTGGGTAGTGTAGAGGGTCATGCTGGGGGTAGTGTTTTAGGGTTTAGGGCAGTGCAGTGGTGTTTGTGTAGTGTAGGGGTCATGCTGGGGGTAGCGTTTTAGGGTTTAGGGCAGTGCTGTGGTGTTTGTGTAGTGTAGGGGGTCGTTCTGGGGGTAGTGTTTTTGGGTTTAGGGTAGTGCAGTGGTGTTTGTGTAGTGTAGGGGGTCTTGTTTTACGGTAGTGCAGTGATGTTTGGGTAGTGTAGGGGGTCGTGCTGGGTGTAGTGTTTTACGGTTTAGGGTAGTGCAGTGGTGTTTGTGTAGTGTAGGGCGCAGTAGCGGCTCGTGGAGGGAGTTCGGTGGGACAGTGAGGCGGGGCGGGGGAGGGGCAGGGTGGGGAAATGTAAACACCGGAATACGGATGAACGGAGGTAAGTACACATTTAAATTAATAAAACGAATTCCTTTGCACGCGCTGCATCGCATTGTGCGATGCAGCGTGCGCAACGAAATTTGTTTTATTAATTTAAATGTGTACTTACCTCCGTTCATCCATATTCCGGTGTTTACATTTCCCCACCCTGCCCCTCCCCCGCCCCGCCTCACTACCCCACCAAACTCCCTACACGAGCCGCTACTGGTAGGGTGTCATGCTGGGGGAAGTGTTTTAGGGTTTAGGGTAGTGCAGTGGTGTTTGTGTAGTGTAGCTTGTCGTGCTGGGGGTAGTGTTTTAGGGTTTAGGATAGTGTATTGGTTTTGTGTAGTGTAGAGGGTCGTATTTTAGGGAGTGCAGTGGTATTTGGGTAGTGTAGGGGTTCATGCTGGGGTAGTGTTTTAGGGTTTAGGGTAGTGCAGTGGTGTTTGGGTAGTATAGGGGGTCGTGCTGGGGTAGTGTTTTAGGGTGTAGGGTAGTGCAGTGGTGTTTGTGTAGTGTAGAGGGTCGTGCTGGGGGTAGTGTTTTTCGGTTTAGGTTAGTGCAGTGGTGTTTGGGTAGATCGACAGCAATAGATCTCGCCAAGCATGTAGCGCATGCGCTGCGTCGCTAGGCGAGAACTAAAAGCATTACACCAAGATGGCTGCCAACACTTCCTGAATTGAAGTGTTGTCAGCCAATGAGAGCCAAGCTCGTGCTGGTGTAGTTAGGTCCCGCCCTGATATATAAACACATTTTTCTTTTAATATCTCAAAAACTACTGAACGGATTTACACCATTTAACAAAAAGGTCTCTTTGTGAACCAATGGCTGCCTTTTTGCCAAATTTGGTGTAATTCCGTTCAGCAGTTTCAGCTCTAACCGTGTCTAAAGTTTCCTATGGGAAATTGATTTTCCGACCTCTATTTTTTGAATTTCTCAGGGACTACTGAACGGATTTACACCATTTGAAAAAAAAAAGGTCTCTTTCTGAAACAAGGGCTACAGTTTTGCCAAATTTGGTGTAATTCCATTCAGCAGTTCGAGCTGTAGCCGTGTCTAAAGTTTCCTAAGGGAATTAACATAGAGAAAACACGTTTTGGGACCCCCCCCCCTTTTTTTCTCAGCCCCCACTTGGCGAATCACCCCGAACCTTTCAGGATAGGAGCTGACCGGAACGCCCCACAAGTTTTGAGAATTTCACGAAGATTCGTCATCCGGCGCCAAAGTTATTGGGAAAACAAAAAACGCTTTTCCTATGGAAACTAGGTCCTAACTATAACTATCTACTGGCGACCGTCAGTAGATAATATATATATATATTCACTGAAAAAACCATAGGTTTCAGGGACGTTATAGTTAGGAATTAGCATTTAAAAAAAACCTTAGAAATTTACTGATAAAAACATAGGTTTCAGGGACGTTATAGTTAGTTGACATTTGACTCATATAAAACCAGAGATATTTGCCTGTTATAGTTAGTTGAGCTAACTATAACTCGCGCCCCCGCAATGCACTGCTGATGACATCACATATTACATCACTCATTACATAGTCAGTGGCATCACTGATGACATCACTGATGACATCTCAAATATATATAGGCGTGGTTCACTTGTGGGAAGACCAACGAGTCTGTCAGAACGGCAGCCCTCACCCTGGCACGTGGCAGCCGCCATAACCGTGGGCCTCCTCGACACAGGGCCCCTGCGAACCCAGCGGCACACCACTGCAGACTTATGTCTGTACCGACTACTGCCTTCGATCTACACTACGGACAGCACGGCTCACAATTCAGATGCAGTGGCAATTGCAGATGTCGCAGTCCAGTTCGCAAGACACATTGCTCTCAGTGCGGCCCGCACGTACCACGCATGATAGCAGGCTGCGCACACGCTGTGTGCTTCAGGTGCTACTAACTCACTGCACCATAAGTCATCCCCACGTGGCCTTATCAACGCAGAATTAATTAGACAAAACACATTGCTCCCAGCGCGGCCTGCCGGGATCACGTCTCATCTCAGGGTGCGCACACGCTGAGTACTCCAGGTGCCACTAACTGTGCAGCTCAACTCAACGCCATGTGGCTGTGCGCCCATCCTGACCGCTGCCTCCGCCCTACACTGGAGTTACATGGTTCACAATTCAACATTAGTAGTGACACAAATTGTGTAAGACTATAATGGGTTAAGAAGACCAAATGCTCCCAATCTGTGCAGCTCAAGTCAACGTCACCTGTCTGTGGGCCTTTGCTGACCGCTGCCTCCGGCCTACACTGTGGAAGCCCGGCGACACATGGTGCCAACTAACCCTGTTCAACACAAGCTGATCCCACATGTGTAACTGTGTCCTGAGTCCGAGGGGTATTTCCTCATGGAAGACCGGCGACACGTGGTGCCACTGAACGGGTACTACGCAAGGTTCGTTTGGGTCACCAACGTATGCACGTGGCTGTGGACCCTAGCTCACCGCTACCTCTGCCCTACACTGTGGGCGACCGGTGACAAATGGTACCACTAACCATCTTCAACACAAGCTGATCCCACATGTGGAGCTGTGTCCCGAATCCTGAATGGCAGTGACCCCAACTTCTTGCCAGCGACCACAGCACCAGACTCCCTTCGATTAGTGTGACGTATTTGCATATCGAAGTCATACATGTGGAAAGTATTGCAGACGAAAAGATAACACAAAAGATACATTTTACACAAACTGTCGATTTCCCTTTCCACGTCCAGTAATTTCCAAAGGAAGAGTGAACAGTTTTATGTCAGCAATGAGACATACCATCACTTGAAAATCACCCCAAAATACTTATAATTTAAAAAGAACAGAAGCATCGAAGTACAATAATGATTACAATCCGGAGATTTTGAAGATGTGAAATGCAAATATGAACATACAATATGATGCACATAACTCAATTGCTGTTTCTCACTATGTCACGTCATATATTACCAACTCTGGGAAAACAGAATTCAAAGAAATGTGGGAAGAAATTTCACAGGAGAAGACAATTAGGAAAGAAATGTACAGCTTCAGTTTGAAGATACTTTCACATCGAGAAATTTGATCCTACCAATGTTCGTATCGATAGACATCTGCAAGTTTATATTCAAACTCAACAGGAAGCATCTGGATAAGTATAGGTTTTCCTGCGGCACGAAATCGAGTTTTAATATAAATATTATAAAACAAATTTGTGATGATATAGACTTACGTTTCTTTGCTAGTCAAGAGAACTGTACAGAAAATAACAGTTGGATATGTCTAGGTGTTGATCAACAAATGGAAGATAATACTGTTCTGAAGTTTAAAAAGAAATAACAAAGTTTAAAGTAGTTTCTGGTGAAAATCCCAACTTTGTTTATATTTATTGCCGACGTACTCATTATAAAATTCAAACTAGGAATGTAGGTGTACTTCCACTAACGGTGTCCAACACAAGTCAATCCATGTGTAACTGTGTCCTGAGTCCTGAATGGCAGTCACCCCAAGTCCGTGGCAGCGACCACAGCACCACACTCCCTTCGATCACTGAGGCATATTTCGATATGCAAGGCCAGCGACACGTAGTCCCACGAACCCTCTTTAACACAAGCCGATCCCACATGTGTAACTGTGTCCTGAGTCCTGAATGGCAGTCACCCCAAGTTCGTGGCAGCGACCACAGCACCAGACTCCCTCTGATCAGTGAGGCATATTTCCATATGCAAGGCCAACAGCACGTCATGCCACTAACCCTCTTTAACACAAACCGATCCCACATGTGTAACTGTGTCCTGAATCCTGAATGACAGTCACCCCAACTTCGTGCCAGCGACCACAGCACCAGACTCCCTTCAGTCTTATTTGTTGTTCTTTTCTTTAAATAATTTTTTTTATATGTAAAGCTATACATGTCTAATACTCTTCTTTGTCCAACCGCACAGGGACACTTCCGGGCCCAAGAAGGTTGTTGGGGGTATGATGGTAATGTGGGAAGAGGGTGCGTTACCTGCTGATGTGGGGAGAGGCAGCGTCAAAGTGGTATCTATCACAGAAAGAATTCGGATATGTTTTCACAAATACCTCAGACAAATGCCTGCAGACGGACTGAATCACAAAATGATTTTTCAATACTTATATAGTGTGAGTTATGAACAGTTCGCACCCAGGCTCGCAGAGGGACAACTGCGGCCCGTCCACTCCACTCACAGACGCAGTACTACGAGCTGTCCACGCCATTGTAGCTATCCCTGCTCTGTTCCGTCGTACGCCACGCCATGCCACGCTACTCACATTACGTTCCGACGATGGCCCCACATAGCTACCTGTCGCAGGCGTACTCGCTGTTGGTGTGCAGGTCAGTGGTCTAGCTCTCCACATCTCCTACCCACTCCCTGAGGGCAGGTTTGCACACACACCCATCCGGCACATGTGTCACAGGCCATGTGACCACGCAAATATAATAGATTGACAACGTCACATCCTTTATTGCCGGTGCTGACTAGATGTCGGACGCTCCACGTGTCTCAACCATAAAGAGTCTTTCAAAACTTCCGCAGAAGTTTAATCGCACCCTAATCTGTATATCCCTCAGGGGCCTACCACCACCTTGGCGCAGACTTCAGATGCACAGGTTTAGTGCCACCCGAAGCTCATATGGCCATCAGGCGCCTACCACCACGTGGCACAAACTTAACTTCCACACACTTAGCGGCCCCAAAAGCTGATGTGGTCTCTGCCATTGATGACTCAGGACTCAGCGACATGTGTGAGATCTGCCGGGCCGTGGAGAAGATGATGTGGTCTCCGCCATTCATGACTCAGGACTCAGCGACATCTGTGCGATCCTCCAAGCACCTGATGTGGTCTCCGCCATTCAGGACTCAGGACTCAGCGACATATCTGGGATGCGCGGAGTTTTGACGGGGACGTGGAGTGCCCACTGCTGCACACTCCAGTGGCACCAGGTAATTATTTGCTCATGGATTCGCAGGGGCGGCAGTGTCTCTCTCTCTCTCCCTCTCTCTCTCTATCCCCCTCTTGCTCTCTCTCTCTCCCCCTCTCTACCTCTCTCTCTCTTTCTTCTTTTCCTTCTATCTCTCTAACTCTCTCTTCCTTCTCCCTTTCTCGCTCCCTTTCTTTCCTTCCCTCTCTTTTTCTCTCTGGCTTTTTTTTCCTTCCCTTTTTCTCTAGGTCTCTCTCCTTTGATATGCACATTACACACGTCCTTATTTTGTGCTTTATTTTCCAGGTTCTGTCGTCCACATCCATGGTCCCTACAGCAGTGTTCCACCTTGTTATTTTGTATTTTTTTGGATACATTTTGTTTATTACTTTATCGTTGTTGGAATCGGGTAGCGTGGTGCAGAGCAGGCGGGCCAAACTCCAGAGGAAATGTGCAAAGCATCCACGCAGTACACACATGCGACACACAAGGCACACTACAAAAAGAGACACTACACCAGTTTAGGTAGAAATAACTTTTGTATTGGCAAAACCACTAGGTGTCAGGAAATCTCTACACTGCGCCAACTGGCGCCCGGTTCCAATTTACAGGGGGGAATTATGTACAGGGCAGGGCCAATCGGGCCCCTGCCGGAATCATTGCGATTTACAGATAAAATAATTGTACGTGAGGAATAAAGCTCCCATCCATCCACATTAATCCTGCAATAAAATACATCAGGGCATGACGTGAGACATTAGGCCGGAACACCTGTAAAGGAAACCTCACAGCATCACAATAAACATGACCGTCCCGGGCATCCCTTGAGGCAGGAAATTAGATTAGGCAGAGCATCAATACATTAACCTGGCATTTAGACATAACCATTAACATAGCACTTAAGCACATGACATTCAAAGATAGCGCTGCACCTTTCACGGCGATAGCGCGTTAAAACAAGGCCTTAGCGCACAGGGCATGGCAACTAAACATAGCGCTGCACGGGGCAATGGAATCGCACTTTAAATCAGGCATTTACCCTAGCGCTGCACCTATCATAACATTAGGCCAGCAATCACAGCTCTACCCCGGCACTTCAAATATGGCACGGCAATAGCGCTCAGCACATGGCACCTAAACATAGCCATTGGGCCTAGCGCTGAACATAGCACATCATTAGCGCTGCACAACCCTCATTTACCATAGCGCTTTGAACCTGACACTATAGCATGGTGCTACACCTGGCAAACTGGCGCTTAATATATGGCCCTCACTGGGCATTCCGCATAGCAAGCTCTTGGAGCAGTAGACTTTGCCAGCTCCTACAGCGCTTCCCAATGTCAGGGAACCAAGCGCTACCTCTGGTTCTGGCTTGGAGCCTTCTTTGGGGAATATTTCCCCGGGTCCCTTCTTCCCGTGTCCCGCGTTAGCCAGAGTCACACTGGTGCAAGGGGGGGGGGCGGGCACCGACAATGTGCCCCGTCGCCCTCTCAATCCCAATCCCCCGCTCCTCAAAAAGGCCCCTTCGTGGGGGAGCCTGCCCCCCAGGTGCTTGAAATCGATTCTGGGGGCCGATGCAGCTGCCCGCTGTCAAGTGGGGCAGCTGAGAAACATCCAAACTCGGGCGGTCCCGTTGGAGTCCCCCTCCAGGACTGGGGAACTCAGGGACTGCCCCCACGCGGCCCCGGGGGGAAGGCGAGCACCGAGGTTATGCCCCGATGCCTCCCCCAGCAAACGCGGACCAAGGCCCCACTCACCGGCACTTCCCTGGCAGGCTTCGGCGTCGCTGGTGGCAGGCAGCGCACACGGGGCTCTCCTCAGTGCGCGGAGAGACCCCCGGGCGGCAGCACTTCCTTCGGCGTCTCCTTCCTGCCGATTCAGTAGGCGGGGTAGCTGATCGAGGGGCTCCCTCTGGCAGCGGAGCCCCTCCCGTAACGATCGGGACCAGCTCCGGCCCTCGCTCGGGAACCAATGAGGACGCAGCTTCCGGCGAGGTGCGGCCGATGACGCGGCCGGCACCCCGGTCGCCTGGCAACGCTCCGCCGACACTCCCAGGGCCTAGCACCGCCCTCGTGAAAGCCGCTGCGGCCCTCCCCGGACCTCGGAGCTGCGGCGACCTCCTTCGCCAGGGTGCTTCTCCTTCCCGTGGGCCCGGGCGGCGGTGGTGATCTTGGGACACGCAATGCTCTCTCCGCCCGGCCACGCTACCAGCGAGGTCCCGGCCCACGGCGGTGAGTTCTGGTCAGTTTCTTCTTGCTGGGGCAATACGGGGTAGGCTCCCGTTTCTTAATTCAGCGCCAATACGGGGTAGGCTCCCGTGGTCTAACTACACCCACCGCGTGGTGGCACACACACGGGGTAGGCTCCCGATGTTGTGAATAAGTGCCGAGGCAGCTCTCACTCGCGCCGACGGCCGGTATCACGCGGGGTGGGCTCCCGCTGGCGTCGATTTACCATCCATATGGCGACAGCACAGGGGAGTGGACAGACAGCGGCCCCCAGCAGAATACAGTCCCTTCAGATGTAGCGCTCACCAAATCTAGCGCTCTCCTTCCAGGGGGGGGGCTTGTAAATAGCGCTCTCTCTTTCCTGCCCCTTGGTTGAGGGTTTCTTGAGGGGGGGAAGTTGCGTTGGTGGCTGAAGGCGGACTATTTAGTCTCTGCCTGTCGTCCCTGGATTCTCCCCTCGCCGGGCCAGATCAGTGGGTAGTTCAGGATCCCTCACTCACTTGAAAGGCAGCACCTAAGCCCTGTCACTTTCAGAGGCATAGGTCCCTGACTGATCCTACCGCCTAAACTCCTGCGAAGGCTTTTCCAGGTTTGCGTTGCCCCCACTATAGCTTTCCCTCGCCCTGTGGACAGTAGGGGGGGGGTAGGTAGGCTCAGGGCCCAGCACACAGGCCTATGTGGCGGTAACCCCTGGCAGCAGGTCCCCTCTCTCCCAGGTCCACCCTCTGACTGACTGCATGGCAGCCCAGCTCCGCCCTTTAGACGCCCCTCACCCCACCTTCCAGACAGTCCCAGAAGCTTCTAGAAGCATCTGGGGAAACTGGCTCTAACTGGCCTAGGGGGAGGGGTAGAGCACCCTGGGTGCCAGGCTTCCCTCCAAAAGCTGGGGCTGCTGGGAAATAATGCCTAGACTGTCAACCCAGCTCAGTCAAACGGCGCAACCACACAGCTTTGGCATCCATCTTAAATTACATTTTTAAAATGGGGAAACTCAGTCTGCACACATTCAGTCTTTCCATTTCCACATTTGGTTCCACAGAAAAGCGAAAAATTTCTGGGAAAAGGGCCAAGTCCAACACAACCCCCTTCCAGCCAAAAGCCAGGGTAGACCGATCAATGCCTTGATGGGCTTCCCTGCTTAGGGCGAGAAAAGGTGGACGCAGGCCCGCAACTGCAGGAGCACCCGCAGGTTCTCCTCCACTCTGGAACCCGAAGGTTCCCTCTCTCAAACCTTCCTCGACCGACTGAGCCACCACCCGGGGGTCCCCTAGCTGGTTGTGGCCAGGACTGGCCCCTAGGCCACCCAGATGTCTCTGGCCCTTGCGGTCTCACAGAGTGGGGGGCAGTAACCCCAGGCCCGTAGTACCCGTTGACCACTCTCCTCCTCCTCCTTTCAGTTCCGAACTGCCACTGGTCCTCCCACCTGGGGTCCGCACCCTCAGGCTGACCAGCCCTCAGGGGCGAGGCTCTCCTCCCCCTACCTCTCCTTCTGGGGTTCCTCACCCTACTCCCATGCGAGGCACCCTCAGACCACCACTCTTTCCCCAGTCCAGGGCCTTGACCCTTCAACTGGTTCCCCAGCCTAGGGTCTAAACCCTTAGGCTGCACCGGTGCCAGGGGCGAGTCCTCCCTCCCCCTGCACCCCCTCCCAGAGTTCCGCACCCTCCCAACGGGAGTAGCACCCCTGGAAGACAATTCTGGGGGGACACTGCTAACAGATGTCCCACCCGCCAGGTCAGGCAGTACCCATCCCTGGCCTCCCAACCCAGGATCTAAGCCCTGTGGCTGAGCCGGTGCCCGAGGTGAGACCTTCCTCCCTCTGCACCCCCTTCCAGAGTTCCGCACCCTCCCACCTGGAGAAGTACCCCTGGAAGTCAATTCTGGGGGGACACTGGTAACAGATGCCCCACCCGCCAGGTCAGGCAACCCCTGAACCTGGCATCCCAGCCCAGGATCTAAACCCTGCAACTGGGCCAACCCCAGAACCTCAGGAGCTCTAATTACAGATGCCCCGGGTCCTCCTAACACTAGGGGCTCCCCCTCACCGGGCGGCACATCAGGACAGCCTAGGCTCCCAACCTGGGGCTCCCTTACGGAACTCTCCAGGCCCTGAGACTGCGGTTGGGGCACCTCGGGACACCTCCCCGTCTCACTCCTTCCTATGGATAGGTCGTGAGGCCCTACAACCCTCTCTTTTCCCGGGGACCTAGCTGGGCTATTCGCCACCTCTCCCACCTCGATGGGTTGGAAGATCCCTGCACCACCCTCTTCAGGGTCACTCCCCAATGCCTCCTCAGACACCCTGGCCCTCACCCAGAGGTCTGCCTCCTGTGCAAGCTCCCTTGGGTCGGAGAACCCACACTGTACTAGGTGGTGACGCAACCTGGGGGAACAATTTCTGAGCATGTGCTCCCGGATGAGTACCTGGCACAGCCCTTCCCACTCATTCACTGCACTCCTCACCACCCAATCCTCCAATGCAGTCCCACACACCTCCACAAACTCCCCCCAGGACTGGTGGGACAGTTTTCCCCTGCCCCTGAACTCTAACCTGTCCCCCTCTTCCTGGGAATCAGGCACCGTCTCCTGGGCTCTGGGAGTGGGACACCCTACATTGGATCCACTCTCGCTGCCACCACTGGATCCCACCCTTACTGGTGAATCCAGACCACAAAAACCACTCTCAGGGGACAACCTACCCTCCCGAGCTGGTCTCTCCCTGGCAAAGGCCCTCTCTGCCTCCGCCATCCTCTCCTGCGCTAGGACCTTCTCCGTCTCTAGCCTCTTCTCCTGCACACTCAGCCGCGCTAGCTCCACCTTGAGCCTTCCCAGCGCCAGCTGATGCTCCCTCTCTTCCCTCCTATCTACCCACTCTTCTGGGGACAGGGAAAGGGACGGGGCAGTGCCCCCGGGACTGGACCCAGCGCTGGACTCCCTAACTCTGGTGTCCTTACTCGCTACTGGCGTCTCCCCCCGGTCATCTTCCTCCTCCTCGTCAGTGTCACCTACCTCCTGGGTTATGGACTGGGCCCCCTCACTCTCGGAGTCCTTCCTACACTGGAGGTCCTCCTCCGGGTCTCCACTAAATCCACCCCTTAAATATGCGGAGGGGTAATCTGACAGGTCCCCACCAATCTCTAAGGGTTCCCCCCTCTTGAGGGCCTCATAGAGAAATAGCTTCCTGCGTGTGTTGCCTACTGGGGGTATCCCTCTCTCCCTGCAGAAATAAATCACTTCCTGCTCCGTGTACTCCCCAAGATCACCTTCGTTGTAGGTCAACCCCATCCTGGCAAGGTACACCCGGGACACACCACCCACAGTGCAACAAGGGGACACAATTTAAAAACACTTCCAGGAGGAAATCACAATTATGGAAAAAACAATAATTCCCCAAAACCTGAGATTACATTACACACTCAGTTTGCAGTGCAACCCGTGGTCGCTGCGGTACTGCGCAAACACAAGTCCTATCCCACCGCTGAACACCAATGTTGGAATCGGGTAGCGTGGTGCAGAGCAGGCGGGCCAAACTCCAGAGGAAATGTGCAAAGCATCCACGCAGTACACACATGCGACACACAAGGCACACTACAAAAAGAGACACTACACCAGTTTAGGTAGAAATAACTTTTGTATTGGCAAAACCACTAGGTGTCAGGAAATCTCTACACTGCGCCAACTGGCGCCCGGTTCCAATTTACAGGGGGGAATTATGTACAGGGCAGGGCCAATCGGGCCCCTGCCGGAATCATTGCGATTTACAGATAAAATAATTGTACGTGAGGAATAAAGCTCCCATCCATCCACATTAATCCTGCAATAAAATACATCAGGGCATGACGTGAGACATTAGGCCGGAACACCTGTAAAGGAAACCTCACAGCATCACAATAAACATGACCGTCCCGGGCATCCCTTGAGGCAGGAAATTAGATTAGGCAGAGCATCAATACATTAACCTGGCATTTAGACATAACCATTAACATAGCACTTAAGCACATGACATTCAAAGATAGCGCTGCACCTTTCACGGCGATAGCGCGTTAAAACAAGGCCTTAGCGCACAGGGCATGGCAACTAAACATAGCGCTGCACGGGGCAATGGAATCGCACTTTAAATCAGGCATTTACCCTAGCGCTGCACCTATCATAACATTAGGCCAGCAATCACAGCTCTACCCCGGCACTTCAAATATGGCACGGCAATAGCGCTCAGCACATGGCACCTAAACATAGCCATTGGGCCTAGCGCTGAACATAGCACATCATTAGCGCTGCACAACCCTCATTTACCATAGCGCTTTGAACCTGACACTATAGCATGGTGCTACACCTGGCAAACTGGCGCTTAATATATGGCCCTCACTGGGCATTCCGCATAGCAAGCTCTTGGAGCAGTAGACTTTGCCAGCTCCTACAGCGCTTCCCAATGTCAGGGAACCAAGCGCTACCTCTGGTTCTGGCTTGGAGCCTTCTTTGGGGAATATTTCCCCGGGTCCCTTCTTCCCGTGTCCCGCGTTAGCCAGAGTCACACTGGTGCAAGGGGGGGGGGCGGGCACCGACAATGTGCCCCGTCGCCCTCTCAATCCCAATCCCCCGCTCCTCAAAAAGGCCCCTTCGTGGGGGAGCCTGCCCCCCAGGTGCTTGAAATCGATTCTGGGGGCCGATGCAGCTGCCCGCTGTCAAGTGGGGCAGCTGAGAAACATCCAAACTCGGGCGGTCCCGTTGGAGTCCCCCTCCAGGACTGGGGAACTCAGGGACTGCCCCCACGCGGCCCCGGGGGGAAGGCGAGCACCGAGGTTATGCCCCGATGCCTCCCCCAGCAAACGCGGACCAAGGCCCCACTCACCGGCACTTCCCTGGCAGGCTTCGGCGTCGCTGGTGGCAGGCAGCGCACACGGGGCTCTCCTCAGTGCGCGGAGAGACCCCCGGGCGGCAGCACTTCCTTCGGCGTCTCCTTCCTGCCGATTCAGTAGGCGGGGTAGCTGATCGAGGGGCTCCCTCTGGCAGCGGAGCCCCTCCCGTAACGATCGGGACCAGCTCCGGCCCTCGCTCGGGAACCAATGAGGACGCAGCTTCCGGCGAGGTGCGGCCGATGACGCGGCCGGCACCCCGGTCGCCTGGCAACGCTCCGCCGACACTCCCAGGGCCTAGCACCGCCCTCGTGAAAGCCGCTGCGGCCCTCCCCGGACCTCGGAGCTGCGGCGACCTCCTTCGCCAGGGTGCTTCTCCTTCCCGTGGGCCCGGGCGGCGGTGGTGATCTTGGGACACGCAATGCTCTCTCCGCCCGGCCACGCTACCAGCGAGGTCCCGGCCCACGGCGGTGAGTTCTGGTCAGTTTCTTCTTGCTGGGGCAATACGGGGTAGGCTCCCGTTTCTTAATTCAGCGCCAATACGGGGTAGGCTCCCGTGGTCTAACTACACCCACCGCGTGGTGGCACACACACGGGGTAGGCTCCCGATGTTGTGAATAAGTGCCGAGGCAGCTCTCACTCGCGCCGACGGCCGGTATCACGCGGGGTGGGCTCCCGCTGGCGTCGATTTACCATCCATATGGCGACAGCACAGGGGAGTGGACAGACAGCGGCCCCCAGCAGAATACAGTCCCTTCAGATGTAGCGCTCACCAAATCTAGCGCTCTCCTTCCAGGGGGGGGGCTTGTAAATAGCGCTCTCTCTTTCCTGCCCCTTGGTTGAGGGTTTCTTGAGGGGGGGAAGTTGCGTTGGTGGCTGAAGGCGGACTATTTAGTCTCTGCCTGTCGTCCCTGGATTCTCCCCTCGCCGGGCCAGATCAGTGGGTAGTTCAGGATCCCTCACTCACTTGAAAGGCAGCACCTAAGCCCTGTCACTTTCAGAGGCATAGGTCCCTGACTGATCCTACCGCCTAAACTCCTGCGAAGGCTTTTCCAGGTTTGCGTTGCCCCCACTATAGCTTTCCCTCGCCCTGTGGACAGTAGGGGGGGGGTAGGTAGGCTCAGGGCCCAGCACACAGGCCTATGTGGCGGTAACCCCTGGCAGCAGGTCCCCTCTCTCCCAGGTCCACCCTCTGACTGACTGCATGGCAGCCCAGCTCCGCCCTTTAGACGCCCCTCACCCCACCTTCCAGACAGTCCCAGAAGCTTCTAGAAGCATCTGGGGAAACTGGCTCTAACTGGCCTAGGGGGAGGGGTAGAGCACCCTGGGTGCCAGGCTTCCCTCCAAAAGCTGGGGCTGCTGGGAAATAATGCCTAGACTGTCAACCCAGCTCAGTCAAACGGCGCAACCACACAGCTTTGGCATCCATCTTAAATTACATTTTTAAAATGGGGAAACTCAGTCTGCACACATTCAGTCTTTCCATTTCCACATTTGGTTCCACAGAAAAGCGAAAAATTTCTGGGAAAAGGGCCAAGTCCAACAATCGTTGATATATGTTAATAAAAAAATAAAGTTTGGAAAAAAAAAGAATAACTTTTCTGGTTGTTTTCTTAACTGCTGTGTAACTCTTTCTTGTTCTTATTACTGTCATTTGATGAAGTCCACCTGGTCTTAAATTTTTGAGGACTTATCGCGGTAATACTGGTGATGTCTGCAGTTTCCACCAACTTCTGAATATTGTGTTAGATTTATCTCAACTTTACTTCCATTAAATTGCTGATAATGAAATGCAGACTAGCCGTTTCCGTGCAAAAAGACACGAGGTGCACCTTTGCGATTTATTCAAAATACTAAAATCCTGTATTGAATTGCACTGACGTAGTGGCTGCACTCACAGTGTACACACAAAATCATTTACGAAACCTGATTGTATTTATATTGATTGGGAATCGGGCCTCAGGTGCTGGATCTTGACGAGATACACTGCCCAGTTCGTATATTGTCCTGCACATGCAAAAAATCACATCACAACTTTCACACCAACTGCAAAGCGAAACAAATTCTGGCGATAAGCCACGTAAGCACCAGGGATTTTACACAGGCTTTCTGATGGTGTTAAGCAGGACGCCTACCTGCACCATGAAAGAGAACACAGCCAAGAGCCACACCAGAACACCCACAGGTGCTATAGAATAAATAAGCATGACACAGGGATACCCATGAGGGCCACAAGACTCTTCGGAACAACTCCGGGACCGCCAACACCCCCCAAATCTGCATCTGAGCAAGTGTGTCCCTCTGGTCATTGTGTTAGCATGATAGGCACCAGCCCTGAAACATCACAGTGTGCTATCACCTCAGCGTTGGCAGTAAGCCTGGACATGTAGCTACGCACGCATCCTCCTGCATGCACAACCGACGTGTGCTGGTCCGGAGTACACAGGTCAACGCAGGGGTGTGCCTATCCGACAACGGGAACGGGGTTCTCGGACATCTCCGTGTACAGGACGTGTGGTAAGTGTGTCTTTGTGTTCTAGTGTGGCCTGCCACAAGGGCCGCAGCAGTCAATGTTGTAAAGTGGCATGCACCACCTCCAAACGGCACTGTGATGGTGTAGTTGGAATGCAGCAGCACATGCGCAAATAGGCATTACAATGGTGTGCCGTACGAGTGCACGAGATACAACACCGTACCGTACAAAAGTGTGGAAGCTCGTGGGAGGGAGGAGCAGCTGTTTGCAACGTAACAGACAGTGAACTCGCCCATGTGCCACGCGCTGGGCATGTCATCCATGAGGAACACGGTCGCAGACATCCCACAAAACCAACGACCCGCCTTTGTACACATCCTCTATGAATGCAGCGTGGTTTTCACTTCTATGCTCGTTCACTGGTGTGATGTTGGTAAGTTGTGTGACTTGTGCTCCTTGGTGGTGTATTTCATTTTGGCCATTGTTTGTCTATACTTGTGCTATACTTAATTGTGCATGTCTGCCATTCTGCCCATCTCCCCCGTCCCCCCACTCCCTGCTTCTTCCTCTTCCTGGTGCTGTTCTGTCTATAATTTTGTTGCTCCACACATAAATACATGTAAAGAACAAATTAGAATAGTTCCTTGATTCTTTTAGGTTTCAAAACTTCTCTTTCTTGGTTTCTTTTTAATTTTCCATATAAACAGTTTTTTTAAAATATTCACCAACACATAGAAGTCAGAAGTGCAACGTATTCTATCAACACACTTTCTAGAACATTCTACAACATGTGCAGGTTAAAAGTTCATCAATCTTTTTAAACTTAACCATTTTTTTTTTGCAACAATTTCTCGAACATTTAACGGCACGTGCAGGTTAAGAGTTCACGGTTGTTTTAAGTTCGAACAGTGCCTTCCAAATACAAGTAGTAGGTGTGGTTGAGTTGACAACTTTTATCCTATGATATGTACTCCACGTTGAAACTGCTTTTTCTTTACCAATCACAAAGATGCTTTTCCACAAAACGAAGGTGCACCCTACTTTTAAAAAAGAATGCTTTTCATCTCCCAATCACGTATCGTTTTGTATGGCAATAAAAAGTAGTTCCCCATCTTTAAACATATCTCTTATTCTACCAAGGAACTGCAGGAGCTACAGACATCTTTCCATACCTTCCAGCCATACCTTCAAAATGCTAGTGTGGATCGCAGGACATAGCTATATTTTCTGGTGCAAGAGGTATGCAGAACAGAGACGTATTGACTTCGACCTAGGTTTACAAAATGTGGACATTAAATGGCAGAGAGGATTGAAGTGGCACCAATTGTTGCCTTTGGTTAAAACCTGTTTGCATCTCCAACACTCTGGCCTCATGATTGTGCACTATGGTGAAAACGACCTAGGCACATTGACTGGGGTAGGTTTGGAAATGCTTATGAAGGACACCTTTGGACAATTGATGTTACTTTTCCCTCAAACTGTCTTTGTATATTCCAATATATGCCAAAGACAGAAGTGGAAATGGTCAAAACAATTTTGTCCTCAGATTGAAAAATCTAGGAAGAAACTCAACAAAGCTGTGTCTGCATACCTCAGAGACCACAAAATGGGGTCCATCTACAACAACAACATACTTTTTGATATGGCTGATATCTACAGAAGTGATGGAGTACACTTCACAGATCACGGAAATCGAGTTTTCATGAATAACTTGAAGCTGTGCATCCGCACTTATATGTAGCTCCAACTAATCAACACAAGGGCTCTTTTTAGAGCCACCCTATAACTGACAACTTAGGCCCGCTATTTTAAGGCCAGGTAACGGCAACTCCCGCACCCTCGCCAAAATGTATTCTCCACACAGCTGTGACGCAGCGACCAGACCATCTGACTTTGCAGCACAGAGCTCTCCCTTTGATCACCACCTCTACTCCCCCATAGGGGTGAGTAGTTTACGCTTTACAAATACCGTTTTGATTTACCTTCGCACTCCCTGTACAACACCACCTAAGCACCATATACAAGTAGGACAAGTGTAGCACTGCGTCCAGAGCACATGACTTCACAGCATAGCAAACACAGGCTCACGGTTTCATACCCGAGTCCAGCAGCAGCTAAATTTAGCAGCATGACACTCTAGGCAATACCTCACTTAATTTCCGTACCCAGCACTTTCAGACCAGTAGGGGTCAGTAGTTCACCGGCTGTACCCCGAGTCCGTCAGCAGCTCAGCTTACGCCCCCAGCACCATCAGACCGTAGCCCAACAACTTTCACACTGCTAGGGGTGAATACTTCGCTTCACACCCCGTCTATAGCACACCCTAAACACCTCGCAGAGGTTGCAGTGCTCCTACCCTCCTCTTTCACACTTTTTTTGCCCTTTTTTCCCCTTACTCACTTCGACGGAATCACAAAATGGCGGGCAACACTTCCTAGTTGCAACCGCTCGCAGTGCTCGCAGCCAATAAGCAGCAAGCTCGTGCTCGTAACGCCTCAGCCAATCAGATGGCAGAATTCCCAAATATCGATATCTGTAAATTTCAATATTTCTCAAAAACTACTGAATGGATTTAGACCAAATAAACAAAAGCATCCTTTCTAGACCAAGACCCTTCTCCGGGGGGGCTGAGAAAAAAGGGGGGTGGGCCCAAAACATGTTTTCTCCATGAAACTTTAGAGAAGGCTACAGGTCAAACTGCTGAACGGGATTACGCCAAATTTGGCAGGGAGAAAGGTCTTGGTCCAGAAAGCACGCTTTTGTTTAAATGGGGTAAATCCATTCAGTAGTTTTTGAGAAATATCAAAATTTACAGATATCGATATTTGAGAATTCCAACATCTGATTGGCTGAGGCGTTACGAGCACAAGCTTGCTGCTCATTGGCTGTGAACGGTTGAAACTGGGAAGTGTTGACAGCTATTTTGTGACTCAGTTGAAAAGAGTAGGGGGAAAAAAAGAGAAAAATTATATAAGAGGGTACAGTAAGAACAGTGTGGACTTAGTTTAAGCAGGCTGTACAGTGCAGAGGCAGGGAGTTTGAATGTTGCGTAGGCCGTGGAAATCATGTCCGCAGAACAAAGGTGCGCGGTATTGCGGCAAGGTTGCGTAGGCTCTGGAAATCCCATTGGGAAAAGACTGCGCCGTATTGCAGCAAGCAGTGTGTAGGGTGCACACAGAGGTGGTGTGAATGTTGCGTAGGCCGTGGAAATCACGTCCGCAAAACAACGATGCGCTGTATTGCGGCAATGTTCAATAGGCTGTGGAAATCATACCGGGAAAACAACAATGCGCAGTATTGCGGCCTTCCTTTAATATAATGCGCAGTAATGTTTACTTATAATGCAATGTTCACTTTTATCACGGATAGCGTCACTTTGTTAGAGGAAATTTAATATTATGTGGGAGGGCGTGTTCTGTCCCTGTGTGCGGAACAAAATTAACGTTTAATTGGCTGAGGTGTTCCAACAACGAGCTTAATGTTCATTAGCTGCGAACCATTGAAAGTAGAAGTGTTGCCAGACATTCCCTCCCCCTCCGCAGAGTAGCAAGGACATCTGATTGGCTCACATGTTCGAAGCAGGACCTTCCAGAGCTTAATGTTCATTGACTGCGAACCATTGAAAGTAGAAGTGTTGCCAGCCATTCTCTGCCTCTCCGCGGAGTAGCAAGGACATCTGATTGGCTCACATGTTCCAAGCAGGACCTTCCAGAGCTTAATGTTCACTGGCTGCGAACCATTGAAAGTAGAAGTGTTGTCAGCGATTCCCTCCCCCTCCGCGGAGCATCAGGGACATCTGATTAGGTAACGTGTTCCAAGCAGGACCTTCCCGAACTTAATGAAGTAGAAGTGTTGGCAGCCATTCCCCCCCCCCCCTCTCTTTGGAACACCATGGACATTTTGTTAGCTAAAGGGTTCCGAGTACAAGTTTGCTCCTTATTGGCTAGGAACGGTTCACTGTTGTCAGCCATTTTGTGACGCACTTCAAAGGAGTACGGGAAAAAAAGTAGTAGAAGGGAGGGTAGGAACACTATTAACTCTGTACAGTGGTCACAAGGTGTGGTCAGGGACTGTGAAGGTAAAAATGTTTTTTTATATATTTTAAGGGCCATATATATAATTTGTGTGGGGCCTACAAATCACATTGGGAAAATAACAGAGTGTGTTGCGGTCTTCTTTTTATTAAGTCAGCGGGTGAGATACTTCCCAGGAGCACTATTTACTTATAATGTGGTGTTTACTTTTGTGACGGGGAGCGCTATATCTTTGAAGCAAATATAATATGGAGGAGGGGGGTTGCAAAAACAAAGCACGCTGTTGTGGTCTTCATTTAAATAAGGTTCTGAGTAGGCTACTTCTCGGGAGCAATGTTTACTTATAATGTATAGTTATAGTGCGGTGCTTACTTCTGTCGCGGGGAGTGCTAATTCCTTGCAGCAAAATGGTAGGTGTGGTTGCGCTGCAAAAATTTCCGTCCATGTTTGAAACAGTTTTTATTAAGCAATCGCAAATATACTTTCTTAGGAAAGTGTGGCTGTATATATCAGAGGGGTGACAAATAAAAACACAATTCATAAAATATCCCTTAAGCGTGGCCACACCCTCCCTTTTTTTGTCGCCTATAGTTTGGAAAAGTGTTGCCCCATATTCTTGTTAATATAAGAGGGCATCAGTTACTTTTAGATAAAGTAGAAAAGAAGTGCTACAAGAAACACTCCCGCACTACATAATCTCAGGTCACAACAACAATAACAAGTAAAAAACAGTTAAACACAAGTGACGTCATATTACATAGAAATGTACGCTTCATCAAAACATTAAATTAAGCACTATGTATACAACTTTTTTTTAGCAACTATTGTTTTATAAAACATTAGCAGTGTTACAAACTGTGCAGTAGAAAGTTATCAACGGAAATAACTGTATTATATGTTATTAATTTCTCGCAGATAGATCGCCAGCCCCTTTGAAGTACTATAAACTCACAGTATTAAAATATACAGGGTGAGTTTATAGTATTCCACAGGAGAAGAAGAATAAGAACCACAACAAAACAATCAACATTTTTACAATTTCTATTCCGTAGAACTCGGGAAGGTTCTGGCGCAGTGCTTAGACGTCGCTCATTGCTCCGCTAACAGATCACGTACTCCTTTAAGAACATGTAGGATAGTAGTATAATAATATACACTACTGGTCTTATATATTATATAGGGATAAGTGAATAGGAACCACAGCAGAGAAAAATAGATATACCAAAATATCATTAAAAAATGTAGGGTTTATCAAAGGCACTCAGTAAGAAAGTATCTATGCAAACAATCTTTTTTTAAACTGCAATTTTGAAAAATATTGTCACTGTAAAAATATCTGATCAAGTGAGTTATAACGGTCAGTAAGCTGTATTTCAGATGGTTTACTCCTGGCGCCGACAAATCTCCAACTCCTGTTGTCTGAAAATATGACACTGTATTAGAATATTTACTGATGCCAGACAAAAGGAAAAGGAAAATAAAGTCATGAACACAAAAGAAGATCAATAACGAAATATTTTCCAGCTGTGAATATGTTAAAAGCTTCTTTTCGCCGGGACTTCGAAATCTTTCATCTTCGCGCCGACGGGTCATAAACTCCTCTGAGGTCAGTATAAATGTGAATATTACAATATACATACTCACACTATATGATCCCAGGGGGAAACGGAGTAAGAACCAGAAGCTGCTGACGTTACTTTAGTCTTCGCGCCAACGGGTCATAAACTCCTCTGAGATCATAATGACTGTGAATATTACAATATACATACTCACACTATATGATCCCAAGGGGGAAACAGAGTAAGAACTAGAAGCTGCTAACGTTACTTATAAATCGTTAGTCTTCATGCCCAAGGGTCACCAACACATCTGAGGTCAAGTGTAGTGTCAATATTAAAATATACAAAGTCACACTATATGAGCTCAAAGGAGCCAGAAAAGGAACAGTGTTTCCTCTATTCTGTCTGTTCTGAATACACGCTGCTGACGTTACATATAAATGGCAAAAACAACCAATAGCTAACTCGGTGCGCAGTTTGCGTAGTAGCGCTACGCTACGCGAAGTGCACTTCGCAGTACGCAAGCTACACGTAGTTACGCGAGCTGCGTAGTGCGGCAGGGAAAATGCTGTTTGCATTGATTGCACAGTGCTGGATGCTTGTCCGCACTGTGCAATCATTGCAAATGGCATCTTGCACAGTGCAAGCTGTCGTTTTCTGCCGCTCAAGTAGATTTGTACTCGAGCGGCAGTTTTCTCAACGCGGACTGGTAGTTTCTCATCGCGAGCGGTCACGAGCATACGCTTCCACTCGCAATGAGAAACCTGACCTCCCCGCGTTGAGAATCTCGCCGGGAGGTTTATTTTCCACGCTCGCGGTCGGCACTTTGATGTTTCTGATCGCAAACGAGTAAAAAGTCTTGCCGGGATGTCATTTTGCTCGCTCGCGGTCGCCAACTTGACGTTGAGGACTGCGAGCAAGCAAAAAATGCCCGCTACGCCAACTGTTTTTGCACTGTGCTATGTGCAATTCGCGTAGCGTGTAGTTGCGCAAACTACGCGAGCGTAGCGTAGTCCTACGCCCAGGGTTACCAATAACACTTTTTTCAAAATACAAATCTTTAAATATTTACAAATAGCTACGTAGTATAAATATCTACTATGCCATAATCAAACAACTTACAACTTCGTAATATGTTTTGTTGTCGCCAAAGAAGAATCCGAAGCTAGAAAACGGTACCTGCATTACAGAATGTACACGGGTAAATAACTCGCAAAAACGAAAGTAATCGAACAACGGGTGTGGTTTATATACTTTTTGGTTATTGTGTAGTCTATAGAAGGAAGATGCGGCTCCGCCCATTTAGATGTCACCTTTTACAGTTGACACGTGCTCACGTTTTCACTGTTTAACTTGTGCATGTGTTGGGAAAAGATACAAAATGTGAAAAGCGGTAAAGGTTTCGATTTCGATCCTCCCAAGTATAAGCTCATTAATATGTACATACGTTGGAGAGCTTAAACACTGTTACTCAGCAAACTGTGTTATTTCCTTTCTCGTGACTAAAAACATCTATTAATTGCCGTAACTCTAAATAGAAGATATCAAAAAAATATTGTTCAGAATAGAAAACAAAATATACATGCTAATATTTCTCATCACTATGGTTTTAAATTTTAAAAATGTAGCATTTGCAAAGCGTACAGCTACCCCCGGAGAGGTGGCCAGGCGCTCGGGGGCATCGGGAAGATTAAGCAAGGTGTTGCCCACAGTGACATAGTGGTGGGCTAACCTGCCGCTGGAGCCGGTAATCGAACTGTGAATTTTGTTGTTCGAAGTCAGGTATCATAGCTGCTGCGTCACACTTTTTCCACACTTATATGTTAATTAGTGCTAATTAAGTTTTAAACATGGTTAAATTATAACTTATAACACACTACTGTTACAGTTAGTTTTTCACTACAAAAAGTATGGACGTCTTTTTAAAATTTACTTAAAAACAATATAGGTTTGATAAAACCTTTGAAATTCACTGAAAAAACCATAGGTTTTACAGACGTTATAGTTAGATATTAGCATTTAAAAAACCATTGAAATTCACTGAAAAAACCCATAGGTTTCAGGGACGTTGTAGTTAGCTGGACATTTCACTCCTACAAAACCATAGAAATTCCACCGTTATAGTTAGTTCAGCTAACTATAACTCACGCACCCGCAATGCACTGCACATGACGTCACATTTTACATCATTCATGACATGGTCAGTGACATCATTGATGACATCACTGACGACATCATCCACGTGAAAATCTGATTCACCTCCTCACACTCTAATATAACCTTTGATACACCCACTGTAAAATGCAGGCTACCATTTTTTAAATCATTGACACGCCAATGTCAGTTACTACATACACACTCACTCATTGCTAGGTCTACACACACATCCACTCATTTATCCATGCAATCACTCATACATGCAGTCACTCATCAATACAAAACTATCATATGCACTTGTACACCTATACAGACAATCACACACCGCCACTCATCCATGCAGTTACTCACACACCTACTCAGTCATCCTAAGAATCTATCACAGTCGCATTTACTCACCTATACAATTATACACACACCACCCCACTTATTCATACAGATACTAATGCATACTTACTCTGTTATATAATCAGTGATACAAGTACACACTCATCTATACAGCCAGTCTCCCAATCTCTTACTATCATGTAGAGTCCTTTATATACTTCATCTCTGACATACACTGCCTTTTACATATGTAGTTACTTTGTATTGTATTGTATTTGGTATTTGTAAGGTGCATAAATCACCCTTAGATTTCATAGCGCCAGCAGTTACTCAGATTGGTAGTCAGGAGGTCAGGCAGTGCTAGAATAGCCAGGTTTTTAGGTTTCTTCGGAACTTCTGGTGATTAGGTTCTAGCCTAATAAATAAAGGTAGAGTGTTCCAGGTTTCTGGGGCTATTTTAGAGAAGGATCTGTCACCATTTCTAACTGTGCGTACTTTGGGAACGGTAAGGAGGTGCCTGCTAGTAGATCTGAGTGTTCTAGTCGGGCGGTAGTCTAACAGCTTTTTAGCTAGATATGTACTTGGACATGTACCACTGAGACATCTATTCACTCACCAACACACTGATACACACACTCACACACCCATACAGCTGCTTTCACATGCACTCTTGAACTCATACACCCAGTGAATCAACCACTCACACATCTGTGCACAGTCACTCACCTCTCACACACCCACACATACACTCAATCTCCCCCCAAAAATACTCAGACAACCAATCAATAACCTATATAGACACTAATGTAGCTACTGACCAACCCGTGCAGCAGCTTTCACAACAACAGACAGACTGATACAGACATTCACACAGTTTAGTCACTGACCCATGTATTCAAGAAGACACATTTAATCACTCACTTATACAGTCAGTCATCCACCTACTAAATCATCCATCCAGACACTTATACACCCACTTATTCTTCAATACACCTTGGAATATATATAAAACATATTTTAAAATTACAGAAAGACACATTCACTGGATGATGTCGTCAGTGATGTCATCAGTGATGTCATCAGTGATGTCACTGACCATGTCATGAATGATGTAATATGTGACGTCATGAGCAGTGCATTGCGGGTGCGCGAGTTATAGTTAGCTGAACTAACTATAACAGTAGAAATTCTATGGTTTTGTAAGAGTGAAATGTCCAGCTAATTATAACGTCCCTGAAATCTATGGTTTTTTCAGTGAATTTCTAAGGTTTTTTAAATGCTAATTTCTAACTATAACGTACCTGAAACCTATGTTTTTTTCCAGTGGATTTCAATGTTTTTTTAAATGCTAATTTCTAACTATAACGTCTGTAAAACCTATGGTTTTTTCAGTGAAAATATATATATATATATATTATATCTATATATATATTACCTACTGGCGGTTGCCAGTAGGTAGATATAGTTAGGACCTATTTTCCATAGGAAATCCGCAATATTCTATTTGGAATAACTTTGGTGCCGATTGACGAATCTTCTTGAAATTTTCCAAACTTTTGGCCAGCTCCAGTCCGCTCCTATCCTGAAAGTTTCACGGTGATTTGACAAGCGGGGGACGAGAAAAAAGGGGGGTCCCAAAACGCGTTTTCCCTATGCATTTTCCCATTGGACCTTTAGCCGCAGCTACAGCCCGAACTGCTGAACGGAATTACACCAAATTTGGCAAAGAGGTAGTCCTCAGCTCAGACTCATGCCTTTTGCTTAAATGGTGTAAATCCGTTCAGTAGTTCCTGAGAAAATTAGAGTTAAATGTACATATATATCTATGGCCTCGGAGGATCCGCGCAACCTCCTGAGCATGAGCCGCATGCTAATTGGCTGCCAACACTTTGAATCAGGCAGTGTTGGCAGCCATCTTGTGCCTCGGTGGAACCGAGGCACAAGAAAACCCCCCAAAAAAGGCGCAAAATGCGAAAAGGGATCAGCGTGGGCTTCCTAGCTCCATATAGTAATTTGCCCCCGGGGGGGGGGCTAATCCTGGGGGCATAGTTACAAATTAAGTGTGGGTAGGGTCCCAATCCCCCCCACACTGCCCCCCATGTGGAAAAGCAATGCCGGCTCCCGCAGGAGGCGGGGAGCCGGCTGGGACCGTGGGGGGATTGGGGAACCCCACAGTCCCCAACGAGAGGCCAGGCCCCGGGGATGGGGTCCCTGGGGCCAGAAGTGGCCTGGGAGGGGGGCCACGTGGCCCCCCTCCACCAAGAAAATAAATAAATTTTAAAAAATCAATGACCGGCCCCGGGGGATGGGGTCCCCGGGGCCTTAAAGTTGCCAGAGGAGGGGGGCTACGCAGCCCCCTCCATAAAATATTCAACAATTCAAAAGAAAAAAGGCCATGCCCCGGGGGATGGGGTCCCCGGGGCAAATTATGGCCTCGGGAGGGGGGCCACGCGGGTCCCTTCCCGTTTTTTTTAATATAAATAAAAATTGGGGGCAGGCCCTGGGGGATGGGGTCCCCAGGGCCAAAAGAAAAAAAAAGACGGGATCGGGCCGGAGGCCACGCCCCCTCCTTACACCACTCTGCAAACGCGCACCCTGGCACGTTTGCAGAGGGGGGACTAATTCCCCTTGAATACTGGGGGTCCCTGGGGGCCAACTAGCCCACCAGGAACCTCCAGTATGCACCAGGGTGCTGCGTTGCAGAGAGGTGTAATGAGGCCATGCCCCTTTTTACACCTCTCTGCAACGCAGCTCCGTGGCGCTTACTGGAGGTACCTGGTGGCCTAGTTGGTCGCCAGGGGACCTCAGGATTCAAGGGGACTTAATCCCCCAACTTAAAACGTGCCACGGGGCGCGTTTGCACAGTGGTGAAGGTAGGGGGCGGGGCCTGAGGTGATACTGTGCAAACAAGCCCTGTGGCGTGTTTTTAGTTGGGGAATTCATCCCTCTTCAATCCAGAGGTCCCCTAGGGGCCAACTAGCCCACCAGGTACCGCCAGTAAGCACCACGGAGCTGCGTTGCAGACTGTTGTAATAAGGGGCGTGGCCTCTGAACACCTCTCTGCAACGCAGCTCCCTGGCGCATACTTGAGGTACCTGGTGGGCTAGTTGGCCGCCAGGGGACCTCAGGATTCAAGGGGACTTAATCCCCCAACTTAAAACACGCCACGGGGCGCGTTTGCACAGTGGTGAAGGTAGGGGGGGGCCTGAGTTGATATGTATGCAAACATGCCCTGTGGCGCGTTTTAAGTTGGGGAATTAATTCCTCTTCAATCCAGAGGTCCCCTAGGGGCCAACTAGCCCACCAGGTACCTCCAGTAATCTCAACGGAGCTGCGTTGCAGAGTGTTGTAAAAAGGGGCGTGGCCTCTGAACACCTCTCTGCAATGCAGCTCCCTGGCGCATACTGGCAATATCTGGTGGGCTAGTTGACCCCCAGGGGACCGCAGGATTGAAGAGGAATTACTTCCCCAACTTAAAACGCACCACAGGGCGGGTTTGCACACGTCACCTCAGGCCCCGCCCCCTTCCTTCACCATTGTACAAATATTCCTCTAAAATCAGCCGAACTACGAATTCCGATTTACTCACCTGCTATCAGGAGAGAACCCAGTGCTGCATCTTTTAGAGCAGCACTGCCCCTGAAAAGTAATTCTAAGCGTACTTACCAGTAACTTGTATTTCCTTCCATAGGAATCCATTGTGTGGTTTTCACCAGAAAAGTTTCTAAGTGTCCATTTTTGAAACGTACAACTATTCCTCTAAAATCAGCCGAACTACGAATTCCAATTTACTCACCTGTTATCAGGAGAGAACCCAGTGCTGCATCTTTTAGCCCAGCACTGACCCTGAAAATTAATTCTAAGCGTACTTACCAGTAACTTGTATTTCCTTCCATAGGAATCCATTGCGTGGTTTTCACCGGAAAAGTTTGTGTCCATTTTTGAAACGTACAAATATTCCTCTAAAATCAGCCGAACTACGAATTCCGATTTACTCACCTGTTATCAGGAGAGAACCCAGTGCTGCATCTTTTAGCCCAGTACTGACCGTGAAAAGTAATTCTAAGCGTACTTACCAGTAACTTGTATTTCCTTCCATAGGAATCCATTGTGTGGTTTTCACCAGAAAAGTTTCTAAGTGTCCATTTTTGAAACTTACAAATATTCCTCTTAAATCAGCCAAACTACGAATTCCGATTTACTCACCTGTTATCAGGAGAGAACCCAGTGCTGCATCTTTTAGCCCAGCACTGACCCTGAAAAGTAATTCTAAGCATACTTACCAGTAACTTGTATTTCCTTCCATAGGAATCCATTGTGTGGTTTTGAGCAGAAAAGTTTCTAAGTGTCTATTTTCACAAACTAAATATTTTCCTGAAAAATCATCTGTATGACTTAAACACATTCTTTCAACTGTTTACAGGAGATTGACCAGTGCTGGATCCAGGATCCACGACTGAGTAAGAAAAAGTAACGATAACACTACTTACCTGCTAAGTGAATTTTCTGCCACAGGATAACATTGGTGATTCTATGTGAAAAATGTTCTAAGTGTCAACTTTTAAAATACAATAATATTCCTTAAAAATCACTACTGTAACCAAAAGGCTTTTACTCAACTGTTTACAGGAGATGTCCAAGGACTGAATCTAGGATCCAGTCCTGTGGTTAGAAAAGTAATCCATAAAGTAACTAATTGCATTTGACTAGAAATTCACATTGAGCTCAATGTTGCATTGTGTTTGAAATTGTGTTGCCCATTGCAACAATTGTAACTGCTATATTTAAAAGTCTATTGCCTATTTGCAAAGTATTTAAACTAAAGTAATTCATTCTGAGAAAGTATATTTTGTATTGTAATGTATAATGTAATTAAACAAATAAAATATCTAAAAATAAACAGTTTACAAAATGTAGTAAATCAGTATCAAAATAATCAGTATAACAATTAATACATTAAAAATTGTCATTCACAAAACCTTTGAAATTCACTGAAAAAAACATCGGTTTCAGGCCTGATATAGTTAGGAATTAGCATTTAAAAAACCTTTGAAATTCACTGAAAATAAAATAGGTTTCAGGCCTGATATAGTTAGGAATTAGCATTTAAAAAACCTTTGAAATTCACTGAAAAAACCATAGGTTTCAGGCCTGATATAGTTAGGAATTAGCATTTAAAAAACCTTAGAAATTCACTGAAAAAACAATAGGTTTTAGGGGTGTTATAGTTAGCTGGACATTTCACTCGAACAAAACCATTGAAATTCCTCCGATATAGTTAGTTGTACTAACTAAATCTCGCGCGCCCGCAATCCACTGCTGATGATGTCACATATTACATCATTCATGACATGGTCAGTGACATCACTGATGACATCTCAAATGACATCACTGATGACATCATCCACGTGAAAATCAGATACACCTCATCATACACTAGTATAACCTTTCATCACTCACTGTAAAATACAGAGTGCCAGATTTAAAACCATTGACACACCAATACAAGTTTTTAAACACCCACTCAGTGATTCCTAGATCTATACACACATCTAATCACTTACCTATAGATTCACTCATACATGCTGTCAATGATCAATAGAACACTATCAAATATACTTAAACACCTATATCGACATTACACACCAGCACACATCCTAATCACTTATGAAGTCATCCTACTCACTTTTGCAATCAATGGATCATACTTACTTTTACTTAGCTATACACTTATAAAAACACCACTTCATCTATTCATATAGACAATAACTCATACTTAGTGTATATATACTTTATTGTGCTTGGGCACTTGACGTTAGACTTCAAAAAATAAAATGCCCTAAGGACAATGTTACCCAATGGGGTAGGGTTAAGGTTTTCTGCATCGTTAGTTAATGATTCGTTCTGGCTAGTGAGGACCCATGCTTCCGTAACATGAGTTAAATTATAATATATGAAAATTGTATGTATCAAGCTTGCTTTTGCACTCTACTCTAGTTCATTGGTGGCCTGGTTACAGAGCTGGGAAACTCATTGGGTTTAAGTCTATGTGGCTCAGTTTATAGCATTAATGCACCACATAGTAGTGATGCAAAATTATTTCAATAATCCCCATTCTAGGTGAGGCTTGGGAATGCATGTGATCAACCTAAAAAAGAGCTTTCAGAAGTACTACAGAGAGGGGTGTTGACCCCTCCCACACAATGGCGGAAGGATTACATGTTTTGACTAGGTAGAGGTTGGGTGCTTCTACAGAAAAAAGTGCTTCCTCTCCCCACAGCTGGTATAATTTTCATTGTTTATCTACCCCCCTGAGCTAGCAGAAGTAAGAATGCCTAGTGAATGCTCATAACATACAGAAAGTAGTACGCTTATATTGGCATGAAAATGTACTTCTTTTTAAAGTACACATGTGGGACTGTAACACTGCTGACACCTCTTAGATAAGTAGATGATATAAGGTTTTGTTTTTCTCAGGCAGCAGCACAGATGGGAGGAGTGAAGTCATGAGGGTGTATTCCTGTTTTTTCGGTCCCGGAACCCTCCCCTTCTCTTTCCATAATTAGCTTTGGACTTCAGAGTTGTGTGTTTGAGAGCAGTGTGGCATGTACAGGACTACACTAATTTACAGGCATTTTTAGGTCTAGGGCCTTTGATCAACACAAAAAGGCTTTTCTGAGTGCTACTAAGAGAAGGACTTAGGCTCCACCCACATGTTGGATCCCCTCACTACAGGATTTGATAGGGCTGACTTTGGGGCCGATTACGATGCCGGATGGACCCAAGTCTGTCCGGCATCATTCTGGAACTGGATCCGAACGACCTCCTGTCATCGGTTCCATTCCAGGAATTAGGATGCAACCGAACCCTGTTTGGCCACAATCCTATACTTTGCTATGGAAGCATGCATTCCAAACGGAATGTATGCTCTCATAGCAAAATGCTAAGGTGCAGTTCATCCCTGCACCCAGAGGCAGGCAGCTCAAGGAGCCTTCCACTGGGTGCAAGGATTAACAGGTGGGCACCACCGGTCCCCGCTAGGCTGCCATTCAGCAGCCTTGCACCCATGGGAGCCCTGCTGGGGGCCCCCAAAGCTGTTTCCCAATGCATTTTTGTGCCAGAAAGGCCGACACAAAAAGGCAGTGCGAAACTGCCTTTGTTATCCCTGGGCCAGAAAGAGACGGCCGAGGCATTACTGTGGGTCTTCTGAATGGCGGACGGGCTCTCCAAGCCCGTTGGAAGCCATTCGGAAGACTGATTTGGATTACCTTCCGACCGAGCCCATCGAAATGGCTTGGTTGGAAGGGAAGCCGAATCTGTGATTACGATGTGGGCCGTTGGTCGGAGCCCTTCCTTCCCGCATCGTAATCAGGCCTTTTGTGTGCTTCCTGTGAAAAGAATGCTTGAATTCCACGTTTTGGCTTGGGGCAAATCTTATCTTCAATACAGAAGGGCTGAGCTGGTAATGGTGGCAAGCCAATGATCCTGTCTAAAGGCCTGATTCGTTTATTACGTAATGTTACCATAAACATATTTATTGTGAAAAGTATTTATGTTAACATCCATCCATTCGAGGGTGGATAGTTATGACTCTTTATGAAAGGCTGCAGAGATGGATTTTGTCTCAGGGAATCTCCCCAATTACTGTAGTAGTAAAGGGTTTTGGTGTTGGTTACCCGCTATGGTAACGTATGGATATAGATGATTTGCTTGCTGTCAGAATCCATGTTAGGCCCTTAGGAAACACTGTATTTTGCTTAACCATCTGTAAATGTATAATCCTTTGTAATTTTATGATTGTGTGCCTAATGGTTGCCAAGTGGGAAAGCTTATGCTGAAAACAGCAACCCTGTGTCTGGTAATGGTGGCAAACTGTAGGACTGGTGGATGTATTGGGAAATGCCATGTCCGATGTCATAGGTCTTATCTGCTTATTTTGAAAAGTTATGACAAAAGGCAGTAAAATAAACCTGGCTTATTTATTGTGCTGGGCATTTGTTCAATCCAGTAGGCCTCTAATAGTGGATTGCTATCACAATTTGTTACAGACTTTAGACTAGTATTGTGTTACTTGTCATCTCACAGGTTACCATTGTAGGCAATGGGTAAGGAGTCCGTCACCCACTCTGACAAACCCTGGAAGTAGAAGACTTTTACTGTGATGATTCTTGTTATCCCCTGTTGAGAGTGGTTGTATATTGTTTTGCCAACTGTAGTTTTGTACACATTTGTAATTGCATAACTATGTGCCGTATTCCTGATGGTTGCCAGTTTATGTGGACTTCAGTGGGCTTTTGTTGGTTATGGTGTCAACCCTGTGGTGAAAAGGCTACAGGATTTATTAGTTCACTAGAAAAAGTTACATCAGATTCCTCAGGTGTGATCTGTTTATAATGAAAAGTTACAACAAAGGCAGTTGAGCTGTTGTATTTACTTTGTAACCCACTTGTTAAAGCCAATAGGCCTTTAAGGGTGGATTGTCTTTGCAATGTGTTAAAGAGTGCAGTCAGGTGTTTTGTTACATGAAATTTACAATTACCTTTGTAGGGAAGAATATTGGTTTTGTTTAACCCCCTTTGACAAACCTAGAGGTAGAATATTTCCACTGTAATAATCATTGCTAGAATCTGATAGGCTTAGCTGTCTGCCAAGATCTAGTAATAAAAAATAATGTAATAATTCATACATCCATATGTTTAACTATATATTCATATAGATAAATAGAGGGCTTTGGACCAGCCTTCTTGCGCTTTGAATGATGGCATTTTCTGATTACATGTTCACATCCACCTGAAAATGAGTGCCCTTCAGCATCAGGTCTGGGTGGCTAGTCCTTTAGTTTCAATTTCTTCGTTTTATAGTTCCCCTTCCATTTCTTTGCTTCTCCATTTTCTTTTCTCCATTTTTCTCAAGCGCATGCTACAGCTCCACAGGCATCGCTAAGCGTCCGCTTGTTTGCCCCTCTTTTCATCTGCAGTGGCCCACATTCCACCTTGCTACTTCCTCTGAACCAGGTGACCCTTATAGGATGTTGATATCCATATTGTATCATTGTTTTATCATTCTAAGGTGGCCAACAGGTTGGTTCTAAACATGGCTGGTATGTTTGAACTTTAAAACAAGGATAAACTATCTACAATACCACTGCAAGATGGGCGCCCGCAGCTATGTTTAGTTTCAATATTATTATTATTATTAAAAAAATTTATAGAGCGCGTAGTCACCCTGAGGTATCCCAGCGCTAAAGATCCCTACCTCTGTGGGTTGGGCGGCTGAGAGGGGGGGACGGCAAGTTTCAGAAGGAGGAAGGTTAAAATTAAGGGAACAGGTGAGCTTTGAGCCGTTTCCTGAAACGTAAGTAGTTGGGTTCTTTTCTCAGGTCTCGGGGGAGAGCGTTCCAGAGGCGAGCAGTGTGGACCGAGAAGCGTCTTCCACCCGAGCGGGCTTTCTTGAATCTGGGCATGATGATAAGGGACTCCTTGTCCGATCGAAGGGATCTTGGGGCTTTGTAAGATTTTATGAATTTTCTAAGAATCGTAGGGCCTTGATTCTGCAGTAACTTATGCGCCATGCATAAGACTTTGAAAATCACTCGTTCCCTCACTGGGAGCCAGTGAAGGAGCTTCAGAGCAGGTTTGGCTGAAGCTCTGGCCGGGGTGTTAGTGAGGATCCGGGCCGCCGCATTTTGGATTTTCTGAAGTTTATTTAGGGTTGCTTCAGGTGCGCCCAGGTAGATTGCGTTACTATAGTCGAGCCTGGAAAGTATGAGGCCTTGGTTAAGAAGTCTTTGCGATGTGGGTGGAAGTAGGGGCAGGATCTTTCTCATAGATTTCAGTAGTACGAAGCCGGTACCGGCTACTTTTTTGGCCTGCGTGGTGAATGAGAGATCGGCTTCGATCCATACTCCCAGGCTTTTCACTTCCTGTTTTGGGTCTGGGGGGGGACCCAGACAGGGTGGCCAGATGTTCAAGGGAAAAGTGAGACCTTTCAGACCCAGAAGGAGGATGTCCGTCTTTGATCCATTCAGCTTTAAAGCTAAGTTGTTCATCCACCCTTGTATCTGCGTCAAGCAGTTGAATAAGTCCGCAGGTTGTTGACTGGGGTGGGATAGGGAGACGATTAATTGTGTGTCGTCCGCATAGCTGACGATGCTCACTCCGAACGGGGTGACAACCTCCTCCAATGGGGCCATGTATATGTTAAACAATGTGGGGCTCAGGGAGAAGCCCTGAGGCACCCCACATTGGAGGGGTGTTTCGGAGGAGCAGGAGTTATTCTCCCAGATCTGAAAGGAACGTTGGGCCAGAAAGGAGGAAAGCCAGGATAGAGCAGTGCCTTCTACTCCTACCTTCTTGAGCCGTTTGATCAGGAGTTGGTGGTTGACGGTGTCGAAGGCCGCGCTCAGGTCGAGGAGGATCACTGCCACTGAACCTCCTTCGTCTAAGAGTGCTCTGGCCTCCTCCACCGCCGCCAGGAGGGCGATGTCAGTGCCCTGTCCTGGGCGAAAACCTGTCTGCGAGTTTTTTAGCAGATTATTAGATTCAAGAAACTGGGAAAGTTTCTTGTTCACCAGTTTCTCGGCGATCTTGCTGGTCCCAGGGAGGAGGGATATTGGTCTATAATTAGCCAATTCCGCTGGATCCAAGGAGGGTTTCTTTAAGAGTGCTTTAACAACTGCCGCTTTCCAACTAAGGGGGACGATTCCCTGTTGAAAAGACTCGTTAATCAGATGGGTGAGGGGGGGGATAATGATGGGAGCTACTTCCTTGAGGATCCGTAGCGGTGCGGGGTCCCTAGGAGATCCGCTTTTGATAGTTTTTAGCGTGTTCTCGACTTCTTTGATGGTTATTTGCCCCCAGGAAGTTAGGTTAGGGGAGATCGGAGTGTCGAGGGGGTCGCGAATGGAGGGAGGGATGGAATTAAGGATTTTTTGAATTTTTTCTTGGAAAAAGCTGGCTAGCTGATGGCATTTTTCCTGGTCCGCTTTGGGGTCTGGGGGGTTTCTCGGGACGGGATCGGGAACATTGAGAAGTTCTTTCAGGATGGGATAGGTTTCTTTACTAGAGCAGGCGGCTTTTTCAATTCTTTCCTGAAAGAATAGACTTTTTGTCTTACCAATAAAAGATTTGTATACTAATAAGGAGGTGCGATAGGCATCCTTATTAGTGTTGGATTTCTCCATCCTCCAGGAACGTTCAGCTCTTTTACAGTCCTGCCGAAGCGACTTGAGCTCTGGAGTATACCACGGGGCCGGAGGTATTCGTTTGGTGTGTCTGAGGGTGGTGGTTTTAGGAAGGAGTGTATCCAACGAGGATGTGATCCAGGAGCTAAACTGTTTATCGGCCGTAATGGCATCAGGGGAAAGCGATGGAATGGAATTAGAGAGAACGGAGAACCATTCAGATGGTACGAGTTTGTGCCAACGTCTGTCGGTGACTTTGATTTTCGCGGACTGGGTGGTAACAGTAGGAGACTCCCAGGAGATGGGGATTAAAAAATGATCGGTCCAAGGCAGTGACAAAGAAGGACTCGTGGTAATATTGGCGTCATTAGTAAGGACGGGATCTAAGAGGTGTCCCTTGACGTGGGTGGGCTCGTTATTCACCAATCGAATGTTGAGTGACAGAAGGTCCACTAGAAGGTCAGAGGCAGACCGGTCAGCGGGATCAGTAAAATGGTGGTTAAGATCACCTACAATAAGAAAGTTGGAAACAGAGGCGGCCAATTGAGAGGTCGTTTCGGTGACTGCGTTAAGGAATTTCCCAAGGGTACCCGGGGGCCGGTAGATAAGCAGTCCCGAAAGGGAGTGCGTCGGGGAGGTTTGGAGGGAAAAGTGGCAGCTTTCAGCGTCTTCAATATTGGCGTCATTGATTCTGCAGCTGAGGTGATCGCGGTAGATTATAGCCAACCCGCCTCCTCTTCCTCTGGGTCTATGGCGGGTTTGGATGAGGTAGCCTGGGGGAAGGGCGGTGACAATATCCGCATCATTGCTGTCAGAAAGCCAGGTTTCTGTTAAAAACAATGTGTCTAAGCCTTGATCTTGGATCAGCCCATTGATTTCGAGTGCGTGCTTGGGGAGGGAGCGACAGTTGAGAAGACCGAGCTGTAGCCTGGAATTGGCTGGGGTCTGAGTGGCTGTATAGCAGCGCATGCAGCTTGTAAAGGGTTTACCTGCTTCGTGAGTGTAGCGACAACCTTGGTTTTTTTCAGGTCGGAGGTCCCGAAGCATGTCTGCTGAGTACATCAGGCGACTGGGGGATGGATCTGGCAGCATCCCTGGGCCTGGGTCCGTCCAGGCCCGGATGGGCCCAGATGGGCTTGCCTTAGGCGCGCCTTTGGCGCGCAAACGGCGCTCCCACTGCGCTCGTCCGCTGCGCTTGCGTGGGAGGCACATTTTATAGGCGGGGGGTGTGGGCGTGGCCTGTCAGGTGGGCGTGGCCTCGCGTCTGCTGCGATGGCGGCCGCGAAGAACAATGTGCCAAAACAGCGCTAGTTCCGCTGAAATGTGTTGAGCCTGCTTGGCGCTTTTGCCCAGAAAAGAGCTCAGGTGAGAAGAGAATAGAAAATAGAAGTTTTAAAATATGTGAACACAAAAATCAACAATTCTTTTAAAATAGCGAATATCTCCTCCGGCTTCCGCCTCAGAGGTTAGGGTTCCACTGGTCGCGCTAGTAATCAGCGCTGTTTTTATAGGCAGGGGGTGTGGGCGTGGCCTGTCAAGTGGGCGTGGCCTCGCGTCTGCTGCGATGGCGGCCGCGAACAACAATGTGCCAAAACAGCGCTAGTTCCGCTGAAATGTGTTGAGCCTGCTTGGCGCTTTTGCCCAGAAAAGAGCTCAGGTGAGAAGAGAATAGAAAATAGAAGTTTTAAAATATGTAAACACAAAAATCAACAATTCTTTTAAAATAGCGAATATCTCCTCCGGCTTCCGCCTCAGAGGTTAGGGTCCCACCGTGTTTAGATGGCAGCGTGTTTTCTTTCTACTGCATGTATTCTTTTGATTTATTTTGCATATGGGGTTGACTGTGTGTGGGTTTTATGATGGTAGCATCAGAAGGGGGATGCATGGATGGATGAGTAAAGCATGAATGCAAAAATAGGACAGAGTGTATGAATGATGAATTATTGATTGCCTTAACCCATCAATGATACAAAATAATTTTTCATTTGTAAACTAAACCTACTGGCATTGCCGATGCTTGTTATCAGTGTATAAGGAGCACTTCATCTGGCAAAATGGCACTTTCCGTGGAGCCATGAAAATCTTGGCACAGCTCCCGCAGTGCGTCAGAGGCGCAGAGGTGCCAGACTCAAGGTGACAAGCTTGTTAAGAAATGATGCCACTGCCCACTGGCCTGGCTTCTTGGTGACCCTTGGGCCCAAAGCTTGAAGACTTAGTGGGTTTGAGCCCCTCTGTATCCCTTTCTCTTGCTTACCTCTCTCCTCGGTTCTCCCCTTCCTCACACGTTTCCCTTTCTTCCTTAACCTTCACCGTGTCCCCTTCCTTTCTCCCCCTCGCTTACCTTACTCTATAGACCCTGTCTTCCTTACTTTCCCTCTTCTCACCCCCTTTCTCCTTCTGACACTTCTTTGTACGTAGGCCCATTTTTCTACATCCCTCTCACATTTCTCTGAACACCCCTCTTAAACCTTCACTCCCTGTCTTCTACTTCTCCCTGTTCTTAGTTCTTCTCTTCCAGTCCTGACCTTCCTCTGTTCCTTTCTCCCTTACGTTTCCCCACCCAACTGCCTTTCCCATTCTCTGCCCGGTCCATCTCTCCCTCTCCCGTTTCCTTTTACCTCTCCACGCCTCCATCTTCTCTCCCCCGGAACTCGCCTTTCCTCTGCTATCTCTCTCCCTCAGTTCTTTCCTGCCCTCCTTTCTTCCACCTCTCTTCTCTGTCCCCTGCATTTTCCCCTTTCTGCTTCTCTTTCTGCGTTTGTCCTACCAGCTGCCTCACTTCTCGGTTTTTCTCCTTCTCGTGCACACTTCCCCTTCTCTCCATTCTTTTCCTTCCTTCTCTCCACCAGTATTTCATTATCTGCCTGACTCTCTCTCTCCCCTCCTTTATTTTACAAACCCCTCTCTCCTCTACCATCACCACCTCTCTCCCTGTCTCCCCTCCCTTAAACCTTCGTTCTTCCCACCAATGCCTTTTCCTCTTCTTCCTCCCTCCCCTGCACCGCCCACGTGTACCCCTACACTCCCTCCTGTCACATTCCAGCCCCGGTTTCAGAAGGGTCTGGTGCTCTCGGAAGATGGAGGGTTGAAAGGGAACGCGTGGAGGAAGGAGGCGGGGTGAAAGGGCCGAGTGGAGGTAGGGGATAGGCGGGGGGAGGGGTCTGGGGAGGAGAAGAAGGGAGAGGCAGATGTCAAAACTGGATTGAGACGGGATCCGGGAGAAGACATGCAGGGGTCTCGCAGGGTGAAAGAGGGGGGCGCTTGGGGCTGGGCGGGGAGGGATGGGTGGGGCAGATGGACAGAGGGAAGGAAGCAGACGACAAGACGGGGAGCCCGGAGCCAGCACCGGCCCCAGCCCGGGAGGGCAGCACATGGTGAGTGGAGCCTTTGACTGTTTTCACCCTATATTTCTTTCCTTTAAATCTGACATCCTGCAGGCGGCAAACGATCCTGTCCCAAAATCTTACAGCACGGACCTGTCCACCCAGGCGCTGTGCAGAACCAAGATGCTGTCCTCCCCCAGCCCCCCCACTACCAAACAGCTAGTCCATACAAAACCACGGGGCCGATCCCTTCCCCGGCCACCGTCCTTAGCTCCAAAGCCGCTGCACCCACATGACCCCACCCAGCCCTGCTCCGTGCAGAACTACTGACCCCCCCCCCCCCAACCACCCATCTTGGATCATTACTATCCCGGGGTTCTGCACCACCCCGACATTTATGGTCAGTGGGAGCACAACTGCTGCGCCCTCATCCACACATCCGTCCACCCTCCCCCTCCCACCTCTGCTCCGCAGTGCCCCAAGCACCCGCCCCATCGGCCCCACCCGTGTCATTCAGAGCCAGAGAGCTGCCCCGGCCCACATCACCCACCCCTGGCCCTGCAATACCTTTCTGCTGCCCCTCCCCACATCACCGACTGAAGCCTTCATACAAAATGAATGCCACCCCTCCACCCCACCCCACCCTGCGTGTAGAGTACAGCCCGCTCCCCCGCAGGTTAAACCCATCTCAGTGCATAACCCCGCGTTTCGTCTTCCCCTGAAAGCACCCGCTTTTCCTCTTCATACAGATCTGATCACCCCAAAAGCCTAGTCCATACAGAGCAATGGCACTGCCACACTGGCCTTGTCTTCACCCACCATCCACGCGCCACAAAGAGGCGCAAGGGTGTGCCCCTCTTCCCCATCGGCCGGACATGTTATGTGTTTTCTCTTTCGGTAGCTCCCTCTGACAACACTTCACCGCCCTCCATCCTTGAGCCACTCTTGCCCTCCCACCCCCACCCCAATAGAGACAGACCCCTTGGTCCAGCCCGTGGGCCTGGGCGAGGTTTCCGCACACGCCAGCCTTTAGCAGACGTCAGACTCCTGCTTACGGCACTCGGCACATCTCCTAACCTGCATCTGTCACAATGCGACCACCCCTTCGAAGGTGGTGGTGGGGGCGGGTCTGTGGATTATGTGCCCCTGCCCTGCTGTCTGAAATACCATCAAAATATTCAGAGATGGGGTGTGAGGTGGTTTCTGGGCCGCTAGGCACCCCGCGGGGACGGGTGCCTCTTCCATCCTGTGGCGCGAGGGAGGGGGCATATTTGATTGCTGCTCTTTGTCAACCGGCTGGCTGCCGTGTGGTGGTCTGAGACGGTTCACGTCAGAGCAGTGAGACACTCTCGGGGGGGGGGGGGGGGGGGGAGGGGGTGGGCGAGGAGCTCTTTCCATTGCACGCGGGCATAAACGCATAAAAAGAGCACGTGCTCTTCGCACGCCTTCTTTTTCCGTAGGCTCGTAACTAAAATGACCGACTTAGTGCTTCGACGCGACTCGTTTAAATGAACTCGCATGGTAATTAATGTCTTATGAACCGGTAAAGTGCCTCATATAAATATACACCAAAACATAAAGTGCAGTGCACCACCACACTACTCACCCGGGGGTGCAGGAGCTCCCTCACAGTGTGAATGGCGGGGCTGCTGGCGAGGATGGAATGCTTTGGGTCCGAGAGGTAAAGCTGGGCCTCCCAGACCCTCCTTGGCTATGAATGGAGGCCGCGTGGCCCGGCGTGGTCTGGCTCGAAGACGGTAGTGTAAAGGGGGAGCCAGAAACACGATTATTGAAGCGCACACATATACATATTCTCATTTTTTTCACCCTCTATAAATATCAACCTTCAGTGAGATATAGTACTTTAAAATTAAGTATTCTTTAGTGATGATTGAGATGCACAGTGACAATTAGAAGTGTCTGCCTCTATCCGCTGCAGACATAGGAAGAAGTTTAAGCATCGTGTCCCACCAGGCACACCACTCTGGCCACTCAGGCGGGTCACCAAAACACTTCCATCACAAGCTCAAGTCAAAGGCACAACCCTCCCAATCACACAGGCCGCACAGCATGCTTTTGTACCTGTGTGGGTAAGCGCTTCATCGCCACACATGGGGATAGCAAGCTCTAGACAAATGCCACAATACAAATACATAGCTCTGTATTAGAGACTCTGCCCCCAGGGCGTGTTTCCAGTTCATTCCTCGTTGTCACAGGACAGAAGCTGAGCGGTTCCTTTTAGATTCAGGACCATGGAGAGCTCCAGAGAAGCCTCCGTACTGGCATGTTTTCTTTTTTTAACGTCGGAGTCTGTGGGCATCCATGGGGCCTCAAAATTACAATCTTAGATTTTCAGTCCTGCCATACCTGTTTACGTCCACCAGCCCGCCGTGAGCTCAGGTTATTTCCCATATTTCTTTAGAAATACCAATATAACTGAAAAATAAAGTGTAGATCAGCTTTTGAGAAGTTTGTACTGGTGGCGTTTGGAATTTATCAGTCCCCACAGAGGCTCCAGCATTTTCAGTCTCCGCAGGGCGGATTTTCCAGTCCCTTTGGGCAGGGCCGGGCTCACCAGAAATGTTCAAACCAGCCCCGCCCCCTTCTGTCTTCTGACGCTAATACTCTCTTTCCATCCAGCCGTTTTCCCTCTCTGTTCACTTTCTCTCTTCCTTCCCTCCCATTTTCCTCCTTCTCTGCTGCAATTAACCCGGGGACCTGAGGAAAGTGATCGAGGCCTAAGCAGGAGCCCTGGGTTTTCAGCCTCAAATGGCTCCAGCCCCGTGGAATAAAAGGCCTCTCCGGCCTTTTCCCCATGGGTCCTTGATTTTTTTGAGTCCCCTGGGGGTCTCATATACCAGCCACATTCACTGTTACTACAAGATGATTGTGGGAAGGAAAATATAAATTATAAAAAAAATTCGAATGGGATAGGTGTGACCTACGCTCTGGAATTGTGGATCTAATTCATACTCAAAATGATTTGGTAATGTAAGAGCTGAAGAGAAGGGCGCAAATGGGGAAGAGGGTTTAAGGGAAACTTTCCTTGCAAAACACAATTTGCTTATTCTTATGAAAGGTAGTTGCTACCTGCTAGTTGCCCGTTTGTCTATAAACTACATTCAAGTAACATCGAAAGTTAATCATATGTCTTCTAACTACTTCTAAAGTGAATTTTGAAAGCAGCTCATAAAAAGAACAAAGTATGTGATTTTTAATTCAAATGACATGTAAAGGAGCTTTTTTGAGGCGTTCTGTTTACGGGATGATGTGCAAAAAAGAAGCTGCTCCGAATGATATAAAACATGCTGTAAGCACAGACAAGGCCCTGTGAGCCAACTGCACAGACTAGGCCCCAGAACAGAGAACCTTCTTCTATCCTCTAGTAAGGTTGGCACCTTTTTTTTAGAAAAAAATACCAGATAGTTGTTTACAGGTTGTTATTCTGGAACAGCCAAGAGCTGGTAGGTGAAAATAAATGTGCAAAATTGTCAGGATTCTTTCTTGGCCTTGGAGGCATTCCTCTGTTTGCTCTAATGGTCCTTCTGAAATGATTTAGACAGCTCGCAAATACTTTTCAACTGATTTTCGTATGCATTTGTTCTGTTTCAAGCTTATGTTTCGTAAGGAAAAAATTACCGTTTTTCACAGGTTTTCCCAATATTATTACTCGCTTGGCTTAAAAATACAAGCCAGGCTGGTGTAAATGCAGTAAGGTGGCGACCCTACGCCTTAGTGTAGGTATTCGTTTTGAGAACCTTCAGTATAAACCCCTCCCATTAACAAATACTTTGGCTGATTGGATGCTCAGAATGAATCTCACGGCAGTATTGAAGGCCTTTTGTAATTCGTAAGTTTGCATCAGACCGTGGATCTGAAATATTGTCCGCAATTCAGAAGGCGGTCTTATTTTCTTAGTCTCTTTGCATTCTGCAAACAAACAGGGTCGTAGCTTGGTCGGTGAGATTGGGGGAGTGAGCTTCAGATTTTCCGAAAATCACGCTGGCATTTAATGGGATGGTGCATGAGAGGGGCTTAAGAGGTAGCGGAAAGGGAGAGAAATGCAGATTGGTAGTGGTTACTACGTAAGAGAAAACACCCGATTTTGTGAAAATAACCAACATTTAAAAAAAAATTCAAAACAGAGAGTGTTTGTGCTTTTTGTCTGTGTAAATGTAAAAATCTCTGGTGAAATCCGATACGCTCCTCACCATACCCAACTGAAAGCACTTGTATCCAACTATTTATCAGAAAATATATTTAATAGGGTGTGCAACAGTCAAATCTAGAATTTATCAAGACCTCCTACAGCAACTAAAATGCTTGGATTGGAACAAATTCCAACAACATGTCAAGCTTTTGTAGCACCAAACGGTGGAATTTGCAAGCTGGAGCAATTTGAGAGCAAAGTTATATTTCTTCATCAGGGAGATCCGCCCGGCTTGTGATGAAAGGAGTGTCCATTGTCTCCAGTGCGGACGATACACAGCTTGCCGTCTCCCTCACCCCAAACGAGGGTTCTCAATTTCAGGTAGGCTCATGCCTTGAGAAAGTAACCCAATGGATGGCAAGCTGCTCATTAAAACTACAATGAGGCAAGACCAAACTGATGGTACTGGGAAATAATCCACCCCCATTGACACTGTTGGGTTGGCAAACCAGTCTAGGAACGCTACCCTTTTCATCTTCTCCTATAAAAAGTTTGGGAATATGGCTGGACAGTTCTCTGTCGATGTAAGTTCGAGCCAAAAAACTGACCAGTTCCTGCTTCGGCATATAGAGGACACTAAGAAATTCTGGATCTACTGCCCATCCCTTGCAGAAGAGGGGTAGTCCAGGCATTGATTTCTTAACACCTGGGCTATGGAAACTCTCTATACCCCAGCTCCCCAAAAGCAGTCTAAAAACGGCTACACGTGATGCAGATCGCTGCGACCAGAACCATTTATAAGGTACCTAAAGGTTCCACAGCAAAGAAAGCCATGATGTCATTACACTGGCTCCTGGTGGTGCATAAAATCAAACTGAAAGCACTATTTCCGACCCACAGGCAATAAATGAGAAGGGTCCCCGTCCGATTAGAGTCCTGCTGACTGCCTACATTCCATGCAGGACTTTAAGATCCTCCGACACAGGTCTTCTAACTGTTTCACACATTCAGAAGGCCAAATGGGGTGGAAGATCTCTCTCCTCTCTCTCCCCCGAACTGTGAAACACATTGCCAATCAGTGTAAGAACTGAGTCGGATGAGGCCAAGTTTAGAAAATGTCACCATTTTCAATGGAAGATACCATTAAGAATGTGTGATGAGATAAAAAATATCAAAAGTAGATACATTCATGCACATGATTTTTAAAGGCACAGAAACACTCCAATGTCAACTTAGCTGTCTTACAGTATTGCTTTTTGTGTTAAGTGATGTGTTGTATTGTGGTGTTAAGTTTTATGAACCTCCATAGCACTTGCAATTTCCTAATTCTGGGAGTTTTTTTAGTTTTACTCCTCACCTTTGAAGTTTTAAGTCATGTGAAATGATTATTTTTTGTTTTTCTGCTGGTTGTAGTGCCCACAGTGTAATGGCTCTCACACAACTGATGCTTCATTTTTACAATTTTTGCGTAAAGTGGCAGCTCGGGCTAGACTGTTTCTTTTAGAGAAGGGCCAAGATTCATTTGTATATGGAAGCTCCACGTGTGAAGTAACGCAGTTTGCAAAAAAATTATGGACGTGAATGCTGCCCAAGTGATTGAAGCTTTGGGAAGCAGTCCACCGATCACCTTTGGTTGTTTTAATTAGTTTTCCTGACAGTCACATGCACAGTTAATTTTGAACAGTGTTCATTGATTCCTTTTAAAGTGTTGGTGTGCAGATGTAATTTTGTTCCTGCAAATACACATTTATTGGTAAGAACGTACAATTATGCTTGCTACATCAAACTTTGCAGACGATGAAGACAGTGGAATCCTTACCAGCTTAATTTAAAAATGTACATGTTAAGGATGGATAGCAAATGATCGTCAATTTGGAATGGCTTTGGGCAATACTGAATATGGCATGTTTCCCGGATGCTGCACAAATAGAACTTTGTTCGTATTATGCTTGCCCAAATTATTAATGAACCTATACATCATTGATAGTGTTTTATATAAAATCCCCTTCTTCAGTTTCCATGCTGTATAAGCATGTCAGCTCAAAGTTAATTCGATGTATATATCCATTTCATGAAAATCTGATGGAAACATGTTTGAGCATTTTGTTTCGGAAAGTGTTTTACAGAGAAGCCCATTACAATATTGCTAGTTTGAAAGTTTATTTTCTAGTTTTAGTGCTGATATTTTCATGGGGTAGTCATAACCACCTCCATTTCCTACATTAGGGCGTCAGTAGGACTCACCAGATTGATAATCTCTTACAACATGTTGTAAGAGTTGACATCGTGGGTCTGCTTGCTGCTTATATGGCTTACTCATCCGGGATATGGAGAGTTCAGTCCTGTGCTGCACAAGGCCCTTTCTTCAGTCATTATGGCTGAACAGTCACTGAACATCCATTTGTAATGATTTCAGATCAGTTTTGCATGTTATGCTTCAGACATGGCCTCAATAAGCCTTAGAGCCGGATTTAGAGTTCAGTGGATGAGATACTTTCTTAAAAACGTGGTGTATATGCCGTCTGCCATATTACAAGTGCATTATATCCTATGGTGCTTGTAACAGTGGACGAGTACCTCCCCCCATCTGCCAATCTCTAAACCGGGCTCTAAATTTGTACAGCACATGCCCACATTTGAAGACATTTGATTGGAACAGTTGTATCTAGGATCAGGTTCTAAGAATTCACTGCTCTAACTAACCCAGACTGCCTTCAGTGCAGAATGTACTCTCTGGTGCTGGGTTTACCTCTCTGGGGCTGTCCAAGTGCTGTGTGTTATTCCTTGGTGCTGTCCAGAGAGCTGAGTATTGTTCTCTGGTGCTGTCTCCTGTGCTGATTGTTGCTCCTTGGTGCTGACCTATTTGCTGCTTGTTTCTTTCTGGTGCTGTTTGTTGCTCTCAGCTGTAGTCCCGAGAGTTGAATGTTGCTCTCTGGTTCTGATTGTGGCTCTCTGGTGCAAGCTGTTGCTGTCTGTTGCTTTTTGTGTGCTGATTGTGGATCTCTGGGTCTCCGTATTATCCTGATTGTTTGTTGATCCTTTCGTTTCTTTGCTACTAACCTGCTAGACAAATGGTGCTATTTGGTGCGAATGTTGCACATTGGTGCATTCTCTTGTGCTGACTGTTGTGTCCTGGTGCTGACCTGTTTCGGGATATTTTCTTTGGTACTGATCGTTTATCTTTGGTTCCTCTTTACTGCTCTCTATTACGGTCCCCTTGCTGACTGTATGTCTCTTGTGTAATTATTTGTCTTAATTGCCTTATGATGCTCTCTAATGTGCTCAATTCTACTCCCTCTTGTTGACTGTTGCTCTCTGGTGGTAACCCATGTGCTGGGTATTGTTCTGTGCGTCTGATTGTTGCTCTGTGGTGATGATTGTTGTTCTCTGTTGCTTGCTGTGCTGATTATTGATCAGTGGTGCTAATTGTTGTTCTCTACTGTTGTGGCAGTGCTGAAAGTTGTGCAATGGATCTGACTGCTGCTCGCTTTTGCGTTCCAGTGTGCTGAATTTTGCTCTTAGGGTCGGTATGATACTTTTCGCTGCTATCCGTTTATTGAATGTTTCTTTCTGGTGCTATCTCTTGTCCTGAATGTTACTAGCTGGTTCCGAATGTTGCTCTTTCATGCTGATTGTTGCATGTTAGTGCAGTATGGTGCTCTCTGGGGTGCTGGATTCAGCTCTCTGAAGGTGAATGTTGTTCACTGGTGCTGAATGCTGCTCTTTGTGGTGCTGAAGGATGCCCTCTGTTGCTGATTGTCGCTCTCTGGCGCTGCCCCAGGTGCTGACTGTTTCACTCTGGCGCTGGCTGCTGCAAGTTGCTCCCTGAAGCTGAGTAGCTGCTTGTTCTGAATATTGCTCTCTGGCGCTGTCCCAGGTGCTGAATGTCCCACTCTGTCGCTGGTTGCTGCTCACTGGTGTTGTTCCGGTTGCTGAATGTCGCTCCCTGAAGCTGAGCCGATGCCTGTGCTGAATGTTGCTCTCTGGTGCTTCCCCTGCGCTGATCTCTAGTTTTGTCCCTAGTGCTGCATGTAGCTCTATAGCGCTGTTCAACATATTCGATGTTATGGAGAAGCGTGTGTTGATACCAATGTTAACACTTTATTCGATGTTTTAAGGCAATATACATTGAAATTAGCTCTGACAGACAGGGGGAGGGGGGGGGGGTTAAAGACTGGCGTTGATCGCAGTGTGTTTAAAACGCAGCTTGTGTCTGTGGAGCTTCATAACCCATATCTGCTGATGACCCATGTTGAACATGTGCCCGAGGGTTCCCACCGACCCCTGTGCTCAAAGTGACTCTTTCGAATCTGACCAGCTAATGTGCAAAGTTTTTTTCATTAATTTAAAAAGATGGACTACTGAAGGACAAGGCCTGACACACACACCAAAGTCTTTACTTCCATTTTTTTTCTTGTCCTGTCGACTGGTGGAGAGGATTTTTGGCATCCTATGTTGAAGAGACCCTTTTCAGGCCCTGGAGTATTTTTTGCATGTAATTACACTTTGTTGCCCCGTGTTGATGGTGTCACAGCCGTGACTAGCTTAGCAAAGTGTTGTGTTTCTTTGTCAAGAAAGTCATTTCTGTCCCTAATGTAGGCCTCGGAAATAGTGAGACTCCCTAACCACAGAGGCACCACCACAACAAACCAGCACAGCCCTAACCACAGCACCACCACTACAACAAACCAGCACAACCCAAACCACAGCACCACACCACAGCAAACCAGCACAACCATGTCATCAACACCACAACAAACCAGCACAACCCTAACCACAGCACTACGATCATAACAAACCAGCACAGCCCTAACCACAGCACCACCACCACAACAAACCAGCACAACCCTAACCACAGCACCACACCACAGTAAACCAGCACAACCATGGCACCAACACCACAACAAACCAGCACAACCCTAACCACAGCACTGCGATCACAACAAACCAGCACAGCCCAAACCACAGCACCCGTACCACAACAAACCAGCATAACCCTAACCACCGCAGCACCACCACAACAAACCAGCATAGCCCCAACCACAGCAGCACCACCACCACAACAAACCAGCACAGCCCTAACCACAGCACCACCAAACTCTATCACCACTTACTGACAAGCATAGCGTAACATACAGTATGGACATTTTGCCAAGAAACAAGTAGATATACGAGTTTCACTCAGGAAATGTAGACATGACTTTTCTGACCCACAGTGTGCACCTCAACGGTAGTCCATACTTCCTTCTAACATGTGCAAAGGTTTGCAGAGTGGAAGAGCCATCACATTGTATGCTGTGAAGCAGGCCCAAAGCTGGCTTAGGTTGTCGCCATCTCGCTTTTCCATCCATGCTGACGTGGATTTCACTCCTTCTCCTCCTAACTGGCGTTAAAGGAGGAGTCCCTAACACATGTATATCACATATTCCAGGATCCAAGAGGGAAGGAAGAGAGAGAGAGAGAGAGAGATGGGCATATATTCCCCAGAAACAGTCATCACAGACACAGACCCACTCATAACCAGATTTCCACTTTGTGGTTGAAAAACACATCCTGGGCTAATTATGCATATGATGGATGGGTGACGTGGGGGTTAAAAAGAGGCTCAAGCATGGGGTGTAGGTATTATCCACACAGGAACATTATTTATTAATTTGTGTGTTTGTTTATCTGAAAGTATGAACGTTTTATGTAGTGCTAAGCAACACAGGCCACTTCAGAGCCCTGGATGAAAGATAAAACAGAAATGAATGAATGAAGGAAATGACTTGTAGAGCACAGTGATTGCCTGGAGGCATCTTGCAGCTATGAGACTAGGAACAGTGAATCCTCAGTTGTCAGTTCGATGGATGAAGTGCCAAGTTTTCAGCAATTTCCTAAATACGGAGAGCCAGGCAGCAGCCTTCACACTGTAAGGGAGTCGATTCCAGTGTAGCGCCGTAGACCAGAAGAAACTTCTGCCACCCCAAGATGATGGTTTGAATGATGGCACCACTAAGTACGTAGCAGAGCTAGAACGAAGAGTCCATCTCAGCACATAAAATCTCAGGTTCTCCCTGAAGTAACTGGGGACTTGCCCGTGCAGAGTCTTATATGCATAGGGCTTTGAAGATAACACATTGTGTGACAGGCACCAGTATAATTGATTAATAGCCACTTTCACTGAGTGGAATTTGGGGATTTTTAGAAGACAATGCGCAGCACCATTTTAAAAGGTTTGCAGTTTGTATAAGGAGCCCTTGGGCAGATCCAAATGCAGAGTCTTGCAGTGGCCCAGTCTTGCCAAGACTAATGCAATGACCACCATTTTTAAGAGATCGAAGAGAATGCATTTTTTGATCTTTTCGAACATTCTAAGTGTGTGGAAAGAAGATTAAGTGACCTTATTGACTTGATTTTTATATATCAGTTTGTCATCGAGCAGCACCCCAAGATTTTTAACCTTCATAACAGGTGCTGGATGTGAACCCAAAGAAGATGGCCACCATTCAGGGGACCAGAAAGAAGTGTTATTCCCGAAGAGAATAACCTCTATCTTAGCTAAATTAAGCTTTAGACAGCTGCAGTTCATCCATTTGCATACTGTGTTCATACAATTCCTAAATAGATCGCTTGTGTGGACATCATTTTTTGAAAGAGATACTGCTAAGTATCATCAGCATATGATGCTAATGATAGACAAAATAATTATGAGCGCAGCCAAGGCTGTTACATACAAATTGAAGTGCGTTGGACTCAACGAAGATCCCTGCGGGGCTCCCCTGAGTAGGGTTCTGTGGTAAATTCTCCTCAGGACAACGACTGAAGTTTCCCAGAGAGAAATTACTGCAGCAGTGTCAACGCTGGGCCATCTATTCCCAGTGTATGGATATGGTCAACCAAGAGATGATAAGTAACCAGATGGAAGTGCAATATAAATGAAAGGAAATAAAGACCAACTGGTGGCATTGGACGGCCTGTATCTGACATTCTTCTCCGGCGTCCTGTTCCCGTAGGAAGGTTAGGTATTTTTTGAATGTCAGTCTGAAAAAGTGTTGTGTTCGGATGTTTCTTGAATTGAAGGTAGGGAGATTCTGCTCTGAGCTAAGGACAGAGTATTCCATCGATCCTGGCCCTGTCCCCTATGTGTTTTAGTCTTTTGAAGGTGTGTTATTAGATCAAATAAATTGAGGAGGATTGCAGGTTCATGGATGGTATGAGGTGGTGAGCTAGTTTCAGGGGCTGTATGTCAGAACAACGCATGCCTTTACCACGCATGCCGTTACTCCGCAGTCTTTACAATGAATGCATCTTTCCCAAGCATTTCTTTATCACGCATATCATTACAATGACATGCCTTAGGGAAATTGCTGGTCAGTGGAGCAGTATAATTTACTAATCCAACTCCAGTTTGCGCAAAAGTAGGGAAAGCATTGGACTTTAAAGTCCAACGCTTGCTTTCCGTAAGGCATGTTGTTGTAACAGCATGCGTGGTAAAGGATGCACGGTAAAGACGCATTCGTTGTAATGGCCACGTGTAACTGAAACGCGAGGATCGGCCGTCATGGTAAAAGCTGTTCCCCAGTTTCTGGAGGCAGCCAGGCCCTTTTGCACTAGTATGCTTTTTGCATAATGCAAGGTATTTTAGGGTGATTGCACCGACCATGCTCTGAACATGTTCGTACTCTCTCTTAGACTCATATACTCACTGTGCAGTTAACGTACACACATAAAAGACTTGGAGAATGGTATAAAGGCTTCATGACACTGAATAAGAGGCTTTCAAGAAAGCCCCAGTATCATGCTTCCCTCCATGCTCATTATATATTCACAGTACATTTGTGTACACTCATCAGAATAAATATTTTAATGGACATTACAGTTACGCCATGTGATGAAGTGCTCTGAAAGTCAGAGAGCAAATGTTGTTGTTAGTTGCAGTATCAATTTCAAACTATTGATGTCCCTGCAGAGGAAGAGTCCATTGGAAATAGATATTTAAAACATGCATTGGCAAAGCCAATATTTTTCGCCTTAGAGACCTATTTGCTTAGTCAATGTGTTTATACCATGCCGTACAGTATCCCCAAAGCTGTGCAGCATTGCTAAATTAGAAAAAAATGATCACTTTTGTAGAAATGCTCACCACGCCTACATTCTACAAAATGACCCTGCATATTTTTTTCTCTTTATTTTTCAATCTGAGTTAGATTGGCAAATGAAAAAAATGTGAGGAAGCGTTTTCTGATGTGGAGATTGGGCAACACGGAGGGCATGGGTAGGGCAACAAAGAGCATGTGGATAGGGGAAGCAATGTGGCGAATGGGTAGGAGAAGCAGTGCGCGACAGGGAAGGAGGGCACGGATGTGAAAAGCATTACAGAGAGTGGGGGCAGAATTAAGATGGAGGGTGGGGTGGGGAGGAGAAGCAACGAGTGAGAAAGCAAAGTGGAGCAGGCTGGGGAGAAGCACATAGGTGAAAAAGCAGTGATGGGAGGATGTCAGAGCGAGCTCAACATAAGGGGAGCAGGGAGAAGCACATGGGTTACAGCGAGCAACACAGAGTTCAGGCAAGACAGAAGTACAGGAGGTAGACAGCTGGAAAACACATGCACTCTTGTGAAGTGAATAACCAAAAAGAAAAAAGTAGTGCTTGAAAAGCCGTCAGTGGAAGCATAGAAGCCAGAATATCAAAAGAGACGGTAAAGACGCCATGCTCTATGGAAGGGACAAATACAAGATTGACACTCTGGGACACGAATAGGAAGCAAATGAGAGTGAACCAATGGTAAGCTATAGGCTAGCTCCAAGCCCCTTTATGTTCTTGGTACGCCCACAATATGCCTTTCACAACCAGACATCTATGTTGCCTGGTAGGCTCGAACTAAAAATGTAGCTGTTAGACTATCACTTTCAACATACACATTTCCGTTCCCAAAAACTTGACCATTTGCACAGCTGTATTTAAAATGCACTTGTTAGACAGCAGCTCCAGTTTTAACACACAACTGTCCATGCAGAGCACATGTCCGTATAATTTTTTTTGCAATTTATTAATTAGACTACAGAACCACTTTTAACACACCATTGCCCCTAAACTTAAAAATCCAAAAGCATGCATAGTTTTCAACATGTGAACATTGTCACCAAAAGAAACAATTGTTTATGTGATCTTCGACGTCACAGATGATGTCGTACAAACAAGGCACGTCCGAGTTGGGGGGTTACATCGTGATGCATACCAGAACTGTCAAATTTCAGAAGGTTTATTTTTTGTGTAACTTGAGATTTCTCTTCTGGCAGTGAATGTGTTCTGTGCGATTTTGTAATTATATGCTTTGCAATAGTCATGCGGTTAATCTGCGTGCTCTGCAAGCTTGCCTCTAAATAAACAAAAGAGATTTGCGACAGCGCAAAACCGTTCTCACTAGGATGTAGGACAGCAGTTTCCGATTGGAGCCCTTGTACTGTACCCTGCTCCATTATCCCCTCCCCTTTCCCCATCAAAGTCCATTTGTGATAGCCCCCAAAGCATCAACGCTAGCTCCAGACCCCTTCCCACACCCAATAGGCTCCAGCACCTTGCCCCATCCTCCACCATGCCACTGACATACCTGCCAACTTGAAGGAAAATCTCCTCCTGTGAGTAGGGGGTGGGGCCATGAAAGGGGCGTGGCCTTGTGCAGAGAAGTGAAATCCGCCCCAAACACCCTCCTCCCCGCAAAAAAGCTTGCTTTGGTTGGATCTGACGTCCTGGGATCTGACGTCCTGGGGTGTTTTCACACCCATTAATGGAGGTCGGCAGTTGAAAGCCTCGGAAAACGAGCTGCAAAACCACTATTTACAGTGGTTTTCAGATCGTTTTCCCTGCCACCATGTGATATTGGCTCCTCCCCAGGAGACCCTGTGATGGGAGCCGATATTGTGTGTCACACAGTTGCGCTGTGTGAGTTGGCAGGTATGCACTGAGATGTCCCCAACTGCGAAGGTGGGCCATACTGCGACTGGGTATTTGTGCAGGACAGGCTCCTGGCCACACCAATGTGAGTGAGTGGATAGAAAACCTTGGCCTAGCTTCAACTATTTTGTCCTTTTCAGTTTGCAAATCGTAAAAGCTCAATCTCAGACCAAGGGTGAAACTAGGTAAAAATGTATGTAAAAATGCTATGTATACTTGTAAGTCGGCTTTGTCTAATTTGAAATAAAGCATATTTTTTCTCAATTGGGTCTGCTCTGGTCCTGCCTGCCTACACTGAAGACACCCTGCAGTTCATTCACTCGCCTAGAGATCAGAGCCTTGTGATTAATACCACAGCTGATGTGACTTATCCCCACAGCTGCATGCAATTACTGACTCGTGCTGCTACCAATCCTTCCTGATGGTTCAACACTATTGCAGACTTCATCATCCCTGACCAGAATCCAACCCCCGGTGGATTTTTCAATCCAATCACTCGTCAGGCCCTTGATTGTCATCTCGTACTGGCTGTTTTGCTTGTCCTGAAGAAGACCCTCTGTGACTCTACTAGAATCACGCACATTCTTGGTCGAAACATCGACGTGCCAATGCAATCAGTTCCCTACTTTCTCATCACCATGTGAATAAACAGAATCTTGTATGGACTGGAGATTCATTTGTATAGGGATTGATAGCATTTGACTACAGATTTTATATATGTACAGCTCTATAAATTTGTATTTCACCCCTTACACTTTGTCACTTCTAGATCCCCTTATCACTGATTAACTTACCTCGTGTTGTATTGTAATGCCATGTTTCTCACTGTGACAGCCTTATCATGTCATTTCTAAAGTCTATTGTATGAAATATGAATTAATTTTGTTAATACAATTTCTTTTGATTACATCAATCCAGGTGTGTTTCCGTTCGTTTCTTGTGCGTACATTTCTGACAAAGGTAAAGTAATTATTTCTTCCCCCAACAGAATCTTCTTTACTATAGATTTCAGATACCCAGATTCTGAGGGTCACATGGTAAGCTCATTATACTTGATGACCCAAATGGCCGAAGGCATTTTTGCCTCAATGCCCGAAGTGAGAAAAAACACGGCATGAATTTTGGCTCACAAGCTGCACTTGCTTGTTATGACCTAATAACCACCGAAAAATAAAAACAAGTAACCCAAAAAGGCAAATAACTGAAAAAATCTCACTAAAATATATCCCACAGATTTGCCAAAGCCACAAAGGGGTTTCAAGTTGGACTCTGAGCTATTGCTGTGCAAGGTTTGGTGGAAATATTTGATGCATCTGTAAGCTTCTATTTAGATGGCACATTGAATGCTAAATACATGTTTTAGGATCCTCTTCTCCATGGTTGTCCCTTCTCGCTTGGCCAATCAGCACCTCAGTTGGTGAGACATTTAGCAGTGGCCAAACACTGTTGCTGCAAAATGTAATATTTATTCGTAAAACTAGGCCAAACTTATTCACCTGTGAAACAAAAAATTATTTTCTCGAGCCCTGAACAATTTAACCTTAAGATATTTCTTCTCATCCAACGTATAATATAGCAGTGTAGGTAATAATAATACAGCATTTTGTAGAGCGCGAACAGCTACCTCACAAGGAGGTGTCCCGGCGCTAAAGACCGCTGGGGAACCCGTCCTGGCTTTCCCTGTGAGACGGTCCCTTTCTGGGTGTCTCCAAGGTGAAACCAGGCATCCCTGGCGTCTGTGGGGGGCCGTTGTAGAGATGAGGCAAGCTTAATGCCCAGAGTTGCCGAGTGTGCTCCTGGTTAGAGTAGGTACCGAGGCGAGAATTATCGAGTCCGTTTTGACCCTGGTCCACGACCCTGCAGCGTCGGGAATTGAACCCTGGTCCCTGGCCGAATCTCTGCTTACGGGTCTGCCGCCTCTATCCAGTGAGCCACACCTCTCTTAGGCGCCGCCGAAATTTAAATAACAATGGCATTTTTCATGTAATTTCAGGAATTTCGCTTTATGCTTTTTATGTGGGATTCCCCAATTATGCCGTTATGGTACCTCGCGTAATTATGCTGTGGCAAAATTATAGTACAGGAACGTGGAGACAACTTAAACACCCAAAATGCAGGCAAATGTTCTGTGTTCCCAGACCATGTGTTTTTCATGCTATTTTTAGGTCTTGCCTGAGCTAGCGCTTGCGCTGGTCTGGCGAGACTTTAAGTAAGGGCTTAAAAAAATGCTACCGCCGGCTACAGCTTGCAGTGCATATGCGCGGGCGCGCGCTTGAGCAGAGACGCCATATGGCATTCCTCATGCTCATTAAGCGCATCGCCCGCCGCGCGCTCGATCGCTATCACTTTCGCGTCGCGTGACGGCCGTGCGCGCACCACTCCCTTTATACTCTCTCTTGTATTTCCAGACACGGTTTCTTGTTTCTAAGGCATCAACGAATGGTAACTGGCTTTCTCGGGACGATGCAGGGTTTGAAAATGCATTGTGGAGATATATATATCCACACAGCGAGCTGGTTAGCGGCATTGTTAGACTGGACCTCTGTGTAAGTGCATCTTGTTGCTCTGAAATAAATGTTACTGAAAACCTCCATGGATTACCTGTAGTCTTCCTTTTTAACCACGCCACTCTAATCTTCAAATCACTTTCAACAGTATATATTGGAAAAGTGAATGCTGATATCGCACCTATACCGCCTTCCCAGAAGCAAGCAGTACAATGATGTGTCCCAGCAATCCACTGGCCTTCTCAACCCACCTCCTATGGGGTGAACTAAATCGGAGGGAAACCGTGAAATAGATCATTTATTTGAGATTTTGCATAACCTAGATCAAGTCAATGGCCGACTGCTTCACATTGGAGTGCAGCTGTGATAGGAACCCGCTGGTAGAACATACATAAATACGCATTATTAGCAGGGTATGGTTACTTTTTTTCATAGTGAATGGGTTGAAACAGACTAGCAACAATTTGGCACATGTTCAAACTAAATATTCTCATACAAATATATTGTAATAGTGTAGTTTTGTAGGATGTTAAAGGACATGTTCAAATAGTGGAATCAAGGTAAGTGGTAATTTAGTATCACAATCAGAGTTTCTATTTTCCTCTCTTGAACACCATCTCTCACGATCGATGTTCTTCTCTGTTGCAGTGGTGAGCATATGCCATGTAATATTTTTTGCTTTGTTGGTCACATGATCTGTAAACATTTTACTTTCTTTAGATGAGGCTTGTCTAAAGAAAAGGGCGCGGCCTCCATGAACATGAAAGCATTGCATGGACGCTAGTAGACAAACAAATATTTGCAATGCAATAGGTCTCGCATTTGTGACGGTTTAAGCTATTGCATTGCCAATAGCTCAAACTCTCGTAAATGCGCATTGCAAATGCTTGTTATGGGAGCGTGCGGTCACCATGTGCTCTCTGGCTTATTAGAAAGTATTTAACACCTTCCCCATGGCAACAGCAGTGTGGGGGCTCAGAGAAACAATATTAGAGGTGGAGGATAGTAGTCCTTTGACCATCACTACATGGGGGTCAGTCGGGGATCTGCAAAACTTTAATTTCACTTAATACTGACAAGCCCCGTTCGGTGTTCATTTATAAATACCATCAAGCAGTCAATATTAACAAAATCCTCTCCTGTTAATAAATACCATGTTTATATCACGTGCGACATTTTTCAACAGATTCCTTTACCTCGCTCTCACATTATCCCTAAAACAGCCGTGACCTTATTTGATCATAGAGTTTGAGGGCAGGGCATCTTATTAGAAACCTGTGTGTCATGAACTCCTACACCCGTCCATTTGCGGTCAGGATCCATCTGCACTCCAGCCCATCTCCACTTCACTTTGCATATCCAGGTCGAAGTGAAACACAAGCGCTTGAGTTCTCTGTATTAAACAGTGCTTCATTGAGCTGCTGGTATCCGATGCTTGGCACCAGCACTCAATTCATAACACCAGCACTACTGGGTGTGCGGCAAGCTGCAGGGGCCTCCTGACAAGTAGCTTTTTTTATTTTTATTTTTTTACAAATTTAGCACTGATATTAAGTTACAATAGACACACGTATAGTAACCAGTTCCATTTACTTCAAATTTCCATATGCAACTAAAGAGGTTAGAATTAAGCTGCTCTTATGTTAAGGGTTTGAGACTGTTATGGAGTATGGTTTCAGAGCGGTGGAAAGTCCTTTTTTCGAGGTCCATATAGAATTGATCACTTGATAAGATAGCTGATTTATAAACTTATTTCCAGAACTGTTGAGTGCATGTGGGGTTTGGGGTTTGGTAGGCATTTGTGATAATGAGTTTATTGTTATCTGGTGTTTGTTAATATCATAAACGATGTTTAACACAAGAAGGCTGCCATTATAGTCCCACATCAATGACACTTGGCAACCAAAAAAAAAAACACAACTTCAAACAACATCACACGATGAAACACACTGAATATCAACTACCTATCTATAGCATTTCAGATTTAAAATGTGTTTTTTTTATAGTGCACATTAATTCAGTGTTTGCTTCTTAAGATTCTTTTAAATAGGCCTGTCAGTGGCACAACTGAAAATAAACTTGTACCCAATGTAAACTTTATTTAGTACTAACGTCTCTTTATTGTGTTGTTTCCCTTTTTCCCTTTATTTGCTTTTTACCCCAGTTGCCCCCTTTCCTCAGGTTAGTTTAATCTTAGTTTCATTTTCTTCCTTTCTCTAGCATCCTTTCTGTTTTCATTTTCTTTCCTCTTTCAATCCTTTGGTAGGTAAAAGACATTGTCATTTACAGTGCCAATACCGCTAACTCTCACAAATGCGAGACCAATTTGCATTGCAAATGCTTGTTTTAGAATGAAAGGTGCACTCGCATCCAAAATGGACATGAGGACACATTTCACACTATAATATAAACCTAAATGTTGGTTTTGTATTTCACGTAATTATGCATACTCTTCCCAAAATTGTATGCAGTTACGCACACCTCAAATTATTGCCCGCTGGTGAGGGCAAATCTGGCGGTTAAAGTTATAGGCCGGAGCTGCAGGCACACATTTGAATGGGGGAGATCATACCAGCCATTAATGACCTCTACACCAGCCATTATTGCCCTTTATAGCAGCCATAATAAACCTCTGTCACTCCATTGCCTTCAATGGAGGGCCTAACATTGAAATGTCACGGACAAAATCTACATTAATGATTATGTTCCAAAACTAAAGGTGTATATGTGGCCATATTTGGTACCCAAGGAAACCATAAAGCCTTGCCAAAGCAATGGGTGTCACCAGAGAGAGACAATGTCAATACCTGATGATATGGGTGTGTTGGTTAACATAAATGTTGAATTTGCGGTTTATGGAACTTGATCACAACATTAATTAGCATTGTTTTTCTTACTGAATTTGTGGGATTTTGTTATTATATAGTGCAGTATTTATTGCCACTTAGGTTTTTGTCCTTTTTTGATTCGAGAACTGATTTAAAGAGCTAGGAAGTGATTCTAGAAAGAGTTTGAGAATTCTGAACACTCTATGACTTCTTTGCAGCCTATGACTTTTCAGATGTTCTTGAACTGTAGAGCATCAGTTCCTCAATTCTAGGCTCATGCAGAAATTAGGCCTGGGCAAAGTTAGCGGAGTTCTGCTACATGGAACTCCATGAAGTGACCAACTCCAGGCAGAGTCCCGCAAGCGGCAGAGTGCATTGCTTCATACCTTTTGCTCTTATTTTTAGCGCCAAGTGTTAGTTTTGCACTGTAAAATCAGAGCGAACTGCACCATACACAGATCAAAAGAGTGCTGCTTCTTTCTGCAGCTCAAATAGATGTTCTACTCAAGCGTCAGCTTCCGCAACGCGAACAGAAGGTTTCTCAACGCACGAGGTAGCGAATACCACCACGCCCGCCCACGTTGAGAAATTTCCCTGGGAAGTGGTCTAGAGTAAGATTTTCTTCGCTCGTGCTCGGCAACTTAACGTTGGCAGCCACAAGCGAGGGAAAACTCAGCTGATTTTTTTTTTAGAACTCCGTACGCTACGTGGAGCGCCATGTGGGAAAAACTCTGCAAATTCCACGAGCGGAACGGAATTACACACCCAGGCCTACCAGAAATCTCTATGTTTAATATATTATAAAACCTATTGCACGGATTTACACCAAAGGAATTCAATTCTGACTATCGCCAAGCACAGTTTGATGTAAATTTGTGCCTTTATTTTTGCTCTACACCTCTGAAAAACCTTGTGCATGTTCCAAAAATTGCCCTATATATTTGCACCTAAAAATTGATAGAAAAACTTTGAGATGGCCTAATTGTGAAGATTGTTTAAGCTGAGAAAAAGAAGCCTTTCTAACTCAAAGTACCTTAGCAATCTATGTTTGCTGACTAAAGCAAAAACAAGTGAATGAACTTACACCTCACTGGGCCTGACTCTAGAACAGTACTCACAATATGGCCTTTTTGTGGTTGTAGTTGGTTCAAATCTGTTTTTCGGATCTCTGTGATATAAAAATGGTGCTGAGCAGACTGTAAACAGGTTAAATTATGGAGTTATCTCGTCAATTAATCCAAAAAATGTTAGCTGGTCCTACTTGCAGAGAATTCCTGGATCTACATTTGAACAATAGACTAATCTATTTTTTTCCCTTTGTCCAATGTGGGATCCTGGGAATCTAAATTGAATCAGAGGATTCGCAAATTTGGACCATCCAATAGCCGATAGCAGTTAACAAATGTTATGATGGCTGCTATAGGATCCCATTCAGCAAAGCAAGCATCTTGAAAATAGTGATGGGATGGGGGAACATTCCCTGACAGGAAGGGTGGGGGAGGTGGGCGGAGGGGCCGCTATGCCCCAAAATATAACTGAAAGTGTCCTGAAATTTGCTCATCCACTAAAGGAATTGTGTATCGTGCAGTCCAACATATCGGAGAGCATGTGTCGAGCTGGATCCACAAATCTGTCAAAAATGTATAGGTTTGTTGTGTGAATCCATCCTGTGAAACAGATTTATCTAAAACAATCTGAGTGCAACTGCAAATTGTCAAAGACTGTGCTCGGTGTGGACAGACTGCAGGGATTGTTCCCCGCCAGCCGCGCGCCCAATCCACTGTGCGGCCAAAGGACCTCGCCTGTGTAGGTCTCTTGCTTTTTTCAGGTCCGCAGACCTTGGTTTGGGTAATTTGCAGGGCTGTGAATCCTCAGGAGAAAAGTTATGTCTGTAGACCTGGCCCAGGGCCTGTGGACCCTGTGACAAAACAAGTTTTATTTTATTTCGAGCTCTTTGGGGCTTCTTTACATTGCTAAGTGGGTCCGAGGAGGCGCCCCTGGCCTCTATACATTACATTGAAGATTTGTTTCACAATGTGATGTGGGGTTTGTCAGTGTTTAAGAGTATATTGCTCTGTGCGTAGATAACCAAACGCCGGCTCACGTGCACAGATAAATCGCACACAAAAGCACACACACAAACACTCACAAACCACACAAAAATACCAAGATGGTATGAATCTTTAATGCAATCATGTGCCATTGACAGGCCAACTTTTAGAGGCAGGGTATGCGGACTCCTCAGTTTAGGGAGCAGGGACACACTGATGAAGTAGCTTTCAAAATGCATGCATTGGTGCTCGTAAAGCTTATAAAAATATAGCGAGATAGCTTAGCAGGTTATGGGCAGCTATAGATATATATGGAACCTGCAGGTCACAAGGCCCCAGCCCGGATAAAGCTTTCTACTGCAGATAACTTTCTGGCGCCTGAAGGGGAAGGACGGTCAAAGCTGTGCTTCCTAGGACAGGGTACTCTCCAAGTAAGATGGCTCAGCGGGCTAATGTGCTCACTGCTCTACTCTGCGTGTAACCTGCAGGCTGCAATTTTGAGTCCCGTTTAAATAGCTCTGTAGGTTGATGCAGTGACTGCAGAGATCTGTGCATCACAATTCAGCTCACTGGTAAGATAAAAGCAAGGGATTTCTGAAGCGCATGCGCAAGGAAGGCTTTTGTGATTTGCAGTTATAGGCGCTCACCATTCAAAGGGAATAAAGTGCTGAGAGGACCGTCAGCTTCCGAGAAACAGCTACAGAACCACCATTTGACATCCGAGGGTAACATAGTGCCCAGAACTACTCCCCGCAAGCAAGCAAACAGCAACATTCAGCGACAAGAAAGTAAAACAAAGCGCCTGGGGACAGCACCAGAGCGCCATTTCAGCACCAGGGAGAGCAGCAGAGAAGAACATTCATCCCCAGTAACAGCAGCACTGGGTAACATCCAGTAACGCAACGCCCCTTTCAATTCCAGGGCGCATCATTTAACACTCAGAATAGCACGAGAGAGTAATATTCAGCACCAGAGAATGCAAAAGAGACCAACATTCGCACCTTAGGAGAGAAATATTCAGCACCAGGGGGAGTAGGAGAGAGGATCATTCAGCGCACCAGAACAACATTTAACAGCCAGGGCGCAACATTTAACACTCAAAACAGCACGAGAGAGCAATATTCAGCACACGAGAAAGCAAAGGAAACCAACATTCCCCTCTAAGAGAGAAACATTCAGCTCCAGGGAGAGTAACAGATAGGAACATTTAACGTCTCAGAGTAACTGTTAACAGCCAGGGAACGAAATGTATCATTACTTACAGCACAAACAACAATCTACACTCCAAGCAGCAACATTCGTCTTTCCCTAGAGTAAAATTCAAAAAACGGAACAACACCAAACAGCAACATTGTGGGTCTCAGAGCACCTGTAACTGCCACAGAGAGTAACATTCACTAGAGCAGCATATAGCAACAGTCAGCACCAGGGAGAGCAGTCAACAGCAACGAGCGGAATCAGAAAGCAGCATTCAGCACCAGGGAGAGCAGCAGAGACAAACACTTAGCATCAGAGAGCTACATTGAACTCCGGGAAAAGCAGCACAGAGACAGATTTAGCACCAGGGAGCAACATGTAAAACGACAACATTCTGCACTAAAGGGCAATATTCAGCAGCAAAGTGAATGAGAGAGCACCATTCAGCAGCCTGGACACCAAAGAGGGACATCCAGCAAATGGCACAGCCGCAGAAAGCAGCATTAAGAAACATTCAATGAAAATGAGAGCAGCAGAGAGGAACATTCAGCTAAAGGGAGCAAAATTCAGTAGGAGGGACAGCAGGAAAAAAGATAACTGCAACGTCAAAGAGCAACGTTCAGCACTAGCCACAGTAGCACAGACCATCATTCAGAAGACAGCGTCAAGGAGCAGCGTTCACCAACGGGACAGCACCAACATTCAGCACTCCACACAGCAGAGACGATTTCACTCAGCACCCTGGACAGCAACGGCATTCATCAACGCAGCAAGGCTGCCTTTTCAGCACCCTGGACAGCAGCGAGACCCACAACCTCGTGCCTGATGCAAGGTGCAGCTATCCCTTCGACCCTTTTCGTGTCGCTGTGGAAAATATTCCAGTTCGCTTTTTTATGTGCAGAAATAGTGAAAACACGGACACCATAACAGCAGAGAGTGATCAACACTGAAATGCAATTCAACACAGTATTAGAGAACAATCAATTATTCCAGAGATTTTGCTTGGTGATTTACTTTATTGTCCATTCTTCAATGTGTATCCTCAGTAAGCGACAAGAGCCACCATGTGTTTCCCCCAATGGCTTGCAGGCCTGGGTTTTCTTCAAGGCTAGTGGGAAAAGATGGTATTCTACTGGTTATAAAAAAGGAAATGCGTCTTTTTGCAATGGCTGTAGGCTCAATGTCATGCTCGACGTTCTTTTCAGTAAGGATGGATGACGTTTTACTATCTGCGTCATTTCGCTTTATGCTGGTTACGTAAAATTACTTCATTACACCTGGTCGCAAAAATCCCAATGCAGGAGCAAAGGAACAATGTGAGAAACCAGAACAGGAGCGGCTGCTGTTCTCAGCGCACGTCTTTTGCCTTTTATTTCCTTTTGCACGAAATGCATCTTTGCCTCCAAATAGATGCAAGGATGGATTTCGCACTAAATATAGCTCTGATTTGAGTTTTATTGAATTTCACAACATTTTGTGGAGTTTGTCTGAGATTTTGCATAATTACGCAAAAGGAAATCATAAAAAATACTCGTACTTTTAAATAGCGCAAGTTGATACATTCACGACTGAAGCGCTGACGACTGCCAACAATATTCGTCTGTGATTGATGTTTTATTGATGCCAAATAACCCACCCTTGGTCCTGCTTGGGACTTTACCCATTCCAAGATATCCAATACATGTGACCAATTGATACTTAAAAGGACGGGGACTCTATGACATTGAGCCTGTATCAATATACTGGGTCCTCAGGGCTTTGGAGCCCAACATCGCTCTTACCTTTTTTATGTGCTCACTATGCCAGATTAATCTTTGGCAGCGGCAGCTCCACGAGGGAGTGCTACCGGGCGGTGGGGGAGGGGCAGGGGCAGGGGGGGGGGGGCGGCAGACGGCTGAACGGAGTTAAAGTAAATAAATAAATAAAACAATTTACATTGCGCACACTGCAAGACCAACTCGGCGGTGCAGCGCACGCAATGTAAATTGTTTTATTTATTTACTTAACTCCGTTGGGCTCTATGCTGGAGTTTACTACCCTCCCCACCGCCCCGCAGCACTCCCTCGAGGAGCCGCCACTGTTCCACGTGCAAAGTGAATAGTGTGTGCAAGTAAGCACAAGCAGGTGATTGTCAGGGCCACTGGAATTAGGCTATTGTGCGGCTGCAGCAATTTTCACATAGTTATAGATTTGCTGCATTTACCACATAATCTTACATCTGACACATAATCTACAGATTTTAACAACCCCAAAAAATGTTCTGGCTCCAACAGTTCAAAAGTTACTGAAAATGCAGCAACACGTGTTCCAGAGCGGTTAAAGGCCCTTTTCAACACTTGACTGGTCAACTTTTTGTTGCTTATTGCTATATTTGGAAGTTAAACTGGCCCTAATGGGGTGCAACCAATTGCCAGACAGTGTTACCAAGTTTAAAAATGATGAAATAATGAAGTAATACTATTACAAAATGTGCCCCATTTTGCCACATAATTTGCCTTTTCATGTCGCATAATTTATGCAACTCTGCCACATAATTTGACCTTCTCCTGCCACATAATTCCAGTAGCACTGGTGATAGTAAAATGTTGCAGTAGCTTCTGCCACAAGTAGAATTGAACGGTGGAGCATAAGGGTGTTTTCACAACCCAAGTAGAGTGTAGACCTGGGCAAAATTTGAACTACGCCAGCATAATATAGCATACTTTCATTAATTTCATGCTACTCTCGTTATGCGAAATTCCCCAAATTATGCTATTATGCCACGTTCCATAATAACTGGTAAAAATGTACTGCAAATGCACCCTTTGCCATAAAAATGTAGTGCAAAAACACAGAAAGAATGCAAACAACAGCACATAAACGGCTGTTAGTAATGGTGCTTTGGGGTTTTTTTGCGTTATTTTTTTAATGTGAAATACATTGTCATGTCCAAAGTAGACGCTACTAAGGATTTTGTGCTAAAATATAGTGCCAAATGGCACTTTTGCATGTCACCTATTTACACATAATTTCTTGTATATTTTTCAAAATTTCACATAATTACGCAAAAGCAAATTGCACGAATTTCACCCACCCCTAGTGGTGTGCTTGACCAATATGCTACTTGTTCACTAACCAGAGTACACGAGGCAGTCTTACAGGCTCCATAGGGTGTATGGAGTAGCCTTATTGCCTCCAAGGGGTGCATGGTATGACTATATTTACTCATGGTGTGAGTGGAGTGTTGTTGCCACCAAAGGGTGCATGAGACTAACTTGTTGACTAGTAATGGGGTAGGCAGCATCTCTGTTAACTAGGTATTTTACGTAGGACAGCCTTTTGACCCATGAAGATATATGGGACAGCCTTGTTGGCCTGGCAGGGTGCATACAACCTTTTTGTTGACTAGACTGGTTGTGTCGGCTAGTCATGGTCACTGTACAAGGTACAGAATGAATAGGAGGCTCTTCACTGTGCAAAGCTGGGATCTGTGGCTGGGGGTGCCCTTGAAGCATAGACCTGGAAAGAATCATGCCGCTGCAAGACTATATCCCATGGCCTCCTGTTACATTTTTACAGGATTCAGCTCCAGAGAGAAGGCCTCTCTGGTGCCACGTTTGTGAATATTTTCTGCAGCGGTCGATCTTTGACCATGATATTACTGTGCACTCCACTTGCAGGTAATAACCACCACTGGGAAGGAAAACATAGAATAGTGAATATGAATTATTATGTTATTAGGAACCACTCATTTTCCAACTGTTGGTGGCCTCGCACTCTGAACTGCAAGCAATACTCTCCATTGAAACCGCAACACTGGGGCTCTCTGACGAGGGACAGCGCACGATGGAAGCACTCTGGGACAGTGCATGGAATATTGCAAATTACGTCTAAAGAGGGAGATATGTAGATGAAGAGGTACCATGAAGCAGGGTGGGGAGGGGAAAGCGATCCAATACTTCTGAGATATTGGTCTTGGAATCGCCTCTAGACACTTGGATCATTTTAACGGCGGAGTTGGCAAAATGTACTGCATGGAGAGCATCAGGGCCTGAATTGTTCCATAGCAGTGGAAACTTCCCACTCTGCCTCCTAGTGGCAGCTCCTTGTGTTGCCAAGCCGTGCTGGCTTTAACACTGGCAGCGAGTGGCAGCTCACGCTCTCCCACCCGTGCCAGACAGGTCACTACACTGCCCACCAGGGCCAGATATCCAACCTTCTCATTAGAACCAGTTTCTCACACTGCCCACCAGTGCTGGCTTCTCATACAGACCCCCACTGCTCACACTTCCCACCAGATAGATCTCATCACACTGTCAACCAATTATTGCTTTCGACACTGCCCACAATTTCTGACTCTTAACACTGCCCACCAACGCCAGCGTCTCAAACTGCTTGTCGATATATATTTGTGAGCTCATGTTAGCCACAAGAATCACAACAGTGGTGCCAATGTTATGGTAGTTTGTAGTTTTGTAGTAAATAATGTTGGAAGAGAGGTATCATTGAAAGGAAGACCATGCAACAGGGTAGAATGGAGAACCTTCAAATTTACAGAGGGAAACAAACCAATGAAGTAAGTGCTCGGCCTACAGCCTGCCCAGATAGGGATTGAAAGCCCTATCTAGGACCCGGTTTGCGTTGCTTTTTCACCACGCAACGTGGTGCAAGAGTGACACAAACCGTAAATCATATTTTTGAAGCCACGCAAAGTTTCTTTGCGTGGCTATGTGCGGGTCCAAAAATATGGACTAACACAGCACAGCGCAAATTGCTGCCTTGCTTTACTCTGCCCTGGGTAGACGTTCCCTGTGCATTGTGTGGGTGTTTCCACGCAACTCCAATCATTTTTGACGCATTCCAAGATTTGAAAGACCTTGTAAATCTGGGAATGCCCCAAAAAGATGCACCTCCATAGGGGATACGTATTGAAGAGAAATATCCATATTCTCCTTGTTTTATTCTCCTTCTATGTGTGCTGCATTCTGCATCACACATAGAAAGAGGAAACACCTATCAGGATTGTTTCTGTGCAGGAAGGTACAACCTCCTGCAATAAAACAATCCTGTCTACAGCACAGGCACCCTTGCACCATGGTGGCCTGCATTAGTGCTCAGCTGCCAAAACTGACCAGTGCAAGGGCACAGGACAGGAATGCGTAGTATTGGATAAACACTGCGCATTCCTGCCCTTTCCCTGTGACGTAGGGCAGTGCAGCAAGGTGACTTGCTGTGCTGCCCTGCATCACCAAACTCATAAATATGTTGCTGTCTATGCTGAAAATAGTAGAGATGGGCAAGCTACAAAATGCTCAAGCCAAGCTCGAGCCAGATACCTGACCGTTGCCCAGCTCAAAGACCTCTTGGACCCTTGAGCCCATAACAAGCAGAGCTTTCATGTGGCATCTGCCTGCCACCCCTGCACTAAACTCATGGACCAAGAATTAAAAACAAATCATTCCCTATGATTTAAAACCGAAAAGAGATAGAAATAACCGTCTAATGTCTCTGTTGCACAAAGTGAAACCAGAAAACCGTGGCTCATTCCTGGCTTCCCCGCTTGACCAAAATGTGTCATCCTAAGCAATTTTCTCTTTTATGTTTGATTTCATAGACTGAAATGATGCCACATATTCGGTCCACATGACAATTGATTCGCCTCTTAGCTCACTAATGGCATCATTGTCAGGGAGGTGAGGCATGAATGTTTCTAAATTCATGTTTAACACTTTCACTTAAAATAAATGCCTTTCAATTCAATAGTATAATCTGTTGCACTAAAGTGTAACACTTCCATGTTTTAAAGAAGAACACTTAATTGAATTCTGAAGGGTTTTAAACACATTTTTCAGGTTTGCTGCACAAATTAGATGCCAAACATTTTCATTGCTCGGCTTGCACATCAGGCCTTAGAGCTAAGCCAGATCTGTGGCTCGGCTCTGGCTCGGCTGTTCCTGTTAGTTCGTTGCCTAGCCCACCTCTGGAGAATAGTATTATGCCATCTTCACTGACAAAACCAGTATGAAAAAGAGCAGAAGTAATGAATAACTAAAAGACAAAACTTTGTTGGTAATAATCCATTTGATTACCTTATTGGAGCCTAGAGGAGCAACAGCATACAACAGTCTATGGCATTAGGAGTGAATGGCCGTATAAGATCCAGCTTTGAAGAAAGCAGGTTTTCTTCCAGAAAACCCAAACTGAAAGAGGACTGGCAAAACATTGCCCTCCCAATCAGTGGACAATGGCAGCACTGGAGCACAAGGCTAGAGAAGACTGCAATTCAGTGCTTAATTTGTAAAAATCTAAGTACCAGGGCCTTTCTCAGGAGGCCACTGCAGCCTGCACCACCCATTACCTCAGACAGCACACCAATAACAGTAACAGCACAACTACTAACCATCACCCTCCTAAAAGGGTGACAATTCAGACTATTACAGGCCACTCCAAACTGGAAAAATGGTATGAAACAGTCTGAATTGTCATTTGTAATGTATATTGAATTATTAGGCACTGTTGTTGGGCTCATCTTAAACTTAGGCAGGCACTGCCACCATGTGGTAGACTGTCAAAAGTGCTGGTTTTGAGAATTGAGTGCCAGTGCTGAGCACCTGAAACCACTGGCTCAAATTAAACACTGCATCAATTATAGGGGCCAAGCCAGTAGATAATGTCAAAATATAGCTGAAAACTCAGCTGACGTCATCAAACAAAGGAACATTTTAGAGTGCCAATTGGTGGTGACTGTAAGAGATGCAGTAGTGGGAGAACAGCATTGTTTTTTCTCTACAATGGTTAGTCCCTTTAATAGAGGCATAGTGGGCCACAAGTTCTCTATCAAATCTAGAATGTGGAAATAAAAGGGATTTGCTGTGCAGGACTGCGCTGCCTTCAGACACCAAAGGAACAATACCTAATTTATTGGGAATTAAATAGAAAAAATGAGCTAATGAGAGGCTGTGGGATGTACAGGCTAGAATGGAGAGGTTGGTATTTTTTGCATCTGCCACCAGCCGTCCTTCAATCATAAAAACATTCCATTAAAAGGGAGTTTGTTGAAACAAATGTGATCACAAGCAAACGGGCAGCCAGGTTCTAAAGGTGCTATGGGACAATGTAAATGGCAGTAAGCAGCATACATATGCACAGACCATAACATATGATCTTTAATGCTAGCTTTCACCTTTCCACATAGATCCCCAGTGAATGAACCATGGGGGAGGGGTGTGGTACTGTACACTCCCACAGCCTTTGAGGGACTGGTTGGACGTAAAGTAATGAACGCTAAGTCAGAAATTACTTTAGTAATTGTATTGATTATTAATTATACATATCTCCTAATGGAAGCTCTGGACCACTCCATTCAGGGAATGTTTGTTGAAGGTGACTTGTATCTGCATTATTCCAACCAGTATTTAGAACCATTCTCAGCCACGAGGTTGTTGTTACTCTTTTCAGACGTGGTTAAGGTTTGCTTACAGACCCTATTGTGCCTGGGTTCGCGTCCTATATCCATGTCCTGGGTACAGTCAACTCTACGCCCTTGAATGGGCCCTTACCTAAAAACAGCATCCATTCCAGCTGCAGACCAGAGGTTTCCAGCAGATATGGCTACGGCATGCATATGGTTGGTGGATCAGGGAGTGACAGTTTTAATAATTGCGTTTCCTTAGTGTTCTCTGAATTTGATGTTTCGTTTGACTTTCCACTGGTGTATTATTTCCTTCAGAATGTGGACCATACAGATACATGTTTTCTTTTAGATAACTCCAGGTAGAGAATCTTTGTGCAATCCAATTTAACTCTTATAAATTGACCATAATGCGTGCCCTGCTTTCTTCAAGGAATAATTTCTAAATATGTACTTAGCATTACAGAGCCTCGTACCTGTGAGACAGCTTTGGGTAACCAGGTCTATTCGGGTCTTCATGCACCACTGGGATTCAAAATGGCGGATGGAGCAAAAGATGAGACCAGGGGGCCTTACTGAACAATTATTGGCCGGATAGATGCCAACATGCCAGCAACGAATCTCATTAGATAAGAATATTTTGCATATTTGCAGTGGAGCGTCTCTGACTAGATAAGATTAGGTCTGCTTCCTCCAGACATTTCTAGCCCTAGTGGGACGTTTATGTCACCACATTTATGAAGGAAGCGCTGCTTAGGTCTACGCAGGAATCCTTGGAGAAGATCTTTGTGGGCCTCCTAATATAATTTTGTAAACTATAGATTTCAAATATTATTTTTTTTAATTTTATCCCATTTACGTTCAACTACCAGGTTGAACTGTCTTATTGTTCCTATCTCAACAAACTAACACCAGTGGTTCTTCCCCAAAAGCAGAAGGTGTTGAGAAGTGTTGAAACTCGCCTCAGTATCTTTGACCAGATTACCAAGGGCAGTGTCATCTTCACGCACTGCCAGTTCGTGAAAAGGGTAACTTTAATAACATGGACATAGGCCAACTTGTGTATCCAGGGCTCGGACTCGCCAACATGGATCCAAATTCTAGTCATTGATGAAGGCAAGACAAAGGCCTATGCCTTGTGTGCCGTCCCTGCCCGAGATCAGAACCCAGACCAGCTCCACTGCTCTTTGTGGACTACACTCACCTTCAGAAATCAACAACGGACTTCCTGTCTGAGAAATACTCACTCCCATCCAAGCACAGTCCTGCCCAGTCCATTGAGAAGCTTTATTATTACATAGCTTTGTGGTCTTCAACTATTTGACGGAAAATAGTTCGAAATACAATTGGTAGAGTAATTTGAAGCGAGCATTTGCAGACTTGTGACGCCTGGCTTGGCAGTAACACTTACAGCAGACACATGGTGCTGCCATTTCCATGCCTCCCATACTGTGAGAAGACAGTGTAGCGCTTTACCTGAGACACTGGGGTCAAGCACACAGAGTACACATCTGTGATATGCTGAGGGTCAGTAGTATGGATGTCATTACTTCTCCCAATAGGCAGCTGACGCTGTCTTTAGCCAGATGCTGCTCGTGCAGCCTGTCGCTAGGATGTGGTGGCTGCCGATAGGAGGAGCCTATGAGAATGGTATGTACTGGTAAGACGAGCCACAGACATAGCAGAGTACGAGAGAAGCCATAGAAAGGGCACACTGTAAAAGAGTACGGTGGTTACAAACACCAGGAGCAGTTGACAAGGCAATCTGACAGGGAGGGAGTGTGTTGGCAGCAGGAGCCATATTTCACAAAAATGGCTCACTCCAATCTTCTTGAAATTCCATTAATGCACAAACAAACAATTTATATAAGTTGTTGATGGTGTTGATGTGTCTGTTTGTGGTTTCCACATCTACTCAAAAAAGCATAAAATTGTTGTAGGTAGTTCTAGAATTGTAAAATACTACACAAAATACGGCCTGGAAAGAGGGAGTTGTATACCGGTTGATAGAGGGAGTTAGCCAGTTTCTGCAAACCCACCCTAGATAGTAGATGAGTTCATATTTAAAGAAAATATGTGCATGAAAGTGAGAAGAAGACTGGCCTCTTTTTAAAAAAAATATTAGTTTTTTTGTCTAGTGCTGAAGTGTGACCTCGCAGCCTCTTTGTAGCACCAAGTCCCCCTACTATCATTGTTTTATTTTCACAAAATCATCTTTCAGCTTTGATTAAAGTGGAGGCAGGGAATCAAATATAATTTCCTAAACTGCGTTAAATGTTTTATTCTATGAAGTTCTTTAATGGGTATTGGTGAGTCAGCACCACCACCCTGTGCATGCAGGATGTCCGCATAAATCAATGCTACTCAAAGTAGGGACCGGAATTGCGCCACTTGTGGAACTCTGCGTAATCTCACTGGGTTTTTAGGCAAGTCAGTGGAATTCCACGGAGTAAAACTTCACGAGTTCCACTCAACCCTACTTACTAGACTCAGCACTAACAGTAAAACAATCTTAAATAAACCGGCAAGCATTTATTTAAAGGCTAATTACTGTAAGAGAAAGGAAGTAATTAGAGTGTCATGCACAACTTAACTTTCAGAACACCTTCATTTTCAAACAGCTCTTGCACAAACCTGTAAAAATATAAGGTTTCCCTAAAATTCTAAAAAAGTATTTTTTTGTGGTTTTGTACAGCGCACTTTCTGAAGTCATGTATTTCGAGGTCCACTTATATGTGGGAATGATGAAAAAGGAGGGAAAGTAAAATAAAACAATTGTCTAGGATCTCACAATTTAGTCAAGTGGGGAAGCTGGAATTAATCAAAGGTTTTCTGGTTCCACATTCTGCAACTCAATTCAGTCACTAGATGTAAGTTCTTTGCTTCCCTTACACCCACCCCTCACACCCTCCCTCCCCCATCCACTATCCTGATGGCATACGTTTGGGCACTGGTCACACCAAAGGCCAAACATCTTGGTCCTGTGAAAAAATGTTTGCGAGTACCTATGACATAAATTGTCTATGCAGCAGATCAGATCATGGGCATATACTACCTTATTAACTAATCTCTGTCTTTAGAATGCATCTATATCACACGGTGGATACAGCCAACACTTCACCAGGCCTTGCAAGATTCACACATATTCTTTTTTCGAAGAATGTTATTACTTTGATTTACAGTTAGGTGGTAACGGAAAATCCCCGGATCATAACTCTGGAGAGGGGTCCACCGGTCACTGGAGGATCTGCTAAATCTGAAGACAGAGCTATTCATTGGTGCATTATACTCCACCATACCATACCTACGATGAAGGATATTCTAGCAGTGGATTCCCCAGCCTATGTTCCCCTTTAAGACAGTGATGTCCAGCATAAGTCCGAGAGAGAGGATCCCAGCTTTATTTTCAGATATCTACATAAGATACATTTACATATATTGAATCTAAATGGAAATAGTCTACAAAGTGATTTTCCTGAAATGTGGGCATACAACCAGTCCTCCTGAGCCTACCATGGACAACCCCACTTTATACCAATAGAAGACGTCTGCGCCTATGTTAGTTAACAACTTTACATCTATCTATATCTAGGAAAATGTTGCCTTTAAGTCTGGTATTCTCTCCACTTGCAATAATAATATAAATACATGTTTAGTGATAATTAAGCTGAGTCCTGATTCTCTGTGCCCAGGGAAAGATGTAGGATACACAATTCAAGGCAGTTTGACCTGATTCACAAACAGTTTGCGCACCTAAGCGTAACTTAAATGCATTCAAAATGCATTAATGGTAGTAAATGAAATAAATCCGTATTCACAGAAGCAGGTAACGCAGGATTTTATAATGAAAATTTCCGCTGCACTACTTAAAGTTTAAAAACAAACAGAACACTTTTCAGAGTCAAACTCTGAAGAAATGCAGTCAACATTTCTGGACTGCTATAATGCACAGGATGGTGAATGATTATACAGACCGCGAGAGGCCTAGCTAATTTTTGCAGTACTACAACCCCTTTAGGATATAATATCGCACTTAAAGGACTACTCTTTCCTTCTATATTTTTTCCCATCTACTTTGGGCCTGATTCACAAATGAGATTTCTCATTGCAGAGATTCCGCCCCGATTGCGGAGACTCCCCCACAACTGCGATGCCTCCGCCACGAGTACAGAGACCCTTTGTGAATCAGGTCCCATGTGTGTTTTGAAGCATGGTTTTACTTTATGATTACTTATTTTCCTTATTCTACTACATTACATTCTCTCGCTTTTCAATTACTTGCTTCTTATGATTATACAAATTTTTGTGAGTGTGTGTCCTATATGTGTAAACATAATATAACTAGCATTAGCACAGCCAATAGATCTCGTCTTTATAATGTGAGCAGCAACCTATTGGTTTTGCCAATGCTTATTTAGTGCAGTTTGACTAAAGTAAAAGGTACAAAAAATCAAGATAGAGGGAGAAAAGCAAACACTTATCTTCAGGTGTCTCAGAACTGTACATTGAATTAAAAATATTCAGTCTTATAAAAGACTTTTCATACTTTTCATTCAGGAAATTCTGAACAGGTCCTGAAGCAGGTGGCCGTACTACTTTCTTTATGCCACCGAAACGCGTGTTGGCCTAATGTTCATATCTTGTTGAACATATGCATCACACTTGGTCGCGGGGACTTTGCGATCTATAGTCTCCCCTTTATCCAGATTTATATTTTTTTGTGAATGCTGTATGAACTTGTGTGAGTCTGAATGAGTCTGTGTATTGTTTAGTTTTGGTATGTGTAATTGTATTTTTTTCTGGGGGTTATTTGTTAAACAGTACATTGTATGTATTTCTGAATTTCATATGGGAATACTGTTGACTTTTATGTATAAAACGTTTTTAAAAAGGGGAAAAAAAGAAAGAAAATGAATTACTTTTGATATTGATATCTTGCATATAAAAAGAAGTTAAGTAAACAACTATGATAAAAGAAATGTTGTTAGTCCTGTTGATATGACTACATTGTTGTTGAGCCCATGTTGAATTTAATTGTGATAAAAGAAATATAGGTCTTGAGAGAGCCCTTTAATTACTATGGGGTTCCCATAATGAGCCAGTTTTTTGGCTTTCCTTACGTCGTTTCATATAAATCGCAGGGTGACTGAGTACCTTTGTAGCTGTTCTAAGGCGCATTCTTATATCGAATCATGTTCATTAGGCCGATGGGGTCAGTAATGGGATAAAAATGTTTCAATAATTTAGACCTGATCATCAGTACACCTCTCCACAAAGGTACCGGTTTAAGAGCTCAATGTTTCAAGGTTTGACATCGACAGAAGAGACTATCTTTGAAAGGTAGCCATGTTGTTCGCTAGGATGACTTCGTGGGATGAGGAGTTTGGCTGTCTATTGCATGTAATGGCATAAATGTGCAACAGTTGATGGATGGACTTAGGCCAACTGCTCAGTCGGCACCAGTTTGTGAAAAAGATACAGTATGTCTTCTTCTGGAGGCAGAAACTGGTTCGTTCTGTGGTATTCTGTAGAACATGTAATATATTAATAAACAATATTTTAAGTAAAATTTGTGCATGATGGAGTAAGACCTACAGACAATGTCTTTAACTAGACCCACAAACACCCTTTGCTCAAAGACTCATCTGTGTGTAAAACTCTAACCGTGAGTAGGAGAAAAGGGCAAAATATGGAATCAGGATGGGCATGAAACTGGGTTCATGTCCCCGATGAAAGACCTAAGGGGAAGTATTGAGAGACCTTATGAATCTCTTTGGCACGAGCTGAAGACTAAAAGCACAGGGTCAGGTAAAGAATGTGAGATTCAAGCACTGATAACTTTGCGCTCATTGAAATGCTGAACTGAGAGTTTCTTTTGAGAAGCAGCTTTTTGGGAGCAAGCGGACCGTGTGCTGTAAACAGAGTCTTCTGCCGTGGACTCTGGTGAGGGAGAGCCAGGGGTATCATATGATAAGCTGCCACCACTGGTTTGTCCTTTACTACCTCAACCACTGTCCTTGTTATCCCTGGTGGTAACCGTCCCAAAGGTGGTTGCGTGATTAAACTGTAAAAGGGGGGGATGTGGCCTAATGGCTAGAGCTACTGACTTTGGAATTGGGGAGCCAGGTTCGAATCCCCATCTCTATTCGTCATCCTTTGATTCTGTGCATATCACTTAATCCCCGGGTGACAAAATAGTGTTGTTCTCGTGTAAAGCACTCTAATGCCCATTGGTCACCTTCGTGGTATATAAAACAGCAGAAATTCTATGGTAAAAAAAAAAGAAACCTTTATGCTTCATGCTTACTTTCGGTACTTTCGGCTCCCTGGCCCTATCCTCACATCTGAGCAGTGAGTGGAAGGCAGTTGGGGGATTAATGTGAAATAAGGGTGACAAAGAGTCTATGGGGTCTTCTGTTGTCCCTGCAATTATAGTGAATCAATGTCAATGTCTTAAAATGATATTGGCAAAATGTTATCACAGGCTTTCAGAGCCGGAATAGTGCCCAGGACCGCGCTAAACATACATCGACCATTGTCTACAGCAGCTTGAGAGTCAAGTGAGCTTCTCGAGGTCAGCAAATTTACTACCATTAAATGAGATAATGGCAACACCTGATGCATAAAGGGCAGGAGTGTGGCGTGAAGCTCAACAAATGAGATAAAAAGTAAAATAGCACAACAGGGGTGGGTGAGTCATGGTCGGTGAACAACCTTTACAACGCAACTGTTACAACGCACTACACTTACAACGAAATTTTTACAACGCAACATCCACTACAACGCATTCCAATACATAGCATGACACTACAACGCATGTTTAAAAACTACCTTTACAACGCATTCCATTACATCGCATACTACCTTTACAACGCATACCATTACAACGCAATCCAACACTTACCCTACTGTTGCACCCCCTGGAGTTAGAATAGTAATTTTTACCCCTATACTATGCGTTGTAATGGTATGCGTTGTAAAGGTAGTAAGCGATGTAATGGAATGCGTTGTAAAGGTAGTTTTTAAACATGCGTTGTAGTGTCATGCTATGTAATGGAATGCGTTGTAGTGGATGTTGCGTTGTAAAAAATGCGTTGTAAGTGCATGCGTTGTAAAAGTGTGCGTTGTAACGACATACATCCGTCATGGTCGCTTTTCGGCCCCTGACATTTTCTTTTGGGGTGTTTTTCAAAGGAGGGGCAGCATTGTATGTATAAGGAGTTGAGGGTAATGGTGGGCTGGTGCGAGGCGCTGGAATCCTCTTTTTCAAGGACACCTCGTTGCTGGTTGTTAGTGAAGGTCTTGCTGCCATTGGTGCGGCGTCAAAGTGTGTGTTTGTGTATTTTGTAGCACACCAGGGTTTGTAGGCATGGTTGAAAGAGCACTTGTTTATGGTGCGACCCATGTGGCAGAAGTAGGTGTAGTATAGGGGTGGCCCTTCTTATTTATTTATTTGAAGTGTTTTTTAAAGCGCACACATGACCCAAAAGTATCAGAGTGATGTACAAACAATTGTAAACCGAATCAAAGACATGAAACATAAAAGAAACATCTCACATATAAAACATGTACTTGGCGCTATGCCTATTAGGGTGAGAAATGAAAGCCACAGACCAGAAATGCTGTCCTAATACAAGAAGAAATGTGACGACATTAGCAATCCCATTAATAAGATTTTTGGAAGGGGTGGCTGGAGGCGTCGGATGTTTTCATTTGTGGAGCTGAGGTTAGTGCAAGATCTTACATGGGGCATGAAGATGTAGTAAACGTACTATTGCATTTTTTTAATTCGCAAACATTCGCAGAAGTACGCCAGGAGAGTTGCTTGAGGTGTATTTTGTTGTAAACAAAGATACAGAGTCCATCTGTACATGTAGGATACTTCTTTATTAGCAGCTTGGTTCCAGCATAGGTGGTCAGGATGGTAGGAGAAGATAGATGGTACAGCGATAGCCCCACCAGGAGCAGGTTCCCAACAGCTCAACCTGAGTTGACCAACTGACACTCTAGCCCAGAGAGGCACTCAGGCATTCTATGATGTCATGGAACATTCTAGCAGAGCAGTACAGTGAAAGACAGAAGACAAGAAATTTACTAAACATCCTCCTTCCTTAGGGAACAACAGCAGAAATAAAGATAAAGACAAGTAAGATACCTCCAATATATAATTAACAAGAAAGTGCAACAATGACATATGCAAAGATGTATTACATGAGGTATCAAGAATTTTACTGGCATGAACAACAATGTGTTAAGATGCAAAAATCACTACAACACGCCCCATCCCCCTCCCTCAGGGAAAAACAAAACATGGGGAAAAAAACAATGCAACAGAGAAACACAACCTCCCCATAAGCGGGTACACCACAGGGTAGACACCCTGTTAAACAAAAGTGGGTGCAGACACTAACCCCTGGGAGAAAACAACATCCCCAATAGAGAGGTACAATAGGGGTTAGATACAGTCTAAATAACAAGAAGATACTACAGAGAGGAAACGCTCTGTAAATAAACACGGGGTCCCCTGGTAGAAGGCATGCTGACACTTGAAAAAAAAAAATCTAAACACTAGAGGAAAGCTTCTCACTCAAAGTTGTACAAGCGAGGAACCCTTGGCAACGAATTCCGCGCAGGTAGACTTCGACCGGAGCATAGTGTCAACATAAAAGGAAGACCCAAGATAACGTTAAGAAGCAACCAAAAAGAACTCCACCACGGAACAAGACAGGGTACTAACCCATGAAAATAAAACAACCTCCCCTAGATAGGGTACACCAAAGGGTACACGCACCCTAGAAAACAACATAATCTCCCCTAGTAATAGAGGACGACGCAGGGTACTAACCCCCGAAAAATAGCACAACTTCCACTAGGTAAAGCACATGACAGAGTAGTCACCCTGGAAAACAAAATAACCTCCCCTGATAAGGGTACACCACGGGGTACACACCCCAGAAACACAAAATAACCTCCCCTGATAAGGGTACACCACGGGGTACACACCCCAGAAACACAAATAACCTCCCCTGATAAGGGTACACCACGGGGTACACACCCCAGAAACACAAAATAACCTCCCCTGATAAGAGTACACCACGGGGTACACACCCCAGAAACACAAATAACCTCCCCTGATAAGGGTACACCACGGGGTACACACCACAGAAACAACCCAGCCTCTACTAAGAAGGTTGCACTACAGGGTACTAACCGTGGAAACTACACAACCTCCCCTACATAGGAGACACCACAGGGTACTAACCCTGGAGAACTAATACGGGCATTGACTACCCACATGCAACACAACCTCCCCTAATAAGGGTACACCACAGGATAAAAATGCCCTGGAAAGACTGCACACCTTCCCCTAGGTGGTACACTCCAGATAAACAACTAAAACTAAGGCAAGACACTATGACCCCTCCCCCACACGATGTAAGCACAGACCTATAGAGGACATGCATAATGAGTACAGAAGACATAATCACAAGGCACTGGTTAAGCACCGGTGAGCGGTCTCTCACCCGAAGTCGTCCCCGACGAGAAGCTCATTCCTTGCTCGTTTCATGCAGCTCCATGTAGCTCCAGAAAAGTTGTCCCCTGCCAGGATGGATAAGTCATCGCAGACATAGTCAAGAGCAATGTGACCTGCAGTAGGCAAGGGCAGTCCAGCCTCGTAAGTAACTCTGAAACTGCCATTATGTTTGTGGTGCTGGCCTAGCAATGCCTCTGCTCGTGTCATCTCGTTTATCATGAGTATAGTCACCGCGTGTGTAAGGCAGCAAGGATCGCGCAAATCACAACAAACTAAACTCGATTTGAAGAGGAAAATCGAAAAGGCGATATGCTGGAGCAAAGCCCAAGATAGCGGTGCGAAGAAACGTCGCTGCCTGTAAGCTGAATGTCACGAGAAAAACATGGTTGGCAAACGGGAGGTCCAAGTAAAAATTCCAAGTCAATATGCTGTAGCCAAGCACAAGATGGCGGCACGCTTCTAGGCGCAGCGCCGTATGGCTCACGGCACGCTGTTGCATGCAGGCGTCACTGGTCAGCTATGAAGAACTAGGGAAGACGTCATACAGAATTCACCCAGCCTCCACACGGAACTAAGAGAACGGTGAGGTGCGCGTGGAAGGATTTTGAATTTACACAATGTGCTACAGTTTGATATGGAGGGTCCATTAGGGAGCCAAAGCGGCAAAATGAAACGCGCACACACACCAAAAAAACACAGAGTCTCTGCCCCCGCAAATATGCCCAAGTGCTCACCAAAGGTGCCGTTCCTCAAGTCACCAATCGCTCGGCTAATTCTTCCAGAAAAGTTTCGAGGACGATTTAGTGCAGTCACTGTCTCCGTAAAAGCACCAAGAGCAAAACACGCCCACAAAGTGTTCGGTGTGTGTCGTCTGCAGATGTAGCTTGCAATTGAGTACACTGCTGGTCACTGCCAAAGAAACCGTTTAGATCTACAATCAATCAGTCTTTGAAGAAGACGCTGTTTGAGTACACTGTGAGGCTCTATTGGAAGCTAATTGTAGCTCTAGATAAATCAGTGGTTCACTGTTGTGCCTGTTGTGCCTCAGGGAGGGTAGCAGAAGTTTTTCAGATGACAGCAGGGTCTTTAGTGAAAGGATAACTAACGCCCAGGTTGCAGGCTGTCCGGGTGGTACAGGACACTGGTGGGGCTGGCCAGGGCGTTACATCTGAGTTTCAATTGACGTCTTGAAAATGATTAAAGTCTTTAGTTCCTTGGTTCCTTAGTAGTCCTTACTCCTTAGTGCACGCGTCAGTTCTTAAGATCGTCGCCAAAATTGTTGTAAACAAAGATACAGAGTCCATTTGTACATGTAGGATACTTCTTTATTAGCAGCTTGGTTCCAACATAGGTGGTCAGGATGGTAGGAGAAGATAGATGGTACAGCGATAGCCCCACCAGGAGCAGGTTCCCAACAGCTCAACCTGAGTTGACCAACTGACACTCTAGCCCAGAGAGGCATTCAGGCATTCTATGATGTCATGGAACATTCTAGCAGAGCAGTACAGTGAAAGACAGAAGACAAGTAATTTACTACATATTTCATTCCAGATGGAGGATTTCAGGTGTTCTATCGGAAAGGCCAAGTGACAAACATCACATATTTCGCCCATAAACATATGTTTATGGCCATTTCTTTGTGAATAGGGTGAAGTAGGCTTTGCACTCTCTTTCTGACTCTCTCTTTCTCTTTGTTATATATGCCGCTTCCAATCACTCCATTGGTTTAGCTTGTGTGAAACTCTGACTGACTGTTTTGCTCCCCCCTCCCTCTCCCGGCTACATCTATGGATTTCTCTCGCTGTCTATATCTTTCATATTCTTGACTGTATCTCTCTTTTTCTCTGTTTACACCTCCTTTGGCTAAGGCTAAATAAATCAAGTGCTTAATTTGAGCCGGTGGTTTCCAGTGCTTAGCGCCGGCACTTAATTGTCAACAACAGCACTTGTGGCGGTCTGCCACAAAGTGGCGTTGTCTGGCTAATTTAGAGATGGCCCCAACAACAGTTACATTTTAATTCTACATATATTAAAAATGACTATTCCTTGCTGCCCAAGCCATTATTATAGCTTTGGGGGCCTGGATCAATCCGAATTGTCACATTGTAGGAGTGTGATGTCTAGTAGTTGTGTTGTTACTATCTTCTACAGCATTACAGGGGCAATGTGTGGTGCAAGCTGCAGTGACCGCCTGACAAGAGCCCTGGCACTTACGTTTTTTTGGGCACTTGCTTCTGAAAGTAACTGATAGCATTTTACCAATCAGTCAATCAATCAACCAATCAGTCAATCATGTTTAAATTTCAAAAGACTTTTCGATTATGTAACTTAATCGTAAGAACGCGAGATTTCATTACTAGAGCAAATGTATGAAACATACAAAAAAAACTGATATAAAAAGTATTCATACGTGGATGTACAGAAACAAACAGCACTTTTCAAAAAGCTGGAAACAGCAAAGCATGTTTTTTGGTTATCAAGAGTCTGTAAGAAATTAAGAGCTGGCCTGCATGACCTAAAATTGTGCAATTTGAAGATAGGCAAATGAAACAACCTGGTCAATTTTCCATAAAATGTGCACACAAAAAAGGTAAAATGCAGTAACATTTGCTTTGATACTTGATCACACAGACAAGGAGGGAGACTGCCCTTCCCAAAGCAGCCATACGGAGAGAATAACAAGGTGCAAATAGAGCCCGTTCCAAATCACAGCAATCAGTCAGTCCCTCATTAGCAGACTGGGTTAATGTCTCTCCCTGTCTGACGCGGCAAGACACCAGGGGCCTGATTTACAAAGGCAAACTTGGCGGAGAGTCTAACTTTACGTCTTTCCGTATTCACAAAGGGCACTTGCAAGTAGTAAAGTTAGACTTTACATTAGAGGAGTGCTAAGAGGAACATGTGTTACAATTTCTAATTTCTGAACATAAAAGGAGAAATATTTAAGAAAACATATCTGGGTAAAGTTGTCACTAGTGCACAAAGAGACTAATAAAATGCTGGTGTGTGCTATGTAAAAGATAATATTGGGGAAATATTACAGTCTAGAAACTATGTGTGAATGAAAATGTGTTGTATAGTGCTAACTCCGGGTTTGCTCCCATGTTTTGTAGCTGAGAACAATGACAGTGACGTAAAGTTGTTTGACCACAATCACACAATTTGGCCTTGTGTGGAAGCTGAGATTTCAGCCCAGAACGTCTGCTGACACAGCGGCATTTCAGTCCCAGGATTCACCTCCTAGTGGTACTTATTGTTTTACATAGACGGACTTATAGTAAGGAAAGCGGGGCACTCGATTTACATATTAATGTCTCTGTCCTTCCATTCATGGGTTAGCACACAAACCTATTTCAGGAGTCGTCCTAAACTTCAATAGAAGCAGTAACATAGATTCACAAGGCATGAAAAGGCCACAGAGGACTTCAGAGAGCTGCTCTCAGGCTGCAATGTCCCAGTTCACCTTTCAACTGGCTGCAGTGTGCTGGGCATAGTTTGATTTTCCTATTTTGCATTTAAAGAGCAAAGTGGAGTAAAAAAGAAAAATGCATATTTGGGATTGCATTTCAGACTCCTGTTACAGCAGCTCACCTTCGCTTTTCTAGGTGTTGTTTTTGTATGTTCTCTTTCATGCAGTTGCATATTAGAATGTAGAGGTGGGGCAAAGGAATGGCTCGTCCGTGGCACGTCCTTCAGCTAGGACGTGGAACCGAGCCCAGATCTAGAGCTTTGGCTCTCTCTCTCTTCTCTCTCTCTCTCTCTCTCTCTCTCTCCCTCTCTCTTCTCTCCCTCTCTCCCCCCCCCCACTTGGGTGTCTGCCTTTGAATACTTTCAACTGTCTTGGTTCAGGGTGTATCTCTCCTGCTGGCTGTGTTGGTGTCCCTCCCTGTCTGGTTGTTGCCAGTGCCTTACTGGAAACCAATATCATCCCCGGCAAAAAATTTCAAAACGGGAAACATCCTTTACCCCGCAGTCACAACAATGACCTGCCTTTACAACGCAGTTACTATCCCGACTGCGACATTACCGTGTGTTGGGGGTGCGTTGTTGGACTGATGTTGGATTTTTAAGTCCAACAACTTCCCTACTGTTGCGTAGACTGGAGTTGGAATAGTAATTTATACTATTCCAAAGTCCAGCGCCCCCTGAAGCAGGTCATTGTATCACCTTGCATGGTAAAGGAACGCATGGTAACATTGCAATCGGGGTAGTGACTGCGTTGTACAGGTATGCGGGGTAAATGCATGCGGGGTTCTGTCATACAACCATTCAGAACAGCCCCCCCATTGCCGGAGTCTATGGCTAGAATGGGGGTTTGCAGGTCATACTATTAAATATTCACCCTCGCACTATTGTGGTATAAGAATATCGAAGACAGAATATCGAGGGACAAAATATCAAAGGGTAAGTGCATTTAGGGAAGTATAGATTTACTATTCCTAACTCCACGTCCACATACCTTGAAGACACATATATCACGCAGGTGAATTTATGTGGAGTTAAGTATAGAAGATATATACTTACCTGTCGATATTTTGAATTTGAGATTTTGTCCTCAATATTCTGTGCCATCGATATTCTGGTTTCAATATTCAGGGTGCACACCAGATTTGCAGGCCCGGTTTCATACAAGGCAGAAAATCACAAACAAATGTTATGTTTCTTTTCACAAGGCTGCCAAGTGAATCCATGACATGTGGCACCATCAGCCAGTCCTTGCTTTTCACCCAGCCGTATGTTGCATTTTGGATCTTGGGATTTTGTTTTCAACAATATTATTTGTAGGCTCAAACTCCCCTTAACTGGTTTAGGATAGAAAGGCAAAATTGGTAAAAGGGATAATTCATCATGTTGGGTCACTTATCAGCTTTGTTTTCAACTTTAACACAGTGGTCTAGTCCCTTTAGAAAATATATGTGCTTGTTTCACAACCAAAAGTAAGCCTGGCTTACTTATTTTGGAAGGGCTTACTTTTTCATTCATAGGTGACTATACCAATCATTTTAGATTTTGTATAGGCCTGGGCAAAAATGTAATTAGGCCAGAGTAATTTCAGTAACTACACATTACCCTTGTGATGTGAAATGACCGAAATGACGTGATTACGCCAGCTTGAGTAATTCAGAGTAATTTGAGGAAAAAATCCTGCTGCAGGAGCACAGGAACAATGAGCTAACTGAGCTCAAGCGGCTGCTGGCTACTGCTGTTTGTGGACTGTGGCATTTAGTGCTATATTCTTACCGCAAAATACATCCTGGGTCTACTTTGGACGTGAGGGTGCATTTTGCAGTAAGAAAATAGCGCTAAATGCTGCATTATGCTTCTCACATAATTACAAGTAAGCATGTGGTAATTATGCTAGAGAGAATCATCCAGTTACGCCCACCCATATTTTTGTATAGTGAAAATTGTGAGCTTCACTGACACATAGCAGAGGGGACATCAGTGCAACCTTCCCCGACACAGTGAACAGGTAAAGGACCAATGACAGCAGCAGGATAAGTGGCAAAAGCGTTGACACACACGGAACATTTACAACACTGGTAGCAGCAATACCAGCTTCCCTTCCTTGAATTATAGATATAATAATAATTCTTATTTGTAAAGCGCGAACATATCACCCCCGTTAAGGGTTTCGAGGCACTGGGGGTTAGTGCCCAGAGTCACATGATGCTGATCTGAGCTGCCGCCAGTGTCAGGTATCAAACCATGAGCCCGGCGCTTCGGCGTCAGCTGCTCTGGCCGGTGTGCTGCACCTCTCTCTACAGGTCCCTACAACTGGAGCATTAACAATGCTAGATTCTCTGCCCTGAAAAATGGCTGTGGCAAACACCAAAATTCTTTCCCAGATGACAGCAGCAGTGCAAGCCTTATTTCCCTGCCGAACAGAATCAACACAACAGCAGCAGCAGTGCAAGCTTCCTTTCCATGCAGAACAGAATCAGCACAACAGAAGTAGTAGTGCAAGGTTCCTTCGCTCACAAAACATGTTCCTTTACGGAATAAGTGGCATGTAGATTGCACACTGTGCTCTGGAGCAGGGGTTTAACCCACTGCTCTTGTTTCACTTTCATTTGTTTTTCACTCTCTTCTGTTACCCTTGTCTCCCTCATACGCATTATTCAAACCTGCCTCTCTCTTGCCCCCTTCTCTCCCAACCTCCTCTCCTTCAAGTTCTCTGTTACACTCTCATCAAGGCCCACACTCTGTCTCCCGCTCAAACACTTAACCATCTACCCGCTTGCTCCCTCCCTCCCTCTAGCCTTATCTAGCATGTAGGACTAGTGCACAAAGTTTCACCACGCTGGATGACACATCTGCTGCTTGTATTGGCAATATCACAGCTGTTGCTGGTGGCAGTCTAGTCATCCACTTAGTATTTTGTTCCCCCAAAATTGCCCCACACTCCCTTTGTGTGGCAGTGTCCTTTCGCGGACTCCTCTCCGTCTCTTTTCTGTCATTCACCCTCCTTTATCTTCCTAAATGTGATCCTCATACATTCCCCTTTCTCATATCCTCACCTCTCTTTATTTACCTTACATATCCTTCTCCTTCACCCTATGTTGCTCACTGTTTTCATTGCCAAGTCCTGATTCTCTATAGTCTCAAACATGCTTCTTCTTTCCTCTAGCTCACCACACACGCACACACAACGCTCTTCCTGAACCCATATCACTCACCTCTCTCATACCTTCATTTATCCTTTCACATCTCTCAGGACTCTCACATTTCCACAGGTTCATGTGTGGGTATTTCATCCAGTCCAGGTTTTTGCTTTGCATTTGGAGACTTGAAGTACTGTTTTTATAATAGAATAAATAGGTCTGCATGTTCAAGAAGGCAAAGCAAACACCTGGGCTGGATAAGCTATGCACATATGGACTCTAGATACTGGAGAGCTGGAGAGTAGTGCTTAATTTGAGCCAGTGGTTTCCGGTGCTCAGCACCAGCACTTAATTGGTTTCCGGTGCTCGACTCCGGCATTTAATTGTCATCACCACACTTATGACACTCTGCCACATGGTGGCACTGCTCATCTCATTTAGAGATGAGCAGATCAACAGTTTATGAGTACAATATACATTAAAAAATACTAATACCTGCCTCCTGAGCCATTTCTCTAGCTTTGGGAAACTGGAATAAACTGAACTGTCTCAATTGCAGGCAAGAGAGATGGTAAGTAGTTCGTTTGGTACCATCTCTGGGAGCAATGACGGGCAATGGGTTTTGCAAGCTGCAGTGGCGTCCTAGTCAGGGCCCTGGCACTTAATATTTTACAAATTAAGCACTGCTTGAGATCTCTGACATCTGCTAAACGTGCGTTTTATTCTCACAGCCATCTCTCCACAATCCTCCTTTCAATCACATGCTACTCTTACCAACCCATTCTCCCTCACACCCTCCTCCCTCACTGACATACTCCCTTACACACACACACACACACGTACACATAGCCTTACCTCTCTCAAATCCTTCTTTCACTCACAAATTACTCCGACTTGCCCTACTCAGACACCTTAATCTCCCTTGCACTCTGCCCTCTCTTGTTTACGTACCTCTCTCTTGCTTCCTCTTTCTCCCACACATACCTTTTCGCTTTCTACCATGCAGGCACATACATCAGGATGGCTGTGTTTACACATCACCACTGTAAATGTTAAATAAGCATTTTCAAACTTATGATGGTGAAAACAATTGGTGGTCTAAAGTTTCACAGCATATCTGGTCTTGTCTTAAGAGAAAATATTAAGCAGGATTGTTAGCTTAAATCAATTCAGCGATGAGTTCAAGATGCAGGGTGGATATTTAACTATGAAAAAGAGGCAAATAAAGATTTTTGGTCATTTGCAAACAGATGGACTTTGGACCTCATTCAGAGTATGGAGGAAACTGAAAATCTTCCGATTTCTGGAAGCAGCATAAAATATGGGGTGCAAACCACCTGTGAATTTTCATCGGCATTCCCTGTGGGTTGTCCTTCCGACATGATGCATGTTTATTTATAGCTGGAGGAAATATTTAAATTAATGTCCTTATGAACCCAATGCCTCAATTAATGATGTACCTTGTTGATTAAATAATGACTAGTAATTTGGTGTATTGTTGATTACCGTATGTATCTGCTTAATAAAAAAAGACAATCCATATGGGCGAGGGACCTCAGCTGGCGGATTGTCCCCGTATTTAGAGTTCTTTCCAGCAATAGGAGGTCTTTCAGTTCCGGCCAAACTCTAAATGAGGCCTTTTGAGTGGATTCTTTGGTTGTCCATATATTGAGGAATGGCTGTCCCCCTCGAGTTAGTTTTGTTTGGTACAGTCCAGGCCCATCGTAACTACGCTCAAGCAAGTCACCCTTATGCCAATCTTTTCGGGACGCCTTTGAGTGCACACTGAGAGGGGGCCACCGAGCCTACTCACGGCGCTGCGCCTGTGCAGAATGTTGAGTGCGGCCACCGCTCACGTGCGTGTGCGTGCGCGCGTCTTTCTGTGAGGGAGTCTCTTGCTCTGATGATGTGTATTTCCGTCCAAGGGTGGCGGCCTTGGTGTGTTTCTCTCTGGTTAGCTGTGCGTTCGTGCCTCCCTCCTTCTCCCACTCCAAGGGCGGATGCTTCAATATGTTGCATTTTTTTCCCCTCTCCGTGTCTCTTTCTGTTGGTACGTCTCCCTCGGTGGCTGCTTCGAGTTCTCTCTCTCCTAAAATGAAAACACGGGGTAAGCGGCTCATCAGCTGCCTTTCTTCAGAGCACAAAACACACAATCTGTCGCACACATGCGGTGTACTGTGTCCCCCACGCCCGCCCACCCTCTCATTCACGCCGCACACGAGTGGATGAAAGGGGGAGCAGGTGCACCTCGGCAAGGCCGACCCGAGGCATCTGTAGGTGCGTAGGTTCTGAATGGCACCGGCCCCCTGGGGTCCCGGACACAGGGCAGGTGCCAATCTGCAGTGTTTACAGGGCACAGTCACTTGGGGGCCTTCTTTTCTTGAGAGTCAGATGGGTCTTGGGCGCCACATGACATATCCTGTTCTGTCGGCTGCATTCAATTACCAGATGCTAAGGGCTTGTAGGGAAAGCCTCGGGCAGGATCACTGTGCCCTTCCCTGACATGGAATCACTTGTTGATCTTCAATGCGGGAAGTTGAAAAAAATTACTTTATGGTCACACAGACTGTGGGGTCAAGAAAAGGGAAAGAAAGGGGCTGGAATCACAGTCATGGAGAGTAAAGGTGGGCGAGCCACTAAAAGCTCGAGCCTGAAGCCTGGCTCTGGCTCAGCTCCAGATCCTGTTGGAACCTCGAGCCCATAATGTAATGAGCTGAGCTTTCATGTGGTTTTTACCTCCTTCCCTCTACCCGGGATGTGGTGTTACGGCCAGAGCTGCCACTATGGAACTCGGGAACCAGGTTCAAGTTTTGCAGTCGGATCGACATCACGTGATTCTGGGCAAATCACTTAATCTCCAATGCCTATAAAACATTGCATGCGATCTTGTGCAATGTAACTGGTGCTCATGTAAAGCGCTCCAATACCTTCGGGTCGATTTTGCGCTATATTTTAAAAAACTGGTGAAGAATGCACTAAGTGGTAAAAACAAAGCCTTAACCTAAGGAAAGACAAATAGATACCAATTTACTGGCCAATTTGTACAGAGTAAAACCAGAAGGCCTGGATAAATCGTGGCTTCCCTGCTTAAATTGTGTGTTCTGAACCCTTTCCATGCGTCGGACAGCCCCCGGCCGTCCGATGTCACGGTGGGCGTGTGCGAAGGACAGCCGGGGGCCGTCCGAAAAAACGCCCACTCGTTATTTTACCCACACCTCAGTGGAACTCGCGCTATGGTCAAAAGGTTAAGCACATATTTTATTTCACCAAAACTCTTTTTTATTAATTATTGCGTATGACACCATCTTCGAATGTGTGAGTTCAGTCTTCCAGTTGTACAAAACTATCACTTTTAATAAATACTTCTCAGTACTATTATGTGCCCTATTAATGTAGAGCTTCCGCATCTTAAATAAATATACCTTTTAGCACTTTGAAGTGATTTTATCATATTTTACATGGTTTCTTGCATGATTTACATAACACATATTGTCAGGGCTTGGCTCCTGCACGGGCTGTAAGATCCGAGCCAGAGTGTTGGCTTGGCTCGGCTCTGGCTCGGCTCTCCCCGTTAATTTGTTGGCTCACCCACCTTTAATGAAGAAGGGAGTTTGACAGTCAACTTATACATTTATTTTTTAATTTCTGACCCCTGAGAATTTGCTAATAAAAAAAAATTGACAGTTTATCTGTTCTGGCGTACCTAATTGGTCACAAACAGGCTGCATTTTAAAATATTGAGGTACGGCATCTGCTGCAGAGGTCTTTGTGCACCCAGAAACTTCCAAGGTATAACAACAATAAGATAACTCTTGTGTTGAATACACTTGCTGGAGAGATCTGCATGGTCTAGCCACGGGTTTGACTCATAACAAAATAGCATTGAAGGGTAATGTGCCTGCTGCAAAGCACAATGTTTAACATTTAGGTTACTTGTTTGTATGGTATGTAGTTAATTCAGTGGCTTACTTCATTTGTCGCATAGATTCTTGTATTATCTGAAGGTGGTAAGAAACATTCCTTGTGATGCAGCTCAGTAAGTTATGAAATGACATTAAAGAGCTGCATACAAAGTGTAAGAACCTTAGTTTTTTTCTCTCAATATTTTATTAGTCTAAAGTTGCTTATAAGATTCCTTTTGGGTAATGAGAAAGGCTTATTAGTACACACAAACACAACTACTTTGTTATGTGGCGCACACACACTTTAACTCCCGAATCTGTGTTTCTCCAGAACAAGTGTTCTTAACAAGTAATGCCTGTTAGTATGGTCACCTTGTCACCTGCATTGTCTTATGTAATATTTCATGTATATTCACCATTACTTACAAAAACAACCCACTGCTTCCCCAATCGCAAATCCACTCCTATCATTCTATGCCTACCCCAAACTCTCCTAAACACCACAAGCAATCAAGAGCACAATCCTAACACAACTAATGAACAAAAATACACAAAAACAAATTGTACTAACCTACTAACTACTAATCTAGGGTTCCCGAGTATAGTGCTACGTGCCAAAAGAGGAGCATTTCAGTGCCTCGTCAGGGTTGTAAGCGCTCTCTAAATACATTTACAACTTATCGATATACTTGTATGTTTGATTGCAGCTGTATAATATTTGTGTGAGTTAAAGAGTTTGAACACAATACATTGAGATGAGCCGCGCTATAAAAGAAATTAAAGAAAAATAAATGAGTAAGTGCTACGTAAAAGGTTATTCGTGCAATTACTCATGCAGATACATCTGAGATCTTACAGTACGTGCACATCTCCTACATACAGGGGTCGACTGGCTGGCCCTGTTCCCGGATCTCGCATCCGGTTCAATAATAGCTGCGGGATCCGGATGGATCCCACTCATTTCCTGTACTGGTCATCTGAGTGAAGCAGATCTGCTGCTTCTTTCTTTATCCTACGCCCTCTCACAATGTCGCTCCTTGGAGAGAGGATGTAGCCTCTCGTGCAACCGTCTCGGTGAGACAGCACTAGGGCTCCAGCGAGTTCCATTCTGTGGTTCAATAAAGCGAGAAGCTGAAGACTGCTGTTCTACGGGACAGACGAAACCTGAGGACTGAAGACGAGACCACAAGCAAACCAAACCTTGTGTTATTGTCTATTATTATCTACACCGGAGTGGCCGCCGCTCACACCTCAAATGCTTAAGAAGGTTTGCTTGGGTTTCCTTTATTCATGACCTCAGCCTTGGAGACTCTCAGAAACTGAAAGTTTTCCCTCATCCAGAACTAAATCTTGGAGGCTATTTGAGACCATGGCGGACTCTTGTACTCTCTGTTTGGAAGCGTTTGTCATCAGCATCCTGGGCGAAATTTTTATTATGCCAGCATAATGTGAGGTATTTTCCAACATTTCTTGTTGCACTTGTTATGTGAAATTCTCAAAATAAAGCTGTTACTCCCCATCATGTAATTTCAAGTCAGATGGGGTAAAAATCCTATTGCAAGAGCATGGAAACAATGCAAATAAACAGAATGCAAGTGTCTACAGATTGCAGCACTTATGTTTTGTGTTATTTTTTAAGAGTGAAATGCGTCCTGATGAATTTCATGCTAAAAAAATAGCTTTGAATACCATATTTGCATTTTGCAAAATTTCATATATTTTCAAAAATTTTGCATAATTATGCGAAAGGAAATGATGTGAATTTTGCACAGTTCTACGTTTGAATTGAAGCTGCAAAATCACCTCCATTTAGTGAAACTAAATGAAACTCATTTCAAAGTGAAAGATTATCCCAATACCTGTCATAGAATTTCCCCTTGTCGACCTACTTTGGACACCCATGTGTTACACTGTCAGTCACTCTGACTTTTTTTATCCAATCACACTTTGCAATATGGACTTATATGCCCACAATTTAAAAGAAAAACTTCGAGTCGTAGAAAGTATAGTGTTTTTGGCTAAAAAGCCTGGCCTGGCTCAAGGTGCCACAGATGACATAGGGTCACTTGGCAGCTCTCCTTTTAAACCCAGTAGGGATTTTGCCCCGCTGAGATAGATTTACTGCTAAGTGTTTTATTGTGGTCCAAAGACAGATTTCTTGGAGGCTGACATAATAGCAGCTGAAGAGAAGGGAGGGAGAGATCCCCATGCAGCTCTAGTGGATTATAAACTGCCCAATGACCTTTGACCGCCGCCTTCCTCGTGCTGGTGTTCCTCCATTTCAAGCGCTCTGACTCCCTCTTGTATGGTTGGCACTATAGAAAATGCTCAAACAATAAGAAGTCGCCCCGCCTACCGACAACGAGCCTGGCTGGCTCCCTTCCAGAAAGAGCACGGGCTCCCATTTTTCTTCCCGACAGCGTGAATGTGTTATTTTAATGGTTTCCCTGTTGCTTTATTGGTTATTTGAGAAATTAACTGGATGTTTACACCATTTCTGCAATTTGGCTCTTGCAGGAGGCGAAATGAAATATGAATATTGGGGATTTTAGAGCTGCAGTCTGGGGTGAGCTCAGGAAGGAATGGACCGGAAAGAGCGACCTCCCCACAGCGACACACTGAGATAATATACAACTGCTGGCTTTGTGTTATGTGATGTCATCAGCATTTGTATAGCGTGATTTACCTCTTGTGTGCGCATGTGGCGCTTTCAGAGCCCGGGTCATTTCATTTTAATGAAAGAAGAAAAGCTATTTTCTATGATGTTCCCTTTGGTATTGCCTTTGCGGTGTTGAAATAATTTCTGGCTTTTTGCCTAAATAAAGCCAGAACAAGAGTTTACACTCTGGTTCGTCCACTTGGTATTTCTCTCATCTCTTGAAGCTCTCAGAATGTCATCTTTGCTCAAAGCGTCAAACAAAATCTTTGCAATAGTTGGACGGGATGGCCTACCTCATCTGTAGGCCTCTGTGCTCTGAAAGCTCAGCCTATGGTCTCTATTCTTTGATTAAATCAGCCACAGTTTTTTTTTCTTAATTGACATTCTCCTATAGGTCAGGTATTCCAACTAGGCAAACATTACTGCACCAAGATCTAGATACTTGGTCTTCTATTTTCATCAGCATATTATAATTCAGTTTTCATGTTTTTCTTTCCTTTGAACAATATCATCTTTCACGGTGGCAGCTCTGATCACAGCCTCTGCGACTCTTCCTTCTGTGGTTTCAAGTAAATTCTCCAAAAAGTTACATTGCATTCCAATTGCATCCATTTTCCCTAGAATTTCATCTAATGTATATTGCATTTCTTGCAGCGCAGCGGAAAGGCTGAATATGTCTTGTTAGGGTTGTAGTACTTGTGGAGACAGAGTAATAAAAAATAATATGTGCTTGTTCTCAGACCTCCTAATACCTTTGCGGAAATACTTCATTTGTTAACAAATTTGTCTTCCTGCTAACACGGTTCTGAAAAATATGCTTTTTCTGCCTTATCTTTAGTGGAAGTGCAGAAGCCATGCAGAAACACTGTCCACGGAGCATTACAGAAATACATATAGGCCAAGCTCCCGTCTTATTGCACCAATATAGCAGCCGAAAATTGGAGTGCCTTGACTTTAAAACATCTCTGAAACTTTACGTTTACAAAGGTAGCAGTGGACAAGGTTTTGTTGCACATCCAGAACATGTAATACAAAGTTGTAAAATACTCATATTTAATAGACATAGAGTGCTCAAATGGAAGCACCTCGCTAACACTAATGTTGATTGTAATAGTCAAAAACTGATCATTCTTTACATATATGTTCAGATGATGGTGGCACACCTCAAAATTTCAACATGTTCAAGAAAATTCACATTTCCATAGCATAATCACACACTTAGAAACCTAGAATTATGAAAAATCCAAAAGACCTGATAATTTATCATTTTAGTCGGGCAATGTTTTTGTTCTAGCAGGACAGCCAACACGTTTCACCTCTTTATAGGAGTTGTTCAAGGTGACTGAGTCAGATTCTCTATTCCAAGTACAACAGTGAATGGTCTACTGTCTATGTTTTGAAGAATATATTTAAATATGGGAGAAGGTTTCCACGTAGTATGTCAAGTTTTGTGCATTGCGAGGGCAGAAAAGATCTGTGCCACTGTTTAGTAACTGGAGGGTTGAGTCTATTTTAAGATTCCGTCGTGTGGATAAAAGTTATCAGGCCAGGTAAGTTTTGCTGGAACGTTGATCCAATCAGATCGGCATAGCCAAGATTTTACTGCCGGTTTCTTGGAGGTAATGTGAGTACAGGATTAGGGCAGCCATCTCACTTCCTGTCTTCATGGACATCTCATCCAGCCCTGGTTTTTCACCCACAACTCATTGCTGTGTGTTAGTCTAATTAGTTCAATGGAAGTAAACCAAGACTGCAACAATCAGAATGCATGAGGATGTCACACAATTGACCATGACCAAGGATAGTGTCCATGATGACATGAAATGCAGTGGCCACACTGCACAGGGATAAAGAGGTTTATCATTTGGCTTAATTTATCTTAAACTGAGACTAAAATGGGCCATCCTGGTGCTCCACCATCGCTGCTCTGGGGACTCACCTTTGGGAATGGGCCCCATCGAACTCAAAGGTCAGACTGGCTTATAGAGCAATCAGGCAGTGCCCGATGGCCTCACCTGACAGGTCAGAGTGGGGGCCATGTTTTGGCTTTTGTGGCCCTGTTTTATGGTCTGCTGGTCCGGTTCTTATTGTTTATTTCCCTGATATCAAAACAAACATTGACCGAAGCAAGGTCAAATCCATGCTGTCTTCCATACCTTAAAAAAAACAATTATACAGCATCCCTTTACAAGTTCAAAACTGCCTCAGTTTGCATACATGGGCCACTTTTTAGCTATCTTATTCACTAATGGGGGCCATTGTTAGGTCTCGCCTAGCAACGCAGCGCATGTGCTGCTCGCTCCTGGCGAGATCGATTGTCGTCACTTTGGCTTGCAAATCGGGGGTGGAAGCTCCACCCACGCTTTTTATTGGAACGCCCGCGAAATGCGTGCTTTCTATTGGGAGGGAAGTATGTTTGGTTCCCTCCCTGTCTTCCTTCGGCGTACCTGCCCAGACAGGGCATGTGCACGCGCCCGGACAGGACATATGCACGCGTATGTTGTACACGTGTAATGACAGCGTCTTAGCAGAACGCGCGCATAGCACGCTTTCACTTTCTTTACTCCCCGCGTTCGCTTTCTTTGTTTAATCACTTATGAAGATGCGTCGCGCTTTATTTAAGCATGGCGCCCACCTTTATGTATATTTAATTAAAATACTCTTCTATGACATCTGGTGACTCCACAAACTTTCCCTTATGTTTTTCATGTTACCGACATTTTCAAACAGTATGAAGGAAGTTGTGAAAATTGTACACAAAAATACAGGCACGTCCATTTGCGAGTGTGCAGTGAATTGTAAAGTAGATTGCAAAATAAAAACTTCATGACAGCATTAACAAGACTGAGCTCTTCACCTTACAATCAGTTGTTTGAGATCGCTGAGCAGTACTTCTTTTTTGCCTGCAGATTTATATAGCGTGAACTCGACCTGAAGGTATCGGAGCGCATTACAGGAGCACAACTCACGTTAGTTACACAAGGACACAGTTATTTTTGGTAAGCTTCGGGAGATGAATTGATATGCCCAGAATCACAGAATGTTGAGCCAACGCCGAGGCTCGAACCTAGTTTTCCAGCTCCAGAGTCGGCAGCTCTGGCTGTTAGGCCGCATCCTGTCAATTGCACACAGCTATGCCGAAGACGGGCTGCCGGAGTAACATCCGCTGCTAAATTACTGTCACCTTGCATGCACATTTTCTCCTTTGATTCAGTAATCTGGCTCGGAGACGTTATGAAAGACTGGCTGATAAATTATCGCCTGCATACACAGAGCACCCTTATATTGCACCTGTGTTCTTGCACTCCTTTTAATGAATATTAAAGATATAGTCCACAGAGGAGAACCTAGAGCAGACATGATGACCGGTTTATGTTGGCTGTGATGTGCATTTTCATCGTTGCATTCTTGGTGCCGCTCATAAAGCCCCAGTGTCTGACTCCGAATAGGACCTGGACTGCAGCACAGTTTTAGGTTTATTTCTTTAGAGGCTGCGGAGCTCCTGAGGGGCTTAAAGTTAAAGTGTCATCCAGAATAAGCTTTGGGGGTAAGGATGAGAGCATAAAATCAAAAGGCGTAAAAGCTAATCAATATTAGAAGACGTATTTGTGTGCGTTTGTGTATAATTAAAATAAACGAGGCCCATCGTGATTCCACCCTTATAGACAATCTTTAAATATTATTTAAAATGAGTAAATGGGTTTGACTCTAGAGCAGGTCTAGGAGAGTGATGAGACACACTGAGAGTGTTGGCTTATGTAACTGGAGGCGCATCAGAGAGAGAGGCGGCTGTAATGTAGACTCACTAGTAGTTGATTAGTTTTAATAGGACGGCATGGATAAAAAAATATTCATTGCTCCACCTGCATTACCTTCCACCATTTTAGCGCCCCTGACCCATTAAAAGGGGCACTAACATTGTACAGCTCATTCCTGGCCCCACTCAAAAACACACATCTACCACAGGCGACGCCCACCGAACGACGACAGAGGCAAGGGTAAGATATTGCAGCACACCAGTCTCCCTAGCAAAGCTCAAACATATTTTTCCATACATGTTTCTCCTTTTTAAGGACGAGGGTAAGTGTTCCATTGAAGTCACTCCTTTTAGAAACAGGAAATCCTCGGGTTGACTAAACAGCACGTGAACTCAGACCCGCAGGAGGAGTAAGTCTGTGTGCTCCCCACCCTCCTTGTAGACATTGCTTGGAGCCATATTTCAGGACTTAATGCCGCAGCATGATAAACCAAGGGTCCTGGCATATCAATGCCACCATTGCTCCTGCACAGCAGGAGGGAGGTTGGACAGAATAATACTGAGGTCTAAGTACGTTAGTATAGATATGGATGGATCTGTGCTACCTCTAGGGTGGATACAATGAATGATGTGGTCTTAGTCCGTTAATACAGTTTCGCCTGCTACTTCACGGGACCTGATTGCATCCGATCAACTAGAAGGTTTTAGTGAACTTCCTGAACAACTCACCATACCCAAAGAAAAAAAGTAGAGCTAGCCACCAAGGAAATCATGTTTCCAATAAATTTGGGAGAGGCTCTTGAAAACATCTGCCTGCCATTTTTCCAGTTAAAATGGACTCTCTCAATTTCCACAGGCCGTGATATAGCCATAGGAAGACCCCTCCCCCCCAACATCTCATCCCTAAAAGCAAGTAAGAGCTCTTCAAAGGCAGATCTCGGAGAAGATACTCCACCTGCTCCTGACATTGTGTGCAGCAATGGGGGTGTGCCACACAGTCTCTAGTAGAAAAGGGGGCGAATGAAACATGCTTGAGAAATGCAACAAAGAGAAGCTCGGCTGGAACGCACTATGCCACAGACAAATGTCAAAAGGAACTGCCTCTCACACAGGTGTGCAATGCCCATTGGGCTCAAAGGGCTTCAGTCCCCCTCCATCGTGTGTGTCAGCCCGAGCTGAGACAGCTTCTAGTTGCGCCTCTGCTCTCACTTTGGAACAAACAACCACATATCGTTAGCAAAAGGGAGGAAATGAAGATAGGAAGCCCCGAATGACACTTTTGTCGCACAAGAAACTGCAATTCTCTACTGCAAGGCCAAATTATACTAGAAGAAACCTATGAGGAACCAACTCATCAGCTGTAGCAACAAGCATTTGCAATGCAATAGGTCTCGCATTTGCGAGAGTTTAAGCTATTGGCATTGTAAATGACAATGCTTTTTATTTATGGTTGAAAAACCAGTGCTTTAAATGGGCCGGTACTCACCGGTACTGAGTACCGGCACTTCTCATTTTTACCGCTCTGAGTGCTGGCACTTCTCTGCTGCCAAGGAGAGTACCGGTACTCATCAAAGGTAGGCTCATTGTTGCTTTGACTCACGCGCACGAACGAGGCTGTCTGACAGCCAAAGCGTCTCTAGCCCAAGCTGAGCCACCTCTAAACAATTCAGCAGGGCTCATCTGCATAATGTCCGGTGTTCACCACCACGCTGTGTTTGACAGAGCCGGGTCCATTCTGGCCCTATGCGGACAATCACATTCACACCATGGTGTGCATTTGTGCACACACTCGAATCCAGGCATCCCGCTGACAGCAGCAATAGCAGCAATTAGGAAAGGCATGGGAGATAAGCGGTGTAAAATGGCCTTTATCCCACCTGAGTCTTTTGTGTGAGTGTCTGTCTTTTGTGTGTCTGGGTGTTTGCCTGCTTGTGTGCGCTTGTTTGTGTGTGTGTGTGTGTGTGTGTGTATGTGTGTATGTGTGTGTGTGTGTGTGTGAGAAAAGCGAGTGAAAGAGGGAGAGAATCCAGACACTAGGGAGGTATTTAAAGGACATTCTTGGAATGCTTTGTGTGAGCATTGCTGCTTGTTTCTGTGAGTCCGCACTCAAGAATATAGAAGTATTCAGCCACATAGTAGAAGTGTCTTATGTCTTGTCCTTAGCCCCGCCCCTAGCCCCGCCCACTTGCTACACTCATAGCTCATTTTAAGAGTACCTGCACTTATTTTTTTCCATTTAAAGCACTGTGAAAAACCAACACGTAAATAAAAGGCATTGCCATTTACAATGCCAATAGCTCAGACTCTCACAACTGCGAGACCTATTGCACTGCAAATGCTTGTTATTTTGGTGCCCAGGCCTATTTTCTGTCCCAGTCCGACCCTGTGTCACATGCCCATCCAACCTCACTTCCACAGCCTGATCCGCCTTGTCCCACTGCCCATCAATCTTGAGGAAGTGCCCTGTCCAGATCCGACCCCAGCCTTAATCGACTCTCGGCTGTTCATTACCCATTCTGCGTTCACATCTCCAGCGTCTGCTATCGATCAGCCACCACAGCCCCTGCTTCTGGTTCAATGTTCCTGTTAATAAATAATAACGCTGACCATCAGCGCAGCAAAGAGCGCAGGCTGCAAGGCCGAATATCTCTCGGCGCCCAAATGATTGAAAGAGTCAGTGTACTCATCTTATCGGACTTTAGGCCAACTAGATATTTCAGAACCAAAAACCGGGGTGGCCATAGACATAGAAAATGGACTGATATTGGCACCACCCATCTGCAGAAGAGCTATGTACGCAGGCATATGTGTGTGTGTGTGCCTGCGTCCGTGTGTGTGAGAGAGAGAAACCCCCGGCGTGCTTGATGGGCTCTGCAAACGCCGATACACACCTTAGTACATCCTGCTGCGTGGCATGAATGAGGCCCGGCTGTAGTTTGAATTCAATGATTGGCTACATTAAAAACAAAGACTGAAGCCCCGAGTAGCCCTGTGAGTATCCGATAGTCTTTGCCAATAACTGGTGCACTTGAAAGGGCAGGCCTAATAAAACAATTCATAACATAGGAGAAATAAATAATTGGTGGTTGGGATGGCCCGTGAGTCAAATGCACTTGGGACAAGCAGTCCCAGTTTTTAGCTTTTCTTTCAGTAAACATGGTAATCGGGCACCAGGTCAAATGGGTCTAAAAGACTTCGACTCCCAGAATGCACACGGTTGTAAAGTGAAAACCTGCGACTAGAGGAATAGCATCCCAGATGCCACCTGTTTGTCTTGTATCCCTCTAAACAAGGCATTAAGGCCTCTAAAATAGCCGTTGTGGGCGTGTCACTGTCGTCACAAACATAATTGACATGGGGCAATGGAATAGTATAACATTTTACTCATTTGTCGTTTATTTATTTCATCGGGGCTTCATAGCGCTAAATGTCTCTTTGCAGCGGTGGGTTCAGTCCAAGATGAGTTCAGTCCCACAACTCCTGGGGAACGGATGCTCCAGGCGTTCTTGCCCAGACCAGTATCAAATGGATCCCTCTCGGAGGGATCCTGCTGGTGCGAGGGCCCAGTGCCTGTGGCAGGTTATGATCCCCGAGGCACTGGTGTGCTCAAGAGATGTCTGTTGGTCTTTTCTGGCCTCCAGGAAGTTACCTTGGCCCCCTGAGGGCGGCAACAGTTCTTCCACAGACTGCCTGTGCGTCGAGAGAGCGCCCTCTGTTTTATTGGTCTGGGTTTGGTGTAGCAGAGGCGTGAGGCGTTCTTGGATTTCACATTCCTCAGAGGTCAACGGAGTTAAGCCTGATTTTGCAGAGGGTCTTTTCCGCATAAGGCCTTGTGCATGAGACGTGTGTATAGACCTAGACCTTTTGCTGTGTTTGAAGGCAGCCGAGGGACATCATGCATGTGGCATGTTCGTGTGTGTTGTTAGATCCAGGCACGCTCTGACTACCTGATTAGAATCTTTCCATGTTCATGTTTGCGGTTTGTGTCGGTCAACACAGCTCTCACAGCAATCTAGTCCTGATGGGACCCAGACTTCTGAATGTTCATACAAAGGCTGGCTTGTAGAGGGTGAATGCTTCTCAGCATGGGTGGATCATGGGTTGTGTTTTTAACCACTGAGTGTATCTATGAAACAAAGGATTTTTCATCTTCGAAGAAGATTTATAGATTTTGTTTATAGAGTTGGAATTGGGCTTGTCCCAGTGTGTAAGATCATGCGAGGGTAGGCAGGAGTGAGGTGGTGTGGATGCAGAATGTACCTTTGATAGTAACCCATGTCATAAACATATCCAATGCACCACGCAGGCTGGGACTAGCAGCGGGACTTTTCCCATGTCAGGTGATGAACTTACTAGAGAGTTCACGCTGTCCCATGCCGGATGGAAGTGCTAGGCTGTCCCACGCCGGGAGTAAGTACCTCACTGAGTCCAGAGATGCTAAGCTGTCCCACGCCGGGAGTAAGTACCTCACTGAGTCCAGAGATGCTAAGCTGTCCCACACCGGGAGTAAGTACCTCAATGAGTTCAGAGATGCTAGGCTGTCCCATGCCGGGTGTAAGTACCTCACTGAGTCTAGAGCTCCTAGTTTTGTGTTTTTTCTTTACATTCTGGGACTTGTATTCCTGCATTTATACTCAGAAATACATATCTGCATGGACCCTATTGCAAAGAGAAAATAGACTCAATGGACCCAGACAGCTCCTCGCACCTGAAAGAGGCAGCTTGAATTGACTGCCTGGCGTCCCTGTGCTGGACAGCATCAGCTCTGCAGCCAGCCCTCAGCAGAGGGCGTCTTTGGAGCACACTCTGTACCAAACTGGCTCCAGGCGCTTGGGATTTATTGCCAGTTAAAAGAGATGGATTGAGAGTACTGAACATTCGACTCTCCCACGATACTACAAGTTCATCGCCCTCTCTGCTCCCTACCGAGCTTCTCACAAGCTGCCCAAGTGCCTCGAACATCTCTGTCCATGTGCCCAAAGCAGCTCACACTAGCTTAGATACCCCTAGGAGTGACAGTGTTGTGCTTTACAAATGCTGTTTGATGATGATGAAGATGATCCATTACCACCCCTAGGCCCCATAAAATCTCCTGTGGGCCTACGCTCCTCCCCGTTGTCTCTTCATTTATCTCATGCTTCTTTCTTAGACCCTGCTTGTCTCCAGATCCTCACACTGTCAGAGCACATACCCTGAGCTCCCGCTGTCTCTTCATGTGTCCTAAGCACCTCAAACCTGTCTCTACATTTCTCCCAAGCTCTCCACAGAGTTTATCCAGGACGCCAACTTCACACACTATCTGTCCAAGGGCTTCAAACTTCTCACATGGTGAGTAAATACCCCCCAGGTCCTCACACTGTCTATCCATGTGTTCTGAGTTTCTCCCACTATAGGCCCATGTACCTAAAGATTGCCACACTATGCATGTGCCCAAAGCTCTCACACTTCCTGTCCAGGCGAAATAACAACCTCACACTGTCCGTCCAGGAGAAATAAAAACCTCACATTGTCTGTTCATGTAGCCAAAGAGCCCCTCACTGCTTATGTGCCATGAGCATCTTGCACTACCTTTCTAGGTACCCTGAGCTCCTCATGCTGGTGTCCTTGTCCACCAGAACTTCACTCCCTCTGTTTATGCACCCCAAGTCCGTCAACCTTAGCTGTCCTTACCAAAGCTGCTTCACCCATCATTTATTCATGAGCATTAATCTCAACATGCTATGGGACATGCTTATCACATTTTGATGCAGCACAACTAACGTGAAAGGGCAAGAATGCATCGTATTTAACATCATATGGCACATTCCTGCCGTTTCCATGCACTGGCGCACTCTCGGCCACCTAGCGCCAACCCAGGCCCCTTACACCATAGGTTTGGTTTTGGCCTTGTAAGCTGGATTGTTTTCTGCACAAAAACAATTCTCTGATGCATTTTCCTGTTTCCATGTGTGCTGCAGAATGCAGGGCACATAGAAAGAGGAAACAAACATTGGCATAGCCAATAGGTCTCGCCTTTGGGACCTTATAAGTGTTTAGACATGCAACAGTTGCATAACTAAATACTTATAAGGTCCCAAAAGCGAGACCTATTGGCTATGCAAAGCGGCCGTGCGGCCGCGACAGTGAAAGTGATCGCGATGAAACATCAAAGCAGCCGTGCGGCCGCGAAACCGAAAGTAATCGTGGTAAAGCGCGGCGCGCGCGCCCGCGCACATGCACTGTAGCTCTAGGCTGGCCTGGTAGAACTTTTTGGAGCCCTCTCAATAAGTCTCGCCAGACCAGCGCATGCGCTGGGTCAGGAGAGACCTAAAAATGAGGGGATATAAAGATATCCCTCCTTGTTGTGCCTCACCTGGGGAGGCACAGCAGTTTGAGGCATTCCCAGGTTTAGAGGCTTTAGTAAATCTGGGAATGTGCCAAAATCCTTGGGTGGATGCATGGGAACACCCATGCTCCAACCATAGAACACCTCCCTGGGGAAGAGTAACGCAAGGCAGCAATTTGTGCCACGTTGTGTTACTCTGGATATATCAAGGCATGCAGGGCTTGATAAATCTGATTTAGTATTTGCGTCACCCTTGTGCCCGCCCTTGTGTGGTACAAGGGCGATATAACTCTTTGATAAATATGCTCCTATATGTCCACGTGCCCAAGCTCCTCACACAAATTGTCCCTATGTCTCAAGCTCCTCACATTGTCCATATGCTCCAAGCTCTTCACACTGTCAGTCCATGTACCCCAAGCTCCTCGCACCATGAATGTGTTCTGACCACCTCCCACTCTCTTTACCAAAGCTCCCCATACTCACTGTCCAATCTCCCAAGCACACCATGCTACCTACTCTGCTGCACATACTCCAAGTAGGCCTAGGTGGAGTTGGCAGAGTTTTACTCTGCGGAACTCCGCGAAGTGCCAGAAAAACTCAGCCACGTTCTGCGTAGTTCCGCCAGCAGCGGAGTCTGTTAAATTGCATTGCTCACACTGATTTTTAGCACCAGGAGTTCGTCTTGTGCTGTAAAATTAGTGCAAACTGCACTATGCGTTATGCCAGAGGGTGCTGCTGCTTTCTGCCGCTCGAGTAGACATTCTACTCGAGCAGCAGCTTCTTCAATGTGAGAGGCAGAGTTCTCAACGTGAGCGGTCGCGACTTGCCACGACCGCCCGCATTGAAAAATCTTGGCAGGATGAGTTCTAGCGCGCAATTTTTTCTTACGAGCACTTGCCAACTTAACATTGGTGAGTCGCTCAAAAGAAAAATCTGCACTCCGTGTCCCTTCGCAGAGGTTTTTGGAACTCCGCACTTTCTATTCATCCGAAGCCCCTCCCACTGTCTATCCAGGCATTCCGGGCTCCTCACACTGTCTGTCCTAACGTCCCCAGCTCCTCACACTGTTTGCCCATGCATCGTGGCACATGTAAATATCAGCATTTAGAAACCAGCTATAAAATGAATCTACAAGCCTTACCTCACAGTTGGTACTCCTGGTAGAATGTGAGTTGGCATATAAAAGATGAGTGCATAATTCGTTAAAATATATTCCCAAAAAGTGTCTGTTATTGGCCTGTCTTAGAAGTTGAGACATGACTATTTGTAATGGTATATCGTTTTCTGCAGATTTGGTAATTTTCTGTTGCACTAACATTCATTCTATTTATTTGAAAAACGAAGGCCCAGCTAGGAAATACCTGTGTGTTCACATTTTAATGATTATGAATATATGCATTTTATAAATTGAAGCTTATTCTTTCAGCACAATATTATAATGTTTCTCCATCCTATTGGTCATCACAAAGTAATCTAGTAATTAGGGATGTGTAAAGCTCTCGAACTTACACCCTCACTATTGTTTAAAATCTTTGCAAAAAAATACAAATGGAACCTTTCAGCCGTCCTTTGCGACGTACCCTCTCCACACCCTGTTTTTTTTTTTTATCTGGCACCCTCACAGAATCCCATCTGCCATATTTATTGTTTAGGGCGGCATGTCAGAATATCCAACACAAAAATATGGTGCGACACTAATATTGTAAGAATACTCATAACAAAAATAGTGTAACGTTAAGTATGTATAGGTAGGTATAGACTTAATGTTCTTAACTCCAAATTGTATACCTTAAAATATATATTATCTCAAGGTACATATACATTAAGTAAAGTAAATCCATAAACGGTATATTCTTAGATGTACGATATTTTTCATGTCGACATTCCTGCTACAGTAGTTCTGTCAGAAAGGACGTCAAATGTTCGTTGCCTGTGCACGTGCCACGGGACGCAAGCAGGTTGAGGTCACGCCCTGGCTGACTCCCCACATCTCGTTCAAAAGTCATAGTCTGGAATTGAGGCAGAATTGTCTGGTTTGGCAAGAAGTATTAAATAAAACGTTCAGGCCTATATTAGAGTTGAGTCCCTAAGACCCAGCTTTGCTGATAGCCCAATAAATCCGACATCTTGTAATTGCTGCCTTTTTATTACTGTATTGTCTGCAGCGCACACACACCTGGCTGGGCTGTGGATTAGAACTGAAGACCTCCATGCATTTTGAGTTATTTTTAGAGATGCTTTGTATTGTATTGTAATTGCATTTACATAACGCTTGCTAGCTTAGAAGGCACTTAAGTGCTTTATGGCAAGTATCACACTACCACTATGCAAGGTTAGTAATTTGGTATTTTTTGAGTAGTGACTTCAGTCCTGTGTCCTCAGAAGAAACCCTTACATGCATTATTCCAGTCAGTGGTGGAATTAGAGGGCGTTAGATGTCATCACTAGCAGGGTGGGAATATGTTAGTTCATGCAAATGACTCGTAAGTGGAGAGGATGTGGCCTTATGGCTAGAGCGGTTGACCTCAACGCTGGGGAACCGGGATCGAGTCTCAGCAAGGACGCTCAACATCCTGTGATTCTGGGCAAATCACGTAATCTTCCCGTGCCTACCAAAAAAATGAATGTGTCCCTCTGTAACACAACTGCTGCTCATGTAAAACGCTCTGATACCTTCGGGTCAAGTTTGCGCTACATAAAACTCCAGAAGAAAAAAAAGAAGGTGAATGGATAGTGTAGAGGAAGTTTCTCTAGGGAACTAGATGTTATAGCTAGCAGGGGCTGCAGGAGGAGGGTGCCTGTGCGAACAATTGGCAGGAAGACTAGATAGGGTAGAGAAAGTGTGGACTGTTGTTAGATGGTAGGGAACTGATTGCCTGTTTGTGGGAAAGAGGGCTATTCACAAAAGACCATGTAGAAAGGTAAGCCAGAGGGTGTGTAGCTTTGTGTAGGAGTCGAATAGGGACATGCAATTCAGAGTAGGGGTGTGCCTAACAAGTGTAATTTTCTTTAGCGTAGTTACATGGAATTAACACGAAATTACGTAGAACCGTGCCTAATTATGCGAGCAGGGGCATAGCTTGTTCAGTTCGATTGGGAGGGGGGGTAAGCTTCTGATTTCCCAACAGTCGCGCTGGAATATCTTGTTAAAACACATTATATGAGAAGCAGGGCATGAGGAGGTCTTGAGGGACGGTGTAAAGTGAGAGGAGGGCAGATTGTTGGGGGCATTTAAAACACAAACTTTTTAAGGCCTTCAAAACAGAAACGAGAGCGAGTGTGCGTGTGTCTGTTTTTGTCAGTGTGGGCATGTAAAAATCCCAGGTAAAATCCACCAGAAACTTCATTGTAACTGACCGAAAGCCCTTGTACCCAACTATTTACTACGGAATAATTTTTTTTGGGGGGGTAACACCCCCCCTGAAGTTACTCCCCTGTATGCGAGGATTGTAATCCTGCATTTACTGCTATTTTCTTAGGGCAAAAAGCACCATTGTGTCCAAAATGGAGCAGAGGATGCATTTTGAGCTAAGAAAATAGGTCAAAATGCAACAGAACATGAACAGGAGCTTTCTTAGTTCAGTGTTCTTGTGTTGCTGCGGTAAGATTTTTGCCCTAAATTATCTTTGTTACTCATGCAGATGTAATTGCATCCTTTTGGTAATTTCACATCACAAGAGTAATGAAGAATTACCAAAATTACTTTGATTACTCTGGCGTAATTCACATTTTTTCCATGCCTAAATAGAAGTAGAATAAGGTGAGCAGGACCAGCAGATGGTCATTAGTATTCAATGTTCATAAATAGGAGTATTTTTTGTCCAGGATAATGCAATTTAAAAGGGTGGAAGCTTGTTGGAGTCCATGAAATCATGTGTAGTGAAAGTAGAAAAAAGCAGAGCATTTGTGAGTTTATGTTCATTTATTTTCTATATATCCATACAGGAACTGGATGAAAGCATTCATTGACTTCTTGCAAAAGATCTTGACTGATTCGCAAGAGTTTCTGATTGTGGACCGAGCAGGCTTTAATCTTGCTTTCTTTTCTGTTTTGTAGAAGAAGATGCGTCAGAGAACCTATGATGGTCAGATTGGAAATAACCAGCTCTTAATCATTGTTCCACATTCCAGATGGTTGTCACTGTCTCTTAATTTTTCTGGGATGGAATTCCATAATTTGGAAGCCTGTACAGTGAAACCAGCACTACCAACTGTTTTCTTTTTAGGTCTCGCCTGACCCAGCGCATGCACTGGTCTGGCGAGACTTATTGAGAGGGCTCCAAAAAGTGCTACCAGGCCAGCCTAGAGCTACAGTGCATGTGCGCGGGCGCGCTTTACCGCAATTACTTTCGGTTTCACAGCCGCTTTGATGTTTGATCGTGATCGCGATCACTTTCACTTTCGCAGCCGCACGGCCACTTTGCATAGCCAATAGGTCTCGCTTTTGGGACCTTATAAGTATTTAGTTATGCAACTGTTGCATGGCTAAACACTTATAAGGTCCCAAAGGCGAGACCTATTGGCTATGCCAATGCTTGTTATAAGGTGGAATGATTAGCTGCAGTGATGGTCTAGAATGCAAATTCCTAGATTGGGAATATGTGTTGATTTTCAGCTGGTGGAATTCAGGACCTGAATTGTATATTGCCTTTTAAGTGACAGATAATAGTTTGAATGAAGATCTTCTTCCTTCATGAAATCATTGGAGAGCCTTCAACGCAGGTGAGATGTATGTGCGTGTCTCTAGATAAAAAGGAAATCTTGCAGCTGAGTTCTGAATTTTCTGGCATGATCCCATCCCTGATAGAGGAATCCTGTGATGCCGATCTCTGCATGAGCAATTTTCGAGAGGATGAGTAATGTTGTTGCTTGAACATTTTGTGGAAATCCAAGATGAGAAAAACTGCATCAGTGTGTCTTCATAGTTTAAAAGATTGACATGGTTAGTTTGTCCACTTGGAACTTCATAGAGTGTAGAGTGCCAGACAATGCCAATGTTTCAAATTCCATTTTATATTTTTGGCGGTGGTCCTAGATCATCTTGCTAGAGTGTTAATGGATCATGCTTTTCAATCATCAAAATGAGTATTTCAGTTTTTGATACATTGGGGCTTATTTACAAGCCCCTTGCGCCACCGGTGTTCTACTTTTAACATGGGAAAGAATGGCGCACAATGGGATTGTAAATAAGCCCCATTAAGTTTATCATAGTTCCATGTCATCTGTCGGTTTAACGCTCTGAGACAGTTTTTAAGTGTCATATGTCCTTGGGAATTTCTAGTTTGAGCATTATTTCTGTGATGTCCACATAATTGTAACAAATAAACTCAAAACTGTTGATTAGCTCTGTTAATGGTTTCATGCATATATTAAAGGAGAGAAGAGAGCTGATGATGATTGGGAAACTCCTGTTTTTATTTTTTAAGGTGTCAAGAAGAAGGGGAATGCATATCATGTTTGCCCTGTCATCAAGTTAGGAGAAGATCAAAGCAAGAGTTGTTCCATCACTACTAATTTCATGAGTCTAAGAACTGTGGTTTGATGGTGAACTGTGTTGAAAGCTGCAGAGAGCTCCAGGACAAGAAGTGATGCTACACCGTTTTTGACAACCATATGGCAATTGGATTAGATGTTGTGCCTTTTCCTAGGGGAGCCCTGTGAGATGTCTAAGAGTAAATGTTTGCCTTCTAGGAATTGAGAGATCCGTACAAATGCTGCTTCTTCAAACAGAATGTCAAAGAAGGGTCCATTACAAATGTGTAGTGTTATTGGGGCCTTCTGGACCAAGGTTGTTTTTCTTGGTTAATGATCATTGGTACACTTTAAGCCCTTTGTTAAGCTCCCCGTGGATATAGAATTACTGATCATATTCAACACCGGTCTCCACACTGATGTTGACAGTAGAATTGTCTTGAATATCTGTAGTTGGTATTGGTCTGAAAGGCAGCTGGCTAAACAGGTGGCTTTCACAAGGCTCAGAAATTCTGGCACTCTATTTCTTCGAAGGACAGTGGAGATGCACGCCTTTTTCTGGAGTTTTTGTTTAAGGTGGCGTCAGTAGGCAACAGTTGCTACTCTTGTTAATTGGGTCTAAGTCACCTGCATTTGTAGTGTAGTGAGTTACCAGCTTTTGATAAGAGTACTGCGAGTGAGGGATAGTTGTCTAAGTATTTCACTGTTTTGGAATTCCAACAGTACCGTATGGATTTCCTTGGTTGGGCATTTGCTACTGTAGACCCTCATTAAATAGCGAATTTTCTCCTGCTTTTTTTATACATATACATTCTGTTGTGCCTGTCTATATGCATTTTCGCAAGATGATTCTTTAACTTATGCCACGTGGGTTGAAGTGTTGAGATTTGTCCTTTTATCTTTTTTAGATCTTCATCCATCCAAAAGTATTTCTTTAGTTTCTCTGCTGAGGGCTTCTGTTAGCCGTCTGCTAGGAAGCCAGAGACAGGACTCGGTTCCAAATTACATTGTACTGAAGATTTATATAGTGCTTACTATCTCTGATGAGACATTGAATGAACTTTGAGGACGGATAGCACACTACTCCATGGGGCTCAGAGTCAGGGGCATATTTACAAGGGGATATCACCACCAGACCGTCACTCTTGGCAATGTTCTGGTGGCTAAATGCCCTTCTCCATATTTACAAAGCGACGTGAATTCACTTTTTGTGGCTTAACTCCGCCTTGTAAATTAGGCCCCTTTGCACGCGTCACTGAGCATGAAAGGGGTGTGCAATGGGTGTTGCTGTGGGCGTTCCACCACAACACCCATTACTTTTGACACTGCCCCAGACTTACAAGGAGGTGTAAATCTGGGGCAGCGCCACAAACTAACGCCATGCAAAAGCAGGCATTAGAATGGTGAAACGAGGGAAAATACTTTGTTTTTGCATTCTGCTATGCACATAGAAAGAGCAAAATGCCATTATTGTTTGTTTATGTGCAATAAATAATGACAATTTGCTACTTCTATGGATGCTGCATTTGCCATTAGTGATTGTTTATGTGCAAGAAGGGACACCTTCCTGCACATAAACAATCATGCCCTGCAATGCAGGCAGGTGCCTGCGTTGGCGCTAGGCAGATATATTTAGCGCCAGTGCTAGGGAAAACGCAGGGGTGTGCTGTATTCTCGTGAAGACGGCGTATCCCTGCATTTTTAAAATGTCGGAGCGTGACGCTGCTAAAATTGGCGCATCTCTGTGCCCCAACATTTTCTCATAAATATGCCCCTTCATTTCTAGTGATGACTGTAAGTGCTGCAGTAGCTGAATATTATGGAACATCACTGAAGTTGGTATACTGATTCAATGCATGCACTTTCGAGCCTAGAGGAAAGTTAGTTCTTAATGGTTGTTATTGATGCAGATGCTTTTGCTATGTAACGCCTTGCGATCCTAAATGTGTCTCTGTGATTAAATGGAATGGAGGTCACACATTATATAGCAGGTTTTTGTTTGCATTCTGAGACTTGTAGTCATCTTTATTCCATTATAGAACCCGGACTACAGGTCCCAGAATACAGTGAACAAACCTGGACTGAAGCAGCTAGTCATGCATAGACTTGTGAAGCTTGGTAGCTATGACTAGTCTACTTTCATAAACAGAGAGCACCATCTCTGTCCTGTTGTCACAAACCGCGACACATTCACATGGCTCAGTGTCAAATGATGTCTCTTTAGCATGTGGTAAGCATTTATTAGCTGGGTGGAGTATTGGGGAGATGCATAGGGAATTTCTTTTGTGGGTCTGTTAGTGGCGCTGTTGACAGGAGGAAAGGAGTGGTATGGTTTGCTGTTAGATGGATCACAGAGATGTGGGGCGGGTGGGGGCCGGAAGGCGGCCAATGTTTTAATTTCAACCACAAGTATTTAAAGTTGTGTCAGAAATGTGTTCGTTTTTAATTTGTGGCACGCCAAACGAAGGGAACAGGAAATGCTGAAAACATTAATTTCTTCCAAAAGAACTACCTCAATATGAAGCTTAAAAATGGAGGCAATGTAAGCAGAGGCTGAAAGCACTGTTTGGCAAGATGGGCTGTCACTCTGCTGGTATTGTGCTCTTACTAGGTGAATATGAGCCCTTATGGAGAGAAAAGATGCGTAATGCCTCCGCTGTCAAGTCAAGATCTACACCGGGTATCAGCAAGGCAAAACCACGGGCGCACTTCCAGAATAAAAAGGTGCCCAGTGCTAACTAACCCCGGACGGAGACCTCCAGAGTGTGCGGAGATTTGCCTCCTCCACGTTCCGCTGAGAACACGGAGAAGGCAAATCTCGGCACACTCGCAGCGGAGCGGAGTTTGCTAACCCCTGCCTCCACCCCCCTTGGCGTGGCGTAGCGGAGGTCCACAAAGTTTGTTCGCAACTCCGTGGACCTCCGCGTAGCCCCGCTACGCCCACTACGCCCGGGGTTAGCTAACCCTTTATAATAGACAACATCCCTGCCAGAGCGTTAGCCCTTTGTTTGTGTTATTGGCTCCATAACAGAAACCAGTTTAAAGACCAGAAGGTCGTATAAGTGAAAGTATTTCCTGGACATAAGAAGTTCCACAGGTTTTTATGTCTGGCTAACTTTTGTATTAAACTTTATACCAGCATGCAATAGCCCAAGAGTCTGGTTCATTCATACGTCTGGTGTTGGCCCCAGCCATTTGCCTTAGTCAATGATTGTTTGTGGGCCCTCCTCAATCGTAAAAATAGATTAAAAGCAAAAATATGGTTTTGGTTTTAAAAGGCCCACATTACTATAAGGGTCCCTGGCACTTATGGGAACTACTTTGTGTTGAATATGCTCCTTGTGAAATAGCAGAAAATCTGCCACTCATTGTGACGTTAGCCAATGAGAGAAGTGCCATGCTGTATACTGTAGTGGGTGGAAGAAAAATGAAAATGACATAATAACAGACCAATGGATGAAGAGTGCTGGCTGAAAGCCCCTATAAGTAAGAATATCACACCTATAATTTCAGGAGAATCAAATGACAAGACCTAAAAACAACCTGGAAATACCAATGTGGTGAAAATGACAGAGGTCAATAAAGGAAGGATGGAGTGGTACTATGCACCTGCTCACCTCCTACCCCGCTTACACCCTAATAGCCAATGTTTGCCCTCCACACTGCCCTAGCATTGTCTATACCCTGAGCTTTAAGGTTTTGTTTTATCCTTCGGCATAAGCACAGTGTTACAAAGTACCCTAAGGGAGCCATCCGATGACACATCGATGCTACAATAAATAAAGATGTATTTTTTTTCTTTCCACCTTAAATGTTTGTAGTCTAAGCTCTTTAATAAAATAGCAAATGTTTGTAAACTTCATAATACTTTGTTTTTGGGCACAAATTCGTGCTCCAATATTTCTGGAGAAGAATTTTACTGTAAAAACTTTTTGGGGGGGATAACATTCTCCAACAAAAATTGGTTTATGCAAAAGCATACATTCGTGGATTTTTTTCTCTTACAATGTTAATTATGAAACTAATAACCTTTTCGGCTCCTGTGTACCATGGCACTTCACAGGTTTACCTTGAACCTTGCACTAGTCATTTCTCTACTTGACTATTGCTACAGCAGTTCCACTCAGGATCCGCGCCCAGACACTGAGCATGCCACCAAGAACTCCCATTTGTAGAATCTTTCTCCTCTAAGCCATGAAACAATACATCCACATCGCCCCTACCCCAAAATGAAATAAGTAAACTTCAAAAAGTCTCAAAGGCAATATTTTATCCAGTGAGTGGTGATCCTGAAACTCTGTCATGGATTCAGCCCTCCTGGACGTGTGTTTGTGAAGTATTCAGAGCACGTCTACAGATACCTGACCTAGGCATTCCTACCTAATCCTGAAGTCCCCTGAGCACACACAAGCCTTTAGTCCTTGGAACACACTCCCTCTGCACCTCTCAGCCTCGCGCTTACTTCCTGACAGTAAAAATCAAAGTCCAACTGGTTCCCTTCGAGTCTGGACTTTGGCAGAGACCATCAGTCATCTCAGTGCAAACCACCCAGCGCTTCCGCCATGTTATCCTGTATTCCTGACCATCTTCACTTGGAAAAAGCATTTCTGGAGCTTCATTGGGGCAACTTGAGTCAGGTTACCAAATGAATCACTGTTCTAAGGGTTCTAGGTTTCCTTTCCAGGGCTTGAGTATAATTATCCAATGTGTTCTGGGGGCTCCTTCGCCTGAATGGGACTACATTTACACCTTTCAGTAGTTTGTTGAAAGAGGGACTGGACTGAAATAAGATGACCAAGATAACATACCATAAGAAAATATGTACTCAACTATACTGATAAAATTATTCGAATAAAGGTGATGTTATTATTCTTCACTCTTGACCCTTGAGAATAGGCTCTGTACTTTATGAAAAGTATGGCATCCTTCTTTGCTGTTGATCTGAGAGTGAGGTCTGAATTGTATTAAAAAACACATTACTGTATCATTCTTCGCCCTTGATCGGAGAAAGGAATTTTAGAAATAATACAGTATCATTCCTCTCTCTTGAATTCAGAAGAATCTCAGAATGTTAATAAAACAATAAAAGAATGGTGTCTTGCTTTGAAAATGAGCTGTGAAAAGCAAATTTATGGTAAAAATAAAAACATAACGGTGTTTGTTTAAAGAAAAATGTGGGAAATTGAAAATAGAGACAGAGACTAATGGAAAAAGGGGGAAACGAAAGGATTTTAGAATCAGAAAGGTAAGAGCGGTTAAGAGACTCTTGGGAAAGAGGCGAGGGTTCCAGGCAGAAGTGAGGGTTCTAGGCAGAAGTCAGGCACTTTACATTAAAAAATAACGCACAAGGGACCCTCTGTACCACCCCCACCTCTGAAAACTCTCCTCTCCCAGCACAGTGAGAGCAGGCGTGTACCAAATGATAGAAATATTCGACCCCAACACAGCGATGGACATGCAGGGGCAGCGATATCAGTAGTGCAGCAGGTGTGGTGGCACTGGGTCCCAGTCGTGTGAGACGCTAACTTCACCCCAATTAGTAGCCGTTTTATACTGCCAAACAGGTGACGGGGCCCAGTTTTGTTGCTGGCATTATTGGCCCATTGCACCAAACACTACGCCACTGTGTGTATGCTCTGTACCTCACCTTGGCATTTTGAGCTTTCCCCAGGTAAAGATTAAGGACAGAGACACCTTTCTGTGTACACTGCTATCTGTATTGGGCTAGCCTTTCGGGCACTCTGGCACTGCTAGATGAGCCAGCTTGAAAGAGCAAGTGTGAACAGTTTTTCTGATCCCCTCATGGCGCATGGGACTGCAAAAAACACCCTCAGAATGGCCTATTTCAAGTTGACCAGTCTGGCAGTGCCAGAGTATCCAAAAGGCCAGTCCAGCAGTGGTTGCTTTGTTTACCCCTGGATTGCAGGAGCGGCTCATCCGCTATGGCGGAAGAGCGTTGCCCCGCTGATTTCTCGCAAGTTGAGAAGAAGAAACATAGAATGGTAATACTTTTAGTCATTACCATTTTATGTTTGCGTTGCGGACGGGGTTGCTCTGCTTTCCGAGCAGGGCAGAGGAGGAGTGGTGTGCCCACTCCTGAGTGCACATACACTGTTTGATCAGTCCTCTCGGGCTGCCCAAACCAGTCATGGTCACTTTGCCCTTCTCCATGCAGGCTTCAATGCAGCCTGTGTGGAAAACATGCCCACCCAATAAGCCCCTGGCTGGGCGCTGCCCCGACCAATCACATCACTGCATGCAGCTTTGTGATTGGCTTAGGGGGTGGAACCTGGCTGCCTGCTTCCTGTTCCTGTCGGAGGCAGGAGAGCAGGAGCCGAGAAGACGCGGCACCCGGCCTCAGGGTACATTTATTTTTTATTTTTTAAATTAAACACCCCCTTGTGACGTCCCCCGCGACCCCCTTGTGACCTCCCCCGTGACACCCCACCCTCCCACCGGCGAGCCATGCCGGCCACGACTGCTGCATTGGACTACATAGAGGGGGAGTTTGTCAGAACTGATTCTAACGGCCATGCTTCCATCACAAGTCTAAGGAAAAGGAAAAAAGGCAGTTTTGTAGCTTTATCGTGTGATAGAGGGCATGTACAGTTGTTCCTTCTACATCTGACGTAAATTACAATGGCGGTTTCTGAAGAAGAGATAGAGTTACCAATCTTCTCTAGTCTCTTTCCAACACAGATAACCCATCCTTTTGAGTCTCTTCCTTGTACAGTAATTCTAGTGCTTAATCTGAGCTGGTGGGGGCCACCGGCACTTATTTTTGGGGACCAACACTTACTTTTTGGCATCAGATATTTACAGAGAGAGCGAAACACACAAATTAGAAAGTCGGAGGAAGAGAAAGATTAAAAATGGTCACAATGGGAGAAAGCAGGGACCTGCAAGAGTGAGATAAAGGGGGAGAAGGGGAAGGGAGTGTTTGGTAGTGCATTAAAGAGGCAGAAGATAGATTTCAGGCTACCTGCCTTGGTATTAGGTGTGCTGATGTTTAGTAGCAACGACCACAGGCTTCTGAGCAGAGCTTCGGTCACTGGCACTCTTTCTGTTACAAAGTAACCAATGAGTAATACTCACTGAAGATCGTGGGATGCCCATCGGCTTCAGTCTTTCCAGTGCCCAGGGTCTGCCCTTCAGTATGGCTTATACGTACGATCATGGTAGCTAAAGGGAAGGTTCTTCCTTCCCTATGACTTTATCTCTCCAAAAGCCCATCCTCTGGTGATGCTTTTTAAAGAGAGAGAGCACATCACAGACCTAGGATCCCCTATCCTGGTCCTCTTTCCTGTCCCCAAAACCCTCCTATCAAGAAAAAGAGATGCACGCTGAAGCCCTCTATCTGATCAGATTGCATGATTAACTGAATGTTACAGGGTTCCAAGGTGTCCTTTGCCTTTATTTATCTTTCATGCTTTGGATGTGCCAAGGCTTTATTTTATTTTATTTTTTTTCGTTGTATTTTTGAATTTTCTATAGTGCATTTTTCCAAAGGCTTTCTGAAATGAAACACTGCCCCACAATTCAGGATCCAAATACAGGCACAAATAGTTCAGAAATGTTTACATATACATTACTTCATTGTAGTGTAGATTTTCACTGCAAGGATTGGGCAGGTTAATTTATATACATTCTAAGGTACTAATAGCACCCGCTTGAACTTTGGAACACCCATTCATTCTGCCCTATTCCAAGCTTCTTTGTGGCCACACCCCTATTTTCAATTTGCTCCTCCCCTCACATGTTTCTCTTCACCCAATACGCGAGTTTTGCTCAAAGGTAAGATTGTTTTTTGTTTGGAAGCCCTCTGACGTAACATTAATGGATTGGGAGCCGCTGTTAATAACATTTTCGTTTTATTGCAAAGCGGACATTGACAACATATCTACAAGTGTATTGTCTGTAATTGTATGTGATCAATCTTTTTCCACATAAACTTCAATATAAAATATGTTTTAAAAACTCAGCAGGCAGTTGAAGTAAAATTGGTTAATGGCTATTGCACGCTTCCAAACTTCAAGCACAATATTTAAAGATGTGTTCTTATTTATGTCTCCACAGAATGGCCAGGATTTCCTGGATTCCAATTGTTTCCAACCTTTCAAAGAAAATGGCGGTGACTGCCAATGGGATACAGTTGGCCTGCTCCAGCATAGTGCTGTGATTGGCTCCCTTCGATGACGGGTATTCTTGGGTAGATAATACAGATGGCGTTGTTATTGCTTGAGAATACGCGTAGTTGAGGGGAGATCAGTTCCACCACAAGTTCACACCATTGTTGCGAGGACCTGCACGCCGGCCTTTGCTGCATGTTCACGACAGCATCGACAAAGAATGATCATGGTTCAAAAGGCATATGATTGGCATGTGTGCATGTCGACGAGGATGACTATTATTTGGGCATTGCCAATCAAGGTTTGACTCTGCATAGCCATGGGCAAAACCATGGTCAATTAAAGTAAACATTGACATGGAATGTGTAGGTGACAATCGTTGTTTACTATGATTAACTGGAGCAAGATATGCGGTGTAACTGACGGTCTTACCTGTTATTCTGCAATGCAAAAGTATTTTTATCCTCATAACGCTGTGTTGGGATCAGAAATCCTTTGACGTTGTACAAATACTCCTTTGACTTTGTGTTTTAACCAAGAGTAATGTGATTTTTATTGTCACATGCCAGAGTTGGCATCAAAGCACACTTACGTTAAAAGTACTGGTGAGCAAAATTATGGTTTTGTCAGCAAAGATTTGCAAAAGTGAAAAACTTCGCAATATAATAAAGCCTGAAAGTTTGGCACCATCTCACCACCACCATGCTTGTGGCTGAAATTTCCTGCAACAAAATTTTTTTCACGATATTGTACATCCCTAATTAAAAGCCCTCTTCTAGTGTTGGTAACTCTTTCATCCCTCAAAGATTAGAAACGCCTGCAAGCAGCTCTCCTCAGCCTGCATTATTTGTAGTTATGTATTAATTTAGTGTTTTTAAAAACATTCTTAAAAGATTGTCTGAATTGTTTTCATGCGCGACCATGATCCTTTGTTTCAAAACACGATCTCAGATTGCCAAGCATTTTTAAAAAACTAAGGTTTATAGAATGAATGTAATTTTACAAACATATGTTTTTTACGTGTCAACAGAATCCTAGCTGTGGCTGTAGCCTGTACAATACAGACTTAAATGGTGTGCTTTCGCCAAGTTGCCTGAAAAAACATGTATTAGAGCGTCTGTTCCCACAAGGTGCAATTTTCTTTGCTTTAGGTATGAAAAAATATTTTCTGAGCAAAATCATTTTCTAAATGTAGATATATAAAAGATCAAAAATCATAAAATGTGTCTTCCGTTTTAATGAAGTATCAATATCTCCTAGAGTATTAATAGGAGTAAATGCTGAAAACAAATAGTACACTTCCACAAAAAGTGCAGCCATCCCCAAAAACCCTAGCATCCCTTCATCAGAAAAAAAAATCAAGAAACTGGTGAAAAGCCAGCCCTCAGACAGGTCATTGGTATAGCTCTGGTTTGAAACATTGAATGAGGAATTAATGGTATGAGGGACCTATTGTCACCCTGTTACTTGGAATGTTTCATGTAACATTCTTCACTCTATCGTAAAGCGCTCTGACACCTCTGGGTAATGTCCGTGCTATATACAAATGCATAAATAAATTAATATCACACTGCTGGTAAATCCCCCCATCTCCCTGGACATTTATCCATCGAAAAACTGGTAAACTTTCTGGATTAAAATCTGGGTGAATATGGGGGATTATTGCAAGCGTTGCATTCGATATTCCTGATTCAGTAATTTCCAATTTCTCACAAAATAATAAATGCCCCCATTTGTAATGGAAATTTCAGATGTAAAATTACCCGAGCTGGATTATCACACAACTTGGAATGGAGTCCTAACTCTAACACTTTCATATTACTTCTTTCCCTATCTCTAACCTCGGGCTTGACACTTACCAAAAGACAAGTGTGAAAGCTAATCTTGTTTAAGATTCTAACTCGGTCCTATCCTAAACTGTCTCTAATCCTAACCCAACCTTTACAGTAAACAATCCCTTGCTGTTACTTTATCCCTTATGTTTATTCTTGCTGTTAAGCTACCTGTCACCCTTACTTATATGCAAAAAAAATTTACTTAACAAAATTATAGCTCTAAACGCTCCCAAATGCCCAATCTGTTTATTGCTCCATGTTAATTTAATTGTGTTTTCAAAAAACTTTGGGGCTTTATTTATAAAAATGATTTGCTCTCAAGGTTTTAATTTTCAGTCTAGTTCATGTTGGGCTTTTGGACTTTCCAGTTTTTATTTTGAACAATCTGATCTAATACTCTTTTCAAGACACCATCTCATGTCCTCCTCTGTTCAAAGTGAACAGAAGCTGTATTTTAATGGCAGGTTCTGTACCAGACCCATGAAGCCCTGTCAAAAGGCAAGATAGGAGCTAGGATGGAAGTAGGGAGCACACATTGCTTATTGACCAATGAAGCGTAACGCCTATGGACTCTGGAACTAATTGACATAGTTCTCAGTTACAGAAGGCACTACATTTATTTCAAATTACAAAATAACATCTGTCTAAGTGATTTTTTATGACCTCCTTCTGTATCCCATCAAGGGTGGTAAATATTGGTCCTCAACACCAAAGCAAGGCCACATTTTCAGGAAAACCACAGACAACCTAAATGATTCCAGGTTTAGAATCATGGTATATAACTGTATCTCTTGGGGATTTTCTGAACATCTGTCATGGATATGCCCTGGTGAATCACAGTAGAACACCAGAGTTTGTAAAAGATTATTGAATATGGTAAGCTAATGGTTGGTCAAACTCATTTCAAATATCTGCTGCATGCCACAGAGAAGATAATACCTTAGACAATTTCCCTGGACTGGATGTCATATGTCTGCCCACTGAATAAAATGTGCCACAAATCCAACTAGCCCTGGTAGTTTACAAAGTCTTGGTGTGTAATGTCTACTCATTTTAAGAAGACTTCTTACTTTCTAAATGCTTGACTTTCAGGTTCTGAAAAAACATACTTCTTGTAATATTTATTAAGATGTTTTAATGTTCAATTTGTTCAATAAAGACTTATTAGTTATTTAAAAGAATTGTGTCTTAGAGGTGCCCAAGAAGTTATTTGTTGATACTTGTTTGATGGCTTTCTGATATATGCATTGGTAAATGTGATATTATTTCGCAATACTTTAGATAAAATAAGAGGTATGCTGTAATACACATTCATATAAGGTCAATGAATATTTGAGGGATGAAACCTTCGTATTTTGCTTTCCAGCTTCTATTTTTGTGAACTCGTCAACCAAAACAAAGTATGTTAGTAATTTCAGGAACTACCCTTTTATATGGTAAGCACAATAAATGTTGGAAAGTTATTACTCAGTACTGAGACCAGCAACAGCCATATCATATAAGGCAGTGGTGTTCAACGTGGGTCCAGAAGAGACAGATGAGCACCACAGTATTAGGATACCTAGATAAAATAAATGTGCATGCATTAGATGCTGCTCAGCAATTGATTACAACTGGCCAAATAATTCAGACCCCCTTGCTCAAATTTGCATGAATTGGAATCATGAATTGTAAAGACTTTATTGCACCAGGTGTTTACAGCAAGTGTTAAAGCCTGCATCCCATTAAATGTTTGCCTGTCAACCCTGCCCGAATTTAATGGGGGAAATGACTTGCACCAAAATCCACATGTTATTCCCCATTTCTGGTGAAAAACTCAGAATAGGTGCTATTTATCAAAACCAATACAGTCTGAGCACAGTATGTTGCCAGAGCCTCGAGATCTTCTGGAGTTAGGTTGCTAAGCATCCCCAGGCTCTGCAGATCCTGTCATGGTGGTCATGCCTTCAGTTTTGGTGCAGCCAAACTCAAGAACTCCTAACCACTACTACACGTTTGCTCTGTTACATCAGAAATCCAAACCTCGCATTTTTCCCTACAGCTACGTTGTTCTTCTTACACCACGTAGTCACTCACTGATATTCAGGACGAGGAGACTCAGTTTGGAGCCTCTGTGAGCTCTAGAAAACTGTTTATTCATTCATTTGTTTATTAAGCAGCCATACAGAGCTCGTAATTAGGCCCTAAGGCTCAAAATAAAGCTCACATAGATAGCCAAGGGTTATCATGAAAATCTAGCATGGCTCCTACTCTCATAGACCCATGCTGGGCATTCCTGGGAAAACAGTATTGAGGAACTACCGATGAAATTTACCAACGTCACTTCTGGCTGGTTGATGTTTATGAACTGCACAAGTTACCAGGCACAGTGTTCCAATGCCTTTTATGAGGGGTGTAAAACACGCATTATAACAATGAGTTGTAAAAGGAGAGCTCTGGTCTGGATGTTAGGTGCCCTCTTGGAACCAGTGCTTAATTTGTGAACGAAAGAGTGCGGTGCTCAAAGCTCCGCTCAGATGTCAGCTGCTGGTGCAATTAAACATCGGCGCACGGAATACCATGGTCTAGTCTTCAATCCACTACCAGACACTCCCGGCCCTTCTTTCTTACAATTGCAGGTTCCTGTTTTCTACTTGTGACAGTTTTGCCATCTTTTTATTCCCGCGTCTTTCAGATGTCTGTGTTTTTCCCACTCGTGCCCTCGGTAATTATCTGATAGGGGAAAAATAAGTGCTGGTGCCCAAAAATAAGTGCCGTGCCCCCCACTGGCAACCACTGGCTCAAATTAAGCACTGCTTTGAATAGATGGATAGATCCCTCTTACAATAGTGACTCCCGCAGGGCACAGCAGCTGCTTCCCAGGCTCCACACTAGGCATGTTTGGTATTTTTGCATAATTGTGCTGCTTTCTGAGGCAATGATTCGGTTATTGAAATGAATGTATCGTTAATCAAGGGTGCTTTTGGAAGTGCGTTTTCTCTGTGGAACCTACGTCAGTCCTTCAAGGCCGCTGGACTCAAGATTACCACAGGACCTTGGAATCTGAGACCACATGACATTTCAAACACTTAGTGCCTCACTCACAATGATGTTTCATAATATATGTGAGGGCGCGTTTATGGTTTTTTTGCTGACAATTTTGGTAGTATAAAATGTATGCCGTTTCATTACAAAGCTGTGAATTATGGGATTTTCTTTCCAGAACTTATAACAGTTTTAACAAGACTACAAATGCCAGAAAGCAACAAAAACAAGCACTGGCAAATCCAATAGGCCTAAAATTTCGCTGCCAATCTTTTGGCTTTGTCAATGTTTGTTTTGTTTTGCCAAGGTTTTTGCAAAAGATTGTTGTTGGGGAAGTTGCTAAGCCCCCATCAAGCTAAAAAAAATTACATTGAGGAGAACTATTCTGTGTATGGATGTGCTCTTTGTGAAAGAGCAGAATGAAGTTAACCAAAGACTGAAGTGGGCTGACCCATTCCTCAATGCTGTAGTGGGTGAAAGAATAATATGAAAGACACAATAGCTGTCCAATGGACAGAGATGTCTGGCTGAAAGCCCCGATAAGTAATGAAAATATACATATAATTTTAGTTACATCAAAAGGTCTTAGCTAACAAGCAACCAAAAAACGGATCTGGATGAGGTGCTCAAGCATGAGAAACCTGAGCTATACATTTTTAGAGGCGTTTGACAGGCACTTGTTTTAATAAAAGCACCTCTGGATAGTACTACAAGTTTATGGAATACATGTGTCATTAGGATAACATAACTCTGCCAGTGCAGCGAAATCCTGATCTGCTTCAAAGTTATGTTATGTGAAAATGTATAGCACAGCTAATCACCCGTGAGGTTATCTTGATGCTGAGTAGGGCAGGTCTGAGGGGGGGAGGGGATCAGACCTGTTTCGTCTGGCAGTGCCATGTCTTGAAATTGCTTTGGAAGTTCGGTATGGAGGGGAAGGTTCTTAGGTGTTTTGGGAGGTCATTCCAGGTTTGGGCTGCGAGGTATGAGAAGGAGCATCCTCCACTTCTAGTCTTCCGTGAAGCGAGAGAGGTGTACTCTTGCCTGGGATGCAGATCGAAGGTGTCTGGTGGGTTTTTAGAAATTGAAGCGGTGGTTGAGGTAAGCTGGACCGGTATTGTGGAGAGCTTTGTAGGCATGGATGAGTAGCTTGAACTTACATCTTTCCTGGAGAATATATGACATTAGTTTGAATGAGCTACATCGCATGCCATTACAACACGGTTGTTACAACGACCGCGTTATTACATCGCATACAATTACATCGCAAGTCGTTACAATGACTTGCTGTAGGGGGCGCGCTGGACTTAGGAATAGCATAATTTACTAGTCATACTCCAGTTTGTGCAACAGCAGGGAAAGTGTTGGATTGTAAATCCAACACCTTCTGCCCCCTACAGCAAGTCTTTGTAACGACTTGCGATGTAATCGTATGCGATATAACAAAGCTGTCGTTGTAACAACCACGTTGTAATGGCATTCGATGTATCGCATGCAAACTAAATGATGTCTCCCCTCCTGGACCCAGAACCAGTGTAGATTGTTGAGGTGTGGAGGGATGCAGTTATTTCGCAGGATTTTCAGCATGAGTCTGGTGGTGGCGTTCTGGGTGGTTTAGAGCTAGTGTAGGATATGGGATCGGATTCCGATGTAGAGGGCGTGTCCGCAATCAATTCTCCTTGTGATAAGGTCCTGGGTGACCTTTCATCCGGTGTTCAGTGTGATCCACTTAAAAATCTTGTGCAGCATTCACAGGATGTGAAAGCATGATGAGGAGACAACATTGATCTGTCTGCTCCTGGAGAGTTTGGTGTCCAAGATGATCCTGAGGTTCTTCGCATTGTCCACAGGGGTGGGGGGGCCAAAGCAGAGGACCACCAAGAGGTGTACCGGGGGAGTGGTTGTTGCTGAAGGTTAGGGCTTCGGATTTGTCTGTGTTAAGCTAGAGGCAGCCGTTTTTCATCCAAGTGGCGACATTGCTCATGCAGTTGGCAAAGTTTGCTTTGGAGGTGCTGGTTAAGTCAATCAATCAATCAATCAATCAATCAAGGAATTTGTAAAGCGCACTACATACCTGTGAGGGTCTCAAGGTGCTGGGGGGGAGCTGCTACTGATCAAAGAGCCAGGTCTTGAGAAGTCTTCTGAAGGCCAGTAGGTCTTGGGTCTGTCGTAGGTTGGTGGGGAGGGTGTTCCAGGTCTTGGCGGCGAGGTGGGAGAAGGATCTGCCGCCGGCGATCGTTTTACGGATGCAGAGACTGTGGCGAGGGCGAGGCTGGCTGAGCGGAGGCTGCGGGTGGGGGTGTGGAAGCTGAGTCGTCTGTTGAGGTATGCTGGTCCGGCGTTGTGTAGGGCTTTGTGTGCGTGGGTGAGGAGTTTGAAGGTTATCCTCCTGTTGACGGGGAGCCAGTGTAGGTCTCTCAGGTGGGGGTGATGTGGCTGCGTCGGGGGATGTCGAGGATCAGTCATGCCGAGGCGTTCTGGATGCGTAGCAGCCGTCTCAGGAGCTTGGTTGTTATTCCTGCGTAGAGGGCATTTCCGTAGTCCAGCCTGCTGGTGACGAGGGCCTGGGTGACGGTTTTTCTCGTTTCGGAGGGGATCCACTTGAAGATCCTGCGGAGCATTCGGAGGGTGTTGGAGCAGGATGCGGAGACGGCGTTGACCTGCTTGGTCATGAAGAGGGTGGAGTCGAGGATGACCCCTAGGTTGCGTGCGTGGTCGGTGGGTGCTGGAGCTGTTCCCAGGGAGGTAGGCCACCAGGAGTCGTCCCAGGCTGAGGGGGTGGAGCCGAGGATGAGGACCTTCGTCTTGTCAGAGTTTAGCTTCAGCCTGCTGTCCTTCATCCATTTGGTGACGGCCTTCATTCCCCTGTGGAGGTTGGGTTTGGCGGTGAGAAGGTCTTTGGTGAGGGAGATGATCAGCTGGGTGTCATCAGCGTAGGAGATGATGTTGAGGCTGTGCTGTCGGGCGACGTGGGCGAGTGGTGCCATGTAGATATTGAACAACGTCGAGCTGAGTGAGGATCCTTGTGGTATGCCGCAGATGATCTTGGTGGTCTTGGAGCGGAAGGGTGGGAGGTGGAAGTCAGGAAGGGGGAGGATGAACTGTGTGCCATTGGCATAGGATACAATGTTAATGCCATGGGCTCTGACAATGTCTGCGATGGGCATCATGTAGACATTGGAGAGTGTTGGGCTGAACCACGATCCTTGAGGGACTCCGCAGATGAGCATTCTTACTGTCCTGTAAACCTCTAAAAGCTCTGCTAGTGCACTTTAGATCTGCAGCGACTTATGCACACAGCTGTCATGTTGATGGTCAGATTGGGTAGTAGGGCATTGGGCGATTGGCCGGTGCCTAAGTGTGACCCGTGGGCTGTGTTTTTAAAAGGGTCTCTGCTTCATTCCTCCCCGTGACCCGTGGGCTGTGTTTTTAAAAGGGTCTCTGCTTCATTCCTCCACTGCCAGGCCATCACATTTCAGGGTATGGAGGGCGGGGGAGGCGAGTTAGTCTAAGAATAGGCCTCACTGTGGGCCAGGTGCACTGCTGGCTGTTTGGCCCCTTTCACCTCCCCCCCTCCCCCGTGAGGCCATCCTGGATCAGAAGCAGTGTCTTTCATCTGACCCCTCCCCTACCAGGCCATCACATTCAGCAAATGGTGAATGGGGGAGGTTGGGAGTACGCACAAGGGCCTCACGGGGGGGGCAGGTGATTTTGTAGCCATGGGCCATCTACACCTCAGCCACCCCCCCCCCCCCCCCACCCGCTCGAGCTGCAGTAGCTGTGTGCTTTTTCTTCACCCCTGTCAGGTCATCGCTCTGAGGCTATGGTGGTCTGGGGAAGGGGTGAAATAAAAGAAGCAGCCTCGGCCTCGCTGGGGGCCTGGTGATGGCCCCTCGGTCTCAATGGCATTCACCCCTTCCTGGAGGATGTGCATATCTGCCTCTTTGTGAGGCACCTTTATTGAGCCTTTCTTAAACTAGGGTGGATTTGGCGTTACAGCCAAAGCTGCAGACTTTGGGACGGAGAGACCAGGTTCCGGTGCTTGCGTTGGCTGAACATCCTGTGATTCTGGGCAAATCACCTAATCTCCCCATGCCTAAATTAAAAATGAATTTGATCTTGTGTAGCATAACTAGTGCTCATGTAAATCGTTCCAATGTCCTTGTGACGAGTTCCCCCTAGATAAAGCTACATAAAAGCAATTAAAATTCTGAAAAGGCCAGAGCGTGATAATTAAAGCGCACGCTTTATATAAAAACATGGCTTATCTATCTTCCTTTAGTTTATTAGTCATGGATGAAAAAGCAGCTTTTGGATACATGTTAAAGCGATTTCACCTTGTGCTGACTGTTTAAATTACACTCTAATCACGGTCAAATATACCGACTTTGGTTGGTTTTCAGCATTTTCGTACCTGCCAGGATATTATAATACCGGTCATGCTAGTAAAAAGATTAGCCAGGTGGCAACCTTAGCCAGAAAAAGTATTGTGGCCCTTGGGCCAATTTGTTTCACCCTGCCCCTGAGGTCTAAATGCAGTGCTTCAACCTTCAAACAATCTTACTGGTTCTATAGGCTTTACAATGGCCAAGTTATCATACATTTCCCTAAAAATGTGTCATCTGGTACTAACCAAATGATGTTTCATGAATTGGGCCACTTTTTTGCAACTGCCCGGGCCTAATCTCAATGACAATCCGACCCTCCATGATGGCCAAATTTCCTGTTTAATACGTTCACCTAGTCCTGACTTATGAACCAACAACAATTTGCCAGGTGGGCTTTCAAGCACATACCTACGACGTTAAAATCCAAACCACATATCCCAGAATGCACAGTGTTGTTGGAAAAAAGCCAGGAGTAGTTTATGGAGTTACACAGGACATGGGGCGCTTGGCAGTTATGCATGCAACTCCTCCACTGGAACCCTCACAAAGATCTACCAGTTGACCGTAACCCACCCACTATCTTGCAAAGGCCCACATATTATGCCCAACACCTTCAGTCAGCCCTGTCATTTTTTACCAAAACTACTTTGGATACTGGGATTTGTGAGCCCATGCTTACAATGTTAAAAGTGAAACTACAAGCCTCAGAATGCAATGTACTGTACGGAAAAAAAATCTGTATTGGCTGAACATGCCACACATTTTGAAACACAGTCTGCAGTGAATGTGCTGTGGCATTCACAGCTCTCACAAGGCACCTCAATGCTGTCCGTCCCCAGCACCCTTTGTATACCAATGCTGAGATCCTCACAAAGCCATACCGATGCGCCTTCATCATGGCCCACAGAGCACATGCAGTCATTGGTGTCAGTCCATTCCAGCAGCCCTCGGTGCATTTCGTATTTTAATTATGGGGTCTGCCCAAGCAGTACATGCCCCCTACGGAGTCCTGTCCATCAGCAAGAGCAAAAGTACTGATAGAGAGCCCTTTCTCTCCCTACCTCATACCGTCTGCATGACACTGAGCCCCCCACCCTTAACCATCCTTGTTTCTGATGTCAGCATCTGGGGTTTCCAGCCTCTTCAGAATTAACAGACTATTTCCCTACGAGCTCTCCCTCCCGCCTGGTAACCACATTTCCAGTTGCTAGGCAACGGCACTGCTGCTGCGCGCACGCCGCATGATTGACATCCTTGTCAAAGAGCTTCTACTGTGGGGAGGTGGCTGGTGCTCAAACTTGACCCCGTGCCTCCACGGCCCCCTCAGGAGAAAATTAATTAATCCTTTTCAAAGGTCCCGAGGAGTCATTTCAAAAGGGTGTTTTAAAGTCTCCCCTAGGTATATCAAGGACCACCGGGCTAAACATCCAAGACCACCAAAACATGCAGGGCCAACAAATACTTGCAAAAGCACCGGCTATATATGAGATAACCCGACACAGTCAAGACCACCGACATGTCCAATACTTCCTGACACAAACAAGACCACTCTATATATATGCAAGACACCTGACCTTGGCAAGGGCCAACCAGTATATGTAAGGCCACATCACACATGTAAGGCCAGGCAATAACATAGATAGATAGAGAGACAGACAGACAGACAGACAGACAGACAGATAAACAGATAGATAGATCGATAGACAGACAGACTAACATAAATAGATAGACAGACAGACTAACAGATAGATAGACAGACTAACAGATAAATAGATAGATAGACAGACAGATAGATAGATAGACGGACAGACAGATAAAAGACCACTTGACCCATCCAAGACATCCAGATACTAGAAAGAGCAAGACCACCAAATATATGTGAGACAACCAGACACATTCAAGACCAAAGACATGTCCAGGTCTACAAGATACATAGAAGACTACTGGGCATTTGTAAAACAGCCTGACACATTCAAGAACACTTTCTATATATAAAAGACCACCTCAACTAAGCAAGGCCACCTGACACATTCAACGCCACAGTGTATATGTATACAAGACCATTTACCACATCCAAGACCACCAACAGGCATAGAAGACCAGCCTATATTTATGCAAGACCAGCTGACAAGCTAAGACCACCCTAGGTGACACTGATAATAGCTGAACGTGATCTTTATTAAAAGCATGACGCTGCAGCATGTTAATAAAGACAGATCCATACGGGCACCAACAACCAGCTGCTAAACCTAGCACGCTAGAGCGGTGACGCACAGCTGCAGAGAAACAGACAGAAGTGCATGCAAGTGGCACAGCCTGGATTTGCACCCACATCAAACACCTGGTAGCATTTGCGGGTGGGCAAAATGCAAATATGAAACATGAGCATCCCAATCAGCGGATCGCAACTTACATGTACTTAAAATGCAACCTCTGTGAATCACCACAAACCCAAAAGACATCAATCAAGACGCAAAGGCCAACCAGGATGCAACCAAAAGGTTTGTAGTGGCTGCAGTGTATTGGTTGCATATATATGTTATTGTCAAAAATCTTGACTTATCGCTCCATCTTGGTGGTTCTCAATGTATGTGACCAATTTGGCCACGCATCGGGCTACACTATCAACTGGTCCAAGTCCACACTTTTCATACTCCGAGGCCCACCACCACAGCTCCCGGAGGATTGCCCACTGCAAATTTCGGTAGAGGGATTCCGATATTTGGGAATCTACATCACTCCGGATCCTGAGGAATTTTTTAAGAAAAATCTTTTGCCCCCCCCTGGACCGTCTCAAAAGAGATGTCACTCACTGGGGGACTCTCCCCCTAACGCTGCTTGGGAAGGCAGCGCTTTTTAAGATAATGGCGCTGCCTCGATTTCTGTACGCCCTAGAAAATACACCATACTCGGTGCCGCCCGCGTATTTTAAGCACATTGCGGCACAAGTCGCGGGGCTAATGTGGGGGAACAAGCCGGCGCGCATCGCACAACGCAAGCTTAACAAAGGGTGGTTTGATGGGGGCATTGCGCTACCGGACATCCAGTTATATTATTGGGCGGCGCACTTGAAAGTCATTAATCAATGGGTGCATGCTCCGCAGGCGAATCCCGCCTACAGGGCAGATAGAGATGGGTTCGGGGCGAAAGGCATGATGTGCGCACTGTATAACAAAAAGCGCACGCCGAAGCTACTCGGGCCCACTAGGTTGACGGTCGTTATCTGGCATATAGCGCAGGGAAAAATGGGATGGGCAGGAAAGATAACACAGCTCACCCCCCTGTGGGTGACACAGCGGCTGGGCGGCCTGGGATACTGCAAGGGCTTCGACAAATGGGATGCAATTGGAATATCTACAGTGGGGGACATGTGGCATAAGGGAGGAGTAGCCACGCTTGAGCATTTTAGGGCGCAATACGACCTGGCGCCCTCTGAACGCTTTAGGTACCTGCAGATTAGGCATGCGTTACGGACAGCTATTCCACCGGGCACAGAGGTCCCTGAAGCCACCCCCTTGGAGGATAGGCTTCTGACAGATTGCATGTATAGACGTGCCATTTCCTTCACATATAAAAAGATAGTGAACATCCTCCCGGATCCTCACGGGGCACTCAGGGAAACATGAGCACGAGAGGTGGGCGACTTCGACGACTATGAATGGCGAGAGGCGCTAGCATCACCGCGGGAGGTGGGGATACCGTCCAGACTTAAACTAGTACAATTAAAAATTCTGCATAGAACCTACTACAATAGATGTATCCTGCACACAATAAGCTCGGCACCACATCCGTATTGCCTGAGAAGTTGTAGGGAGGAGGGCACTTTCCTCCATATCTTGTGGGAATGTCCCAGGATAGCAGAATATTGGATACAAGTAATGAGGACTATCTCGCAAGTGGTGGAAATATCACTGGAGCCCGAGCCTAGAAGATGCATTCTAAACGTGTGGGAGCCAAATGACCTCACCCGCCCTGCACAGGGGTGGGTAACAATGGGGATAATGGTGGCAAAACGCAATATCGCACAAAAGTGGGGAGCGAAAGAGACACCGTCATTGACAGGCTGGTGTAGGGATCTTGATTTGGCCATGGTGGCAGAGAAAACAGTATTTGTGAATAGGGGTTGCCCCGGGAAATGGATCAGGATATGGGGGGTGTGGAATAAATACAGGGAAAACATTTGTGAACCACCTGAGATTGAAGTAGAGGAGGACTCAGACAAGGAAAATGAAGGAGAGTTGGAAATGTAAAATGAGGACACTCGCCAGTTTCAAGAAATGTTTGCGAACTTATAATATCAAGTGCCACAATGTTAGTCAATGCGAAGGTGATGATTATGGATATTTACTAAATAATGTCTGCAATGTTTATACCTTGTGCAAGAAAATAATAAAAATCTTAAAAAAAAAAAAAAATCTTGACTTACAACAAGATTGCATCCAGTACATGCCAACTACTACACCGTCAAGCTAAGTCCATATCATATCTCTAACGCTATTAAGAATTATATTTATTGGTTACGTTGATATAATGAATGCAATTTTACTGCCCTGCAATAAGATGCAACTGAGATAGTGAGGGTGTACCACTCTACGCGTATGTGAGATGCATGCGTCAACTGCCTACTGCCAATAGTTATTATAAACAATAAGATCCCCAGGGTGGGGTCCAGAGAACGAGGGGCTAGGTTTGGGCTGGCCTCGTCTGCGTCCTCTCTAACCACATATTTTACTGCCGCAGAAAAGACATGAACAAAATGTCAGTGGCTATCCCCTCTGGATGGTTGTCCAACTTCTTAAAGGGGGACCTACAGTTCTGTATGTTTCTCTATATTTACTGACCAGGGACCCATACAACAAGCATTTGCAATGCAATAGATCTCACAATTGTGAAATTTAGAGCTCTTGGTGTTGAAAATGCTGAATAGCCGCTGCGGTATGTGCTATGGGTGGTGATAAAAAGAAAATGATCTCCTGAATAGGCGCATAGGCGCCATTGTTAAAGTTGAAGCATTGCATGCACGCTGTTGACAAAAAAATGATCTGAATAGGCGCACGTGTGCCATTGGTAAAGTTACAGCGCGGCATGGCGCACTGTTAACCAAAAGAAAAAATAATATTTTTGATTTTGATGAGCGGCACAGCACAAAAGAAAGGCGCGCATGCGCCATGTTAAATGTGAAGCACAGTGTGGCGCATTGTAAAAATAAACTGGTTAAAGGGCAGCGTGCGATGAACGCTTATTGTAAATATAAAGCCACCACACAAAAGGTGCTGCCACCATATTTTAAGTTTAAGCGCGACGTCTCAGCAAGCACTTTTTGCAAATATAAAGCCTCAAATAAAGCGTGACCTCCAAAGCAGCTGTAGCCAAGGTGAGAGAGAAAGAGTTAAATGAAAAAAAGGACTCAGACAGTAATAAATAACATGACGTGTAACACCACACGTAAGAGGGGCAGTCCTCAAGGGAAGTTACAAAAGTGAAAAAAGGAGGGAGTAATGACGATATTAATCAATGAAAAACAGTCACTTACAAAGGACAGTAAAAGGAGCCAATTAGAAAGATGGGTGTTTTTTAAAGCCCATATCGAAAATTACAGCATGTCTCAAAGAGACAGTGCATGCGCTGCTTAGGCGAGACCTTAAAATGTCTGGAAAAGCCTCAGACACCACCCAGGATGTCATGCTTCATCAGCGACCAGCCAGAGAATGTACTAGCGGTGAGTAGGCTCCCTGCAGGTACCAGGGAGTGCTTTGGTGTAGTAGTGGAAAGCAAGATCCAATATATAGGTGTATAAAAATCTCTGGCACCTGCCCAGTTGGTTCCTTTTATTATTGGGAGGGGCCAAGAGATTGTTGAAAGAATCTTGGTAACGCCTTGGTTACTAGTAACCCATGCATTTGTTATGACTTAACAGATGCAGTGGTTATTAGTACCTAATACTACTAATAGTTACTGGTAGGCTAGAAGGGAGAAGAAGGAAAGGTTATATTTCATAGGAGGACCTTATTTGAACAGAGCCAAAAACATATGAACGCATAATATGTATACAAACATAATCACCAATTTAAAACTTTTGTCAAGGTACAGAGAAGCACAGTTTAGAATATTACATTTATATTTATCTCAGCGACATAACATTAGCCTCCGCAGCCCCTGCGGTGCAGGGGACAATCTAGAGGGGGCCCTCCCCCACACTGTACACGGTCGGCAGGTCCGTGGCCTGAGAGCTCCTTATTGGGTCCAGAATATGGGGGCCCATTCAATGTACTTTGCAGGGGGGGACCTTCAAGTTTCGTTATGCCACTGATTTGCCAATATATATTGACCTTCATAATATTTTAATAGTTAATATTTTGCCCACAATATTTTTGTAGTACAATATTTTTATACTTGTTATTCTGACATACTTACCAAAAGTGGTGGAACCATGTATACATTTACAAATGCTAAAATTATAATTCATTTCAGTCTCTGCAAAATATCAGTCACCAGCAACAGTAACAGGAGGACATCCTAAGGTCTTGTTTCACATTCACTATACAAATTTATCAGGGCCACGCATAACCACATCAGGAACCACAAGCACTTGCCCACCATGCCTGAAGAGCTACATCATCAGTAGGAGATCTTCTGAGAGACAGTACATTACTCGAATGTGATGGGTGCTGTAGATGACAAGCATATACCACTGTGTGTACCAACGCTTAATTTGTAAAAGACTAAGAGTCAGGCACAAAGTTTTGTTCAGAAGCCCACATCTGACGCTTTTGAATGTCTGGATTGCCAAATACCAAGGCTACCAGGCGTGATTCCACTTTAGCCTCTTTCATCCACCATCAGGCACTCACCACTCATATATCTCACTCTTGCAGGTTCTTTTTCGTCATTGCTTTCTCCATTTGTCACTGTTTTGCATCTTTCGCTATCTCATTCTTTGTCCCTTTTGAGTTTTTCTACTTCTTGCTCTGGGCAAAAGTCTAATGAGGAAAAATAAGTACCGGCCCCCAGAAATGGCTGCCCGTGGGCCCCACCTGCAACAACCGGCTCAAATCAAGCACTGATGGCTGCCAAATGCCATTCAGCTCATATACCATAATCAGATAGATCAATATTTGTTTAATGTGTAGATAATGTTTCATGAAAAAAACACATCATTACAGACACGTGGCAGAGTAACTTGTTCATACACACTTCCCACACAGAGTGGTACATTGCAAAGAACTAGACACTGTGAAGGCCTTTCTAGTTCCCTTCTTGATTGACTGATAAAAAAAACTACTCTTCGAAGCTGCCAGGGTGCCACCATGCACTCAATATACACGTCAAAAGTGTCAAATGACTCCTTATAAAGGGTCACATTTTGAGTGAAAAAGCCATAAATGGCAGACAAAATCCTTCAGGTTCTTTTTTAAGGGGAATTGTAAACTGTGTTGTGTAAATTGGCCATGAGGAAGACCCGGCAGGGTTGAAACACATTGCCATTAAACATTCTTGAAACCGACACGCTGTGTGCAGGCTTCGAATCTTGCTTATCTTCACAAGATATACCAGTTTGTATTGGCAAAATAAACTCATCTTGAAAACTTTACTCCGGAGTGCCGCATGAATTGTGTGTAAAATGGAAATTAGGGCCAGGATCCGGCCCCTACGCAGAGCACCCGCTGCATGAGCGCATTGAACTCTGTGGATCACATTGTGGAAATATATATATATATATATATATATATATATATATATATATATATATATATATATCACAGTCCAAATATAAGTAAATACGCGCTCTCAGAAGACCAATCTGGACATTTATTCAAGATTCAGGTTACGCGTTTCGGAAGGAAAACTTCCTTGATCACGTGTGTGATCAAGTAAACTTTCCTTCCGAAATGCGTAACCTGAACCTTGAATAAATATCCAGATTGGACTTCTGAGAGTGCGTATTTACTTATATTTGGACTGTGATTATATGCCAGTTCTGCTCTACTGGCTTTACGCGCCACCGAACTATGGGCGGAGCTCCCGGGAAGGGCGTTTGTACTACGAAATATATATATATATATATATATATATATATATATATATATATATATATACTCCACTATTCATGATGAAAAAATAGGATCTTTGGATGTTGAGCTGAAAGTGGTCAATAATAAACTTGAGAGTAGATTATTTAGGAAAAAAACATCAGGTAATTTACATGCAGTTACATGCAGATAGCTGCCATCCGAAAATCTTGATTAACAGTATCCCGTACGGGGAACTGTTAAGAGCAAGGAGGAATTGTAGTTCAGATGCTCATTTCAAAGAAGAAATGGAAACTATGGTAACTCGTTTTAAGGATAGGGGATATCCGACTAAAACCATAAACCAAGCTTGTGAGAAAATCAAGTTTGTCAATAGAACTGATTTACTGAAGGACACAAGTAAGGATGATGACATCGAATCTCCCTTACGATTCATAACTACCTATAGCAACCAATCATGGGAAGATAGACGTTGTCTTAAAAAATTCTGGAACGTCTTAGGTACTGACAAAACCCTCAAAACATTTGTAGGTGATAATACCTAAGATTACATTTAGAAAATGTACTGCATTAAGTGACATTCTTTGTAGTGGTACTATACAGAGAACCGTTGAGGGCCCAAAAACAAAGGGATTCTTTACTTGTAGATCAAGCAAAGCCTGTAAAAATAGCTGTAACACCAAACAGATTGAATTATCAAAAAATCAAAAACCGTTTGTCATTAACAAATATCTGACATGTAAATCAGATTACTGTATATATGCTTTAATATGTCCTTGTGCGTTGCTATACATTGGAAGCCCTATCCATCAAGTAAAGAAACGTATTTTAGAACATAAGAGAGCAATTGTGAACGAGGATAAACAATATCCAATAGCCAGGCATTTTAAAGATGTTCATGAGAAAAATGCTAGCTTACTCAAATACTGTGCTTTGGATAGAATTCCCATCTCTAAAAGAGGGGGAAACAGACTAAAAGAACTCAGGCAACTTGAATCTAAGATGATCATCAAATATGAAACAATGCATCCCTTAGGGCTCAATAAAGATGAGGAATTGTCTGTCCATTTAGGTTAAAGAAAGTACTAAGATGAAAAAGAAATATTCTATTAAAGTAAACCGTGTACCCCTGATGAAGTTTGTATTTTTATGTGTTTACAGGTGATCACTATTCACATGTATTTTTATTGTAGGAGACGGACACACCATCATCATAATATGAGGATGTATGCAAATAAATTGCTCATGGAATTAATGATGAATCTATTAAGCCCACTGGGGCTGAATTGGAAATAATTTGCATCATTACAAGGAGGTAATGGACTATATATATTTGGAATATTGATATTCAAAACTAGAAACTTGGGACTGATATGCCCACTTGGGCTGAATTGGTGAAATTAATTTTGTAACTACAATCACACGTAATTAGTTTGACCAAATGAAATGGTTTCAATATTATATGTACTTAAATTTTTAGGATGCATTAGAATTACGTGTATATCAGCCTAAAAATATGTACAGGTTTAATGAATATCGTCCATGTTATACAATGGTTATAGTCACCACTCCAAAATGGCTGCCATTTTGCTTGTACTCCTAGATGTGGTGTAGTAGTCCTATGTTTATGTTTTGTTTATGTGACGTGTGCACCTTCAATATATACTTTTCTAAGACAAACATGAAATGACCCGTGAGAAAGGAGCGGCTGCTCCGAAACGCGTCGGGCAAGACAGATCTGGGCTCGGCTATTCTTGGTGAGGAACACAATACCGTGGAGTGGAGTTTATATTTGAGGTTCGCTACCTCAACCGAAGCCCGCCGCCACTTAAGAAGCAGAGGAATCGCGGAAAACTGTTCTGGGATATATATATATATATATATATATATATATATATATATATATATATATATATATTATCTACTGGCGGTCGCCAGTAGATAGTTATAGTTAGGACCGTGTTTCCATAGGAAATCTCACAATTCTATTTTGAATAACTTTGGCGCCGGTTGACGAATCTTCGCGAAATTTTCAAAACGAATGGGGGGCTCCGCTCAGCTCCTACCCTGAAAGTCTCGGGGTGATTCGTCAAGTGGGGGCCGAGAAAAAAGGGGGGTCCCAAAACGCGTTTTCCCCATGCATTTTTTCATAGGACCTTTAGTCGAAGGTACAGCCCGAACGGCTGAACAGAATTACTTGAAATTTGGCAGAGAGGTAGTCCTCAGGTCAGGGAAGTGCCTTTTGCAGGTCTGGTGACAATCTGTTCAGTATTTCCTGAGAAAATAGCATTTAAAAGCATATAAATATCTATACGCGCGCACCGTGCGCGCACGTGCACGCACCGTTCCGTGCGCGAGCGAAATTCTGATTGGTTGTTAGATGTCAGTCAACATTTGAATCGACCGCCACATACATACTCTATCACAAGGATGATGTCATCAGTGATGTCATGAGTGATGCCACTGACCATGTCATGAGTGATGTAATATGTGACGTCATGAGCAGGGGATTGCGGGCGCGCGAGTTATAGTTATCTGAACTAACTATAACGGGGGAATTTCATTGGTTTTTTACGAGTGAAATGTCCACCTATCTATAACCTGTGTGAAACCTATGGTTTTTTAAGTGAATATATATATATATATATATATATATATATATATATATCAAAGCTCCAAGGTGCCCACAGGCAAGTGACCACTCAAGCAGTAGCGTGGTTGCTTTATAGCCGGTAAAGGACATCTCCGTACACCGATGATTACAGCTCACATGGATCTTCAGCCTGACTCGTTTCTGTGCCTGTGCTCGTCATCAGAGGCTCGTCTTGAGTGAAAGCATGTAGACACTCCCACTATTTATATTTAACCACCCACAGATGGGCATATGGAAGGAACGCAGTGTCTAGTGGGACTAGTAGTACGTGTCTCTTCCCTTGATGGGTGTAGCGCAAAACCCTTGAATGGGTCTCAGAGTGCAGAGTTGGCCATTAATCCCTCTGCTACTGCTTCTCAAAGTAGGCACAGCAGATTCCGGGCCTGTGACCCCCAGTCATCACGGGGTGATGCTTTCCTCCGCGTCTGGGCTGCCGCGTATAATCTCAAAGATCCAAGGTGCCCACAGGCGAGGGAGCACTCAAGCAGCAGCGTGGTTGCTTTATAGCGGGTAAGGGACATCTCTGTACGCCGATGATTACAGCTCATATAAATCATCAGCCTGACGCATTTCTGAGCCTGTACTCATCATCAGAGGCTCATCGTGAGGGAAAGCATGTAGACACTCCCACTATTTATATTTAACCGCCCACAGATGGGCCACTCATATGGAGGGAACGCAGTGTCTCGTGGGACTAGTAGTACGTGTCTCTTCCCTTGATGGGTGTAATGCAAAACCCTCGAATGGGTCTCAGTGCAGAGTGGCCATTGATCCCTCCGCTACTGCTTCACAAAGTAGGCACGGCAGATTCCGGGCCTGTGACGCCCAGTCATCACGGGTTGGTGCTCTCCTCCGCGGCCGGGCCGCCGTGTATAATCTCAAAGCTGTAGCCCATCTGAGGGCGGTTAATTAACTTGCGTGGGTGTGTCAAACAGCACGAACTACTTGTTGAGCCTCTGAAGAGAGCAGAAGCTCAGAAACGTGTCAGGCTTATAACTACCGACATGAGAGCTGTAATCTTATCGGAATGCGAAACTCAGCCTTACCCTAATAAACACTTCTCAGCGAGCTGTTGGTCGTGTGCATCCTTGCCTGTGGGCACTTGGAAGCTTTGATGTTACACGCAGCAGCCCAGCCACGAAGTATCACAACACCCCGTGATGACTGGGGGTCCTGGGGCCCGAAATTCTTCTGAGCCTCGTATGGGAACCAGCGGCTGATGGGATTGTGGACTGACACGTATTTCCGAGGACCATCCGAGGGCTTTGAAAGTGAACAGTGTGAATGATCGTACATCCATCAGTGGAGGAATAGTATGACACAGACCACAAGGCCCAGCAGGCATTGCGTTGAACACATTGATGTAGCCCATCTGAGGGCGGTTAATTAACTTGCGTGGGTGTGTCAAACAGCACAAACTCCTTGTCGAGCCTCTGAAGAGAGCAGAAGCTGAGAAACGCGTCAGGCTTATAACTACCGACATGAGAGCTGGAATCCTATCGGAATGCGAAACTCAGCCTTACCCTAATAAATGCTTCTCAGCGAGCTGTTGGTCGTGTGTGTCCTTGCCTATGGGCACTTGGAAGCTTTGATGTTACACGCGGCAGCCCAGCCGCGAAGGATTGCACCACCCCGTGATGACTGGGGGTCCTGGGGCCCGAAATTCTTCCGAGCCTCGTATGGGAACCAGCAGCTGATGGGATTGTGGACTGACACGTATTTCCGAGGACCATCCGAGGGCTTTGAAAGTGAACAGTGTGAATTATCGTACATCCATCAGTGGGGGAATTAGTATGACACAGACCACAAGTACCAGCAGGCATTGCGTTGAACACATTGATGTAGCCCATCTGAGGGCGGTTAATTAACTTGCGTGGGTGTGCCAAACAGCACAAACTGCTTGTCGAGCCTCTGACGAGAGCAGAAGCTCAGAAACGCGTCAGGCTTATAACTACCGACATGAGAGCTGTAATCCTATCGGAATGCGAAACTCAGCCTTACCTTAATAAACTCTTCTCAGCGAGCTGTTGGTTGTGTGCGTCCTTGCCTGTAGGCACTTGGAAGCTTTGATATATATATATATATATATATTCACTTAAAAAACCATAGGTTTCACACAAGTTATAGTTAGCTGTACATTTCACTCATAAAAAACCAATGAAATTCCACGTTATAGTTAGATCAGGTAACTATAACTTGCGCGTCCACAATAAACTGCTGATGACGTCACATATTACATCACTTATGACATGGTCAGTGACATCACTCATGACATCAATGATGACATCTGAAATGACACATTGTGCATTGCGGTTGCGCAAGTTATAGTTACCTGATCTAACTATAACGTGGAATTTCATTGTTTTTTTACGAGTGAAATGTACAGCTAACTATAACTTGTGTGAAACCTATGGTTTTTTAAGTGAATTTGCAAGGTTTTTTAAATGCTAATTCCTAACTATAACGTGTGTGAAACCTATGGTTTTTTCAGTGAATTTGTACGGTTTTTTAAATGCTAAGTTATGTATTTATTTTTAATTTTTGCGCGCGCGCTTACAGATATATATATTGATTTAAATGCTATTTTCTCAGGACCTACTGAACAGATTTACACCAGACCTGCAAAAGGCACATCCCTGACCTGAGGACTACCTCTCTGCCCAATTTCAAGTAATTCTGTTCAGCCGTTCGGGCTGTAGCTCGGACTAAAGGTCCTACGGGAAAATGCATGGGGAAAACGCGTTTTGGGACCCCCCTTTTTTCTCAGCCCCCGCTTGACGAATCCCCCCGAGACTTTCAGGGTAGGAGCGGAGCGTAGCGCCCCATTAGTTTTGAAAAATTCGCGAGGATTCGTCAACCGGCGCCAAAGTTATTCCAAATAGAATGTTGCGGATTTCCTATGGAAACACGGTCCTAACTATAACTATCTACTGGCGACCGCCAGTAGATAATATATATATATATTTTTTTTTTAACATGAAACAGAAAAAATATTAATCATTTGAATTTCAAAACATTAAATAAATGACCAAACAAATAATAAAACAAAATATTTTAAAAACAAAGAATGACATTTACAAAAAAAGAAATAAAAATATAAACAAATGCTATAAGATTACAATGATAAACAATTAGCTGCTGAATTTCTCTGGTTCTGTATGAGTGGATTTCTAAGTTTTTTTAAAATTCTATTTCCTAACTATAATGTCCCTGTAACCTTTGTTTTTTTCAGTGAATTTATAAGGTTTTCACATACAATTTCTAAAGGATTATGTACCTGTAAAGTTTAGTTCTTATATTAAGTTTCTTTAAAAACCCGTCCCTAAAACCTATTTTCCATTTTTGCGGTTACTCAGCGCGTCTCGACTATCGTGCCTTTTTTTATAAAATATAAAACACAGATATGCACACTTATTCTTCTTCTTCTTCACTTATTCCAGTATTTTACACACTAGGGGTTTATTACACTATTGTCTAAAGTCAAATTTTTCAATAGCGTTTCTATAAAAACCATCTCTAAAACCTATTTTACATGTTCGTGGTGACGCCGGGAGTCGCAATAACATCGTTGCCGTGATGACCGCAAAGACGTCGCAAAAACACAAAGCAAAAGTAGGCATTTAATAGCCACCACCACATTCAAAAATAACAACTATATAATTCATTCTAACCATCACACTCGATAAATCACTACTTAAATAAATCTATAAAAACATTTATTAGTCTCTCAATATCTATAACATTGTGTATTAATGATTCACTGGTTTATGTAAGTGGGTACATGAGTCCTGCAGTAGGTCTATAAGTGGGAGCATAACTCTGAGTGGGTATATAAATGGGCACATGAGTCTTTGATTGAGTTTATGAGTGGGTCTATAAGTCTCTGACTGGGTATGTGGTGTGTGTGTGAGTGAGTGGGAATGTGAATGGGTACATGAGTCTGCGATCGAATTTATGAGTGGGTGCATAACTGTCTGAGTGGGTGTGTCAGTAGCTGCGTAAGCGTCTGAGAGGATCTGTGACTGGGTGCATGAGTCTCTGAGTGGGTCTGTGAGTGGAGGTATACGTCTCTAACTATGTATGTGAAGAGGCACATGAGTCTCAGTGCATCTGTACGGGGTGCATGCGCCTGTAAAGGCTTATGTGAGTACACACATGGGTCTCTCAGTGAGTCTCTAACTGGATGCATTAGTGTCTGAGTGGGTTTGTGAGTGGGTGAAAGAGTGTTTGAGTGGATATGTGCATAGGTACATGAGTCTGTGACTGTGACCAGCGAAGGTATGCATATAGGTATAGATACTTTTTGTTTATTTCCACCAACATTTGCGATGTCGCCGCAATAGTCGTGGTGTTCCCACGATGGTACACAGGGGGCTGGGGGTGGCGGCGTTGTCGTGAATATCGTGCACAATGAAAAAAATCTATTTTGGACACATAACTTGTGTCACTAACACCCCAATTTCTCAAACATGGGGTAGAAGCACCTCCACCTTGACCCCTTGTGTTAGCTTTCACAGAAATTTTCAGCCCCAGGAACCATACCCGAACGATTAAATGGCGGCTGCAACTTTCTGTTCAGGTTGAGCCCAGACCATCACAGCATTCCCGCTGATGCACAAATTTGTGATTTACCGTGAAATTGTTGCGAAATATCCGCTGTCATTGCGAAAGCTCTGCGAAATATCAGCAGCCAAAGATATCACTATATTTTTCAGCTTAAATTTCTCAAAAACTGCTGAAAGGATTTGCACCAAATAACAAAAAGCACAACCTGCGTTACAACATCTACCTTTCTGCCAAATTTGGTGTGATTCCATCCAGCATTTCGGGCTGTATATTTGACAACGCGTTCCTATGGTAATAAACATTACAAATGCACCCTTATTTTGCAGCCCTATTTCTTGGTACCCACTACACGGATCACCTCCAAGCTTTCCATGACACATAGAACCTACCTTGATACTTTCTTGAGAAAATATCATGAAGATTGGTCAAACGACACTAAAGTTATAGGCAAGTGAAAAAATGCTTCTTTTATGGAAACTAAGGCCTAACTATTAACTACCTATGTCTGACCGAACAGACATTTGAAGTGAGAAGATCCAGAGTGTCACTGGTGGTGTAGGGTGCTCTATACAGGAGCTGATCTCCACTTAAACTTGGGAACTACCCAGAGTTCTCTACTTCTTTTTTGCATATATATGTGTGTGTGTGTGTGTGTAATGTGCTTTTAATAGTAATAATTAAAAAAATTAAAACATTAATATAGTGTAAAATATTTTTATTTTTAATTATGTGTGTGTGTATATATATATATATATATATAAACATACACACATATATGTATGTTTATTTTTATATTTAGTGATAAATATTAGTGAATTTTTTTTAATTACCAATCTATTGATGGAATATATTATAATATTTAAGATGTACTACTTTAAACTATATATATATACATTCAGAAACTATATTTTTGTACTTTTTTAACGATATTAGTGTGAAACAATATTTTTAAATTTTTTATACTTTCCAATATAAGGAGCGGGGAAACGACATTTTTTGTAAACAATATTTTCGGCACGATTTTGTTGATTCCAATATTGTGCCAGTGATCCCTCAAATCAGAGTTCAGAAAGAACCCAGCATATGGTTTTCCAGAAACAAGAATCCAATAAGGCTCATGATGCTGAAAAAAAAGCAAAAATCAGGGACTAAAATGCATCATAGAGGGAGATAAATGCCATAAAAAATAGGTGGCTAATGTCCTGTGATGCATCCTTCTGTTGCCTAAGCCAGAGAATAGGCCGGAATTGACATCGCAGGGGAAGAGGTTTGCAGCATCTTCATTTGGGAAGTTCAAGCAACAAACATGGCGAAGACAGACGTCTTAGGTAGGAATTGCTTTATGGCCGGTTATACCCAATGCTCCAGGAGAGTTGCAAGAATTGGCCTAACTGGGAAGAAGAACCCCATGTTTGACATCCTTCCTCTGCTCCATACTTCCACACTTTACCTGCCACTTTTTTAGTATGGCACCCCACATGACACACAGATCAACCCTCTGGTTATCCCGGTTGGGAAAACACAGGCTCAGCAACCGGAAAGAAAACTGTGTGCCAAGTAGAAGGGTGTTAAAAGTGCTCTGATCTTCTGCTGAGCACCCAGCCTTCACTGGTGAGTCTGGTCCCCAGATATAAAATACATATGCGTTAGACCATTGGCAACTGGCGGACAGATTGCTATTTGGTATGATTAAAAGCAGAGTAGCCACTGACGTAGGAAAACCTACTGCTCACATCTGACCAGCAATTTCAACCCCCAAAAGGTGACGGAACAGCAGACATTCTGACCCTATATGGTTAGGCCATGACAGCTAGGCAACATAAATGCAATTACACAGGGCTTTAAGCGGGACGGATCCCTCTGGGTTTCGGACACGGTAGTAATTAAAAACGGACATTGAAACAGGTCCCTGTCAGGTCCTATATTCATGTCCTTCAGTGGCGTAGCAAGGGGAGCTAGATGGGGACAGGCCACCCCGGGCAAGATGAGCTTTGGAGGCGGCGGGCTTCCCCCTCCCGCTCCCACCAGCAGCCCTCGCGGGGCGGCTGCTGCAAGAATCGCCAGCACTCTTCCCCCCCTCTTACATACGGCCTCTGCGGGGCGCCACCGCAGGGACCACCATGGGCAGCAAACTGTCTACCTCTGCCACTGATGTCCTTAACTTTCATGAAAAAACACTGATCGGGTTCTAACCAATGAATGGAAAAGAATGTTAAGGTAATCAATGTCAGATATTAAGTTCTTGTTTATTTTTCACATGTTTCATTTAATCTTACATTTAAACACAGTGTTAGCTATTCCCAGGAAGTTGTAATTCTGGGTTTTTATTTTCGTATAGTATAGTACTTTATGTGTAGTGCATATTTTTTAACTGATTCACCACCAGATGTTTATTAGGGGCCATGATTGAGAGCTCTGGAGTTGAGGCTGAAGAGAATGTTAGTTTCTCACAGAGCCTGTCAGTGGATCAATAAGGAGTTCAGAATAATGCACATCCAGTCATTGGCCTCTCTGAAGAGCACATAGAGCAGTGATCACAGATTCCAGTTCCAGTTGTGGTTCTGTGCGCACGTGGGTGAAGGAGGTACACAGTTGTCAAAATATTAACAAGTCGAAAGTAGTAAAAGAAAATGCAACGCTCACAAGTGAGTGGGTGAGTTGTGTGTTTGTGGGTAGTGAAGTGAAAGAGATACAAGGAAGTAGATGTAGGAGAGGTTGAAAAGAGGGTGCTGGAAAGAGATGAGGTGTAAGATGTGCAGATGGACAAGATGTGATGAGAAAAAGGCTGTACATGTCTAACATAATAGGAGTTATTGAGACACTCTGAAGAACACTACCCCTTCCACAGGACTCAGTAATGTTTAATTTACTGTCTCACTATTTCAGAATCGAAACATTTTCATCAATTGTTTGCCAAAAAATCAATGTTGTTACTCCTTTATTCTAAGTACCTAACAACCTCTGGAAAATCCAATAGTTCTGACTGATTTTAAGTGTTTTTCAGTTGTTGTGTTATATATATGGATCCAAAAACAGAAATCTCAGAGAGGAACCAAAATGCCAGTTGGGTGGCACACTATGGGAATCACAGAAATGTAGTTTAATTGTTTAAGCTTTCCCCTTAATTATATAAGCCACACCCCTTTCAGAGACTGTCCACTCCACTTTTTTCATATCACTTAAAACCTTGCCATTCTGTCCAGTGTATGACAAGGTTTGTTGTGGAGGGGCACGTAAACTCATTAAATAGCAGTGTAAAAGACTGCCTTAGTAAATACCACTGAGAGAGATTACCACCAGCAGCAAGACATACACTAAGCAGAACACATATTTGTATGCATTTAGCCGCTGACCAAATCCTTACAGGATGAAATGTATTGCCTAGTGGTAAAAAAACGACAAGGAAAATTAAATTAAATTTCAGGTGGAAGGAGAGGCACCTACCAGACAAAACACTCAGGGTCCAATTCACAAAGATAAACTTAGACCTGAAGTCTAACTTTGGACCTGAAGTCTAACTTTAGACTTAAAGTCTGAGTGCCTTATTCACAAAGGTAAACTTAGACCTGAAGTCTAACACGCTACCTGAAGTCTAACTTTTGACCTTAAGTCTAACTTTAGACATAAAGTCTAAGGGCCTAATTCACAAAGGTAAACTTAAACCTGAAGTCTAACTTAGACTTAAAGTCTAAGTGCCTGATTCACAAATGTAAACTTAGACCTGAAGTCTAACTCGCTCCCTGAAGTCTAACTTTAGACCTTAAGTCTAACTTTAGACGTAAAGTCTAAGTGCCTGAATCACAAAGGTAAACTTAGACCTGAAGTCTAAATCGCAACCTGAAGTCTAACTTTATCGTTTAAATCTTTTTATTGAGATTTATCAAAACACAGTCAGCAGTTCAAGGGCAGCACTGTAACCGTTGGCACACGGTCAAAGCATGCTGTGTCAAAATAGCAGAACAGATAAGGCGCCCAACGCAATTAGAGAGGTGTGACAATACTCATAAAGGAAACTTACTCTAAACCCCCCTCCTCCCCCCACCCCTTCCCTTGTCCACCGAGAGAGAAAAGAGAAAACAGGAGGAGAAAAACATAACTTATGTGTAATCCTTCACCGCAAGGGTTCATGGGTCTGGTTGCCGTTGGTCAGAGAGTCGCAAAAGGCGGAGATATCTGGGGCATGTGACTTCCCGGAATTCAGAGGAAAGGAGGGCCAGGTATGGCTGCCATAATTCGTTAAATGTGGATCCCTTCCCCATCATGGTCAGAGTGAGCTTCTCCATACCCAACACCTGCCATAATCGATAAAGCCAGTCCGAGAGGTAGGAATCTAAGGGGTGCGCCAGTGTGTCAGGATGTTTTGAACCGCTGATCCCAGCGCTATGGCAATGAGCCGGCCTCTGCGAGATTTTAGTGGGTATGTCAATGGGTTCGGAAGGCCCAGGAGGACGTAGGCAGGGAAGCACGGGATTTGTGTATCGAAATGTGTATCTACTTCCATGAGGACTTGGCCCCCAATAAGATTGGAGATGGGGGCAGTCCCAACAAATGTACAAGAGTGCCCCGCTCCCCACAGCCCCACCAGCAGTCCGCATCTCGGAAGGGATCCATAGAGTGTAGACGGTCAGGGGTTTAGTACCAGTATGTAGTCAATTTAGTGAAGGTCTCGGTCAGGCCCATGTGATATGCTTGAAGTCTAACTTTAAACCTAAAGTCTAAGTGCCTGAATCACAAAGGTAAACTTAGACCTGAAGTCTAACACGCTACCTGAATTCTAACTTTAGACCTGAAGTCTAACTTTAAACCTTAAGTCTAAGGGCCTGATTCACAACGGTAAACTTAGACCTGAAGTCTAACTTTAGACTTCAGGTCTACCTTTAGACTTCCGGTCTAAACTTAGACTTCAGTTCTAAACCTCGACTTTAGGTCTAAGTTTACCTTTGTGAATCAGGCCCTCAGACATTATTGCCTGAGTGTTTAGTTTCCACACATAACCAAAGAAGCACGCTACTTGACCAGTGTGTAGGTTTTACCAATTTAAAGTTTATCTCAGATTTGACATTATTTAGGTGGTAAGTTCCAAAATATTTAGGCAGTATTTTTGTCTATAAAGGGTACCGATCATGGTACTTTTATGGCAGTCTGTAGATTGACAGGTAAGCAGTATTTTTTCCTTCTTCTGTGATGGGTGGTAATTGCCACAAGCAGTGAATACCATTTATCTCCAATAATATTGCTCCCATCTTTACGTAAAAGGACTTGGATCTCCTAAAATCAGGATTTAGGGGATCTCCACAAACCGAAAGCCCCGCTTGAAGGTTAAGTAATGTGATACAAAGTCACAGTCACTGGTGCTACACAGCATTATCATCTAAAAGGATCTGTAGGCCAAGGTGGAAGATGACAACACGTATAAAGATAAGCATTAATTCTATGAACAGGATGAGGACAGACCCACAGCTAAATGGCTGCTGGATTGAGGCGGCCTCATGCTAAATGTAGTACTCTCACAAAAAAGGAGTCATATGCGTCCCCCACTTGCTGCCACACAGGGATCTGGGGAAGGGGCCCAAGTGCCATCACTAGTCCTTGACACCACTACCACTCAACATACAATCCAGAGACAGCCAGTGGATAGGAGCACACTGGGTACCAGGTCCATCATTGTCTCGAACTTGCCAAGTGGCGGCCCACACAGCCCTAAGGTCTCTCAGGGTCACGCTCCTTCTCCCATTCTCAGGTAGAGATCCCATAAGAAATATCACTTCTGCTGTGCCATCTTTCATGCCATAGGCCTAACACTGATACGTCTAATTAGGCTCTCTACCAGCACAATAGCAGGTTTTACTTGAACATTCCTCCATCACACACATATTCACACACTCCATTCACACACACGCGCACCACATTCTTCATTCACTCATACACACACAAGCACAAAAAACACTCCCCTGCAGAAACGTAAAGAATCAAACACCATTACCCTGTAGCTTCCTGGCAGGTTACTGAGCTCTTGTAGTAAGGCAAAACATTTATTTTGCTTTTCTTTATTTGAGGTTTTTTGCAACCACCCTCTGATGGCTTCAGAGCACTTTGGAAGTGCGGGAGTGTATAAGAGGCAGCTCCAGAGTACAATTCCTGGAGCAGGTGGTGCAGAGTCTACTCTCTAGGAGGGATGGGCAGCACCTGGAGATAGCATCCATTAAATATGGCCCCCAACAGATGACAAAGCCTTACCCGCAGGAGTCATGAGTGCCTGGGTGAAGAGGCAGACTGGTCTCAGGCATCTGGCACCCTCCTCACTCCTGCCTGATTCCTACACAAGCTTTCAGCACTACCAGGAGGAAGAACCAAGAAGCTGCCACCAGCTACCAGTAACATCTAAAAAAAACTGGCATGGCCAAAAGGACCAAAGAACAAGCCTGGCAGAGGGCTCGCAGACATAATTCCCTAATCACATCCTATTGTTGTAAGTGGACAATGCGATCATCTCCGCTTAGAAGCCTTGCGCTGCAGAATGCATGCCCGGCTTATCTGGTATTAGGGGAGATTGGCCACGGCTCAATGTAAGCGGATCGCAGGGTCGGTGGATCTGAACTCCACAGGCTGCCATAGCTGCAGTGCCCCCAGGGGGAGGAGCCTCAGCCCTCAGGGGCTCACTCTTGCACCTCACCAGAAGCGGGAGATCCAGGAAACGAAGAGCTGTCTAAGAGACAAAGCAAGAGCGGATGTTGTTGCTGCTTCATAGTCTAAAGGGAACAAAGAACATTCCATACAATATAATATGTTTTTCTTTACTATGAATGTTGTATCGCCTGCTTGACTACTCTTTAAAAACTATTTGCTGTTTGCTTTTGTCCTAGCTTTTCTGTAAAAGTTTATCTTATCTATTTCTTGTACAACCTTCGACCACAAAATCGGAAGTGATGTCAGAGGAGGACAGGAAGTACACTCTGCAGACACATTCATAGGAAAAAAGGCAAAGTTACAGGTTGTTGTTCATTTTACCTTACAGCAAGAAATTCACGTAACTTGAAATCGTTCAGCCCTCACCTCAGACTCCTGTTCTAGGAGACTTTGCCTATTTAAATACTTTGAAAGTGCATATTGTTTACAAATAATTGCACATCTTGTGCCCACACCTACTGACACGTATGCTATGTTGCATTCTATTTTACTGTAGAGACCACAACTACCTCAAAAAAGCCATCTTGGTGCTAAGTGAAACTGACATTCAATCATCCGATGATAGGTCTCTCCAGAGGCTGTGAGTGGCTGGAAGAAGACAACGGTTTAACCCTGTGATGTCATCGTAAGCCAAAGGGTGTGTGTGTGCTGTCACTTGAGCTAACCTTGAATTTTGTAAATCAACTTATGCATATAACAGTCTTCTCGAACCTTGGCTACCATCTACAGGGTGACACGAAACGCCCAGCAGGAGTATTCATTCATCTCTTTATTCGGCCATCAGCGAACAGGTTGATGCTGGCTCACTCTGTAGACAGAGGCCTCGGCAGGACAAGAGTTTAAAAAAATCCATTTTTCATCTACTTGTTCTCCTCTCGTCCCTGTCCCCCCTCGAATAGCTGCTCACCTTTCTCCAGATGCTGGCTATCTAAATTCATTAAGCTAATCTGCTTCAGATAGGCGTCTTTAATTACTCTACATTTCAGTAGGCTGGGGGTGGGCTACATATCTGTGAGCCCAGCAGAGAGATTGAGAAGAGGAGAGGCAGTGGGGGATAAGAGGAGAGGCAGAGTGGGAGAGAAGAGCGAAGGCAGAGAGGGAAAGCAGAGGAGAGGCAGAGAGTTGGAGGGAGGGAGGGAGAGAGAGAGAAAGAGGCAGAGAAAGAAAGAAAAAGAGATGTATAAACAGGTGCAAAAAAGAGAAAAAGAACAATGGTTGGAGAAAGAAAAACAAAGGAGGAGGACGTGAAAGGAGAAAATGAAGAGAAAAGAGTGAAAGGTGGAAATATGAGGCAAAGAAAAAGAGTGGAGAAAGAGAGGAAGCAGGAGAGAGTGAAGTAGGTGAAATGAATAGAGGGACGAGGAATCAGAGGAAGGAGACAAAGGAGGAAATGATTAAAGATATTAGGAAGGAAGATAAAAGGAGGTCAAAGGAAGGTGTGGTAAAGAAAGAAAGAGCGGTGAAGAGAAAAAGTGTGAGATTTAGAGACAGACTGGGAAAGAAAGAATGAGACAAATTGAGAGAGAAAGCGGGTGACATATATATCGACATACGGGAAAGAGATGCAGTGAAGATGGAACAATAACGACAGAAACTGGCTTTGGAAGGAGAAAGATGGAAGGAAAGAGAAGAGAGGCCGAAAAAGGGAGAATGCGAGAAAGCTATAGAAAGGAGAAGGGGCTAGGAAAGGAAAGAGTGAGCTTATGACGGAAAGAAGGAGAGGTATATTGAGAGGAGGCTGAAAAGGGAAAGAAATGAGGGAAGAAAGAGGGAAATACTTCAAAAAGAAAGCGAGACACTAGAGGGACAAGAAAGAAAGACAATAGCACAGGCCACAGACATAAATAAAGATACAGCGACTGTAACATTATTCAGAGAGTTGCTACAGAGGGCCGACAAAACCCATAAGGGTAAAAATTCAAACAGGACATTTGAAGAGAGAGCGGGATACGCGTCCCCTTTCCTCTCTCCCTCCAGGTGCCACCGAGCATTATCCCGCACGTACCTGCACGCCCCAAGAGGTACCTGCTGCAGAAAGTGTGAGGAGCACCGACGCAGCCCCCTACCGCCCCATCCCATTCACCCCTGCCCCACCAGTTTTCACAGGAGAGCGACAGAACGCAGGACATGTGAGAGGCGGGGCCTTCACACGACGGCTGAAAGGATCCCTGAACTGAGTTTAGAAACCTGTCAGATTTTCTAAGCGAGAAAAGGGCTTCTGTTACTTAAGGCTGAACATACATTTCGGGCTAGAAAAGCGGACTTAATTTCCCTTTTAAGAAAATCCAATACACTTAAATTGTTGATTAGGGCAGCCGTTCAGCCGTTCCGCGACAGACTTTTATTCAATAACAGAACAAGCACAACATAAGATTGGATGGAGATGTGAAAGAGTTGTAGGTTACATCTATTTTAGTGAATTGCACCATAGAACACGTAGAGGGCTGGGCCCTAGCTATCCACAGTGCATCGAAATAAGAGATTTTAGAGGACGATCCCGAGGTGTATGTTGCCCCTTGGTTCATGATGAGTCAGCACACACATTGGGGTGGGTCCGGGGAGGGGGTTAGGTGGGCGTTGGGGGGTTACACCCCGCCCCCCTAAAAAATGTATTCTGCAGTAAATAATTGGGTAGAAGTGCTCTCAGTTCGGTAGTGTGAAGTGTCTTGCGATTTTCACCTGGGATTTTTACATGACCACACAACAGAAACACACCCACTCTTTCTCTTCTATATATTGAAGGACTTAAAAAATGTTGATTCATGTGAAAAATATTTTGTTTAAGTAGCCTTAGCAATCCGCACTCTCTCTTTCCACTGCCCCTTAAGCTCCCATTGTGTCTGGCTTCTCATTTAATGGCCCTCATTATGATGTCATTCGGAATTGCCTCCAACCAACTCGGTTTCAGTGAGGGAACCACTCAACCATAGGTCAGCGGTTCTGAAGACACTTATTACGATGCGACCACACAAAGTGTGGTCGTAAACTTCAATTTCTCTATGGAAGCTTGTGTGGCGGGCGGAAACCGCCCGTAGCACAAGCTCCCATTGAGTAATGGAAGTTTGTGAACATCCCTGCACCCTGTGGATGTTCAAGGGGGGACCACAAGCCCAAATGCGGAGACCGTGGCGGGAAGGCCGACATGGAATGGCTGTCGGAACCCAACATCATAATCCTGACTCTGGAAACGCCGTCCATAAGCGATTTATTGTGAGTTTTGTCAGAAAGCATCGGTTGGTCCCATTGACTACTGCCTCCGACAGCACGCTTCATAATGCATTGGTTGACCGCAGCAGATGCCGGTCGGACCGCAACCGATGAGCCATTGGTTGCAGTCCGACCTGCATCATCATTAGGCCCAATGTGTTTTAACAAGATGTCCCAGCGTAAGTTTTGGGAAATCTGAAGCTCACACCCCCAATCATACTGAGCAAGCTATGCCCCTGCCTACGACTGCAGTCCACACTCACATCTACGTCTGCCTTTTCTCAAATTCTCTCTCACAGTCTGTGCATGTGTATTTGTATCAGTCAAGGTCTATTAGGTCACCGGCTGAAAGTATATTGCAATCCAGTTGTTCCTTCTACAAAGTATGGGAATTCATAACCAGGTACAATTGAGAACAGCTTTGCCAATGTCTTTTAGCCATGTTGTACAACAGCGCTGCCTGCATCATAGTGTTTTTTTTTCCCTATGTCTGGTGGGGGTGAGCAACAGGGACAATGAGAGGGGGCTGGGAGAAAAGGGGTAACATGAATAACATGGACCGGAGCTGCACCCCCCACCCCCTCCCAGCGCCTTGAGACCCTCACGGGTGAGTAGTGCGCTTTATAAATCCCCTGATTGATTGATTGATTGAATAACAGGAGGGAGGTTGGGAGGGCATGGGGACGGGACACTTAAAAAAGTGCCATGACGCAGCTTCGTTATAGCATTTTCTTGTCTTATAACGTGTGGGAGAGGGAAGAAGCAACACAGACAATTGGACGTAGGGAGGTAGGAGGTGGAAGAAACAACACGGACAAGGGGGGTGGAAATGAGTAGAAGACATATGCAAAATACAGTTTAAAAAATAGTATCTCTATCAGCGGAAAGACAGCAATCAAGCTGATAAGTAATCTGTACTTGGTCCATGGTCCAGCTGAAAAGAAGAGGTGACGCCCATACACCCAGCCCAATTACATGGCTGCAAATAAGAGTGACAAAAAAGACAACAAATGCTAAGCAATGGACGGTCTGCAAGCCCCTTTTTACAATACATCTTGGAAACTAGAGTGCAAGCGCAAGCAGCACATGCTCTGTCACAAGTGAGACCTAAAGAGCCCATAGTTTGAGCACCAGCAGCAGAGATCACAGTCATGGGTTCTGATCCAGGTATGACAGCTCTGTGGATTCCAGAGCATATGTGGGTATTTTCGTCAACCTTGGTAGTTGCAGTTTCCAAACCTCTTAAGACAACCCAGTGGGTTGAGCGTCTGCTATAGAGGTCTATGTTCAATCACCTAGTCACTGGTTCGAATGTCAGTAGGGCCAGATACGGTTCTCCTCCTTCAGGGGTCATTAAAAATAGTACCAATTTATTTGTTTCATATTAATATATCGCATTGAAAGTTCTAAGATATAATTAGTTGGTGCTCCCTATGACTACCACCCACTACCACTCTCTATATACTACATACTCCCCTCCCACACATGTACCTTTCTATCTCTGTTTTCCTCCTAACATCTCTCCATCAAATACGCTTCTTCAGCAGTAATCTGGAGTCTGCAAAGAGGCGAATGGCCACGAGGACACTCATTGGGGCTTTGCTGATGATGCTGCTCCGGGGTTGGGCTCAGGTGCAGTACAGATGGCAGTGCCCGCGGGGATGAATGGTGCCCAGAGCTGACAGCCTTGCCAAACACTTGTGGCAGCTCAACGATCACAGAGGAAGTGGGTTGTGTTGTGTTTCCAGTTTTTAATGTCTGCACCGCTCAGCTCTTAGGGGATCAAGGAGTGATGGGCTCAAGATCACACAGGAGTCCTGAGGGAAGCTGGAACTTGAGGGCATTACATTCCACTCTGTCTCCTGCCTCTTAAGTGCGCAGTGCACCACTCGCTAGTTCATACTCGTGAGTTTGCTCTCCAACTCAGCTGCACACTTGTGTTTTCCTCTCCTGTGCAATCTCTGGTGTTCTCTTTTACGTAAATTAGAGCTGTACTGTAGCGCAACCTTCACCATCTTCAAGACCACTTGGTGTGTGTGGAGTCTGTAAGCCTGGTATTGGGTTGACTTAGTACAGATGGTGATGCTATGTGAGGCTAGGTCTGCCCCTCCCCTACCTCATCAATGGTAATAAATACCATATTATACTCTGCACATCTGCTTGTATGGTTTATGCCATTTCATTTTTCATGCATATTTGTTTAAACAAATTTATTTCACCAAAACCAGGATTCAAGGTGTTAAATTTGTGCAGGAAGGTACGCTCACATTCAAGAGACGTTATGACTATCAGGAGAGTTGTTTTCATGTGTAAAGGAATTGTAACACACGATTTACGAGGCAGTGAAAAGTGTTTTCTCATGTCACTTTTGTGTACTGTAGTAACAAACTGGAATTTGCACTGTAGTAAGAAATGGTGAATACGTGTGTATTCAATTCCTCTTCATAATATGTTATTTGGCCATACTTAAGTTGGCGGCTGTGATATTTATATTACATATATATATACATCCAAACAGATCCTGCTTCACGTAGAAGAGAGCAAGTACACAAGGAATGCTGAGTTTTCAGGCACTTTTTATTCCAGAAGGGCCTCCTCCGACCCGGCAACAGAGAGACGCGTTTCGGCTGACCAGGCAGCCTTCCTCACTCATTACTGACCAGGCAGCCTTCCTCAATCTAATGAGCGTCATTAAAAAAAAAACATTTATACATGTCAAACTTCATAGACATAGACAACATGTTGTGGTTCCAATTGAAAAGATACACACATTTAAAAAGATAACCACATTGAAAACATACGCGCAAGTGAATTTGCGTGCATTGTATTAAGTGGTGGTAATGGTCACAAATGAAACTGAAAATAATGATTATACAAATCAAAATGCAAAGTGCCTAGTGCAAACAAATACACTCAATAACTGCATAATACATCATCTGCCCATTACAATAGCTGTACAATGTGTGCACATAACATTTGTGATATAGATGTATCTTTTACCATAAATTAGAAAACCTGTTAAAACTATTCCATTTGTATACGGTGGTGGAGCAGGTAAAATAAAATTTTGTATATCTTCTCTATTTTGCATGAAAATACTAATTACATAATCATTTTAATCACTAACACGCATTATTTGTTTGGAGTGTTATGATTAACCAACCTTTGCACCTTAATAAACACAAGATATACGTGGGACTAAAATGCAAATTGCATGGCTAATAATTCTATTAATTAACTGTGGTATGCATATTAACTGTAGAATGTGGTGGTATAGAAATTTGCATGATTTATGTTGTTTTGTGATGGTTTGTGCTCCTGGTATGGCGAAATGGTGAGTAATATCGCTTTAAATGTTGCTATAAGCTAGGAACATACTAATATACAGTGGGATTAGTGTGAGCTTAACATTAGACTCTTCATTTCCGTGTATTAATTTCTTTTATGTTTGTTTTGCTTAAAGTTGGCATTCGGGCCTACTAGGCCGCAGTATTCAAAATGGAGTTCGGAAGTGGCCACTGTCGTGTGAGCGCGATGTCTACTGCGCAGACTCGAATGGCTCTGAAGCTCCAGGCGACCTCCGTTGTGGGCACCGTGTTCCTCGTCAAGGATAGGAACGTGGAGGATCAGCTAATGTGAATGACAGGAAAAAACAATGGAGACCTGTATCTAGAGGTCTACATATTGTTACTTCGCAACTTTTCGCATGAGAACTGTACAAACTAAAGGATGACAAATTCAATTCCCTGAGAACCAAGAAAACTTGGGAACCTAGTCTAATATTTCAAATTTTCAGGGCTTAGCCAATTAGAAGCCTTCTCCTCTCAGCGATGTTGCAATTTATCTTAGAATTTATTATATAAGGGGAACTTTAGAGAGGGTGGGAGAGAAGTGCGTTCCGAATTGCCGTGGGTGACTGCTAATGAGGAGGATCGATTTGCTAAACACTATTGCCTGGTCCATTTGATACATTTGGGACTGTGTCGTGCCGAGCGGAAAGAACTTTCCCAGACTCATTTGGGTCTTAACCTGCATTTGACTGAGCGATTTTACCAGAAGGGATTATTGATTCGTGTAGGGATGATAGGTTTTCGGTAAATGGTCACCGGTGTCGAGATTTAGGTAAATATAATTGTTATGCAAATTGTGCCAAATTATTCATTGAAACTGATCTGATTGAGTACTGACTATGCCAACAAATGAGAATTAATTAGATAAACTAAAACATTGATTAACAAGATATGAGTTTGTGATTCTTTTAATAAGGTATTGATTGATCGAAGGTTCCGAAGCTTTAATGTGTTTCAGCAGGTTCTAAATCAGCATCAACCAGTTCAACTAATTGGTCCATCGACCAAGTGGTGGAGTGCCTTGATGTTAAAGTTAGGATTCTATAAGTGCAGATGTATAATATGTAAATAATGTAAATATTTCCTTCTATAGGTAATAAGGTACCCCCCCCACATGTCCAGCGCCTCTTTTCCTCCTGTGCGCAGATGCGGGTGAGACGTATGAGTGTTGGTGTTATGGGCCCCACCAATGAATGAATGTATGAATGAGTTAGTGTGATGACGGGTCTGTGACACAGGGTGGATATGTAAATTTGCCATTTCCCGCTGGAGCAGTTTTCTGGTAGCAGAGGATGGTTTTATTGTATTGGTTTATTGATTATTGATGATTGGATTGATTGTCGATTTATGTTCTAACATTCTATGTTGAGTCGCGTTGCGTTCTATGTTGATGTTGTTGAAGACTTCCGGGATGTAGGAAGTTGGATGCCCTGTAGGTACACGGGGAAAACGTGTGGCAAGTGAAGTTGCACGGTGTATTGTCTGGTTGCCCTGTAGGTACACAGGGAAATGTGTGACGATTGGAGTCGCACAACGCATTGTCTGGTTTCGAATTGGTAACATTGTCGTGTGTTATCGTTAGGGACATTTCTGTGTGAAAGTGCGTGAGTGCAATAGCAACAGGTTCTCTCGTGAAACTCTGGCCTTAATTCTGAGGAGCAGTATAGTCTCCACGTGTTTTATCCCCAGAGAAACGGTTAGCTTTTTTTGCTTGTTAGAAGGGTTAGGTAGAGGGTAGTGCTACTTTATCAGCGAAACAGAATAATTCTGTGGTAGGGTAGAGGTAAGCGCTGCCTACTGGAAATACAGAATTCTTGTGTAAATGAACAAAACTATCTCTTGGTTTAGCGAAACAGGCAATTGTGGTGTTTTTATGTCGTTACTAACAGATGTTTGATTGAAGAGAACGTAAGGAAATTTTGCCGATAAATTTTGTCAAGGAGGGGTCAGCAGAAGCCGAAGTAGCAAGACAAGCTGACGTCAGAAACACCACGCAGGGATTGGTCAGCTATAGAGAGACGAAGTGTTCACGGATTGGTGCGCTGGTGTACGCCGCGCTAGGAGTAGAGAACTGCCAGTGTGACGTAGACGCTCAGGATTGGGGCGTTAGTGTGAGTCACGCTAGGACTGGAGAATGCCAGTGTGACGTAGACGATCAGGATTGAGGCGTTAGTGTGAGTCGCGCTGGGACTGGAGAATTACAGAGTGACGTAGACGCTCAGGATTGGTGCGTTAGTGTGAGTCGCGCTGCGATTGGACAGCAAACAGAATAGTCGTAGGGAAGCGATTCAGGAATTCTAGCAGTTCAGGAGTAAAGAATAAGAAAATGATGTACTACGATTCACCAGAGAAGGAGCAAATGTCATGGTTTGGGAAAATCAAGAACTTATTTAAAATGGACAAGCCCATTGTGACTAGGGAAGGACAGCTACTTCCCCCACCGAAATCACCCGCATCCTTTATGGTAGCGAAATATGGGTACCATACATGTATTTGGCTAGATAATTGGGCAAAGTATACAAAAGAAGATGGAGTTCTAGCGTTTCCAGAAAGTGGTTCGTTCAGTTTAGCTGTATTAAGAAACTTAAGAGAAAGGATGATGAGGTTAGAACCGAGACCTAGACCTACTCAATTTGAAGCTTTAACGGAATGGGAAGATGAGATGTATGAAAGAGAACGGCAGCGGAGTGGCGGAAGGTATAATAACATGTTTGGTAGACCGTGTGGACAGGAGAGTCATGAGGACCGAATGAGGAGATGGCGGAGTGCAAACATGACTGATGGGATGTTTCCACTGAGAAATGCTGAAGAGACTAGTGGTAGAAAGTGTACAGAAAAAAGAAAAAATACAGGGTCAGAAGGTTACAAGTACGGTGTGAATGAGTCGGAGGATGATGTGCTAGAGGACATGTTCTATAAAAATCCTCCCCCGTATCAACCAAACTCCACGTTGCTGACGCCGAGTGTGCCAGTCAAAGAAATATCGCGAAACAAAACTTTTGAGCAGACGCCACCTGATTTGGGGAAAAATAATCCATTTAGAGACTCTGAAATAGGACAACCTGTCAGGATGGTAAATGATAATTCAGCTGAACTGGCTAGAACTACCATGGAATTAACTGAGAAAATTAGGGAATTAACCAAAAATATGAAAAACGTAACTGTTCCTGTAACTATAGGACCAGTGATGCCTGTCTTTGATAAACAGAAAGATAGTGAGCATTGTTTAACAGTCCCTTACAATAATAATAAACAAATCGAGACGGAAAAAAGAGATTCAGGAGAAAATCCATGGAGAAAATTAGTAGGTACCTCAGGGTTAAGTTCCCCTAAAAATCTGACAATTAATCAAAGTCCAGCAAGTAAGACGCTAATGAAAACAGAATCAGCATCAGAGACCCCAGAAAGGAGTATGGAACGAATAAGAAGTGAAACAATTCCTGTAGGTCCCACTTCTGATGAATGATGTGATTGGTTAAGGAGTTTACAGCAAAAAGATACAGAACCTCAACCTTTAGATGTAGCAAAATTAAAATAAAGTTGGAAGAATTAATAGTAGGGAATATTCCAACTGAAAAATTAAAAGCATATCAAGATGAAGAATGAATGTTTCTTTGTAAAAGTATAACCTAGATTGCGAGGAGTTTGCATGAGAAACTGGAAGAGACAGCAAGCGAAATGGGTATTGATTTTGAAAAAATAAGATAATTACAGAAGCCATATAGAGTAGATTTCTCTGAAAAAGATATTGAAAATTTGAATACTGCAGGAAGGTTGACGCAAATTAAAGAATTAATTGCTTTGCTAAGAAAATGGGGTGATGTGGATAGATGGAAAAGCAGGTGGTTTCGTAAAAGAGATGATGCAACAGATAAGACCTTTTCAGCGTTTCCGGTAAGAGAAAAGGAGACGGTGGTAACAGAATGTCCGATGAGGGAGATCCCCGGAGGGGATTATGTGTATGTTCCCTGGACTAGACAGGACATTTTATCATTTACAAATGATTTTCCCAGGCTTAGGGAGAAGCCTGTGGAATGGTATAGGCAAGTGGAAAGGTTTGTTAAATTATCCAAAGTATTGTGGATTGATTTGAATGGTTTGTTCGATATCATTGTACCAGCAGATCTATAGGCGGAATGTAAAATTACGGTAGGTTGGCCCACTCAAGAGTATCCTAGGGATCCTAAAACAGGTGCCCCTGATCCAGAAGTAATGAGGAAGTATGAACAAGTAATTACGTTTTGAAAAATAAAGTGCCTCCAAAAGAAACTGATTGGGTAAAAATTGATAGAACTCACCAGGAAGTTAAGGAATCTGTCCATGCCTATTATGAAAGATTGTTGTTAGCTTTTAAGCAATATAGTGGCGATGAGAAATTGAGTGAAAAGGATTTGAGTCATTTTGTATATCAATTTGTTTATGGATTGAGACCTGAAGTAAGTGAGATGATCAAACAGCATACGGTGGATTGGCAAAACAAAAAGATAGATGAAGTACTGAGACATGCAAAATATTTTTGCAACGAAATTGAGGCAAAGCAACGCAAGCTGAAAGAGAAAGCCATGTGGGCACAGGTTAAGGTAGCAGAAAGGCAAGAAGCCCAGTTGATTGAACAGGCAAATGGCATGGGCCAGGTGAGACCAAAACCTAATATTGGAAAAGGAAAGGGACAAATTAGTTTAGCCGAAGCAAAAAAGAAATGGCCATGTCATAATTACGGAAAAGTAGGACATTGGAAATCCAAGTGTAAATTGCCCCCGAGTGCTAATGGCGATAATGCATCATTGAATCCACAGGTGCAGAATGAGGTGAGTTGTCAACCGCCGCGACAGCAGCAGGTTGTTGCCCAACAGTGTCAAGTGCCAAAGCCACCTTTTCCACAGAGCGTAAACCCTCAGAGATGCATTAATGAGACAGGATTCTACACTGAAGAACAGGTAACAAAGCTACTGCGCACTAGTGCTGTTTCGCAGTATTGGCTGCAGTGTGAGGAGAGTGAGTCAGAAGAGAGTTATTGACGGTGCCGAGGGGAGGACGAGGAGTGCGTACTTGGCGCAACTCTAGAGGTAGACCAGATAGGACCTTTTGTGGATGGAAAATTTTACTTTCCTAGTAGATACTGGTGCTACTCGTTCAACTGTTAGATCAGCTGACGTCAAAAATCTTCCTCTCTCGGATGACACAATCCAAGTAGTTGGAGTCTCAATAGACAGATAAAAATGTATCTTACTGAGCCTGTTAAAGTTAAAATAGGGAAATTCACCGATTTGCATCACTTTGTTGTTTGCAATACCAGTCCTGTAAATTTGTTAGGAAGGGATTTGTTGTGTAAAATGAACTGCACGATTTTCTGTACTCCGGATGGCATAGCTTTTGAAACTCCTGTTGAGTATGTACTGTATAGAATGACCATGGCTAATCTGGACCCCGAAGTTACTGAGGCATTTGTTGTATTTGACCCAGAAGAATTGCCTCAAGAATTGAAGAAAACAGTGAAACCCGAGGTATGGGGTTTCACGGGAGAAGATATGGGGTTGATGAAAAAGGTAGACCTTGTAAATATTACTGTAAAAGAAGGCATAAGTTACCCGAATATTCCCCAATATAAATTGACACCAGAAATAATTGCAGGAGTGACTCCTATAATAGACAAAATGATTGAACAGGGCATTTTGAGAGAGATAATGAGCAGTCCATGTAACTCACCGATCATGGGTTTGAAAAAGCCTAACAGGACTTTTAGGCTAGTGCAAGATTTGAGAAAAGTGAATAAAATTGTTGTACCTTGTTGTCCCATTGTGCCAAACCCTTCAGTGATCCTATATCAGTTTCCCCATGATGCAGAATGGTACACGGTCATTGACCTGTGTCACGCTTTCTTTTCTATCCCATGCACCCTGACAGCCAACAGATTTTTGCGTTCCGCTTCGGCGAACGTACCTTGGCATGGTGCCGAATCCCACAGGAGTATACAGAAAGTCCCTCGATATTTAATCAGATTCTAAAGAAATCTCTGGAAGATTTAAAAATGTCTGAAAGTTCAGTACTGGTGCAATACATCGATGTCCTACTGGTGGCATCGATAACACAAGAAACCTGTGTGGTAAATACAGTTGCATTGTTGAATCATTTGGCAGATGGAGGACTTAAAGTATCCCCATCTAAATTACAATTTTGCAAAAAGGAAGTACAATACTTAGGTCACAAAATTGAGAAAGGCCTGAGGAAAGTGACTGCAGACAGAATCAGAATAATCAAGGGAATGAGAGCACCAATGACTCAAAGAGAGGTGAGAATGTTTCTTGGAATGGTGGGATACTGTTGTAAGTGGATAAACAGCTTTTCACTGATTGCAAAACCGCTGGTACACCTGACGAAGAGTGATGTGAAAGACCCCCTTGAATTAAACAAAGAAGAATTGAAGGCTTTTAAACAACTGAGAGACAGCTTGTGTGAAGCCCCAGCTCTTGGAATGCCTGACTATGAGAAGGAGTTTGAGCTCTATTGCAGTGAGAGAGATGGATGTGCACTTTCTGTGTTAGTACAGAAGCAAGGGAAATTAAGAAGACCAATTGCATATTTCTCAGCCGTGTTAGATCCTGTAGCTGTAGCATTGCCTGGTTGTTTAAAAGCAATGGCTGCTACCTGCAAGAGTTTGGAACAGAGTGAAGGAATTGTGATGAGATACCGTATAAGAGTGTTTGTATCCCACGACGTCGCAATCCTTTTAACAAGGAGCCACACTCAATTTATGATGCATAGTCGTCTAACTAAATATGAGAAAGTCATTTTAGGTGCTACGAATGTTAGACATGTGAGGTGTCTTAATGTGAACCCCTCAACATTGCTGCCTGATGCTGTAAATGTGGAAGTGAAGGATGACGTGGATCATGATTGCCTGGAAGTGCTTGACTTTTGCACCAAGCCGCGTCCGGACATAAAAGATGTACCTTTGAAAAAAAGTGACTATGTGATGTTTGTGGATGGGTCATGCCTGAGGACTGAAGAAGGAATTTTGAGTGCAGCGTACTGTAGCGGCTGTATTGGAAGCATCATGTTTGAAAGGTGTGAGATCCGCTCAGGTTGCTGAATTGTTTGCATTGACAAGAGCATGTAAATTGGGAAAGAATCTGAGAGTCACTGTGATTACTGATAGTCAGTATGAATTTGGAGTTGTGCATGACTTTGGGCAAATCTGGTCCCAAAGAGGGTTCTTGACATCGAGTGGAACTCCTATAAGGAATGCTGAGATGGTTGGAAAGTTGCTTGAGGCGATACAGCTGCCTAAGCAATTGGCGGTGGTAAAATACGCAGCCCATTCAAAGAGTGCTGACTACGTGTCGGCGGGAAATGAATTCGCAAATGATATAGTGCAGTACTGTGCACAGACCCAAAATTCGGTCAATCGGAAACAGGAAAAGGAAATGAACTCATGTTCCTTACTCCTTACTAACACTGTGAGTACTTGGGAAGAGGTCAGGCAGTTACAGGAAGAGGCAGGAGAAGAGGAAAGGAAACGGTGGATAAAATCAGGGTGTGCACCCCGAGAGGCAGACAGAGTTTGGGTTTACCGGGATGGAAGACCAGTAATGCCTGATAGCATGATCTCTACCATGGCACGAATGTACCATGGAGAAGCACATGTGGGTAGGGATGCTATGATTAGACTTTTCAAACAGACTTGGTATAATGCAAAATTCCGGCTTGTAGCTGAAAGCCTGTGTCAGAGATGCCTTATATGCCAGCAATACAATCCAGGAAGAAAAACGGTGGTGAGTTTGGGAACGATAGGACAGGAGGGAGGTCCTTTCACCAGAATGCAGATTGATTTAATTGAAATGCCACCATGTAATCGGCTAAGGTATGTCCTAGTAGTTGTTTGCTTGTTTTCACGATGGGTGGAAGCATACCCAATCAGAAGGAGTAGCGGGGTTACAGTAGCTAAACTCCAATTGAGAGATTTCATTCCTAGGTTTGGGTTCCCAGTTACGATTGAGTCAGATAGAGGAAAGCATTTTGAGAATGAAATCATAAAATTGATTTGTGAAGCATTGAATGTACAACAGAAACTGCATTGTGCCTACCATCCAGAGGCTTCTGGAGTGGTGGAACAGGTTGGATCGGATGCAACCACCCTTGAAAAGAAGCCAGCTCATGATTTAAGTCCTGGAGACTGGGTAAGGATTAAAGTGCATAGAAGAAGAAATTGCCTGGTCCCACGGTGGGGAAAACCACGTCAAGTGATTCTGACCACAATGACTGCTGTGAAATGTGCCAGAGTAAAGAATTGGATTCATGCCAGCCATACTCTTTGAATACCTAGTCCTGTAAATAGAAGTGAGGAAGAATATTTGGGAGAGTCGGATACCAGTTCTGAGTCAGAATCAGAAGAAACAAGAATAAGACAAGCTCCAAGAAGGGGAGAGTTGGAACCAAGTCAAGTTCCAGAACCAGAAAATTTACTATTAAGGAGACGACTGGAAATCTCTGAGACTAGTTCCAAATCAGATACTGAACAGGGGAAGGTACAAGAAAAGGTAAATGAAAATATTGGAGAAACCAATAAGGAAATCCTTGATAAAGAAGCCCCACATGCAAACACGAAAGAAATTCCACCTGAGGTGATAGAACTAGAAGGTGAGGAACTAGATACAGAGAGTGAGGGTAAGATTGTTGCGGAAGACCCCCGAGGAGGTGTAGGGACTACACACGTCCAGATAGAAGAAGGGACAGTTATTCAGCAGGAAGATTGCGCGGAAGAAACACGAGGAGGGAAAATTGTAGATAAGGAACCAGATGTCGTGAAGGGAAAATCAAAAGGTCAAACTGCGACTGAATCTGAAGAAAGTGAAGGAGAAGCACAAGAAGGACGAGTCTTAAGGAAGAGAGCTTGGAAAACCGAACAAGGTGAGAAGGGAACTAAGTTGAAAAGGCCATCAAAGGAGGAAATTTGGCCAAACAGAATAAAGAGACTGAGGTATCGATTGACGAGAGTGAAATCATCTAAGGCAGAACAGGTGAATGAAGTGTCCAGTCAAGAGAATATTGAGGACACTGATCAGGCACAATTGAAGAAAGAAAAACAAATTCAGAAACCCAACCAGAGGTATAAGTCACCGGAATGGACATATGTGGCACTTCCTGAAGTACAAGAGGGAGCAGACAGCCAAGAAAGTCTAAGTGTGACTATACCGGAAGTGGTTGAAGAGGAAGAAGAGTCAGAAATCCTGAGAGTTATCTTGTCTGATATCGGCAATGAAACGGATGTTCAGGAAATTCTGAATCAAGATTGTGAAAGCAAGATAAAAGACGATCAAATGCCAGATTGAAGCAACGTGAAGAAGTTACAGAGAGATTGAAATTACCGGATAAGACCTATAACTTGTAAAAAATCAAGTAGGTGCTTAGAGCCTTGGGTTTTGACAAAAGTTAGTTGTAAATAAAGAGGCAAGCAAAAGACACTGATCATTTCCGAAATGGCAAACGCTGAAGATAGAAAACCAACATGTGGGTTCCTTCGAAGATGGCGCAAGGTGTGTTGTTGTTGTACAGGATTACTAATGCTTCTATGGAGTATATTAGCTATAATAGTTTTGTTTAGAGTAACGTTCGGAGGGGTAGAGAAACACCATGAAAATAGGACTAATATAGAAAGGGGTTATAATACTCATGCAACTAAATTGATAGAACGGATTTACACAAAGATAGGTCCATAACTGATTTCTCTAATAATGTTTTCTCAAAATTGTTGTACAAATATGTAAAAACGATGGATGTTAGAGATTGTTATGTTTGTATGTAATTACCTGCATCAGTATCAGAGGGTGTTACCTATCACCACCTTCCTGTGACATATGGGATAACATGTAGTGTATTAGCTAGTCTGTTTTATAAAACAGGGAAATTAGACTATTATTATTCTGATGTAGATAATATTTTTTCGCAAGTACCTGTAGTTCCTGAACTGAATAAGATAAAACCTGGTAAAGTTCTAGGTGAATATTTCTTAGAAACTAGAGAATTAACTTTAGAGGAAGTGTTTAAGAATAATCTTACTTGTAGTCTGAGGAAGGAAGAAAAGACATTCTTGGACATGGTTGAAGAGAGGACAATTAAGATGCAAAGAAAGATACCTGAGGGAAAAGGAGAGACGACAGTTTTGGATGTTGAAAGGGAAAAACATTTGGAGGGAGAAACTAGTCCGGTTATAGGTTTAGATTGGCCTCAGAAAGGGAAATTTTATAGGTTCGAGTGAATGCCATGATACATATAGAATCATGGGAGGATGGGGATTTAAAGAAGGAAACGATCCGGTATTCCCTGGATTATATTTCATCTGCGGGAACAAAGCTTATTATCGGTTGCCGGACCATTGGTATGGCACATGTTACCTATGCCTGGTCTTCCCGAAAATATTTCATGTGGGAGGGGGAAAAGATGGTGTACATGAGATAGGTAGGCAACTAACAACGCAGAAGGAGAGAGAGTTGGTCAGAAATTGTTGGGGATATTTTTGGAGCACTGATACCAGTAGTTGGAATATCTCTGAATGCACATAAAATCAGGAAATTGTCTACAGTAGTGGATCGCTTATCGACAAGCACTGCTGGAGGGTTCTTACTGGTGAATACCGAAATGGTCGCCATGAGAGCTATGGTGATGCAAAATCGACTTGCCCTTGATATTATTTTGGCAAAAGAGGGAGGAGTTTGTGGAATGCTGAAAGTGCAACATTGTTGTACTTACATTCCTGACGAGAGTACAAATTTAAATAAATATATTAAGAATATAACAGACTTGCATGAGGAAATTGTTCTACTGGAGGTTGAAAGTGTTTGGGAAAGGATTGGTAAAGGATTGTCTACTATAAAAAGCTTCTTAATCAAAATAGGTAGTTCATTTGTAGGTAATATTCTAATGTCAGTGACTTGTGTGGTAATACTAATATTGATTTTAAGACTAGGATGCGTATGTATAAAAAGAAGAAAATTACAAAATAAAATAAAAAGAGAAGTGGCAAAGGAAAGGGAGAAAGAAACAAGAGAACGAGAAAGGGGAGATATAGAATTAGAAGAATGGAAGGAAAATATGTATAAGAAAACAAAAGAGGATGAGATGGGGGAAACAATGATGTGACGTAACCAAATGTAAGAGAACTGAGAATTCATTTCCATAAATTTTAACTGAAAATTAGTGGGATTTGTGGTGATATTAAAAATCACCAAAGGGGGAATTGGTGGCGCAGGTAAAACAAAATTGTGTATACCTTCACTATTATGCATGAAAATACTAATTACATAATCATTTTAATCACTAACCCGTATTAATTGTTTGAAGTGTTATGATTAACCAACCTTTGCACCTTAATAAACACAAGATATACGTGGGACTAAAATGCAAATTGCATGGCTAATAATTCTATTAATTAACAGTGGTATGCATATTAACTGTAGAATGTGGTGGTATAGAAATCTGCATGATTTATGTTGCTTTGTGATGGTTTGTGCTCCTGGTATGGCAAAATGGTGAGTAATATCGCTTTAAATGTTGCTATAAGCTAGGAACATACTAATGTACAGTGGGATCAGTGTGGGTTTAACATTAGACTCTTAATTTCCGTGTATTCATTTATTTTATGTTTGTTTTGCTTAAAGTTGGCATTCGGGCCTACTAGGCCGCAGTATTCAAAATGGAGTTCGGAAGTGGCCACTGTCGTGTGAGCGCGATGTCTACTGCGCAGACTCGGATGACTCTGAAGATCTCCAGGCGACCTCCGTTGTGGGCACCCTGTACCTCGTCAAGGATAGGAACATGGAGGATTGCCAGAACTCAGCTAATGTGAATGACAGGAAAAATCAATGGAGACCTGTATCCAGAGGTCTACATATTGTTACTTCAGAACTTTTCGCATGAGAACTGTACAAACTAAAGGATGACAAATTCAATTCCCTGAGAACCAAGAAAACTTGGGAACCTAGTCTAATATTTCAAATTTTGAGGGCTTAGCCAATTAGAAGCCTTCTCCTCTCAGCGATGTTGCAATTTATCTTAGAATTTATTATATAAGGGAAACTTTAGAGAGGGTGGGAGAGAAGTGCGTTCCGAATTGCCGTGGGTGACTGCTAATGAGGAGGATCGATTTGCTAAACACTATTGCCTGGTCCATTTGATACCTTTGGGACTGTGTCATGCAGAGCGAAAAGAACTTTCCCGGACTCATTTGGGTCTTAACCTGCATTTGACTGAGCGATTTTACCAGAAGGGATTATTGATTCGTGTAGGGCTGATTGGTTTTCGGGAAATGGTCACCAGTGTCGCGATTTAGGTAAATATAATTGTTATGCAAATTGTGCCAAATTATTCATTGAAACTGATCTGATTGAGTACTGACTATGCCAACAAATGAGAATTAATTAGATAAACTAAAACATTGATTAACAAGAAATGAGTTTGTGATTCTTTTAATAAGGTATTGATTGATCGAAGGTTCCGAAGCTTTAATGTGTTTTAGCAGGTTCTAAATCACCATCAACCAGTCCAACTAATTGGTCCATCGACCAAGTGGTGGAGTGCCTTGATGTTCAAGTTAGGATTCTATAAGTGCAGATGTATAATATGTAAATATTTCCTTCTATAGGTAATAGGGTACCCCCCACATGTCCAGCGTCTCTTTTCCTCCTGTGCGCAGATTCGGGTGAGACGTATGAGTGTTGGTGTTATGGGCCAATGAATGAATGTATGAATGAGTTAGTGTGATGACGGGTCTGTGACACAGGGAGGATATGTAAATTTGCCCTTTCCCCCTGGAGCAACGGAATAGCGCAAATAGCTTTCATGTGACGCTTAGCAATCTTTTGGTACGCTGCGTGGGTGAGATGTATCGGGAACACAAAGGGAATTGACCTCCTGTTTCTACAGTCCCTAGGCATATCTGCAGATAAGAGGAACCCCATATCCGGAAGCTCCGATTTCATTAATGATTATCCGTAAAAACAGCAATTTAAATTGAATTGAGCCCTTCTGTCTGCATCGCAACTAATCTAACCCAGAAAAATAGAAAGTGACATCTGGTTATCCACAGACATCACTGAACTTCCTTGCCTGTCCAAGCGACGCAGCATTTTCTACTTTTGTCCATCAGACTTACAGTATATCTTTATTGAAATCAACAGAGGACTTTGCTCTCTACATTCCACTTTGTTTAACCAGCGTTCCATCGTCATGTGCTTTTGAGATCACTTTTGATATATCGCACTGCCTCCATTGACTGTTCATCATTATAGGTCTCCTATCCATATTAAAAAATCATCAATTGTCTTTATTGTGGCCCTCTTCCTGATGAAGGCACCCTGGGTGTGCCGAAACGCGCGTAGAATTCCACCAGTCATTTGAATTTGTGCCACTCCATTCTCAATTGACAGTGTTCTTTATATATTGTGTTGACTTACCACTCATTGACAATGTGTTACCATTTCAACAATGTTTTTAATTCATTTTTGGTATGGTTGTGAGTTCGTTTGATGGATATGAAAGTGAATGAATGATTTTCAATCTTTTCCATTGTCTAAAAATTTAATAAATGCTAATTTTTGTATTTTTGATAAATTTATCGTTGTTCTTTGGTTCTTTCTGAGAATTCTTATATATGTGAGAGCATTAATTATGGTCTACATTTTGGTTGCCTTAAATCTGTACATTTATCTACTCTTGGGATTGACATAGAGATCACTTAAATTGCATAGAGATCTCTCGAGGCGATAACTGAGTGGAGCTCTCTCATGATTTGAATGTGTAGCAAAATGACAAAATGCTGGAGAACATGTCGGTAAACAAATTGAAGCTCACCATTACTCTAGCATATGCCTTGCTGTCAGAATATGGCACATAGTGTGAATATCCGAGCTCTTCCGCTGCCCCGCAGTCAGAATGTCACCACCCACTGGACTACTAATTCCATATTCCCTCATTTTAAACAGTTACAGGATGTTAAACAGGCAACTAACTGATATAAAGGCATCAACAATATGTAGAGTGACCAAATAAACGTCTGAAATGTAGCCCGCATGAATCAGCAGGCAATGAGACGAAGTTTAACCCCAGCTTACAGTTAGTAGTGCCCACACAAATTCAACATGATATACTCAATACTGACTCCAAATGGACTCCGTGTGTCAAGGAAGTGAAAAGCACATTTAAAGCCTGTAAGTGTCAGTCTCCGTAATGAGCAGCACACCACGCAGTCAATGCAAATTAGTCACTGTGCAGGGGGAGGGCCATGCGCAAAAAATCCTTAAGCCAAACAAACCTCACCAAAACAGCGTTGGCTGAAACGGTGCCCAGTCACCAGAAATACACCGGATTAAAGCGTGAGGCATTTCGAGTCAGGTGAAGCAAAGTCCCCGCGCTGAATGCCGTCAGACCTCCTCGCACCAGGATCTCTGCCTCTTGCTCTGCTGTCATCCATTCTTCCTCTTTCCAGTGTAATCCCTGGGGGCTAATCATTTTGGCATTACCATGCTCCAACTCCAAACTACGGTCTATGCGAGAAGCCCAAAAACGACTGGTGGTGCGTGAGATTCTGCTTCATATAGAAGAGAGCACGCACACAAGGAATGACGCGTTTCGGCTGGCCAGGCACCCTTCCTCAATCTGAATATACATATATACATAGTTATTGCTGCTGCAGCCATACTCACATGCATAGACCACAGCGATTTTAATAATAACATTACCACTTGCCCAATGGTCATATCTCCACCAATAGGAACAAACAATGGAAGCTTTAAACGAACCAACTCCGTGCTTGCTGTTTAATGATGTGACTGCAAGGAAGAAGGCATAACGCCGAAATGCGTCTGCAAATACAGTCATTTAAAATTACCCCGTGAGTGCTTCAAATTCTTTTGAAGCACTCACGTGCTTGTGTAACAAAAATGGGTCTCACCCCCATCTATGGGTGCACCCGTCGTGTGTTCAGCAGCCTTTGTGGGATTGTGAACATGAACATATATATATATATATATATATATATATATATATATCAGCAACTCGCAATATTCACCCGCTTGCGCGCGGAAATCACCAGCGTAGACCATCTGTGTTCAGCATTATTTTATTTTCTCTGTGTCAGGACGCGTTTCGGCCGTCCAAGCGTCCTTGATCACCTGATCATACGTCACGAGATTACCCATTTTTAAAGTGCAAGTGCAGCATATTCATTGATAGACATGAAAGACATACTAATGTTTGTATAAATACATTTCAACATTGTTTATACATTTTATAAGAATGCATTTTCCCATATATATTGGAAATCTAAAAGATATAATAAAAGCATAAATGCCTTATTCTCCTCATACATGTATTCTTAAGTATATTGACCAATCTTATGGTGGAACAATATATATTACATTTTATCCAACCTTTCTCATGAATCAATTTGTTGCACAATGTGCGTCACATAATATTAAGTGCTCACCAAAACGATAAAAATCTGAAAGATTTTTTCCTTTTTCAAAAAGTGCTATAGTGCTATAATACCATGCGTTTAAAGTAACAAAGACCTAAACGCTACAATCCAAAAGTGACTAGTGCATTAAAAAACGTGGCATAAATCCATCGAACACATGTTTTAAAAAAACTCCAAATTCAATAGTAAGAGATACTGTTCATTCTATATATGACAAAATTATAAAAAGAGAGTGTATGAGGTTAATGAGAATAAATAATGCTAAAACATTGGCAATAGCCCAGCGACATGTCTAAATCAATCAATAAAAAGACACATAGATAAAAACTACCCATGAAATTCTTAAAACTAATCGCAAAAAACAATGTCACGGGATCATAGCCCCTGTGATAGACAATCATTCCCATATACCCATTTTTCTCTTCTTAATTTACTAGTCTCAACAAGTTTTTACAGGTTTTCAGGGACAGGATATTCTATATTTGCTTGTGTGGTAGATGGCATAGCCATATTGTGGGGGATCTGATATTTTACACTCAAGTGCCATATATACACTATTGTCTAAAGATACAGCACAGTTTATTCACAATTTTGCTCATAAAAGGGTATGTAAGTCCTCCGTTGTGTTCAAACCACCCGGCCACTTGCAGTTGAACTCCAATATGTAGTTAGTCCCATCTATGGGTGCACCCGTCGTGTGTTCGGCAGCCTTTGTGGGATTGTGAACATGAACATATATATCACGGTCACACTTTTTGGGTGAGGATGAGGTGGCACACAACATTTTCATACACGTTAATAGTTACCGATTTTATTCTTGTATGCAATGAAAGTCTAAGACATAAATATCATCATTTTGCTGAACATAATTTTTGTAAATACTATCTTCAAAGCTCCATTCATAAATATTATCCACAATTATGACACTAAGTCATAACAATAGAATGGCCATCAGACATATAAATTATGGTTCAGGCGAGTGTTTTTATCAATCAAACATTTGCGGGGTTTTATATATGCAAACTTTTTAATATGTAAACCCTTTTAAAGTCTTTAATATATATTTATTTATATTTATATATTTATATATTTATTGTTAATGATGAATTTATATAATAATTTTTATCATTGAGATGTATATTTAGCTATATTGAAAATGTCAATATGTTTTCTATATCTACTACCTTTGCATTGTAAGATATCATTGGTAACTGCATAAAGCACCATGTCACTTTAAGAAAAGAAAAAAATGCACTTTAAAAAAATGTTTAAATGCCCAGGTGAGACTGCTGCTAGCGTCATGTGATCAAGGGCCCACGGGCTCGAAACGCGTAATGGCTGTGCTGAACTTGTGAGCGGACGAATAAAGATCCTTTCAAGCACCAAATCGTGGTCTGGGCTCCTACCTGCAGCGGCATATCGTGTGCGTGGAAAAGGGAGTTGAAGCCATATATATATATATATATATATATATATATATATATATATATATATATATATATATATATATATATATATATATATATATATATATATATATTATCTACTGGCGGTCGCCAGTAGATAGTTATAGTTAGGACCGTGTTTCCATAGGAAATCTCAAAATTCTATTTTGAATAACTTTGGCGCCAGTTGACGAATCCTCGCGAAATTTTCAAAACTAATGGGGCGCTCCGTTCAGCTCCTACCCTGAAAGTCTCGGGGTGATTCGTCAAGCGGGGGCCGAGAAAAAAGGGGGGTCCCAAAACACGTTTTCCCCAATGCATTTTTCCATAGGACCTTTAGACGCAGCTACAGTCCGAACGGCTGAACAGAATTACTTGAAATTTGGCAGAGAGGTAGCCATAAGGTCAAGGAAGTGCCTTATGCAGGTCTGGTGTAAATCTGTTCAGTATTTCCTGAGAAAATAGCATTTAAAAGCATATCAATATCTATACGCGCGCACCCTGCGAGCACCCTAACGTGCGCGAGCATAATTCTGATTGGTGGTTACATGTTAGTCAACGTTCGAATCGGTCGAAATCAGGAAGTGTCGGCCGCCATTTTGTTTGTTTTCAGTGCGAGAGTGAAAAAGGAAGGTGGCGAACGTGAAAAGGGGGCAGGGTAGAGAGTTCCTGACCCCCTAGCCTTTGTCAGGGGGTCCCTGAAGGACCCCGAAGGATTTTTTTTGCTTAAATCGCGGGGGTGCGCGCACCTTGCGCGCACGGTGAAAACCAAAAAAAAAATTTTAATACGTAGTTTATTGTAAAATAAATATAGAAAAAAAATAATAATACATAAATAAATTAGCATTTAAAAAACCGTACAAATTCACTGAAAAAACCATAGGTTTCACACACGTTATAGTTAGGAATTAGCATTTAAAAAACCTTGCAAATTCACTTAAAAAACCATAGGTTTCACACATGTTATAGTTAGGTGGATATTTCAGCAGTAAAAAACCAATGAAATTCCCCCGTTATAGTTAGTTCAGATAACTATAACTCGCGCGACCGCCACTCTATCACAAGGATGATGTCATCAGTGATGTCATGAGTGATGCCACTGACCATGTCATGAGTGATGTAATATGTGACGTCATGAGCAGTGGATTGCGGGCGCGCGAGTTATAGTTATCTGAACTAACTATAACGGGGGAATTTCATTGGTTTTTTACGAGTGAAATATCCACCTAACTATAACATGTGTGAAACCTATGGTTTTTTAAGTGAGTATATATATATATATATATATATATATATATATATATATATATATTACCTACTGGCGGTTGCCAGTAGGTAGTTATAGTTAGGACCTATTTTCCATAGGAAATCCGCAACATTCTATTCCCAATAAGTCTGGCGCCGGTTGACGAATCTTCGCGAAATTTTCCAAACTTTTGGCCAGCACCGGTCCACTCCTATCCTGAAAGTTTCGGGGTGATTCGTCAAGCGGGGGCCGAGAACTAAGGGGGGTCCCAAAACACGTTTTCCCCATGAAATTTCCCATAGGACCTTTTGACGCAGCTACAACCTGAACTGCTGAACGGAACTACACCAAATTTGGTAAAAAGGTAGTCCTCAGTTCAGACTCGTGCCTTTTGCTTAAATGGTGTAAATCCGTTCAGTAGTTCCTGAGAAAATTAGAGTTAAACTACATATATATCTATGGCCTCGGAGGATCCGCGCACCCTATGCGCACCCTCTGCAAACCGTGCGCGCACCCTCCCGATCACGCGCTGAATGCTAATTGGCTGTCAAGTGTCTGTCAACATTCGAAACCAGGAACTGTTGGCAGCCATTTTGTGCCTCGGTACAAGCGAGGCTGAAGAAGTAAGGGAAATAAGTGTGTGAAAGATATAAAGGGGTCAGGGTAGAAATACTCTGACCCTCTAGAGTTGCTTAGGGGAGTCCCAGAAGGACTCCCACAGCCCCTTTTTTTTTTTTTAACGGCAAAATGCGCGCAGGGTGCGCGGATCCAGCTGTAAAAAAAAAAGAAAAAACCGAAGCTCAGGCTTTCGCGCTTCCATAATAATTACCCCCCGGGGTGCCAAATCCCGGGGGCAAAATGCGTAAAAATCATTGGGGGGCCCAGGGGGGCCCCCCAGCCCCGGGGACCGCTACCCCCGGGGCTTTATTTATTGAGGGAGGGGGGCTCCAATCAAATCTCTTTTTTTCAGGTCACATGGGGTCCGCGCACCATGCGCAATGGCAGCACGCACCCAACACGACTTTGCGAAATCGCATTAAAAAGTAATTTAAGTTTATGAAAACCAAAAGTATACTAGTTTTATAATTAGCTTAGATAATGTCTTGCCCTAATATGTATATTAAATACTTATATATATAATTTAAAACATTAAGAAATTTCACGGAATTCGCGCATCCACCGCGTCAAGCATGTATATGACATCACACGGAAGCGCGCGAGCATCACGTAACATACTTCGTACGTGTCGCTTATGGGCTTGGAGTCGCGTACCGCTCGCATAGCAATCACGCACGAAAATACGTACCCAAAGCATACTGTACGCAGATCCTACACCACAATCGTAAAATGGCGACTATGTTCCGCGCAGGGATCGAGAAAGGTGCGCATATGGTGAGCGAATCCCAAAAAAACTTGTAAAAAAATAATAATAAACTATTAAAAATATAGTTTAAAAAATATTTTTAAACAATATAAAAAATAGTTTTAAAAAATGTACTAATATTTTTTACAAAAAAAATCATTAAAAACAAATTATATTTTTTTTCTTATTTTTAATAGAATTAAGTGAAAAAAACTTATGAAAATGGTGAAAAACAATATAAAAAAAAGAATTGATACACTGAAATATAAAGATTTAGAAATCCTATGAAAATCATTAAAAATCATAGGTTTAGAGATAAGTTATAGATAGGAATTAGCATTTAAAAAATCTTTGAAATTCACTTAAAAAACCATAGGTTTCAGGTATGTTATAGTTAGGAATTAGTATATAAAAAACCTTAGAAATTCACTGAAAAAACCATAGGTTTCAGGGGCGTTATAGTTAGCTGGACATTTCCCTCGTACAAAACCATTGAAATTCCCCCGTTATAGTTAGTTCAGCTAACTATAACTCGCGCCCCCGCAATGCACTGCTGATGACGTCACATATTACATCACTCATGACATAGTCAGTGACATCACTGATGACATCACTGATGACATCTCAAATTACATCACTGATGACATCACTGATAACGTCATTCATGTGATCATTTGATGCATCTTCTGACAATTTAATATAACATTTGATACACCCACTCTAAATTACACACTGCCACTCTCAAAACCATAGACACTCCAACACCAATAAGTACATACCCCCTCACAGAGTCTTAGGTCTACATACCCATCCACTCACTCACCCGTACAGTCACTCATACTTATGGTCACTAAGTACAGGACTATCATATGTACTCATACACCTGTATAGATACTCACACACACGTACTCAGTCATGCAAATAATTAATCACACTGCCATTTACTCACCTATACAGTTATACAGACACTAGCTCAATTACTCATACAAATACTAGCACATTCTTATGGTCTTATACAATCAATGATACAAGCACACACTCATCCATATAGCCACTCACACTATCACACACTCCCAGTTATAGTCATTTCTGTACTCCAATCTAAATATATACTGCCGTTCACATATGTAGTAAATTACACATGTACTAATGAAATATATATTCACTCAATAACACAACCATACACATATTCACTGACCCATACAGTCCATGACAGACCTAGTGTTGAAACCATGCACCCAGTGAATCACCCACTGACACATCTATGCACAGAGTCATACATATCCCACCCACACAAACATTCAGGCACCCATACATTTACTCAGACAACCAACCAATAACTTATATAGACACTCATGTACCTATTCACAAAACCATGCATCCGCTTACACACCAACAGACAGACGCATACAGACATTCACACAGTTTAGTCACTAACCCATACAACCAGTAAGATACGTTTAATCACTCACTTATACAGTCAGTCACGCACCTACTAAATCCTCCATCCAGACACTTATACACCCACTCATTCCCCAATACAGCTTGGCATATATATAAAACAAAATTATATTTTACAGAAACACAGACACACTAAATGATGCCATCAGTGATGTCACTGACCATGTCATGAGTGATG